>NC_090933.1:145826921-147026921 GCF_040938575.1 Ambystoma mexicanum
AGTCTCTTCACTTTGGAAGATAATTAAGAAACGGTGGGTTGAATTGCTACTCCTGCGCCTATCCTAAGGGGGTCATCATCTCATATCAACTAAGTACAACCTATTTGTGGCTGCTATAGGTACAGGTCCATGCCATTCTACCTACCATATTTCATACAGATTAATAATGAAAAAGATATGGCCTTATGCTATGTGCCCTAGGTATATAAACGTACTACTTGTATATTAAAGGAATAATGTACTATCATTGAGTAGTCAATACAAATAAATACATGATTCATTCAAGAAATTAATTGAATACATGTATTCCAATATCAAAACCAAACTATAAATTAGTGACTTTATATCATGGTCACAGATTAGCATCACATCTTGACAATCTGAAATTAATTCTAGTTACACAGAAGTAAGAATATCTCGATGATCAGTAGAAATATAAATTGCTGTCAGTGTATAAGAGGAAAACATACTTTCCTGTATACGATTGTTGTATCTGTGTTTCCCATTGTTAATATTATGTAATATATTCAGGAAAGCCTAGATCTATTTGTCGTACCCTGAATCTGTACATGCATGTCCATGTAGCCAGATTTGGTCTGCTGACTTAAGAGACATGCTCCTTTGCTGTAAATTGAGGATTTGTTTTTAGAGTAGCGTGCACAAGAAACTAAGCATAATAATGCATTTAGAAGCAGAGCTGAACCACTATGGTCTAGTGCAGGGTGGTCAATCTGTGTGTGGCCTTCCAGATATTTTGGCTTACCACAACCATATCCCTCACAATTGTCTATGTTGGCTACAGCTGATAGGAACATTAGAAAAAAACAACTGGTTGACCTCAGATCATCCAACATTGGTCTAATGTTTTGGTACAAACACAGAGATAACTGTACATGTTCTTGGATTTTCTTTAAAGCTGTAGTGAAAGTGATGCTAGTTATGCCTAGCAAATAAAAAGATTTTTAGGCACCCAATATGGTATAGGGATATGTTGGAGGAGCCTTTTGTGAGAAGCATATTTCATAAATTGGTGCAAAGAAAAGAAGGCCTCTTAAATAATATTTGGGTGATATTGGGGTGTGAAATGATTGCTTCTTGATTGCATTCGATCCTCGTGTTTTGTGTGTTTATTGTCTGTGTTACAGGATTGCCTACTCAACTATTGTTAGTGAATTAAAGAATTGAGAAATTGTGTGAAATTTCACAATGGCAATATTTAAATAAGAAAGGGATTGGTTTGTAGTCATTGCTACTGCTGTCTTTTGGCTAGGAGTCTTCATCTCCAAATGATCTCAACACACAAGTCTTTGCTCATTGCAGACGCCTACTCCATTAATTGACTGTGTGGCTTTCTAGTGACTGTGCTCTCCCCTTAATACTTACCTACATGTGCTGACGAAGATCGGCAGCATCGCTAAACTACGATATCCTCGTTCTCAGCTCACTGCAGTCTTTCTCAATCCTCCTGAATCAGGTCATCTCACAACTTCTTACACATTTTTTAGAAGCTTGCGATTGTGTGCCCCCCCCTTCCCAGAAGCTATAATGACAATGAGTTTTGTTATTTTGTTCGAGGTGGGGATAGCATGCCAGAACAGCCTACATACCTCTATTCGAAGATGTGGGGTCGAGCAACTTGAGAGGTGTAAGGGGAGCCAAGCTGGGGGCAAAGTGGGTTAGTTTGGTGGCAGGGGTAATAATGGGATGCTACCTGTTTCCTTGCAAGATAGCACTGTCAATAACATTTTTCTGTTAATTCTACTGACAACTAAAACTGTTTCTTTCACCATGTTATCAAGCCTTCTTAGAATTTGAGCACATAGCACAAAATTATGTTTTGATCTATCAGCTTAGAGTCGGCCATTTAAGATTAGGCTTTAGGAAATAGTTTTCGGTTGAAATTCGGACCATTTGTGTTGTGAGATTAGGCAGTCTCATTAAGAGTAGGTTTTGGAAAATTCTGATGGACATTTCTTTCTAGATTAGTGTGTCCCAAGGAAAGTCAAAGATTACAAAGGTAGGTGACAGAACAATATGATTTGCTTCTGGAGAAGCCTCACTTTAAGTTGACCCATCGCTATCACTGTGTACTTTAGAATTTACTATATAATGTATAGATTGAAACCTACATCTTATAGGTTAGTAATAAAAACTCATCCTTGAGAAAAGATCTAAATAAAGCAGGGTGTTTAAGAATAAATTATAATGTCAAGTGTGTCATTACTCAGCAATACCACACTTGACGCAGTCCTACTGCCTTATTGTATAAGTTTTGAAGCAGAGTCAAGGAGCTGATTTGAAGAGACCATCATAGGGAACGCTTTACCTCTTCATCCTTGTGCAGATTAAAAGTAGCACATTTCAATGGCAAATCATTTAAACACATTATAGTGCAGAATATCTGATTTGGACCTTGACTAGCTAACTCTAAACTATTGTGCTGTACTGTCTGGTGGCACATGCTATAACTTTGTTTGTTTTTCAGAATACATCAATTTGAGGATGGCCCTGGAAATATGTTCTGACTTCATGTGAATGAGTAACGTAAGAAGACAGATTACTTTCAGACCTCAAACCAGTAAAGTCTCTGTAATCATGTGGCTGACTGCAAACAAAACTGTCCAAAATTATAATTTCATGACTAGATGGCAGGACCTGATATTTATATCTATGATATTTTCAGAGTAATATTTATGCCCTGTAGTAGACGAGGCAAAACACAGTCTGCAGATATGTGTGAAAAGTAGCATTTCTGAAATCAAAGTCTGAAGTCATTGATAGTTGACATTAACTTGAAGTCATTAACTTGATGAATGCATTTGTTGCATGAAGTCACACTTTTCATATGATTGACCAGGCATTAACTTGAAGGCATTAACTGGAAGCATGTATTTAGTACATTAATTTGCACTTCTCGTGTGAGTGATCAGGGTTGCACAAATGTGTCCGTTTTAAAATAGAGAATTGATTTAACTGATAGTAGGTCAATATCATTGTAACTGCAAGGAATTAATTTGTGTGACTGTGGTCCCACAAATCAGCTTATTGCGATACAGAACATTAAATTCATTGAAATAATTCTAGTATATGAAAAGTTTTAACTGTGTATGTGATTGAACCATGCGCTTCATGATTGTTCTATTTGTTCATTGCCGTGTAATCTTACTTTCTATATGTGATATTTGTGAATCTCCTTTTTTGTATGTAAGGATTCTTTGTTAATATACTTCTATGATTTTATGGTATTCCGTATAACTAATGTCACTGGAATTATTTTAATGATGTATTAAACTGGATATAATATGTGAGTGTGTCAACATGTCTCAGTCCTTCTGCCTTGGTGTTTAAAGTTTTTCCATTTAGGATATTATTTGTATTTGAATAATTGGGTTAGGAAAACTGATCTCCTCATTAGCATAGTGGTGTGATGGTGTGGTATAGGTCTCTGTGTCTGGATGAGCAACAGGTATACCTCTGAGTGGAGTATATGATTACCACCACACTAAGAATGTAAGGACAACATTGTAAGCCTAGTGATAGTCTTCCCTTCTGTCTGAGAATGTTTGGGGAGTGGAAATAGTATACTCTATGTCCATTCAATCTTGGCCTCTGAAAAGCATATCAAATGCACTAGTATAAGTCAGTATATATTTGGGTATTGGGGAGTAGATCTCAGATATGGAGGAATATCTCATCCCTTTTATGGTACTAGATTCTCTTTCATTTGAGGCCATCTGTTCTCATGTGTCACAGATGGCACACAAATCACTCCAATGTGCTAAGGCAGTTTAAGTTTTTTTAAATTGTTTATCCTCAGTGGGCCCTGCGGCTGGCCATATCTGTCTCTCAGCTCTAATTCCACCCTTCATAGCTGAGGAGGTCAGATCCCCAGATTGGTATCTAGTGAGTGTTTCTACCTCAGTATGTGCATAGCTAAGTAAGCTACAATGCTGGCCTAAAGGCTCTTAACCATCCCTGTCTAAACTCCCTCAGAGACTTCCTAATTGTACCTGCCCATATCAATTATTGGTGATATAGAGGGATAGTGTATTGTGCCTTATATTCACCTGTTTTAGACTTTCACACTCAATCTCCCCTCTTGCTCTTCTGGCCTCTCGCTACTATTCTCATTTGGTTGCCCACCTTTCTGGCTCTCTTCCGTCCTACTCCCTCTTCCTCTGTCATATTTCACTCACTTGTACCCTTTGCTGTTAGTTCCAACTCATCACAGTTGCTACACCTGCCTACAGTCTACTATTCTATTCTCCTCATTACATCTCCCTACATCACACTGCTGCTCCCTCCTCCACACTACTAAACCATCCACAATGCTACTACTGCCTCCCCCACACGACTCCCTCCTCCACACTACTAATCCATCTTCCACTTTACTGCTACTTAAATACCAACTGTTCACTCTGTACCATTCACTTGACAATCACTTCTTACTCTAACTGTACTCATTACACATGCCATACAAACACCAACATTCACACTGCAGTATTACTTTCACTCACTCACTAGCCAATACATCACCCTCTCTATAAAACAGCTCCACACTCGACCACTCCTACATCCCCCCTTTTGGTCTACTGTTCCTCCACCTCCTCTGACCTCACCTTAATAACCCACACTTCCTATTTCCTGTTGTTTCCTTTTATCCCCCCCTCCGTATATTGGACCCCTAGCCCTAGCCAATACTGTCCCGCCTTCCCCTGCCCAAACGTGACAGAACAAGAAAATGCTATAAGCAAAGGGCTTAACCAGGATGGCCTTTTCCATGTGGATGAGCAGTGGAACCGCCATAGAGGGCCGGTAAGGCAAATGCCCAAGTTTGTATTATTGGGATTTGTCTCTTGGCCCCCACAAGTAAGTAAAATGGTGTTAAGTGTCAGAATCGCCTTTGGATGTATCTATTGGTCTCATCTGTCCTTGATTTCAAGTGCGAGCTCACCGTTTCGCCTCTGGCAGCTCTGCACAAAATCTGACCCATTTGCATGTGACCTCTGCCTACCTCTACAATTCTCTGTGTTTCATGCTGTGGCACCCTTCAACAGGTTTTCCGCGGGTTCTGTTTGGGATTCCTAGTGATGGCATGTTTTGCTACGTGCCTGCACTGAGCTATGTCATCTATGCCTGTCCTGTTTTGAAGTGCTATGCTCAGTTAGGTTTGGAATGCTACACTGTAATGTAATGCTATGCCATTTTATGTTTTAAGCTGTAGAAACATGTTGTGTAACGTCTTATTATGCTTGGATTAATGTGTTCTTTTCCCAAAGCTAAATGCATGTTAACTAGAACCTACATGAGCGCACCTGTATGTACTCATTCACTCGTTTTGGAAGAGGGGAGGGGATATGATGTCGGTTTCCCTTTTATAATAACTAGTTAGGTCATGTTACATTATGTTGAGGTTTCATTATAATGTTTTGCTTTAAATGTCTAATTCACAAATGCTTTTGAAGCTGCCATAAGACAGCAGGTAGCAAACCCCTAAACACACACACAAAAAAACCCATAAGGGTAGACTAATCTGTTAACTGGACCTTACACACCTGCTTTGATGTAACATTTGCATTGTGCTGTCTATTAACAGGACACAGTAACTACAGCCCAGGGTGAGAAGGCTAGTGAATGGCTGGATTATGTAAATTAACTACCATATGCGCCCAGCCTGAGCCTAAGATGATTCCCGCCCCACACACCAAAATAGCATTACCTAAGGAACTAGAAAGACTCAGGAACCTCCAGGAAGGCCAGACTGGGGAATCTGCCCCCAAGGACGCTGTGGTTGAAATCCCACACTCAGTTAAATGTGCCAACATTTCCTTCCAACTCTCACATCTATAGAACCTGACTGTTCATGGCTTAGGGGAGTAAGTAAACACGCTATGTTTTCTTGGGCATGGTTTCTACATGCCTCGCCTCACCATGACACTGTGGAAGATCACAAGTCTGACCATAACTCAGCCATAGACAGGCTTTCTGTCCTTAAGAACTTTGCACTCAAGCACAGGCCTAGGGTGTTGGTAACCATGACATACATGAGGGAACCAAAACAGTTGAGGTTTCTTTTGCTCACTTTTCAGGGAGCTTTTGTAAACCTGGCATATTCAGATTTCTGTCAGCCAACCCCTTCCACATGTTGTTGGGGTATGTCACGACCTTCGCCCAAAACCCCCTCTGGCAAACCCATTGGCCAGGTGGAGTCAGGACTCGGGCCTCTAGAGCCTGGCATCCTATTCAAATAGCCCTCATGGGGCCAGTCCTGGCGCCTATGGCGCCAGGCTCATACACCATGAAAACAATGTGCTTGGGAACTACTTTATTGGATTTTCAGCCAACATGGAGGCATCCACATAGCTTGGTTCTTAAGGGTGCAGTGTTGTGCAATGTAAGTCTGCAGGAGATGCTGCCCATCGATACGTAGCACATTGCGCTGCGCACATGTATCAGAACCTTTAAGAGCTGAAGATGTGACCCTCTGCAATAAGTCCCATGTAGTCCAAGGGTGCGCTGTTGGGTGATGCAGGCCCACAGGAGACGCTGCCCATCGATACATAGCACGCTGTTCTATGTCCACACTTCCAAACCTTTAAGAGCTGAGGATGGGAACATGTGCGGCAAAGCCCATGCAGGCCAAGAGTGCTGTGTTGTGCGGCGCAGGTATTTGTGAACAAAGATATCGGAATGCAGATTGTGAGCATGAAGCACAGCCAATGACCAGCAGCGACCTCAAGGTAGGAAAATTGCAGGCGGGGCTCCGCCATTACTGCTTCCCAATAAACTGGCCTGCCTCGCACTTACTTCCATTTCGACGCATGTCTCATTCTGCACTGCCTCCATGCACCCATCAGGCTTTCCTCTCTCCCAGTTAGCCATACTTTGTTTCTTTTTGTTTCTGCAACTGTTTATTGGCATTCTCTTGCACCCCTCTGCATTTTTGTTCCTTGTAGGTCAATGTTTTGCGCTCTATCACTCTTTCTGTACATTTCTCCTGCATTTTTCTGATTTTTCCCTCTGGGTGAGGGTTCCTGTGTGTGCTTCACATGGCTTACTGATGTGTCCACAAGGCCTTTCTCTTCTTCTTTTGGTTCCCTCTCACTCTGTCCGTTACCACTGGTGTCCACTAGGCCTTTTCCTCTGTTGGCTGAATTGAGCCCGGTTGACTCCCACCACTGTTTCCACTTACTGTTTGTTTGCTTGTCACGACCCTCACCCAAAACCCCTCTGGCAAACCCATTGGCCAGGTGGAGTCAGGACTCAGGCCTCTAGAGCCTGGCATCCTCTTCAAAAGCCCTCATGGGGCCAGTCCTGGAGCCTATGGCGCCAGGCTCATACACCATGAACAACAATGTGCTTGGGAACTACTTTATTGTATTGTCAGTCAACATGGAGGCATCCACATATCTTGGTTCCTAAGAACCAAGCTATGCGGTCTAGTGTTTTGGGTGTGGCTGGCCTGGAACTACTTTCCCTGGTACTACTTTACCTTGGCTATATAAACCACACCCTGACTGCAGAACATGCTTCGTGTTACTTTGCAGCTTGCAACATGACACTCACTGTGTCCAGCTATTCCCTCAAACCTCGGAGAAGCAGAACCTGCAAGGAGACAAAAGGAAGATCATTAGCAGCAGCATCTTACCTGCAGTCTTCATCTTTAAACACTCGCAGCTACTGAGAACAGCTTCCTCGAATCTGCACGCCTCCTGGACAGAACGACCTGAAAGAGGAAGATAGAGGCAACATTAAAGAAAGCTGTTGAAACATTTACAAATTACGAACTGCTCAAAAGGCTTACCTGGCTGGTCGCCTCTCGGCTGCCACCACTCCGGACATTCCACTCGCGCTGAAGAACACTGGGACCTACAAGGAAGGAAAACACAGGTTAGCAAAGGCAAGACTTTGCAGCGCTGCGCATAGCGCTTACTTACCGCATCATAGCGCTCTTAATGAGCCATCATTTACCAGCGGGGCTCAACCAAGACAGTTCGCCGCGCTGAAGCTCCGCATACCTAAGGGAGAAAAAAAGAGACATTTTAAACAACGAAAGGCATGCAGGATAGGAACAAAACTAAAGAACAGCAATAAGACCCACCTGAACAATAGCAAACGGACCAGCATCAGTGAAGTAACTGGACCGCATTCGCCCATGAAAGACAACGCGCCCCTGCAAAGAAGGCAGGACGGAGAGCACGCCTAATTCTACCACAAGGTGAGGAGAGGGTGCCAGAGGGACTGAAATCATACGGGGGTGGAGGGAGGATACTTACCGCAGTCGGTCAGTCTTGAACACAGTCCTCCTGTATTTTCAGACAGAACCTTCCCCGCAGACCACATCAGGGCAAAGCTGAGAAGCATACCAGCGAGTTACCCGGCTTGGTGGCATCCCTGTGGATACCAGGTGAGCGTAACAGGGTAACAGAACGCAAAGCCTACCATAACAAATCCACCTGGGCACCATGGAGACATCAGAAATGGACCAATTGGCCCAATCACTAGGAGAGCTTCGTGCTGAGGTTCATTCTGCCCGACAAGAGACTAATGCCCTCCAGAGAGACCTAATAGTGACCAAAGAACGCACTGAAGAGATTAGCAGGCAATACTTGCAATCACAGGCAGTACAGATGCCTCTACCTGGAAGCAATCCAACGATGCAAAACCCTGCCATACCACCCACTCCGGTACAGATCACGTTTCCTGGAACAGTGCCCCTAGCACCACCAGAAAGGTTCTCAGGCGACCCATGGAAGTATGTGCCATTCATCAATCAGTGCCGCCTTCATTTTCTTTGTAGGCCTGGAGCATTTCCAAACGACCAAGCTTGGGTAGCTTTTGTCTTATCATACCTGAGTGGTAGTGCAGCAGATTGGTCGGTGCCGTTGGTAACCCATGACAATCCTCTATTACATGAATTTGGGGGGTTCCAGAGAGAAATGGAAAAACTTTTTGCTCGCCATACCTAGGAACAAGCAGTAGACAATCAACTCTTGTCCCTGCGACAGGGGAATCAGGACTTGTTAACGTACATTGCTACCTTCAACAGACTGGTTGCCAAAGCTAGGTGGCCAGAAAACAAAAGAACCACGTTATACCATCGAGGCTTACGAGGCGAATTAAAGGATGTCTTAGCCCAGGTGGTTGATCCACCCAGAGACTGTGCAGAATTCATAAATCTGGTTGTGCAGCTAGACCATCGGTTGCAGGACCGAAAGGCAGACCGGTCTAAGACGGACCCTCGGACCGTGTATGTTCGACCAAGGGAAAACACACCCCGTGTAGCTGAAAATGCTGTAGAACCCATCAGATTGGAGGGATACGGCCTCCATTAACAAAACAATAGCGGGACAAAAGAAGACAACAGCTTTGTTTGTTTTGTGGGAAACCAGGACATTTCCTGAAGGACTGTCCAGTAAAACCCCCAAGAAGAACAGAGAAGGATGAAGCTAAGGAATCGGAAAACTACCAAGCTCGACAAACGTGGAGGTCAGTTTGTCGAGTGAGAAGAAAGAGTTGCTGACCTCGCACTTTGCAATACCAGTGATTAATTAATTAACCACCAACAGTCGTCAAGAATGCATGCCGTTGAAGCATACATCGATAGCGGAGCAGTTGGAAATTATATTGATCAAGAACTGGCAGCAGAGATGGGGCTTCCTTTGTGTTCTAAGCCAACTATGGACAAAGTAACCACCGTGGATGGGACAAAAATCGTTCCGGACCAGTAACCCAGTACACAGCCAGGGTAACCTTGCTGTGCCAGGATGGACATCGGGAGTCTATTTCATTCGATCTCATCAAGGCACCTCAGTTCAGGCTAATACTAGGGATGCCATGGTTGGTTGCTCACAACCCTTTGATAGACTGGCGGGCACAAAAATGAACCTCCCCCTGTGACTGCTCCCCTGCCTGCTATTACCAAGAGGAGAAACCCGACGTCTGTATCCCCATGACTCCCGGAGCGACAGTATCAACCCTGGGAGCAACTAATACCTTGCCAAATGAATACCATGATTTCCAGGATGTTTTCCGAAAGGACCAAGCCAATACATTGCCACCGCACAGGCCCCATGACTGTCAGATCGACCTTGTTCCTGGTTCACAAATCCCTTACGGCAGGATCTACGCTCTCACAGAACCAGAAAACCTTCATTTGAAATCCTATTTAGACCAGTACCTTGCAAATGGATTTATCTGTCCTTCGAAGTCCCCCGCAGCCAGTCCTTTGTTCTTCGTACCGAAAAAGGAAGGAGACTTGAGAACCTGTATTGACTACCGTGCATTGAACCAGATCACGTGAAGAACCCCTACCCCTTGCCACTTATCCCTGAGATGCTAGTCCAAGTTAAAGATGCCCAGATTTATACCAAATTGGACCTTCGACGAGCGTACCACCTGGTCCGAGTCAGAAAAGGAGATGAATGGAAAACTGCCTTCCGTACTAAATACGGCTTGTTTGAATATCGGTCATGCCCTTCGTGTTATGCAACGCTCCTGCGGTATTCCAATATTTCATGAATGACGTCTTAAGGGAGTTAATTGATGTGTGTGCCTTAGTGTAGATAGACGACATCTTAGTATACTCAGCCTCGGAACAAGATCATGTCAGGCCCGTTCGTTCAGTCCTCACCAAGCTCCAGCAAAATCGCTTGTTTGCAAAGCTTGAAAAATGCTTTTTTCACGTCACCGAAGTAGAATTTCTTGGTTTTATCCTTACTCCAGGAGGCATCAGAATGGACGTGCACAAGGTAGATGCCATTCTGAAATGGCCTTCACCGACGTCTCTGAAAGGGGTACAAAGCATGCTGGACTTTGTGAACTTCTACCGCTGGTTCATCCCAGACTTCTCTCAGGTTGTGCACCCAATTACAGTACTATTACGAAAAACAAATAAAAAGTTTGCTTGGACCGAAGAAGCAGAAAAAGCCTTTCAGGAACTTAAACAAAGGTTTATCTCCGCTCCAATCCTGCGAGATCCTCGTCCAGACCTCCCTTATGTCGTTGAAACTGATGCGTCCAGTCTTGCAATGGGGGCTGTCCTTTCACAGAGAGACCCGGAAACCGGCCAGCTACATCCTGTGGCCTTCTGGTAGAAAAAGTTCTCACCTCCAGAGATTAATTATTCCATCACGGACAACGAACTCCTGGCTATCAAACCAGCCTTTAAAGCCTGGAGGCACTACCTTCTGGCGGCCAGACACACCATTACAGTCATCACAGACCACCGAAACCTGTAATATCTCAAAACAGCCAAGGCCCAGTCCTCGCGCCAATTACGGTGGGCCCTTTTCTTCGCTGAATATGATTATGTAATCACATTTCGACCAGGAGTCAAAAACGGAAAGGCGGATGCCTTATCTCGCATGGGCATAGATGAAAAAGTATATACAACTCCAGACCCAGTACCTATTATACCTGAAGACAAACTCTTGGTTATCACGACAGCCTTAATACAAGCAGAAATACAAAAAGAAATCCAACGGACAATGAATCCTGATGCCTACCTCGCATGGCAAACTCAAGGAGAACAATATACCATCAAGGACCATCTATCCTTTTTTAGGGATCGCCTATATGTACCCAAGAAGGAATTACAACAGCATATTATTTCAAACTATCATGATTCACTGATCGAAGGGCATCCTGGGATCGCCAAAAGCCTAGCTAAGGTGAAAGAGAACTTTTGGTGGCCTACCTGGCGTAAGGACATCATTCAGTATATTCAGTCCTGCGGTGTCTGCGCAGAAAATAAATCACAGAAACAAAAATGATCTGGTGTCCTACAACCATTGGACATTCCTCCACTTCCGTGGTACACTCTTTCCCTTGACTTCATCACTGATCTACCTCCAAGCCAAGGGTTCAACACCATCCTTGTAGTTGTTCTCGAAGATGGCCCATTTTATTCCTCTCAAAGGCCTCCCAGACGCAGCCACTTTAGCGAAAGTGTTCCTGAAGGGCCTTGGTTAAGCTACATGGCTTCCCTTCGGTTCTGGTCTCTGATCGAGGCAGCCAGTTTGTTTCAAACTTCTGGAAAAAATGCTGTGCAATGGCGCAGATCGACGTTCGGCTATATACCAGTCACCATCCCCAAATGGACGGCCAAACCAAGAGAACCAATCAGACACTCGAACAATATTTACAGTGCATGCTGCACCACGAACAAAGGAATTCGAAAGACCTACTATGGATAGCCGAATATGCATATAACAATGCTTTGCATTAAAGCACGGGACAAACGCCCTTCTATACCCATTATGGCAGACATCCACGTACCTCTGAACTAGACCTTCCAGCCAGCTTGGAAATGCCAGCGGTAAACACTCTACACACAACCGTTACTCAGGCTTTCAAAAGGGCAAAGGAACACCTTATTCATGCCAAAAACAAACAAAAGGGATTCGCAGACCAACACTGGAAAAAGGCCCCTGATTATCAAGTAGGAGAAAAAGTTTGGTTAGCCGCTAAATTCGTACCCATCAAGGGAACCCGGACCTTTCATCCCAGATTCTTAGGACCCTATACCATTAAGGCAATTATCAACCTAACAGCCGTGAAACTGGATTTACTACCTAAACTACACATCCACCCGGTATTCCATGTGTCCCTAATGAAAACCAATGCAACCCGGCACACGGATTGGGACACCACCTAAGCC
The DNA here is from genome assembly GCF_040938575.1 of Ambystoma mexicanum. Lineage (NCBI taxonomy): Eukaryota > Metazoa > Chordata > Amphibia > Caudata > Ambystomatidae > Ambystoma > Ambystoma mexicanum. The sequence continues at coordinate 145,839,583 of NC_090933.1, forward strand.
CATACTTGTTGACGGAGAACCAGAATTCGAAGTCAAAGATATCTTGGACTCTAAATACTCTAGGGCCAAGCTATATTATCTGGTCGATTGGAAAGGATTTGGACCACAAGATAGATCTTGGGAACCCAGTGAGAATATCCACACACCACGTATAATCAGGAAATTCCATCGGAACTTCCCAACCAAACCTGGGCCAGACAGAAGGAACACCATGGGAGGGGCCTTAGGGGGGAGTGCTGTCACGACCCTCGCCCAAAACCCCCTCTGGCAAACCCATTGGCCAGGTGGAGACAGGACTCAGGCCTCTAGAGCCTGGCATCATCTTCAAAAGTCCTCATGGGGCCAGTCCTACGCCTATGGTGCCAGTCTCATACACCATGAAAAACAATGTGCTTGGGAACTACTTTATTGTATTGTCAGCCAACATGGAGGCATCCACATAGCTTGGTTCCTAAGAACCAAGCTATGCGGTCTAGTGTTTTGGGTGTGGTAGCCTAGGGACTACTTTACCTGGACTATTTTGTTGGGGCTATTTAAACCACACCCGAGCAAGACAACACACTTCATGTTACTTTGCAGCTTGCAACGTGACGCTCACTGTGTCCAGTTATTCCCTCGAAACTCGGAGAAGCAGAACCTGCAAGGAGACAAAAGGAACATCATTAGCAGCAGCATCTTACCTGCAGTCTTCATCTTTAAACACTCGCAGCTAATGAGAACAGCTTCCTCGAATCTGCACGCCTCCTGGACAGACCGACCTGAAAGAGGAAGATAGAGGCAACATTAAAGAAAGCAGTAGAGACATTTACAAATTACGAACTGCTCAAAAGGCTTACCTGGCTGGTCGCCTCTCGGCTGGCACCACTCCGGACATTCCACTCGCCCTGAAGAACACTGCGACCTACAAGGAAGGAAAACACAGGTTAGCAAAGGCAAGACTTCGCAGCGCTATGCTTAGCGCTTACTTACCGCATCATAGCACTCTTAATGTGCCATCATTTACCAGCCGGGCTCAACCAAGCCAGTTCACCGCGCTGAAGCTCTGCATACCTAAGGGAGAAAAAAGAGACATTTTAAACAAAGAAAGGCATGCAGGATAGCAACAAAACTAAAGAACAGCAATAAGACCTACCTGAACAATATCAAACGGGCCGGCGTCAGTGAAGTAACTGGACCGCACTCGCCCATGAAAGACAACGCGCCCCTGCAAAGAAGGCAGGATGGAGAGCACGCCTAATTCTACCACAAGCTGAGGAGAGGGCGCCAGAGGGACTGAAATCATACGGGGGTGGAGGGAGGATACTTACCGCAGTCGGTCAGTCTTGAACACAGTCCTCCTGTATTTTCAGGCAGAACCTTCCCCGCAGACCACATCAGGGCAAAGCTGAGAAGCATACCAGCGAGTAACCCGGCTGGGTGGCGTCCCTGTGGATACCAGGTGAGCGTAACAGGGTACTAGGAAACTAATTAGAAGGGCTCTGCCATCTGTGTTTTCTTGGTCGTGGCTTCAACATGCGAAGGCTCAAAATGCAGTGAGTGCATTCCTGGAACACCCCTTGGTGCAACAAACCCCTCTTCACCAGCTATCCCACCTTTTGCTGCTGTGCCCCATAAATTGCAGTTGAGTCATACAATAAATTCTGTCCAATTGTGCACATAGCTCCTGCACCTTTTCCTTCTCATGCCGTCCTGAGTATCTTATCTATCCCTCGCCCTCATCCCAATGATCTACCCAACTTTTCCCCTCCCTGCATTTACTGAATATTGTAGCATACTCCTCCTTTGTATCTCTGACAGGCAAAAGCACTTCAGTGCCATACGCTATGGCAGGAGGTGCTATACAATTGCAGGATAGCATAACACAACATAACATAACACAATATAACATAACATATGATGACAGTTCTGAGGAAATGGTGCCTGTAACTAGGCATAAAAAGGTAATATAAGGCAATCATGTGAATGTTTTGCAAATAATGCTAGTAATTTGTCATTTGATGGCAACAGCTGCCAAGTGATGTGAGAGTAATCAAACATATTGACCAATTTCAGGCAAAGGGCATGAGCTCCTGAGGCTAGGATGCTCTACTAAGTTTTAATGCTATCTTATAATCTTTGGTTAAGCCGCTATAAGGCAAAGTTTCTACTGGTTGGACCTGTTGAACATATACCTTTAGAATTCCTTTCCGGCTATGCTAGAGCCTCCTCCCAACCCCATTTCTCTAGCGTGCACCCTGGGGTCAACTTTAACATGAACCTGTGCTTCATCTCAAATGTAACTGGAAAACTGCTTTTCATTATTATGAGAGACCCCCGTTTTATTCTAATGTCTGAAAGAGTTGCATTGAGCAGTGCTGACGTTTTGTAACAGCTTGATGTTGCAATGTCATCTCCAATAGCCTCCATGCAACGATGCTTCGTACATTTCAAAGGGCCAGGAACTACACTACCCACCTCTACTTTGGCGTACAATTATTGGACCACATTGACTGGGCTTCAAATTCCCTACATTGGCAACATATGAAATACAGAATCAATGTTAAGTTACTAAACCCCCGTAAACTTATAAAGCCCCCCATGTTCATACACCCTGTTTGACCAAGGCGTGACCACCCTAGCATCCACCCAGACACCTAAGGCCAGTGACAGCGAACCTTCTGGTCACCCACACTCCCAAATATGCACATTGTGATGGTAAATCCCAACAAGATGGAGACTTCTTTCAATGGAAACATCATCTTCAGTCAGTCCTGACGGCTTCAAGTCCATGAGCAATGAAAACGGATCTGTTTCTGGTTGCCCACAGACCTAAAATGGTCCCAATATGCCAGTGTGCATTTCTCCTTTCCTTCCGATTTCATACCTTGTGCTCTGATGTGACCACAAGGCGGTGTGATCAGTGCTACACAGCAAACTAAAATAAACAAAGTTTTTAAAAACAACAATTAAAATAAATACTTGCTTTTGTAAAAACATGTTCAGTGTAAAAATGCAACATTTGTGTTGCGGTGACTCCGTGCTATTTTTAGAGCGGTATATATTTGCACCGTAATTGTGACAAGGCACTCATGCACTTTAGGTGGATCAGCGCCTAGTGTGATTCAGTTGTGCTGCACGCTATATATCCATCATTCCACTCACTCACCAGAGACGTGTCATTGAATCTACTTTGGTGGTACCAGTGCGGAACAGTGCAATGACAGACTGTATTTCGTTTTCGCACACTATTCTTGGGAAGCTAGTGACCAAACAAGTGCCCTTAAGTGGAGGGGACACAAGACACATTCCCAACTTTACTGTGAGCACGCTAGACAATTTGTTCAGCAGTATATTGTGCCTTGCAATAGACGCCTCTTGTGCACCCAGTGAGGTTCACAGAGGGGAAATGGTCGTGGGAAAATGCTGCTTGAGTCAACATCCACTTAGAAACACAGCGCTGGTTTTGAGAATTAATTCTCTAACTCTACATATACGACTATTTCCTACACACGGTGTCTACCCTAATGTTCTTGATTCACTCCAAATGCAGCTTTATATTTACAAAGACTGAAATTTGGCATGAGGGTTTCCATGGAAATAGTGGAGGTGTTTTCAGTCATTCTTGGGTATATATTTTTCTTGATGCTTGTAAGATTAATCAGTGAGTCAGTCAAACAAACTTTATTCGACTTTAGTCTTTGGGTAAAAAAATAAAAGTACATACACATCTCAAAATATTTAAAAACAATGCAAAACAATAAAACACAATGCCCAATAGTCTTTAAAGTTCTTGCGAAATATGCTAAAACATTGAATAAAATGAGCAGCAGTTAGAATTGATAGCATCGCTGTGCAGGCATTTTATGTATTTATTTATTTATTTGATTTGTAATGCTCATCAACAAAGCCCATGGGCATAAGAGCACAGGGACATACAGATAACTCAAAACAAATCAGGACGAAAAGAATTATCCCTTGGGGAAAGCATACGAATGGTCCTGAAGAAGATGACTGTAGCCACCTAGATCATCGAAACCGGTCGACCCTACCTGGCATGAGTGAGCTCATGCTGAAGACAATGTTCACCAACATAACAATTGGACACGTCCAGAAATGTGGTTTTTAGTGCTCGAAAGCTGTAGCAGCCTCTAGTCCATACTGCTCTCGTAGCAGAGCATTTTTACACCTCCATCAGTAAAAGGTCTCAAGAGGCTTAGACTACCTCCAGATGCTGCTGATTAAAACTCAGATTTAAATTCCAGATAAGAGGATAATTCATTGTCACTTAGATTTAGACACAATCATATGGTATTTTGTCTCCTTACGTAAGATATGCTAGTGACCTTAACCTGATATTTTAAAAAGTTAAAGTGTATGAAAGAAGGTTGGATAGGGATATTTCTCTCGCTATCCCTTTGATATAATGTCCAAGCGAAATCACCAAAGGAAGACAGGGAAAATAACACGGATAGATATAAGGCAAGAGAAACACCCACAAACACATCTTCATACTGAGATCATCAGAGAACACCCTTGAGAATCTCTCACCCAAACAAACAACAAGCAGGGTGATCCTCCCACTTGCATGTGGCCCCAAAACACTGGAACATTCTGTACAGAAAACAGACCTAACCAATTGGCCATCATCAACAACTGTGAATGACAATGGATGAAAATGCTGCCTGAACATGTGATCCCTTTATGACTAACCCAGACACACCATCCCCACCGAAATAAAAAAAAAAAAGAATGCAAATTTGGTGATGTTTCTGATGGATTTCTTTCAGTAAAAAATCCATCGGAAAAATGTTTTTGGTAACATCACAGTGAACTGGAAGCAGTACATGGGACTCCAGCACAACCACTCCATGTGAGCAGAACTCATATTTTGTTGTGATATGTTATTTGATATTTGTATCGCACCCCCTGACATTGTTATAATTTCGAAGTGTTGTGGGGTGGAAAGCCCTTTGGAAGACCACAGTCTTTGCAAGCATGGAAATAAAAAGAGCATTACATTGTATGCAAAAAGTAAATACAATTAGGTGTGTTTAGGTGCAGAGATCAGGGACTATATGACAGCTGAAAAAAATTTTTTTTGAGTCTCCGTTGTATTCTAAGGGTTAGAGGGCGAGAGGTAGAATGGGTATTATACATATAGTCTATCAACCCCTATGGCAACTGTTTACAGTTGAGGGCTCTGCTACAATTTGCATGTAGAAAACATGACCACTGAATAATATACATTCAAGGCAAAACAACCTGAAATCCTCCACTTTCATCACTGGCCTATTGTATATTGCTTTCATTTCACTAGCTCACACTATACCTGCCAATCCCCCCCACACCCTCTCTCACACATGCACACATCAACACAGTGAATCCCATGTGCAGCAAAACAAGCATCTGTGAGTTGTGTTGGGTGTCCTGACCCATGTTTGGACTATTATGCTGCAACATTTGGTGCTGTGGGTTTAGGAAATCCAAGATGGCGGAAAAGCCCACATTTGCGCCAGGATCCAGGAAAACCATGCAGTTTTTGCGCACACCAAAATGGTCTACTGACCTACCACCCACCAGTGTGAGCGTGATGGGCCAGGAGTGCCATGAAAGGAATGCGTGCCAAAGGAAAAACAGCAGTGCCTGTTAGATCAAAAAGCGCTTTGAAATCACCTTTGTTTCTCTGAAATGCAAGCTAAAAATGCCTATTTCAAACTTTGCCAGATATTCAAAAATCTCACTGAACACCAGCAGACATTTGGCAGAAGGTAGACTTGTGTGCATACAAAATCTGGAAAGAGAAAGAGCCTAAAATAATGTTCATAATGAAACTGGCTGAGCTGTGGATGTTAGCAGCCTAAGTTAAATTGGACTGAAAGACACTAAAATATAAATGTTTAAAATAAATGAGTGACCTACTGTTGAGTGTCACATAGTTTGCAACTGTTAAATGTCATAGTTTTGAACTTAGAATCAGCGTTCTAGCTGCATGTGTAAAAATTGTAAGTTTGATTTGGATGAAGAAAAACTGGGAACAAAAGTGACATTTAGCTGAAGCCTGGCTTAAAGAGATTGAATTCTGCCTGACAACTACCCCCGACGGGAGTTGAAACTTGCTCAACAAATGTTCCCACGCCTGGCCTGCATTCTCCTGCCCTCACCAAAGGGTGATGACACCTCTCTGATTGGATTAGGGGAGGAGCAGCTGAGGACTGCAGGAAACTGAACAATGAGCCTTCCTTGGCTCAGGCAAATGGTAATTCAGGGGGGTCATAAAATGGCTTCCTCTTGAGAGAAACTGGGAGGGGCAGTGCCTCTGTGAGCAACTTGAGTTGGAGGAAGTGGACAAACCAGAAATTCCACCATGTGCTTTGGGAAACCACACCCCTCTGGGCCAGAGTATAATTTTAAAAAGATGGATAATTCATAGTACGGACTTGTCAAAATTATATAATTAATATCATTATTCTTGTGATTTTTCCGTGCACATTTTAAGAGGTGTTAGGACTCTGTACCATGTTCTGAGGCAAAACCCATGAATTATGGAGATTGCAGACACGGGGTTCACGCTAGAAAAATGAAAATTTACTGGAATATGTGTAGAAAGGCAGTGTACATCTGTGTAATTTTTGGTAAAAATCCAATTGGTAAACCAACTAAAAACGAAAATAAGTTGCCATTTTTGAACCCAGGCTCTTAGAAACATCAGAGTTGGAACAGAGACCTACCCGAAGTAATATATGATATGTAGATGTAATGTCAACCACTTGTGTATTTGGGGAATATGTTTAGTTATGAAAATGATTTTCTAAGGTAAAAGCAAAGGGGAGTGTTCTTTCTTTGGAGCCATAAACATGACACCTGATGACATAGGATGACTCACTGCTCCCTTCTCAAATCAGGTCAAAGAGAAATCCTTGACCTATCAAATCATGAGTGGGTTGGGCATAGAAAGTTAGCATCCACACCCATTTTCAAAAGACATAAAAAGAGCCACTAGAAGCCAGACAGGGACATTCATTTTCCAAACTTCAACTGAATTCCTGCGCAGCAAGCTGACGGAGAACTCCAGAAACCAGAACTCCAGAGATCCAGACTAACTCCAGAACAAAAACTCCAAAGAGCTGAACTCTTCGGCAGGCCTCAAAATCTTTTGCAAACTATTCAACCGCCAGGCTGTGTGGTTTGCTGCTTGCTAAGAGTCCTGTGTATCCAGAACAGAACCAGTACCCAGAAAGCAGTGCGGTATCCAGAATCCACTTGATCCAGACCAGCAGAACCAGAGACCCAGACCAGACTGCTGTGAACAGAACCGGTGCCTGATTGACCCGCCGAGCAGAGAGAACCGCAGCTAAACTTGTTGACCAGATCCGTGATGAGGCCATTCCTTTCAAATTTATAGTGTGAGTATCCAGCTAGAACTGTGCAGAACCCATCTCTTAGCTTAAAATAATCTGATTCAAAACATTTGAACCTGTTTAGAACTGCATCATAAGAGATTGTGTGTTCCTCCTGTTGATTCAAAACTTTCAAAGCGCATCTGTCATTCCGAAACTGTAATTTCATTTCTGAAAAACTACCTTTACAAAATCGTCTGTATCTTTGGAACCGTGCATCCTAGGAAGGACATTTAACTTTTATTGTAAAGCTAAGATTCCCAGCTTTCCAACAAGCTCTAAACCCACTTGCTGATAGTATACTCCTTATAGCGCCTCCGTAATTGCGCTCGACGAACTCGAAAAAAAGTGCAGCGATTTGACATTTTGCTTCATTTCAACCACGTGTAGAAAGATCTGTCCTTTGCTTCCATTACTGAAATCCGTTTTCAACCTGATAATCCCTCAGTAATCATTGTTAGTGTGGACCTGAACTGATTTAAAGTATCTCTCACTCACCCTGAACCTCTAGAGGGAATTAAAATCAATTTTAGCATATTTCATTCCCTTGTAAATCACCTGAAAGTCTTTCGCCTGTGTTTCAAAATCATCCCTGGTGCTATAAGCTTGCTAGGGGGGAACTGAATTCATATTGTACTGTGATTGCATTCCTGAAGACTGTCTGTGTTACTTCCATCTCCTTACATTGCATAGGGGGGGGAATGAATTGTCAGAGAAAAAGTGATCATATTATCTTTTGCTGAAATCATATCAAGTTTATTTCTGTACTGCCTTTTATTCATCTTTGCATCTCCTTGAAACCATAAAGCATTCTCAGCTACCTTGTCCTCTATGCTACTCCTAAGTAATTAAACCAGTGTGCTAGTATAACATCATCCATTGTTGATCACTGTCATATGTCTAAGTATGATATCAAATATAAATTTATTATAAAAGTGTGATATATCTATTTTTTAATTTTTCAAATAAACCTTTTTAATTTGCAAAACAAACCTACTTCTTGGCTCAGTGGGATCAGGGGGATTCTAAGAGAGGGGCGTTATACAAGGGTTCATCATCCAGATTATAACTTGTCATAAAAATATTTAAATAAGGGCTTCCCTTGAGCAATCCCAGACAAGGCACTGATTTAGTGGGAATGCTTGATTGGAGTCATTAACAGAGTGGGGGCTCATAGCCGGGGATTCTGGATTAGAACTACCGCTTGTGCAGCTTAATACAGTGTACTAACTGATAGGATACATAAATCCTATTGGATCACCACGCTGTGCTGCGCTGTGAAAACACCCCTCAAAAAGGAACGCTCTCAAGAAACGGTCTGTTTTGCAAAATAAAATTCTAACTTCGGTAAGTCAGGAAAGAAATCAACTTCCAGAATTATCGACACTGGTAGACATCAAAATAGCCAGAGAACACTTCTTACATAAGCTATTTGTGAGAGGTGAGTGGGCTCATCAGGACCAGGCGGTCTGGTTGCAGGCAATCGCACCCAGATCACTGAAACAGGGTCAGACATATGGAGAGATCAGGGTCCATTACATGTGGCCCTGAGTGAACTATATATGGCTCCTAAAGCTAAAGATGAACACAAGATTGTCAGGATAGCAGCATATTTGTATCTACATATGGGAGCAATACAGGACAAATGTGCTGAAGGCCAAGATCTGGCAAATAGGCAACATATGGCGTTAGAAAAGGCCCAATCTGACCTGGTCTCTTCCGAGCAGAGGCTGCACAGGAGCCAGGAGTCAGAAAATGATAGTAGACAGTACATCATTAAAATAAAGGAGGATATGGATATCTTGCAACAGGAAAAGGCTGACCAGGATACCATAAGTCTGGCTTTGCAGAAGTAGCACCAAGACAGTTTGGACTCCTTACTGCAGGGCCAGAAAAAGCTGGAGCAACAGATCAATTTCAACAGGGCATGCACAGAGCAGGTAGCCACCGTGCAAATCCAACTAGACAGGGAGAAAGAGGAAAGCAATACATTGATTTTGAAAGACCTGAATCCCAGGCAGAGTTTGATGAAGAGCTCCAGAAAGCTGGTGCCCTTCAACGGCAGAGGGATGACCTGGCGGCACAGATTCAGGCTCTTGCTCAGGAAAGGGACACCTTAGACCAGGAAGTCTGCCACTTAAAAAGAAAAAATCAAGAAAATCACTTGGCCCTCCAGGGACTGGGTGGCCTCCAAAAAGAGCATCAGAACTTGTTAGAGCACACCAGGAGGGTGGAAGATGCTCTGATAAGAAAGGAGCAGGCCAATAGGGACGGTGCCCAGGAGGTAACCACCCTGCAGCAAAGACTGACCCAGTGCTCCAGGACCAATCAGGAAGCACAGAGGGAAAATGAGGCTCTCTGTCAACACAATGATAGGCTCCAGCAACAGGTAGCCATGCAGGAGAGACTGATAGAGATTAGTAAGGCCTTGGTTGAGGAACTGAAAGCCCAGGCTCTTGCATTGCAACAGGGAGCAGGGGCTGATAGAGATGAAGTTCGCTGGGAAAGGGAAACCCCTGAGCATAACCTCAGGAGCCCTAGGACCAGAGGCCTCCACCTCTCCCAGTCCCTGGACTCTGCCTCCCCCATGTCCCCTGGCGCACATGAGCACAGGGCCACAGGGATGGCAGATTACTATCCAGCCAAAAGTATGGGGTTCATAGGCCAGTACCTCCCAGGAATGGATGGGCGGGCATCCGGGTATGGGCACCCAAGCACAGTGCAATTTAGTGGGGAACCCCAGGAAAGTAGGCCCACTAAGGGCATCCTAAAAACCTCTGCCCAGTTAGGTCAGTGGGGGGGTACCCATCAAATCCTGGCAGCAAGGAGGGATATGAAGACTCCTTTGAGCGGCCCAGGACACAGGAGACTAGGTCCCCACATTCTGCCAGTCATTCCCAGGCTCGCAGAATCTGGGAAAACCTGGAAGATCAGACGGGCACCTCTGGGAGCAGTGCCTCTGAGTCAGAGGATGAGTGGACCAGGGTTACCCGAACCAAAAAGGCCAATAAGGCAAAAAGGGCCTTGCTTAAGGACCCCTTAATGCAGATCAAGGCAATAAAGAGTGTCATCACCCCTTATCACAAGAACTCCAAGTATTCTGTTTGGGAACACTTGGAGCTCTTTGAGCAAATGATGGAGACTTTCCATTTGAAGGACAGCAGTAGCTGCATCCAGTTTGTCAAATGGACATTCTCTCCAGAATACTCCAGTTTCTTTGAGGGGCTGGATGACCAAAATCATTCAAGATGGTCCACCTACAGGGCGGCCATCTTAAAACATTTTTCTGTTCACAGAAATCCCCAAGAGGCTCGCAAGGCAGCCTACAATTTGCAATGTGGGGAGGATCAGGCCCCACAAGAATTTGTGCAGGAGTTAAAGCGTGCTTTTGCGCAGACTACAAAAAGGGTACGCACGGACAGTAAAGAATTTGTTAATACGTTTTTCCATGCCTTACCCGAATACATAATGACCCAGCTTGTGCGAGACTTCCACGAGAAAAGATCTTTAGACTGGGTCATTGAGCAAGCCACCCGCATCTATGAGGTGCAGAAACTGGTGGAAAATAAGAATCAGCCCAAAAACCCCAAAACCAACAGCACCCCTGCTGCTGCCAAGTTGGCAGAGGTAAAGGTTGCCCCCGTTTTAGATTTGGAGATGGGGGGACCTAAAAATCTGCCGGCACCAAATAATTCTAAGCCCAGAAGGCACTCGGGCCAGTCACAGACAGGGAGTCGAGGAGGTAGTCCCACAAATGGGGTCCCTCGCTCCCCTGACTATGTAAGTCCCTGCTATAAGGGAAACAGTCCAATCCTGGGTTATGTGTGGACTCCTCTGGCCCAAGGGGGGGATCCAACCAAGCACCCAACCCAGGGAACTTCCCTCCGCACTTCGCCCCGGAGGGCAGAAATTCACCAAATCCTGGGCAGAACTTGTTCCCCAGGTAGCCACCCAACTTCCAGCACCAAATTCATTCATCCTTCTTTCCCCAATTCCCTGAGCCCAGACAACCAAATCCGGGAGAGGGGAGGCCAAGGGTGGAGGGGTACCCAAATCTTCCCAACCCAGGGTACTACCAGAGAAGGGATAGCTACCCTTCACGGGATCAGCCCAGGGGAGAAAACAGAACCCCGTATCAGCCTGAGCGGGTTTCCCAACTTGAGCGCCAGGTCCAAAATATGGCACGGGATCTGGGTCACATACTGAGGGCTCAACAGAGCCCTCAGATGAGCATGCCACCGCAGAATGCCCCAAACTCTGGGCCTGGTGCTCCAGAACAATGACGTGGGCAGCACACCGACAACCCACCGGTTCCCAGGGAGGAGGCACAAGGGGAAGGGGGTGTAAAGCCTTGGAGGAAGCTTCCTTCCCCACTTGTAAACAGCCCCTGGAAACCCAGGAACCGGAAACAAAATCTCCTACCCCTGGAAGTTTGCCACCCAAGGAGCAGAGAGGAGGTAGGAGAAACAAAAGACCCAAATAGACCGATTTTGTGGAGGAGGTACAGGTCTTCCAATTGGAGGGAGAGGGATCCTCAGAGGATCCTGGGAAAAGGATCTTCTCCTTCAGAGATGGGGGAACTCCTCCCAAGGAAAAATGGGTCCCAAGGGATTCCAATCCAGACTGGGTAGATGTGGGGTTTGAGCTGTCGCCACCCATCTTTCTATCCCAGAACCAATAATTCCAAAAGCCCCGTGTTCAAACCCATTCTGGTGACTGCCTCCAAAAAGGGGTGGGCGGCCCAGGACCGGAACCAGGGGAACTCGAATATCCTCTTTCAAGTTGCCAACTTTTTCTTTCAGATTCCCGAGACTCTCCACAGAATTTTGCCCAAATCTCTTCTCTCTCAATGTCCACAACCAGAAAATTAGCCCACCAGTTGTCCAAAAATGTGCATTATCTGTGCCCCCTTGAGGAGAAGGAGGGAAGATACTATGCCTCGGTACAAGTACAGGGGCAGGGTACAATTTTGGCACTGGTGGACACTGGATCCCAAGCTACTCTTCTGTCCAAAAGGGCCTTTGATGAACTAAATGCAGGAAGGAGGGAGAATTACCGCATTCCTCTCACCTCTCTTCCTGGACAACTCCAGGACTTTGACGGGAAGGAAATTCCTGTCGAGGGGACTGCAGATTTGGACATCAAAATTGGGCGACACAAGGTGAAACACCCAGTCATAGTAGTGACTCCAGAGGGCACCCCTTGTTTACTGGGGAATGACCTCCTGAGAAGGTTGTCACCCCTAATAGATTGCGTAAACAAGGTCCGCTGGACCCAGACTTAGCCGACCAATAAAATTAAAACAGAGCGTCAACCATGTTTGTTTAAACGGCACCTCCCTCTTGGTTGAACAAGAATCTGACCAAGTAGAATTTCACTTCCAGAACAACCAAATTCCAGATGTGACAGTAATAGCAGTAGGACAACAGACTGGTGATGGGGGGGTCCTCTCTGTTTCTGAAAATCAACCTTCCTTCCAGTTTAAGGTGGTATTCCACACTGGAAGGAAACACTCTGAAATTCTTTACTAATCCACAATCAGACACTCCCACTCCTATAGTCCAGAAAGATGTGAAATCAGCTCAGAGCCTGGCTGATATTCAGCAAATTGGAGAGCAGTTGTTCATCCCTGTTCAGTTGAATGATGGGAAGGACTCTGTTCTCGCCCGAGTGTGTGTGAACAACGGTAAGAGCTTCATCAGCGAAGCCGTGTTCTGCCAACTCCCAAAAGATCCAGCCATTCCCACATTCAAACTGATAGACAAATGGGAAATGGATCTGGAAGCACCCAATTCGAAACATCTCCTGCCAAGCAGGTGTATGCTCAAAATCTCCATTGGCAACAAGAGCATAGTCCATAATTGTTGGGTCGTGCGAGACGTCACTGCCGCCTTTTACTTAGGCAGTGACATTCTCAATCGCTTTGCCATTAGTTTGGACCAAATAAACTTCAAAGCTTGGTCCCGATTAGCGGATAATCCCATGGGCTTTGATGATCCAGAAAAAGCATTTAGGTCAGCTCAATTGCTACCTTATGAAGTTGAAATTCAGATTAAAGAGGAAGTCACCATCCCAGAATGGACCCGACAATTCTCCCCTGAAGTGAAAGTTAAAATAGGACAAAAATTGAAAAACCCTGATGCTTATATTCATCTTAATGCTTCTCTCCAACAGCAAGGGTTGGGGGTAACCCCAACACCATTAGTCAACATAGAACATGACACCATTCCAATAGAGTTGGATAACAGTGACTTACAGAGTATTACTCTAGCTGCAGGCACCATTATTGGAATGGCGGTTGATGACAGACATTTCTCCATTGATTTAGGAAATTAATTGTTAGGACCAATCCCCAAGGACTGTTTTGACAGTGTCAGTGATGACAATACAACACCAGACAGGATCTTTACCCGGCATGGGGGGAACTTCCTGGTGTACACATCTTGCCCTTATGGTAAGGAAGATGTGACTTGTGACTTCAGAGGGGATGAGGTGATTTTCCAGGTCCATGAGGGCTGCCTTTCCCACCTGAAGCCTCCGGTCCAAATCAGCACTCTGATCAGGGACTTCTCCACCCAGCTGGAGGAGGCGGCTGAGATAGCAAAACCAGAAGTCTTTCCAGGCCTCAGGCAGATGGTGGAAGAGAGAGTCAACCTAGCTGATGCCTGTGTGACTCTAGAACAGAAGCAAAAGTTGAAACAAGTTTTCTTGGATTTCCAAGATCTCTTTGCGATAGACTCATATGACTGTAGTCGCACCGACATCCACACAACAACAATTCCCAAGGACCTGGTATTACTCCAGTGTTTGTGAAGCAATATCGCTTGCCTCTCGCATCAATGGAGTCCCTTACTGAAATAATTAAGAACCTTGAGTCCCGGGGGATAATCCGTCCAGTACACAGCACCTTCAATAATCCGGTGCTGGGAATATTGAAGCCAAACGGCCAGTGGAGACTCTGCGCCGACCTTAGGGAGCTCAACAAATGGGTCCATACTTCCCGATGGCCTCTGCCCTACATTCACCAAGGGCTGGCCCAGATTCAGGGGTCACAGGTATTCACTGCACTAGACCTGACCAATGGATACTGGACTGTGCCTGTCAGTAGGGAGGACCAATACAAGCTGGCTTTTACCTTCGGGGTCAAGCAGTACACATGGACCCGGACTCCCTTCGGACACCTCAACTCCGGAAATGAATTCAACATTTTCCTACACAAGGCCATGCCCGACCTGGGTGCGAGGGGTAACCTGGCTTATGTAGATGATGTCCTCATCAAAGTTCATCTGTGGAGGAACATATAGCGGAGATCCGTTATGTTCTGACACAGTTGAGGGCCGCCGGAGCAAAACCTTCCTTTCAGAAAGCACAGTGGCGTAGAACCTGTGTTAATTTCTTGGGGCATGAGATTACTCCTCAGGGTCTCTGTCCCCAAGAAAATAAAGTGGAAGCACTTCAGAAACTGAAGACCCACAACTCTGCGGGAACTAAGGAGCCTCCTTGGACTGACTAATTACAGCAGAAAGTTCATTGAGGGCTACGCAGAGATCACTAGACCCCTGATTCATCTTTTGAAGGGGGGTGTCAAGTGGGAATGGGGTCCAGAACAATCCGAGGCAGTAAGACAACTCAAAAGAAGCCTCTCACAAGCGCCTTGCCTAGCTTACCCTGTCAGAAACAAGGAGTTCTTCCTGGAGACAGGGTTCTCTAATACGTGCTTGATGGCAGTATTATACCAAAAGCATGACAATGTCAATAAAGTAATCTCTTATGCGAGCAAAACTTTATCCTCTGTGGAGGAAAAATTCAACAATTGTGAGAAGGCACTCCTGGCAAAGGTGTGGGCATTGAAGAATTACCGCCCATTCGTCCAGGGGGAACACATCATAGTGGAGACTCCACACCAGCCTCTGCAATATCTCCAAAGTGACAGAATCCGAGCCGGAAATGTGAGTAATTCCCAAATTACTTCCTGGATTCTGTCAATCCAAGGCTTTCCTGTGGAGGTCAGATATGGCCAAAACAAGAAGAGACCCCTCGCGCAAGGTCTGGCTGACTTGCATGATTGTGCCAGAGAAAACTGTCTCGAGGACGAAAGTCTGAAAATCAAGGACAACATGGAGGCATACCTTAATTCCCCACACAAAGTATTTGAAGAAGACAAGTGTGAGGGAATGCCCACTGTCTATGTGGATGGATGCTCTTACCATGTTGACAACAATGGGGAGAAAGAACTGGTGGCCGGCGTAGAGAATGCATGGGTGAATGAGTCCCCAGAACCCTCCGCTGGGTACAAATTGGTCCCCGAAGTTGTCAGGTGGCAGAATTGATGGCTGTGCATCAGGCCATCCTCACTGCTGTCCAACATCAACTCCACAAACTGGTCATAATCACAGATTCAGATTATGTACGGAACGGGTTCGTGGAGCACCGGGTTAATTGGAAAACCAGAGGCATGTTATGTGCTAATAACAAACCCCTGAAACATGGGAAGTTAATTCAAAACATTGATGATCTGGTCACCTTGAATGGGAGGACCATCTATTGGAAGAAGATCAAGGGTCATTCCAAAGTAGAGGGACCAGACAAAACTGGAAATTACTTAGCTGATCAGCTGGCCAAAACCGGGGCCATCCAAGGGAATCTAATAGAGATTGAGTCCCTGTTGGGGGAAATCCAGGTCACTGCTATCACTAGGCCCCAGAGAAATGCTCACAATGATCTTTCAACTGCACAATGGGGTAAGGAGACCCCAGATGCTGATTTGATTACAGCTCAAAAGGGGGATCCAATGATTGGTAAGTTTTACCAACACATTAAGGACCCTGAGAACTTTCCCCTGACGGATACCGATTACATTGGGTAAGAGGACCTTAGAGTGTTGATGAAATGTCCAAAGAGGTTCTGAATCCAAGACAGTTTGTTGGTAAGGAAATCCCAAGCTGGCCATGATCAGTGGGTGGTCCCTACCTCATTCCGAAGACTGATGTTAAGTCACGCCTATGATGTGGCCACCGCCAGTCATAGGGGGTTTCATACAACACTTGACATCTTAAGAGAGGTTGCATACTGGGCACACATGGGGCAGGACCTCGACCAATACTTGAAAGGGTTTCTTGTGTGTGCACAATTTCAGCCAACATCCCTCACACACCGGGCGCCTCTCCAGAAGAGGGGGATGACACTGCCATGGTCAGATTTACAAATCGACTTCATAGGCCCCGTGATTCGCTCGTCTAGGGGAAACAAGTACATGTTGACGGTCACATGTTTGTTTACCAAATGGGTGGAATGTCTCCCGGCCCCAAACTGCAAGGCAGAAACAGCAGCTGCCCTGATGATCAACCACATCTATTCACGTTTTGGTCTACCCCAAAGGATTGAGGCAGACAGAGGTAGCCATTTTACCAGCGAAGTAATGACTAAGATGTGGGAGATACTGGGTGTGAAAAGGAAGCTACATATTGCTTACCGGCCAGATTCTTCTGGTGCAGTAGAGAGATACAACAGAACCATTGTGAGCATATTAAAAAAGTTTGTGGCAGATTCTGGGCCAAATTCGGATATCCGATTACCTCTGGTCCTAATGGCCATCAGATTTACCCCTTCATCTGCAACTAAAATGTCACCATTTGAGCTGATAACTGAACGCAAGATGGTGCTTCCCCAGCATTTGCTCTACAGGACCCAAGAGCAGACATTGATAAATGCCTCCACAACTCATGAGTATGTGGAGAATTTAAGGAAACACCTCCAACATGCTTTTGCCTATGCTCAGCGAAATCTAGAAAGATCAGCTGATAGCATGAAGACCCATTATGATTTGAAAACTTCCAGGAAAGTATATAATGTGGGAGACCGGGTCTATCTATACAATTTCCAAAGGAACCAGGCCAAACAGCGTAAATGTTTGCCTACATGGAAGGGACCGTTTGAAATTGTAGATAAGATCTCCCCAGTTGCCCACAAGATCCGCCTCCCCAAAGGTAGTTTGGCGGAAGGGGAAGACAAGTGGGTCCATATTAATCAGCTAAAGTGTTGCCATCCCAAGCACGCTCTGCAACAACTGGAGGAGTCCTCTGCAATACCAGAGGGGGCCGCTCCAGAGTAATTCAGTTCCAACCCTAAAATATTCCACATATCAAAAATATAGTTACATAATATAAATGTCTCCTAATTATATCCTGTTTTTAAAATAAGACTGCAAAATGTATCCTGATGTATAAAATGTATCTGTTTGCCACATCATTAATAGTGGTGGAAAAATGTCTAGGAATAGGTATTGCCGCTTTGCTTTGTCATCCTAGGAGAAAGAAAACCTGCAGACTGACCACGGAGGATGACCTGGGGACCCGGAGCAAAGATCCGAGGGGCCCGGGGTACCGCCCAAAACTCCCATCAGGACCGGCAAGGAGAACTGATCGATCCACCCTGATGAAGGAAAAGATGCTGAACTGTGCCATCTGCGGAATCGGAAAAGATGGTAAACATTATCATCTGCGGAATCGGAAGAAGATGATGCGGACATCCCAACGCGTGGATCAAAACATCCTTTGCACCCGACTCCCCCTCGACTCGAAATGAAAGCGCAGTCGGGTGGGGGGCTTGTTGGGTGTCCTGACCCACGTTTGGACTATTATGCTGCAACATTTGGTGCTGTGGGTTTACGAAATCCAAGATGGCGGAAAAGCCGACATTTGTGCCAGGATCCAGGAAAACCGCACAGTTTTTGCGCACACCAAAATGGTTGCCTGACCTACCACCCACCAGTGCGAGCGTGATGGGCCAGGAGTGCCATGAGTGGAATGCGTACCAAAGGAAAAACAGCAGTGCCTGTTAGATCAAAAAGCGCTTTGAAATCACCTTTGTTTCTCTGAAATGCCAGCTAAAAATGCCTATTTCAAACATTGCAAGATATTCAAAATTCTCACTGAACACCAGCAGACATTTGGCAGAAGGTAGACTTGTGTGCATACAAAATCTGGAAAGAGAAAGAGCCTAAAATAATGTTCATAATGAAACGGGCTGAGATGTGGATGTCAGCAGCCTAAGTTAAATTGGACTGAAAGACACTAAAATCTAAATGTTTAAAATAAATGAGTGACATTCTGTTGAGTGTCACATAGTTTGCAACTGTTAAATGTCATAGTTTTGAACTTAGAATCAGCGTTCTAGCTGCATGTGTACAAATTGTAAGTTTGAGTTGGATGAAGAAAAACTGGGAACAAAAGTGACATTTAGCTGAAGCCTGGCTTAAAGAGATTGAATTCTGCCTGACAACTACCCCCAACGGGAGTTGAAACTTGATCAACAAATGTTCCCAGGCCTGGCCTGCATTCTCCTGCCCTCACCAAAGGGAGATAACACCTCTCTGATTGGATTAGGGGAGGAGCAGCTGGGGACTGCAGGAAACTGAACAATGAGCCTTCCTTGTCTCATGCAAATGGTAATTCAGGGGGGTCATAAAATGGCTTCCTCTTGAGAGAAACTGGGAGGGGCAGTGCCTCTGTGAGCAACTTGAGTTGGAGGAAGTGGACAAACCAGAAATTCCACCATGTGCTTTGGGAAACCACACTCCTCTGGGCCAGAGCATAATTTTAAAAAGATGGATAATTCATAGTACGGACTTGTCAAAATTATATAATTAATATTATTATTCTTGTGATTTTTCTGTGCACATTTTAAGAGGTGTTAGGACTCTGTACCATGTTCTAAGGCAAAACCCCTTGAATTATGGAGATTGCAGACACGGGGTTCACGCTAGAAAAATGAAAATTTACTGGAATATGTGTAGAAAGGCAGTGTACATCTGTGTAATTTTTGGTAAAAATCCAATATTGGTAAACCAACTAAAAACGAAAATAAGTTGCCATTTTTGAACCCTAGCTCTTAGAAACATCAGAGTTGGAACAGAGACCTACCCGAAGTAATATATGATATGTACATGTAATGTCAACCACTTGTGTATTTGGGAAATATGTTTAGTTATGAAAATTATTTTCTAAGGTAAAAGCAAAGGGGAGTGTTCTTTCTTTGGAGCCATAAACATGACACCTGATGACATAGGATGACTCACTGCTCCCTTCTCAAATCAGGTCAAAGAGAAATCCTTGACCTATCAAATCATGAGTGGGTTGGGCATAGAAAGTTAGCATCCACACCCATTTTCAAAAGACATAAAAAGAGCCACTGGAAGCAGAACAGGGACATTCATTTTCCAACCTTCAACTGAATTCCTGCGCAGCAAGCTGACGGAGAACTCCAGAATCCAGAACTCCAGAGATCCAGACTAACTCCAGAACAAAAACTCCAAAGAGCTGAACTCTTCAGCAGGCTTAAAAATCTTTTGCAAACTATTCAACCGCTGGGCTGTGCGGTTTGCTGCTTGCTAAGAGTCCTGTGTATCCAGAACAGAACCAGTACCCAGAAAGCAGTGCGGTATCCAGAATCCACTTGATCCAGACCAGCAGAATCAGAGACCCAGACCAGACTGCTGTGAACAGAACCGGTGCCTGATTGACCCGCTGAGCAGAGCGAACCACAGCTAAACTTGTTGACCAGATCCGTGACGAGGCCATTCCTTTCGAATTTATAGTGTGAGTACCCAGCTAGAACTGTGCAGAACCCATCTCTTAGCTTAAAATAATCTGATTCAAAACATTTGAACCTGTTTAGAACTGCATCATAAGAAATCGTGTTTTCCTCCTGTTGATTCAAACCTTTCAAAGCGCATCTGTCATTCCGAAACTGTAATTTCATTTCTGAAAAACTACCTTTACAAAATTGTCTGTATCGTTGGAACCGTGCGTCCTAGGATCGAAATTTAACTTTTATTGTAAAGCTAAGATTCCCAGCTTTCCAACAAGCTCTAACCCACTTGCTGATACTATACTCCTTATAGCGCCTCTGTAATTACGCTCGACGCACTCGAAAAAAAGTGCTGCGATTTGACATTTTGCTTCATTTCAACCACGTGTAAAAAGATCTGTCCTTTGCTTCCATTACTGAAATCCGTTTTCAACCTGATAATCCCTCATTAATCGTTTTTAGTGTGGACCTGAACTGATTTAAAGTATCTCTCACTCACCCTGAACCTCTAGAGGGAATTAAAATCAATTTTAGCATATTTCACTCCCTTGCAAATCACCTGAAAGTCTTTCGCCTGTGTTTCAAAATCATCCCTGGTTCTATAAGCTTGCTAGGGGGGAACTGAATTCGTATTGTACTGTGATTGTATTCCTGAAGACTGTGTGTGTTACTTCCATCTCCTTACATTGCATAGGGGGGGGGGGAGTGAATTGTCAGAGAAAAAGTGATCATATTATCCTTTGCTGAAATCATATCAAGTTTATTTCTGTACTGCCTTTTATTCATCTTTGCATCTCCTTGAAACCATAAAGCATTCTCAGCTACCTTATCCTCTATACTACTCCTAAGTAATTAAACCAGTGTGCTAGTATAACATCATTTGTTGTTGATCACTGTCATATGTCTAAGTGTGATATCAAATATTAATTTATTATAAAAGTGTAATATATCTATTGTTTAATTTTTCAAATAAACCTTTTTAATTTGCATAACAATCCTACTTCTTGGCTCAGTTGGGTCAGGGGGATTCTAAGAGAGGGGCGTTATACAAGGGTTCATCATCCAGATTATAACTTGTCATAAAAATATATAAATAAGGGCTTCCCTTGAGCAATCCCAGACAAGGCACTGACTTAGTGGGAAAGCTTGATTGGAGTCATTAACAATTGGTAGATGAGGGGTATGGGTTAGGCAGTCTGCAAACTCCAGTCAATTACCATAAGATACAGCTAAGGCTTATGGAAGGCTAGAACATTTGGTTCAGCGCAAGGGCTACTTGAAATGTGGGTCTACAGTCACCCATTTGAGCTTGCTTAGCATGCTGGTTGGCAGGCTCAGAGAAGCCTCAAGCTCACTATATCATGTTCAGGTGCTGTGCTCACTGGCCTACTGGAAATTCTGGCCATCAAGGCATGGCAAGAAGGAGCTTTTCAGGCATTTGTCAGGCATTGGTCTGGGCAGGGACTTGAATCCCTGCTAATTTTGCTCAGTGGTTTACCTTGCAGTCTCCCTTAAACTCCAAACTCTTCTCACACAGTCCACGGTAAAAATCCCCCTCCACCAAAAGACAAACTCACCAGGTTTTGTTGTTGCACCAGTCTTTTGACATCAGCGGTCTTGCAACCCTGCAGGGAATCTTCATGATGAAACATAGAGCAGAAAGGATAGAGGGTGGGGTGTGGATTCCTCAATAATGTGCTGCACCCTGGCATAAAAAAGTGGATTGAGAGGGGCGGCAACTACAAGATGGTGAAGAGCAGTGTGTTGCCAATGACAGACAGAGGTAAGTGGTGGCGCCGACGTGGTTGTGGTGAAGATGATCTCTGACCAGTAAGCCTGCATTTCCTGATCCAACACACACACGCAAGGGGCCCCATGTTAAGGTGTGAACAACCACCTGCAGTGCAGCACCAACAGCACAATGGCCACATACAATAGGAAACATTGTAGGTAGCATGGCTGAGCTCATGACAAACGTATTCCCTACACATGGAAGCTTTGTACCAATGCAACCCATAAACCATGGTGCCACCATGACCTGTAAAAAAATAACTCGGAATAGTCGACCAAGTCCATGTTGAGTCAAGTTACGTACCCATGCCTGCCAAAGAAATCAAGAGCCAAAGCCATGCCACAACAAATGAAGCGGTACACCCAAACACTAAACTCATTACACATATGTCCCTGATGGCAAAGGTTCTACTTCTTGGGAATGTGCAACACAAAATAAGTGCTGGCAATGATTACATAATGGCGATCTCATGTAACCATGCCCTTGGGAGCCGTGAATAGTGAAAACACAAACAACCAGGAAAACCATAGCCGTGTTTGGCATGTCCACCAGAGAATGGACAATGAACAAGGGAAGAAAATATGATAAATGAGCCACGGAACCTATTGAAATCAGGTATACTCAGACATGTGTCCTGCTGCATAGCCTGCATGAGCGACATGCCGGTACATGTAGCTGATATACATTGAACAGCAACAGGGAATGGATACAACCCAAAAATACCACGTTCATGTCATGTAAAAATGAAATCCTCACATAGTCACTGGGGATGATGATCATCTTAACTATCTTTATGGCGTACACACACAAGGTGCACCACAACATGCCGTTATGCAAATGCCTTGTAATCATAGTGCAAACCATAGCCAAGAAACCTATTATTGAAACCACTCACTATGGCATGGCATTAGCAAAGATTCCTCACGATGAAACAGATACACACCAACGTTGATGTATTTGTGGAAAGCATCTCAACTGGGACAAATAGCCAGTGGGCCCAAATTGCAGAGAAGCGTGAACATTCAACATGCATACACAACAACCACAGCTATGCACACTGTGCATGGAACCATTCAGCATATATGTACATATTATCATGTGCCCTGTACACGTGGCCTGCAGATTATTTTACTTGTTAGAAATATCACACTAGTATGCCATGCACCATTTGGCACACATGACACAAACCATGATATGACAAATACATGGACACATGGTCAGATCCCCTATCATCCACCCATATAGTCATGCATGCTCGACTGCTCTCGACTTCGTTCAATAACAACAAAGCTGCATTCCTCCCCCACAATAAGCAAAGCCCACCCCTTGAAACATCATAGGTCCCTTTACTCCTCATCCAGTTCCTCCATGGTCGGCCAACTGAGTACTAAGCTTTGCCTCTCCCAGCTTTGTTCCAACCTCAAATGGATGCTGCCTCGTCTGGGCCACAACTATTTCAGCAGGAAAAAAGAGAAATGATGTGTGGGGTAGATGCATCACAGCAGGAGTGTAGCATGGCAGTGGTGCCGTGTGGAGCACGATCATGAACAGATACCCACAAGGCCCTTTGCACACCTCTCAGTCAAACCTCCATCTCTGCAGTACGTATCCCCCCCCCCCCCGAGATCCTCTACCGGACAAAGAGGGCACTCCTTCCCCTTCCACACAAAACTCTGCCACATCAAGTGAGATATAAATGCTCTCCGTCTATTCTGTATCCTAAGAGACAATCCTCTCTCTATCTGCTGATGAAGTGTCTTAGAAAATGGCAGTCTTGACGTCACCACTATCTGCAAGAATGTACTTGGATGTGTCACCAAACCCAGCCATGTGGCCCTCCGTGGAGCTTGATGTGCTGGAGGGTGGTTGTGATCTACACAAGTCTTAAAAAGTCGTGTCCAGTGTGTGCCACTTCTCCTCTGCTGACGGTCCTTTTTAAGCCAAGCATGACACTGCAAAAGAAGACAAAATACATCACCAATCCAATAAGCCAGTGGTATTCAAAACATTTTACTCTGAGCCCCCTTGAGTACAAATATTGTTGCTTGGCCCCCAAGATGCATATATGCTTATATTCTCTATTGAAAACAGACACCATACTCCCTCTTTGAGCAGTTTATGGCCCCCTGGACATCCTTCAGGCCAACTGTAGGGTAGCCAGCCCCACAGTTTAAACTATGTCCCATATGATTATTTGAGGAGCAAATGAGGCAGCATCCTACATTCTGTGGGAACCAAGACCCATGAGAAGAATACAGACATACCCCCCAGAGACATTCATGCCATCCCATCCATCCCTTCTGAACATTGTTTGTCATGGTCCCATTCAGGACCTGCCAACAGCTTTCATCTGGGCCTTCAGGGAAAGGACCTTGGCATGAAACATTGGGTTCACTTAAAACAGGAACCCGGACCTGCAATAGTGTCCCCCAATGTGGCCTTGAGAATATTTCTCGAGACGTAATGGACACCGCTGCCTTATTCTGGCTTCAAATCGTCACATTGTCCAGGTGCTTCTTGATGTTCTCGGCACCAGCGGCCAGGGCCTCCATTTTGAAGGCAGCCGTAGTGTGCACACACATTTCTCTTCGATGTGCTTTGGCCCCACGCTGCGTATCCGTTTTGAAGAGATATGTGCCAGTACCTGACTGATTTGCATATGCTGTACCCCTTTTACAGTGGTGCAGGTGGGCTAAACAAACGGTATTGTGGATGATTGCCCAGAGCAGTGCCAGTGGTTCAGATAAATTTAAAACCTTCCACCCATCACTTTTTTAGTTTTATTTTGTTTCCCTGTGTGAGAGAAGGTATGCCCAGATGAGGGTCCCTAGTTTGCTGAGCAATAGTGAACGAAGCTGCACCTCACTGTTAAGGTCCAACAAAGCCAAAGCATGTCTGGGGTTGCTTGTGTTTCCATGCAGAGGGGACCTGGCCTAGCAGTTCGGGAAGGGATGCTCCCATTGGTGGCAGTACCTGACTGATTTGCATATAAGTGGCCCTTTTTACAATGGCACAGACAGGATAAAAAGCAGTGGTGTGAAGGAAGCCCATGGCAGTTTCAGTGGTTCGGTTTCATTCAAAACCTTCCACCCATGACTTTTTTGGTTGAAAAGCACGTGGCCACCCAGGATTCAAACTTTGGCAGAAGAGAGGTTGAGAGCCCTCAGCATCTTGGCTGGGACAGATGATGTGCCTGCCATTCTGGACAGGAGGCTTTTTGGGTGACAATGGGTCCTGAGTGTTGCTGCACAGAGGTATTGTGACAAACAGATGAGGTGTTAATATGGGATAAGGCAGACGAGATGCCCTATGGGAAATGAAGGTACAGGTGCAGTGGTCAGGTATTGGTGTAGCAGGAGGTTATAAGCTGTGTTGATGAAAGAGCCACTCCAGAACATTGCAACTAAAGTGCCACCCAAGAGAGATGACCAGTGAGCAGGAGATGTCAACTTGTGTGTGGCAGACAAGGTTGGCAGGTAGGAGTACAAGGAAAAGCCGGAGGAAGATGCATGTAGGTGACAGGAGAATACACATGACACAGACAACAGCAGCGTGTAACTTGCGCTTGCATGGTCTGCACTATGTGGTTTATCATGACCTCACATGAACGCTTTCCAGAAACGTTTCTGATGCTATCCTTGGGCACATATGCAGAATAATTTTACATCGCTCCCATGTCGTCACCATATGCAGGTCTCAGAGGACACCTTTCCAGTATAGCTCAGTTTAGAAAACTGTATGAGTGAAATGGGTGGCCTCAAGAGAAGAAGCTGCCACTTGGGAAGGAGAGGTTCACTAATGAAGAGATCCTGACAGAGAATCCTGACAGTATTTTTGGAGAAATATAAACATAACCTGGAATCACACTGTCAGTGACAGAACATGCAGACCTTTGGCACCATTTGACAGATCCCATCAATGAATGTGGAGTGCAAAGTTGAACTACCAAGGAGGTGCAGAAGCACATGGTGGAGCTCAGTTCGCAAACCAAGAAGTTGTGGAGAAATGTGAGGTCTGCTCTGTCAACCTGTGCAGGCCCCGCCACATAGATATCCTGATGCCAGTGGGAAAGGTGATCAGTGCCATGGTTTCCATTGAGCAAGCATTGCGCATGAAAGGGGTGACACCTATGTTTCTCAAACTGTTTAGTTACATGACTGCATTATTTCTTTTGGCACCACTTTTTCTGGCATTTCTGCACATATACATATAGTGTCCTGCTGATGGATATTATGGGCGTTGGTGTCTTTGCATGTCAGGCCATGGTCTCTATCTTCGAAGGGTGAGGGAGAAGCAGTCATGGGCCATGTAAACATGTCAGCGCTTGACCTGGAAATGAGGGGTCGTGCATGCTGTGGGTGATGAGTTATAGGATATGTCATTACCATGTGCCATTTATTTATTTATTTATTTATTTATTTATTTATTTATTTATTTATTTATGTATTTATTGTGCATTTGTTAGGGGCTCATACAGTAAGTCAATTCTGTTTCAAAGCGCCTTCAGGGCAGCAGCAAGGGAACATTGGATTGAAAAACAATGGATAAAGTGGAAGATAAAGACGAGCCTACTATGCCTTGTGAGTATTCAGAATGTGCAAGTGCAGCGAGACATACGTAGGACACGTAATGTGAAGGTAGATGATGTGGCTCCATTACATGGTAATTGCATGGGACACATAGTTGCACAATAGTTTGACTGTTTGCTGTGATTCCAACGTTTGGGGTTGATGATCTCATTCTGCTTTAGACCATGTTGGGCATTGCTGCCATTTCCAGGAAGGAGACCCATATATGATTGTGGAATGGACCTTGAACTAAAGGATGCATTGCATGTTGTATGTTTTGTTCTGGAATGAGGTATTAACCGTGTGAATGACATTTGATATGGATAGAGGGGCACACTAAACTATTGTCTTGCATAATGTACTTCAATTAAGTCATTGATGATTTTAGTTCTGTGATAATGTATAAGTGAGAAACTTTCAACAGACGAGGAGGCATACATGTTAAGCAGCACGGGCTGCCAGGCAGAGGTAGGGGAACAGCTGCACTGCTTGCAGATGGTCATCAGCAGGCCAAACACATCTTCAACCTCTGAGGGTATTCCCAGTTACATTGCTGAAATGTTTGAGGAACTACTGCATGGTACAGAGCTAGCAAACTAAAAACTCATGTTATCTTAAGCTCATTCGTCCCCAAACATGTAAAGCAGCTCGTCCTCTGCTGATAACTGCATGTCAGCAAATGTACATCTCTTGTGGGTTTTGAGGCCACTGGGGAGCACCAAAGGCATGGCCCCAAACGGGCTGGCTCGGATGTGTGTGTAGCTGTCGTGGAACACATGCCCTCAGTCCACCAGCCTCAAACACAGCCCACGATGACAGATGATAGTGATAACAGAGCAGTGACTGTGCCACCTGGAGGTGGGGATGACATCTAATCCTGCTCTCTTGGCTCCTGCATCAATCAGGGGAAGCCTCGGGATTGGCAGGCAGGAGTATGTCCTGATCATGGGCACATCCTGCCTCTGCGTCCATGCTGAAACGCCTGTCAACATAGTCAATTTCTTCAAAGCTGC
This sequence comes from Ambystoma mexicanum, assembly GCF_040938575.1. NCBI lineage: Eukaryota > Metazoa > Chordata > Amphibia > Caudata > Ambystomatidae > Ambystoma > Ambystoma mexicanum. The sequence goes on from NC_090933.1 coordinate 145,866,920, forward strand.
ATAGGCCCCACACACATGGCAGCCTCTTTGCTGGCTCTCAGGCACACTGGGAGAAAGAGTTGCTCAATGAAATAAGCAGCAGAACAACAGCCAGATGCAGCAGGAGGAGGTGCATGGCATGTCAGGTATTCACCAGGAGCTGCTCACATTCAGGGAAGGACATGCATTGCCTGTTTACTGGGATGGACATGTGATGGCTATCTTTGATGGGGGTAGGGGGGATCGCTGCCTGTGTGTTTTTAGTTTGGTTTACCCTGCTTTGCAATATTTAAATGGTCCTCCTCTACTTGATCCTGATGTCTGTGCCCAAACATGCTTTCTTTTCTTGTTTGTTTTGTTAGATAGAACATCCGTTCTGTCCCTCCCCAAGTGTCCACTCTTCCACTCACAGGTGTTGCTCTGATCTTTTGCCTGCTGCCTTTGGCCAAACATTCTGTTACAGTAATTGTGTTTTCAGACCACTGACACGGCATGTGCAGCACCTGTCAGGATTATAAACTCCTCACTGTCGTACTTGGGTCTTTTCTTTGCAATGACCTGCCTTGGGTGGAATGGTACTTTGTCGATTGTGTCCTTCCGGTTATGATTGCAATGTGACACCTTTTGGCATATGGATGCTTTTATTGTGTATGCATGCAGCTTGGTCTTGTACGTATGCTAGCATGTTAGATGATCTCCTCGGAGGCCTAAATGCCGTCCTTGTGTTTGGAATATTTTTTTTTATGGATGCACTCATTTGTTGTGGTCATTATGGGCCCGATTCATGGAATATTCGCCCGGCTCAAAGTGATTTTGCACTGCTGAAAAGTTTCAGCGGATAGTCATTTTTGCAGTTCAAAATCACTTTGCCCGGACTTTACACAGCAAAAATGCACTATGCACAGTTCCATGAATCAGGGTTTGTGCCGGCAGTGCAAAGTTACTTTTCAGCAGAGCAAATTCACTTTGAAAAGGGCAAATATTACATGAATCGGGCCCTATGTGTTTAGTCAGGTATGTTTGTTGCTTGAATATCCAGCCAACCTTGCTGTGTTTTCCATTGTGTATTACTGATTTACACTCTCCCCTCCACCCCCCGGCCTCCTCGGCAGGACTTTTCCAGATGTTTTATTTTTGCAGACAGGTGACCTCTCTCATCACCGAGACCCGTTGGGGATGGGGATTTTGAGTGTGCTCATGGCATGGGGTGATGTTCATGTGAAGAATGTTTGTACCACATAGCTCCGAGCTCCACAACCTTTTTCCCTTGGAGGAATGGTACAGCACAGGATAGCAGCAGCACAACTCCTCCTGCAGTTGCATGTGTAGACCACATAGTAATGCAATGTTGTGCAAGACCCAACATACGACACTAATGGTGGTGTACAGCAGCACACCACTTGAATGATCCAGACAACTGAAGCAGGATTTGAGCACTCCAAAGGTGCATTCTACTATGCCTCTTGTTGTGATGTGTACAGCACTGTACCTGTTTGTTGCCGGGGTTGAGGCATTCTGCAAGGATGTCAGGAGGCATGGTGAAAGTGGGTATGGACTGTCCCCTGTAAAGGAATACAAAAGCAAGAATAGTTGGTTTTCATTACTGTGGTAAGTGCACGCTGTCATGTCTTTCGTTGGGTATACGGTGGGATGTATCAAATCAGTCAAACTCAAAAAGAAGCCACATGTCGCCAAAGGTTCCAGATGTCGGAGTCTGATGCACAGGTGAATGGTGGAGAATGAAACTGTCTTGTGTTGATCCAGGATAATTTGATGTGTCCCTTGGCATCATAAAGGACGTGTGCGTTGAAGGAATGCCAGTTCCTCCGGTTGCAGTAGACATGTTCTGTTTGGTGGGGCAGATGGAGCGCTACATGGGTGCAATCAATGGCTCAACGCGGAACCTGGGAAAGTATGCAGTGGAATAGAAGGCAGGCCTGTACTACTCTTTGCCTTGCCTGTACAGCATGGGGCAACACAATGTGGTTGTGCATTGTGGCAGCTTATCTGGACTAGGTAGGTTATGACAAACCCTCTATGATGGCTATGGTGCACTGGAATATGCCAGCCACAAAGACATGTCAGGCTACTTGCGGCTCTGCATGGCCGATAGGGCATGGGAGCACGTGGCGTTGATGATTCATTCTGGTTCCCACTCTCTCACCACCTCCATTATGACGTGGTGGGAATCTGTATCTGGTGTACACCTTCTTGTCTCTCATTCTGAAGTTGGTTGCCCTGAAGTAGTAGACCCTTACCGTACTCCTCTCCTCTACTCCTGGCATGGTGTGCTAATATGAGGACAAGCAGGATTAAATCAGCCACTGTGGCAAACTCCCCGGAGCTTGCATGCTGCATTTGCCCCTGCTCTGGATTGGTGCAATGTTCTGGGGGCAGTTCAACTTTGTGTGATGGAGTTATTGTTTTTGTGAATTGGAGTATGTTTACATTTTTGGGACTGTTCCCTGTTGCCTCTCTGTCCACTCCCAGGGAACTCCCCTTTATTGTGAACTTCCTATATGTCTGTCTAGTTACCCTCATTCACGCGTGCCCTTCCTTTGTGCTTGCCCAGGGAGAAACCAGTGCTTAGTTAGTGCTAAGTGAGTTTTGGGAATCACTGTTGTACTTTGCAACACATGCAGTAAACACAATGTGGGTGCAATGTGACTTTGCACAGAGCTACATGTTTTGTGAAAGGGGGCCAGAGCAATGGGGTTGGGAAGAAAGATAATTAAATTTAGACTGAGTGAGAACAGGTAGGTAGATAGAAAGATAGATACATAGATTGATAGATAGATTGATAGATATATAGATTGAGATAGATAGATAGATAGATAGATAGATAGATAGATAGATAGATAGATAGATAGATAGAAAGATAGAGAAGACAGATTGACAGACATATAGTAGATATATAGATATAGAGATAGATAGATAGATAGATAGATAGATAGATAGATAGATAGATAGATAGATAGATAGATAGATAGATAGATAGATAGATAGATAGATAGAGAAGATAAATACCTTATGAGATGGGATGAAGCATGAAATAATTGAAAGTGTCAGCAAGAGATAGAGAGGAAGAGAGAGGTGTCAGAGAGTGGAGGGGATGAGGGAATAAGTAAAGAGAGGAAGAGAGAGCTAGAGAGACATGGAAAATGTAAAAGAGAAAACAAGGGAGAGGGGAGATGCTGGGATAAGAGTGCGAGGCACACAGGAAGACAATGGGTGGGAGAGTGAGCGAGGGAGATACAGAGAAAGCATATAGAAGAGTGTTCGAGAGAGGCTGTGAGCCTGTGATAGAACGCGACCGAGGGCAACGCAAAATGCGTTCAAAATGACCTTGCATAACACACAGCTACACCATTGTGCGGACCTCTCTTACGGCCCCAATACGCATGTCCTGACACGAAGGGGCAAACCCACTGAGCACTGAAGTAAAATTCAGCGTCTGGTAATGAACAACCTGCCAATAGTTCCATCCTGGCGCTGGCTGATTTAGTAAAAGTTTTATGAAGACAGTAAATTCCGTGGTTTAGTATACATGACAGTCGCATGCCTCGATGCTAAGATTCAAGACAAACAGAAATCAATATTCTCCAACCAGAGCCTGAATTTTGTCAACTTCCAATTATTATCTTGCTTGTGGGGAAGATCAGAAAATAATTGAGGTGCTGGTCCTGATGTCACCGAGTGGACAGACAATTGCAATTGTGAAGAGATATAATTCCAGATATAACGTGCAGAACTTGGCTGCATTTGATGAACACCCTTTCTCTGTCTGGCTGCACAAGTGGAATTCATTTTCTGGGCAATATATCTCCCCAAAGGAAAACAACACTAACCGTATTCTGTAGTGCAATAGATTTTGTAGTGATGAAAAATAAGTTGTGTCCTCCTAAAGCGCCATCTTTAATGTGTTATAAAGTATATCTGTATTAAGAATAAAGCCCCCAGGAGATTTTAGTATTTTTGACTTAATTTGTGCGGCAAGCGAAAGATAATATTTGGCACAAATATGTACAATGTCTGGCCTTTCTGCTTGATTAAACTAGTTATACATATCTACGAATCGTACATAATTTCTATTATGTTTATTGTGCTTCTGGGTTGAAACAATCCCTCACACAAAGTCTTCCTTCAACATAAATGATGTGTTGGGCTTGACTCCGCCAGTGCTATGGGCACTGGATGTTGTCAGTCAGACTAATAATAATCAACTGCAGGTGGGTAAAATGCAATATGTTGCTCCTTTTTAGTTTTGTTACACACATGTTATAGCACATGTAAAATGTACAAATGTGCTCTTTGGTTGCGAGTGCAAAACTGCAATAAGCTGGATGGTCGAAGAAAAAGGAGCCTAATGGGATCCCCCATGCACCTAGGACGAGCAATCTCGTTCTTGGCACATAAGGGGTTAAGGTAGGGTTTGGGAGAATTGAACATTAGGAGGCATAATCAATGTACTGCTATATGAACTATATGAGCGAATGCATAAATACTCCTGCTACCAGGGGGACGCAAAGTGATTGCGGGAGGAGTGTGTTACTTTGTGGCCAGGCTACCAGTTTACCAGTCTTTCTGCAGTGTCTATACTGAAGGAGGTTCCAGTGCATAAAGAATCCTGCTCCCAAGTGAAGCGGAGCGAGTGCAGGAGGAGTGTGTTACCATGCGGCCAGACTATCAGTTTACCAGACTTTCTACAGTGTCTACCATGAAGGAGGTTCCAGTGCATAAAGGCTCCTGCTCCCAAGCGAAACGGAGCGAGTGCGGGAGAAGTGTGTTACCGTGTTCCCGGGCTGCACTGCATCAGCGAGGCCCGGGAACACTCTCCGTGAATAACTGCTACCATGACTGCAATAACGAATAAGGAGCCTCATCTAACAACGGACGCGGGAACCCAGTCACAGACTCGCAGTCAAATGAAGCTGCAACATGGAGGTAAGGGTAATGGAGGGGGAGGGATGGACATTGGTGCGGGGCAGGAAGCTCTTAATATACCTAAGGCCTCCGCCACCTCCGCCACCTCCCATCTAACTTCCCCCCTCCAAGCCCTTACCTCACAACAGCACTGACCTGGGGACTCGGACAAGAGAGCTCATATTCCGGGATGATTGCGGCAGCCCGAGGGTCTTAAATCTAACGAGCCTTCAGAAGCTGTCGCTCCAAGAACCCAGCGACAGCATTAACGCCAAGGATGTTAAACAAGCTGAAATCAGCTCTGGGTTCTCGGCGAGCAAGCGTTCCTTCCATATGGAGCCCAGAAAGAAGTATTGCGGAGGACTTTGAAACTGAGCCTCTCGATCTCCCGCAAGGGATTGGGAGGGGTGAGCTTGAGGGGTTGGACACCGGCTGTGCCATCTATGCATGGCCTGAAATCAGAGGAGAGGCCGGGCCCCAGTTAGCCACCCAAACCCTTATCGTCCCCCTGACTACGTTAAGGCTCTGCTCTCCTTCGCTCAAAGAATCGGATTGCCAGAAAGAAAAAAAAAAGCAGATTGTCGACACAGAAAGCAAGAAGTCAATCACTATCTGACAACAAAAGCATTAGATGGCATTTTAAGGCTAAAGCCCTGACAACTTTGCAAACTGCTAACAAAATACACAACTAAGGGGAAGACGTCTGGGCTAGCGCCTCAGACTTGGATGCACTGAGTGGGTTACCCAAGAATCCGTCGCCACAAAGGATTCCTGCTGATAACCCTCCCCAAAATCTGATCCAGGAACTCAGTATGCCTGATGTAGAAAACCTAAACCTCCATACAACACTGGAAGAGCTTAGACACCCTGATTCTTCCAGTCAACTGGACGCCACTACTGTGCTTCCGGCAATAGCTGACATAGCATTGTCTAGCACATTGACTGCCAGCGACAGCATTACTGCCAGTACCACATTGACTGCCAGTACCAAAAAGTTTCTCTTCCGGGGTTAGACGCATTGGGGACAACAGAGGGCCTGCCCACCCCTCGATTGACCCCAGACATAACCCCTCATTTTGAAGGGCAAGAGAAAGCACTGGATCCTAATATTGGTGAGGGTACAGAAATACAAGAACCACTGTTAACAGTGGCTGGAAACCAACAAACAAAAAGTCCCCAAACATGCTTGAACAAGCCAACTAGGGGTGAGAAAAGGTGCACGTGGGCACCAGAAGATGATTATTCAATTAATACAACTGCACCCATAAAAAACCTTAAAACTATTCCTTTGAATAGCTCAATGGAGCAACCGCTCCACAAGCGAAAAGGAAAAACCAGCACGACTACATTATATGCAGAAAACAGATGACTCTGAACAAAGCTGAGGATCAGCTGATGACCTCTACGGAGGAGACGGAAGAGTCGGAGCCAGATCATGAGCCAACTTTCATTGAAATTCGATCCATCATATAGAGGTGTTATCAAAAACAAAGCTCTCCAAAAATCCCAGGCTCGCCAGGATTCGGCCTGTCAAACACTCACCAGAACTGGGAGGAGCAATGTGCACAGCTACAAGCGTCAATTGGATCTATTGTCACTATTGCCCTCTTCCCCCTTTCTGAAGTTATAGGAAAATCTAACTGAAAACTATAAGGACCAATCTACATCACTAGCTTTGATGCACACAAAGCTGGTCTTCATAGAAACGTATATAGAAGACTCTAGAGAAAAAAGATCTAGAGAAAGAGAGTCGAAGAGTGTCATCTTTAAAAACCATAGCAATCTGATAGAAGATGCTCAAGAAGACAAAAAGTATTTTCTGGCGTGCTTCATGGAAACCATCACCTTATTAAAAAGCCAAGGCGACTTGGGGATTGCTAAAACCATGTCCCACAAATTGAAGGTGGACATAATAAACCCTCTCCCAACGAATTACATGGGCCTCAAAATAAGAACAGCCGACAGCACCAATAGACCAAAGTCTGTCCGAACGAAGGGCGAAGTGGCCCAGAGACCTTCCACCAGTGGGTTACAGAAGGAGAGCCTGGAGCAGCAAATACTGATCCTGGTGGAATCTTCTACCCCTCCACCAGCAGGTCTGCTCCCCTGGACTAGAGAATTGCAAAAGGACACACCCTCAGTGGTGGGCTCCACAGAGAACCGTTCAAACCCTGATCATTTCTCCATTTTGCAAAGGACATCCACAAGTCTTTGAAAGCACCAAAAAATACGAAAGGACCCAACCCACTGCAGTTAAAAAAAACAAAAAATATAATGTCATCAAAGTAGTCGAGAGGTGGACGATCCAGAAACTTTATCAGAAACTTAAGAACCATTACTGATTCAACAGCTGGGTGTGGCCCAGGAAAAAGCACACAAAAAGGATGGCTATCCACCAATCCCAAAAAACATCATAGATGGGGATAATGACCTAGATACAACAGCTGAAGGAGGGGAGCAGGACTCCTATGTCAAAGAAGAAGATGACCTGATGCTGCTCTCTACCTATGAAGATTTGGATTATGAAGACCAGTACTTGATCCCAGAGCTTCCCCGATTTCAAAAAGAAACGTTACGATAACAAATTCAGTGGAGTCTTATAAACCTCTCAAAATGTTTGAAACTTTAGTGGAAAGGAGGAAAAGAATAGTCGAAAGGGGGTTAAAGGATCTTCAACCTAACCTATGGAAGGAACCAAGGTTTAAAAATGATAAAAACTAAGATCAACGTCCACTATTGAAAAGAAGGACCCCAGATAGAAAACTGAACCATCAAGGCCAGAGAAGCTGTGTTCCCATCAGAACAACAACGAGAAATCAAGCCTTACCACAAGCTTGTCTTGGAATGAGTCCTGAAGTCAAATGATGGCCTTATATTGAACCGAGCAAACATTATGTACCTCTTTTACAACATACCCCAGTTAATGGTGTTTACATCTCATGACATAAATATAGTGGCCTTTCCAAGTGAGAGATAATATGATAGAGTTATGTTGCTCATGAAATATCCAGCTCTAATATCTCTCCTATTTAATGCATCTGATGAGCTTCAGATCCTGGGCTTTGACACAAAGGAAATCAAGGGACTTGACCAATGAAAATTAGTCAACTCTCCGAACACCTTTAAACCTACTTGGAGAGCCCTTAAAGAAAGCCTACCCATTGAGGAAGATGATTCCACAAGGCCAACCAGGGATGTTCCGTTTGTTTTGGCCGGATGCATTGAAAATCACCATCAATGGATCAGCAGTAGGAAGCAAACAGGAACCAACTGAAAACAAGGAAAACAAACCAGTCGTGATCACAAAAATCTCAAACAAGGACTCCTGGAGCTGGCTGGCGAGAGCCCTAATAGACCCCAAGAGAACCTGGAATGAGAGTGATTATAAGGGAGAAACCTTCTGAATTGGTTCCTGGAGCACAAGGGGTTTGTCACACTTGATGAGAGCACTTGACTCTAGATTCAACAATGTAGAAATCCTCTGTTTCCAGGAAACCTGGTTGCGAGAAACTCCCCTTTTAGACGGCTACACCAGCTACTTGAATGCTGCCACAAAAGGAAAAAGAGGAAGACAGAGCTCAGGGTTACTGACTATGGTTAAATATAACACCATGGGCACGGTCATCAAGTGCACCTATCCTAACCCGCTTATTCAAAGGTTGTTAATAAAATTGGATAACCTGGCACCCGCAAATGAGGGAGTATTAACTCTTTTCAATTTGTACTGGAATCCACAGGCCAAAGAATCCAGTTTATTTATCCAAGAAACAATGCAATTGATAGAAAAACTCAGAGCAGACCTCACTGACCCATGGATCATCCTATGTGGGGATTTAAATATCAACTGCCTCACATTAGCCCTGAAAAGAAACACACAACCTAGAAAGCGCATAAATAAGTCTAAAATCTCAAGGACGCAACAGTGGTGGGAAGAAACCAAAATAAGAGATCTTCACATGCTAAACAGTCAAGTGAATGGTGACAGAGAAGGCGCAATAACATGGCACTCACCTCTCACTAGCTCCAAACTGGACTACTTTTTCACCGATGCCAGGACATACATAGGGTCAAATACTCAAAGATCCTAGATTCAGACAAGAGCGAGCACAACCCAATGATTGTAACCTGCCTAAGACCCATAGTAACATCAGATGCAAGGAAAAAAACATCAGTCTTCCCATACAGAGGATCATTGGAATCCAGCAGAGACAGGTTAAGAATTAACCAGAAATCAATTTCGGCCTTGACCTCCTCCTTGACAGAGTGGCAATTAAACCAGAAGGAGGGTCTGGACTACAAATCTTGCTTAGCGATCTTCAGGGAAGGTTCATGTAATAATGGCAAACCATCTTTCAAGCTTAATCATGTGTTCGACAGCTTATTGCTTTGTGAAAGAGTCAATCACATTGAGACAACAAAAGGTTAAACTATCTACCAACATTAATCCGATGCCAGAAAAGGAGGAAAGTGAAACAGCAATTTCGAAACTGGGCGGCAACTCATAGAGCGACCCTCTTTCAGAAAGACTCAGAACGCATGTTACATGCTGTCTGGTCCAACAATGGAAGGAACTTATGAACACTGCTTAATGGCAGGGAAGAGGCAAACGCTCCCTGCAACTGAATCCCATACATGAGTCAGCTTGGATTACTCACTTCAAGGCTTTATTTACTGAACAAGCCAAGAGAGAGAATTCTGTTCCACAAAAGACTTTCGGCTCATGGGATATTAAGATCGATAGAGCCGAAATTAAGAACATTATTACGAGAGCCAGTACGTCCAGAGCACCGGGCCCGGACAGAATGGCTAACTCTATGCTGAAACTGGCCCCAGATTTATGAACAGACTTTTGCATGGACATATTCGGAAAAATCTTACGCCAAGGAAAAGTTCCACCATCATGGAAAAAGGCTACTATAGTTCTTATCTTCAAAAAGGGGGACAGACTTGACCCCAGGAAGTACAGCCCTTTCGCCCGCCTTGATGTCCTTGGTAAAGTCTTCGCCGGAGCCCTGTTGAGACATCTGAAGGCGTGGATAATAGAGTCAAAATCGTATGACCCCAGACAAGCAGGTTTTGTGACTGGCACAGATTGTGGTCTTAACCTGTTGACCCTGAGTCTCCTAAAGGTGAAATCATCGAAAGCAAAGGAGTGCCTCTGCCTGGCCTGTGTAGACATGGAGGTGGCATTTGACTCCATCGACAGAGAGAGACTATGGTCAAAACTGACAGAAAGAGTTTGTCCTAAAGATCTTGTGGCCACAGTAAAATAACTCTATTCAGGAACAACTCTACAAATAAGTCTGAATAAGGAGGGTTGCCTTAGCAAAGAAATCTTTACCACCAAGGGCCTGAAGCAAGGGTGTCCACTGGTACCCATACTGTATAATTCTTTCATCAGTGACATGATAAACATACTGGACCCACCAAGAGCTTGTCGACCTTAGATCAACACAAAATCTGCCGGATGATTATTATATGCGGATGGTTTGGTCCTGCTGGACAGGACCCCTCTTCGCCTCCAAAACAAGCGGGATGTACAGGTATATGTCAATTTGAATAACCAAAAAAAAAACGCAGCAAAAACTGAGATCCTCCTAATTGAAAATCCAGGAAGAAGGAAGAGACATCACCTTTTATGACACCTAGACAATAGTACATTAGTTCCAACAAATTCAATTAAATATCTTGGAATCATGATAAATGCTAGCAGAACCGGGACAGCCTAGTTCGCAAATCTATTCCTGAAAACCGACCAGTTGAAAGAGCAGGCCCTCGTGATTATTAGAAAATATGGTACATTTTCTTTACTACCGGTAATCCAGTTCTACAATCAGAAAGTGGTGCCAGCCCTGACCTATGGCAGTCAAGCAGCCCTGGGACTTGCATGGGAAATCTGAGAAAAGCTTGGGAGCAGGTTTTGTAAACGTATCTTGAGACTCCCAAATTCGATCTCAATAGTAATCATAAGACACAAACTGGCTCTCCTTTCAATGCATGTAAGAATAGTCTGGAAATCGCTCACAGTTTTTGGCAAATTGAATTCCTGGATCTGTCCACCACAGTACAATATCATCAAGAATAAGGTAGAAGGCTACTTTGAATGGATGTTGAAACAATGGAGTGCTAAATGCCTGGAAATCCTGACCCAATTGGGACTGTCCTTAAAACTCCTATGTGGAAACCCACTACTGGTCAAAAGAACGTTGTGGGCTGTCGACTGGACTGAAACAGAAGCAAAAAGGTCGGCCTTGATACACCACACCTTATCAAATAATTTGACCAACCATCTTAACGTTCTGCTGGCCTACCTAAGAAGATCTTCGAATCTTAGTTCCCGAGACTTGTTCTTGAGATTACGGATCTGTTCTATGCCGATATGGAGGAAGGGAGAGAGATAAAAACCACAAACTTTGCAACTAGCGAGATGAAACACTACAACATCTGATCCTCTATTGTCCTGACTAATGAGTAGATAGAATTTGACTACTTTATGAAAGAATTAAGAATATAGCAGGCACTGACGCAGAGTTATGGTGGGAGCACCTGTACGGAGGAAACAGACCATCGACCAGATGTTTGGTTACATTCGTAGAGGGAATTTTCAAGAAGCAATTCAAAGAAAATCCTTGAACTAGATTTTAACGTCACAAGGTATCCTTACTAACCCTACAGATCTGACATTTTAGGATGAATGAGCAATCATGGACCAGAAGAGCCAACAGGAGAGGCTGAACTATAGAGAACACAGAATCACCTAAATTGACCCTTGGCTCGGTATTTGATAGTGTGCTATAGAAGGAAACAACTTATCTCTTTTTTCACACGAAGTGTGTTTCATGATTGATAATCCAAAAAGGAATATTTAACATTCCTACAGCTTCCTTACTTTCTCATTTACCATGATTGCTTGATACGTTTGATGTTTTTGATGCTCTTGTTTTCCTTCCTTTATGTTCTGACATTGGATGAAGAAGCAAAAGTGTTAGTAATAAAACTGTATGTTTATAGATAAAAAATTTTAAAAAATGAACTCTCACTAAATTAAGATACCTTTGATTATATCACTATTTTGGAGGGCGGGAAAGTGATAAAGGGGAAGGATTCCACGTTTGAGATTTCAGAAATAAACATTTAGATTTGCAGTTAACTCCCAAAATAATATTTTTAGTCATCATTGATGAAACCTTTGCTTGATTAGTTTACATAGATGGATGCCTGGGATGCCCCTTGAGCGTGTTATGAGCAGTTTCATTCCTACTTTTGGTAAAACCTGGAGGAACTCAGTACCTCGGTATGTGATCCTAAAGGAAAGGGAGTAAGGCTATCACAATAGCAAAATACCTGTTGTACTAAATATACTGTCTTCTTGCGGTGCACGACCGGTATATAAACAATCTTTTCAACATGCAGCAATATGGTACTTTAATTGTAATCGTCATTTACATGGTGCCCGTTCCCCATTTGTAAGGCCTCAATGCGCTTTGTGGTTGGAATGCCCTCAGGGACTGTAGTAATGTATTGCGCTTTACAGTGCCTTGGAGCATGTAGCGCTTCACTGAATGTGATGGCATTTTATTGCCAGCAATAATGTGGCACCCAAATATAGCCATGTTTATATTGCCAGTATAACATGTGAGTATGTGGCTGGAGGCATGCAAGTTACAGGATTTATAATACAGTAAAAAAAACTCAATGTGAAGCTGCAAAAGAGTGAAAGTGCTCCACATTTTTGTTTCTCTTCCTCATGCATAAGAGACTACATTATTTATATAACTGACTGATTTAATTAACAATTACTAATCACTAGTGCTGACTCATTAACATTATAATGTAATCTCTGTGCGCAAAATGAGGTGAAAATACATATTCTGAAATTCGTTTTTCAAAAGTGCACTGGAGTTTTTTTTTTCTTCATTCTCTTTCTGTTTTTGCAGCAAGCAGAGAGCCTGCATACCATGAAATGAGATTAGATACGGTTGCTCCCTGTGTAAATGGCCCATTGTACAGAATTGAAGGGTGATGCTGCCTTTCAACCTGATTGGAGCAGAGTATCTGCAGATAGATTACGTAGGCAAAATGGGAAGGTGCAGAGCTCTGCTGGGGGAAGACTGTCAGAGGGAGAAAGAGTTTGTGTTTGCTGGGCTCAGGAGACAGATGATCTTGGTGTTGGCACTGGCTTGGAAGTTTCACTGTGCATGTCAGACACCAATATTACAGAGGCAATTTATGCTGACTGGGCCTGTTCTTCCAAGGCGAGTGACGGAAGGTCGTGTGGGAGAGAGCTACAAATCTTCGGTAAGCAGACAGTAAAGTGAGATCACTGTGTGCTTTCGTACGAATGAGCAATAGCAATCTAAAAATACAAGGCAGTCAGAGTAGCAAAGCAAAAAGAAATTCCCCTGCATTTTCATTTGTCATGTTTAGAATCATGAGATATATGTAGATGCAGGGGGTGTGTTGCCAGAATACCTGGATTCTCAGCCCAAAGGGATCTTTAAAATTCAATCTGTGTACCCTTATGATTCAAATGAGACAGTGTGCTGTCATCAAGAGGATTATATAGTATTTGATTTAAATGAAAGTGACACAGAAAATCAGCACATTGAAGTGGAAGCTGATATGCCAAAATATTTAAAAGTGGCAGCTGTACAGAGAGACACACACAGTTAGAAGAAAGCCCAGAGATTCCTCCACTAGAGGATTTCCCAGAATTCTCAAAAATGGTAGAGGAGCAGATTTGTCAGCAGACGGATGCGATAGCGATGAAGATAAAAATGAAGTGAGGAAAATATTTATGGAGTTTAAAGATGTCTTTGAAAAAGATGCATATGATTGCAGACTAACTAATTTACATGTTGTCACATTACCGGAAGGGTGTAGTAGAAATCCAGTATTTGTGTGCCAGTACCGATTACCACTGGCATGTTTAGAGTCATTGGCAGAGATAATTAAACATGTGGAGTCTCTGGGAATTATCAGGCCTATTCATAGCACATCCAACACACCTATTTTGGGTGTGTTAAAGCCAAATGTTCAATGGCGTCTATGTGCAGATTTGAGAGAATTGAATAAAAGAGGGCCAGTGTCCAGATGGCCACTGCCATTCCTCGATCAAGGCCTGGCTCAGGTGCATGGCTAAAATGTGTTTACTACATTAGATCTCATATCTGGATATTGGTGTGTGCCATTGGCAGAGGATATTCAGAATTTATTTTCATTTTCATTTGATAAAACCCAATACGCATGGGTTAGAACTCCATTCGGGTACGTAAATAGTGGGAGTGAATTTGGCATATTTTTGAGAAAGGCTATGCTTGATGCAGCGGAAAGAGGAACCATAGTTTATGTGGATGATGTCCTGATAAAAAATGAAAGCTTAAAAAGCCATTTTGATGAATTAGGCATGTTCTTGGCCAGTTGCAAAGGCAGATGCCAAAGTATCTTTACAGAAAGCACAATGGTTCAAGAAAAAGGTTAATTTTCTAGGCCATGAAGTGACTGAAAATGGACTAAACCCACAAAAGAAGAAGATAGAGGCCATACAAAAACTAAAAGATCCTAAAAGTGTGAAAGGATTAAAAAGCTTATTAGGAATGTTGGGATATAACAGAAAGTTTATTGAAAATTATGCTGAAATTACGCAACCATTGACTAAAGTATTGAAGCTGAATACACCCTGGAAATGGGAAAAAGAAATCTGAAGCAGAGGCAATGGCTAAATAAAAGGAATGTCTTATAAAGGCACCATGTTTAGCATACCCCATAAAAAATAGGGATTTCTTTATAGAAATAGGTTTCTCTGAACATTGTATGTCAGCAGTGATATCACAAAAACATGATTTGAATCACAAAACCATTGCTTATGCAAGTAAGGCATTTTCCCAAGTTGAAATTAAATTCAGTGAATGTGAAAAGACCCTTTTGACCACTGTGTGGGTGTTACAGCATTTCTGCCCCATTGTTCAGGGAGAAAAGGTAATCATTGCGACAAATCATCAGCCATTGCAATTTTTAGAGAGTAAAAGAATTAGGTCAGGCAACCTAGCACAGTCCAGAATTACTTCATGGACACTGGCATTGCAAGGCTTTCCTGTAAAAGTGAGGTATGGCCAACATATAAAGAGCCCAGTTGCTCAAAATTTGGAGGATCTACATGACTGTGCAGCTGAACATGTATCAAATGAAGCAGAAGTAGAATCTAGTTTACAGGAGTTTGGACAACCACCACACAAAGCTTTTGATGAAAAGACATGCAAGGATTTGCCAACTGTATATGTTGACGGTTGTGCTTTTCACATTGAAAATGACAGTAATAAACAATTGGTATCAGGAATAGGAAATGTCTGGTTGAAATGTGAAGACATTCCCAGTATAGGGATGAGAATTGGGGCTAGGAGTAGTCAAATAGTGGAATTGGCAGCCATTTATAAAGCAATTACTACTGCAGTTGTTAATAAATTTAGTGAAATTGTCCTGGTGACTGATTCTGATTATGCACGAAATAGCTTTGTGGAATATTTGCCTGGCTGGAAAGCAAGAGGCATGATTACGTACAATAAAAAGCCTATCAAACATGGAAAAATGATACAGGCTATAGACAAATTGGTGTCAGAGAATGATTTTACAATATACTGGAGGAACATTCGTGGGCATCTAAAAACTCCAGGAGAAGTTAAGGAGGGAAATGATAAGGCAGATCATTTAGCTAAAATTTGGGCTGTGATGGGAGAGTTTCTAACTATTGAACACTTACTTGGCAAAATACAGGTTGTTGCAGTTACACGCTCTAAAGCTCCAAAAGAGGTAGAACAACCAGTAGTGCAATGGAGTTATGATACACCAGATCAAGACCTGATTAAGGCACAAAAAGATGATCCAATTTTGGGAATCTGTTATAATCATTTGATAGACCCTGAACAACATCCTTTAACAGAAAATGATTGTGTGGGAAAAGAAGAGTTGAGGGTGCTATTAAAGAATAAAAAATGAATTAGACTACAGGATGGACTCATGATTAGGGAATCCATAACAGGACAAATACAGTGGGTGGTGCCCCTGTCATTCAGAGGGCTAATGCTACACCATGCACATGATGCAATAACTGCAGGGCACAGGTTCACAAAAAAACATTAGAGATACTGAAAGATTATGCTTACTGGCCACATATGTCCCAAGATGTGGAACTATATACTATGGGATGTCTAGTATGTGCCCAATTTAAACCTGCATCACCAATGCATAGGGCCCCACTGATTAAAAGAGGCTTTACCCTTCCATGGTCAGATTTGCAAATAGACTATGTAGGGCCTGTAAAAAGGTCGAGCAGGGGGAACCGTTATATTTTAAGTGTGGTTTGTTTGATGTCAAAATGGATAGAGTGTATTCCTGCGCCAGATTGTAGCGGACAAACAGCAGCTACATTACTGATAAATCATATATTTTCATGGTTTGGGTTACCACAAATAATAGAATCAGACAGAGGAAGTCATTTCATAAGCGCTTTAATGAGTATGGTGTGGCAGATACTGGGGGTGAAAAGAAAATTGCATATTGCATACAGACCCGCCTCTTCTGAGGGTGTTGAATGTTGCAACAGGTCTGTTGTGGATATATTAAAGAAGTTTGTAGCAGAGGCAGGTTCCAGCTGGGATTTACGTTTACCTCTGGTTTTGATGGCAATCAGATAAACTCCTGCCAAAGCAACAGGTATCAGCCCTCATGAAGTATTGACAGGTAGGAAGATGGTGTTGCCACAACACCTGTTATACAGGACACATGAGCAGACACTTGTAAGTGCATCTACAGTTCACAAATATAGGGAAGAACTGAAGAGGCATTTACAACATGCATTTGCTTTTGTGAAGCGGAATTTGGAAAGGGCTGCTGATAGTGCAAAATCATATTATAATAAAAAGACATCTGTGAAAGAGTATAGTGTAGGCGATCAGGTATATAAATTTCATTTTGGAAAGGGTAAACAGAAAAATTGTAAATTTCTGGCGGCCTGGCAGGGGCCATTTCAAATCATAGATAAGGTGTCTCCAGTGGTTTATAAAATATTAAGAACAGAGGGTGAAACGGTAACAGAGCAATTGGTTCATGTTAACCAAATTAAGCCCTGTCATCCCAAACATGAAGTATGGAGGCTTGAGCGAGTAGAAACAGTTCAAGTGCCCTAAATACATGAAAGAAAACATATGGTTCTTTTTTATAGTGTCCAATACCAGAGAAATAAAAATTGATGTGATTCTTGTGAGGGAATAGATGTAAATAAAAATACCATATGTGATAACCATTAAAAAGGGGGCTGAAGCAAATGGTATTATTTTATTGCAAGGTTGAAATATGTTTAATGTTTAACAATGTTTTGTGTATATGTATGTTTTTTCTCTAACATGTGCTTAGTTTCAGAGACCAAAGAAAAAGGGCAAAATGTTTTGGATTAAATATTTTATTTTTGGTAAAAGGGTGAAATTGGTATTGTGCTATATACTTAATCTGTCTCTTTCCTATTTGATTTAGAATCATTAAGCTATGTTTTGAGGTCGGAGGTCACAGGACCGGAGGACACAGAAGATGACAGAGTGCCACGGGACGAAGATCAAGTAATGCCTCCGGACCGAAGTATGGAGGTGAAGACAAAATACCTGGGACGCTAAAAGAGATGATTCCTATGGAAAAGCATCCAGGAGTGCCAGGATGAAAGAATTGACCGGATGAACCAGATGATGAGAAGCTGATGGTGGGGACATCTCAGAGGTGGACATCATTAATGAAACAATGTTGAACTGAAACTGCAGAATTGTGGATACATAATTTCCGATGCAAACTGGAAGTATGGGCGATGGAGTCCCACAACGTTATTGTTTTATTTAATTATTTTAATTAGTTATGTTAATTCTTTGTTTTAATTATTTATTTTATTTTATTATTTTGATATTGAACTTAAAATGTTGTTTCACACTTAAACAAAAACATTGGACATTGGACTATGGACACTTCAGTTGGGAAGAAATATGTACAATATTTTATAAGAACTGATGGACTCATTTAAGATTAATTTTGATTTTGTGGTGGTTAAGCAGTGAATTATTGTGAAAAATGTGAATGTTCATTTTATTGAATTGCTATGATGGAAAGAAAAGGAGGAGCGCAAGTTGGATTTCTTCCAATTGTGGCTTGGAACATTGCCAAATTGTCAGAAAAGTAGGGATAATGTAGTAATATATTGCGCTTTACAGCGCCTTGGAGCATGTCGCGCTTCACTGAATGTGTTGGCATTTTATTGCTAGCAATAATGTGGCACCCATATATAGCCAGCTTTATATTGCCAGTATAACATGTAAGTATGTGGCTGGAGGCATGCAAGGTACAGGATTTAAAATACAGTAAAAAAACCTCAATGTGAAGCTGCAAAAGAGTGAAAGTGCGCCCATTTTTTTTTCTCTTCTCTGGAATACCTCATGCATAGGAGACTACATTATTTAAATGACTGACTGATTTAATTAACAATTACTAATCACTAGTGCTAACTCATTAACATTATAATGTAATATCTGCGTGCAAAATGAGGTGAAAATACATATTCCGAAATTCGTTTTTCAAACCTGCACTGGAGTTTCTTTTTCTTCATTCTCTTTCTGTGTTTGCAGCAAGCAGAGAGCCTGCATACCAGGAAATGAGATTAGATACAGTTGCTCCCTGTGTAAATGGCCCATGTACAGAAGTGAAGGGTGCTGCCTTTCAACCTGATAGGAGCAAAGTATCTGCAGATAGATTACGTAGGCAAAATGGGAAGGTGCAGAGCTCTGCTGGGGGAAGACTGTCAGAGGGAGAAGGAGTTTGTGTTTGCTGGGCTTGGGAGACAGATGATCTTGGTGTTGGCACTGGCTTGGAAGTTTCGCTGTGCATATCAGACACCAAGATTACAGAGGCAATTTATGCTGACTGGGCCTGTTCTTCCAAGGCGAGTGAAGGAAGGTCGTGTGGGAGACAGCTACAAATATTCGGTAAGCAGACAGTAAAGTGTGCTTTCGTACGAATGAGAGTAGCAAAGCAAAAAGAAAATCTCCTGCATTTTCATTCATCATGTTTAGAATCATAAAAAGTGATGTATTTTTTTAAAAAGGGTTTATTTGCACTGTATCTGTTGTTTTTTTTCTCTTCCTATTTTACTACAGGTAATGCTGAAATGTACATGGTAAGATTTGTATCATGAAATTGTAATTGTCTGCAATATAATATATATATATATATAAACAAATGCTTCAGAGTTTGTATTGCTTTGGTAATTGCATATGCGGACATGGGGAAGATTTGTGTTCTTTGGTAATACATTTGCCAATTTGCCCATGCAGATAGAATAACAAACAGTATAAGCGGTGATAAATAGGTGTATGCGTGTGTTCCCCCTTGTATGTTGTTTGGGGGATTATAATATAACATATAGATTACTGGGGGTCTATGAACCAGTAATGATGCCTACGGGCGCATAGTTCATTGGTGTAAATAAATCAATGATACCGGCCACAGGCTGTAGGTGGCACTTTACATAAAATTGTTGGTCCCCTTGCGTGAATAAGTCCAAGGCTCTCTATAGATCACTAGGAGGTATTCTAATAGAAAGGAAGGTTTTTTGTACGATGGGGTTACAATGTAGGGAAGGAAAATGATGCTCACCACTAAGTAATTTACTACCACAAAATACTGCCAGTAGTACATATTACTAAATTCTCCAAAATAGTGTAACAAAGAATGGTCACTAGAATGATGTGAGGAAAAACCCAATCTAAATGCAAGGATAAGTTATTGCCAAACTACCACTCTTCTTTTGGCAGTAATAAAATACCGCCAGACCCCAAAATTACACAAAATATCCAACAGGAGCAAAGTCCATTTATGGGAGATTCTAAGAGTTAAGTTTAAGATGTGTCTGTGCATTCTTCCAGGTTAAGAGCCCCAAGGTCAGGCATGTTGGTTGGTCCTGTTGGTGGATTAGGATAGTGTGCTAGTGCAGGAAATTCGATGTGTGCCCAGCTAGACCAAATCTTTCCTTCATAGGTTGTTGCTGTATACTAATGGTAGAGGTGTTGGGGTATGTCAGGGGTTTCAGTGTGAACAGCTATGTGAAATGCTAGATGGGATTTGCATTGCCATAGCTGCATTCCAGAGTGACTAGATGGTGAGTTGTGTCTGTGGCATGAGTCCAGAGACATGGTGTGAGTTATACATACCTTAGTCTCAGACACCTGGCAAGTGGAGGTAACACCCAGACTAGAAACACAACAGCAACTAGAAACACCCAGACCGCAGACACCTAGCAAGTAGCAAAATGTCCAAGCCAGGGACACAGCAGCAAGTAGAAGTACCCAGATTGGTATACCCGACAAGTGGGAGAATAGTCTGCAGTGTGAGGCACAGCAGTCATTACAACACCTAGATTTGACATACCTGGCAAGGTGGTGAAACACCCAGATCAGGGACACAGCAGCAATAGCAGTAGTGGGACAACACCTAGGGTTGGGACAAAGGAGTGATGGGCAAACCTCCAGGTTGGGGACCCTAGAATTGAAACATCTAGTTTTGGGATACCTGGATACAGGGAGAAACACCTAAAATGTTGACAAAACAGTAACTGCTGAGACACCTGGATTGGATTTGAGATACCTGGATAGAACAAGAAACACCTAAAATGGGGACACAACAGTGAATGCAACAAAATTAAGTGATTCGTTCACAGCAGTGATATGACTACAATTTACTAGCTGGATAACCTTGGTGTGCTAATTTATTTAGGTGAGAAGAGTGGTTGGGCTTTTGGACTACAGTAATTGCTGTACTCCCCACCCAGACCAGATTGTGGTTGAGGTAGTGGAGATTATACACTTTCCAAAGGAATCTGGTTCCCTTCACTCCTTGTCGGGCTGGACTGTGCATGGGGAAGATGGATTAGCAGAGTTTTTTCCTAAACCTAATCCGGGCTGTGCCTGGACACACCTGGGAGCAGAATCAAACACCTTATGTTTTTCAAAGAGGTCTTTCTTGGAAGGGTCGGTAAAAGGGTTCGTCATGGTCAAGAGTCCATTTTCCCCACATGTCCGCGATTACAGATATGGTGAACACTGTTCTAGTGCCTTCCCTCCGCTGATAAAGGAATCCTTTCTTTTTCTGCTCTTCCTGTATCAAAATTGTAAACTTTTGCAGTCCGAGACATGAGGCCATGGATGGAGCCAATCTCATCAGGGAGAGAATTTGAGCAGGCAATTCCCAGGTTTACCATCCCCTGGTACCATATAATAGAATTCATCAGCACTAGGTCTGTAAGTAGAACCACTGTTAGGAAACACCTTCCCTCCATAGATTTCTGTGGGACCACCTTTTTGCTTGTTTGTGAACACTTACGGTTTTTTATGTGCAAATTAAATGTGTTAATGTCCCTTTACTGTTCTTATTTGTTTCAACAGCAACATGGTTGACAATCCCTAATTTAACTGCACATGCCTATTCTACATGGGTGTCTTTGTTTATTTTGCATATGCATTGATATTTGTGATCAGTGACACACATGAATATGTACTTTCTGACACTATTACTTGTATGTTATCTTGCTCTTCTTTATTCATGAAGTATAGACCAAGTTTATATATGGAATAAAGTACCCCAAATCATAATTTATAAGGATATTGCAAGTCACCAAGGAGCTTGGTGCCAAAATAGAGAAATGAGGCTGCAGGCCAAGTTCCTTGAGAAGGTCATGGAACTCCACAGTGACTTGTAATATCCTTTTTATGTATAGTAGGGGGTATTTTATTCATTGGCCACACACTGTCATTCCCTGTAAATACTTAATCTCTTTCATAATTAAATGTTAGCTTGAGAAATCAGTTCTACAACTTCAAAAGCAAAATGAAGGGCTAGAGAACAAAGGGTGTAGGAACAATATCTGCATTTATGGCCTTCCGGAGGGTACTGTTGGTGATGACGCAGTGTTGACCCTTAAAAATATGTTGCCTCAGGCACTTAAGCTTCAAACATTAATCAACCTCAATATTCAAATGTCACACAGAATTCTCTCTAAGGATCACATTAAATCATAGAGGAACTCTGCATCACAAACTTGAATGTGTTACCTTCTAAAATATACTCATGTTCAAATGATTATCAGTAAAGGTAAAGAAGTTAACTACATTTTATGGAAAGGTCACAGAATATTTATGTCACAAGACGTTTACAAATTCCTGCCCAATGCAGGAAGGAGTTTTTGTCATGCAGACTGGTTCTCTGACAACCGAGCGTCAGATTTGCTGTCATACATCCACATACATTCACAGTGACTCTTAAAGACAAAACATCAGTATTTGAAGACACAGCATATTTAAAGACATTTATCAGGTCTGCTAAAATAGAGGATATGGATAATTCTATTCCAAAGACTAATGTGCAGTTCTTTACCTCATCGCCTAATGGATCCAACTAATGTTTGCAAATGTAGTGAACCCACAAAGACTATGTCATCACATATGTCGCTAAGGGGACATAGACAGCTAGGTGCCATTTTTCACCCTCGGTTTAAGTGTTCCATGCTCTGTTTTTAAGCATCTGAAAATGTAATTGATAAGCTTCAAGTGAGGCACTTATCTTTTTTTGGTCATCATAAACAGCCACATAGTCATGTATACTTACTTTTTTCATTGCATAGCTATGCTGCATTTCTATCATAATGTGCAGATATGTGTCTTCTTCCTTATTTCTTGTGTTATCCTTTGTTGTTTTCTCTCGACATATTATCCCACATGTCATCGGTTGCAATGCTGGGCGTGGTAATATCCTTTGATATGACCAATAATGTGATCTTCTTTCTCCATTTTATATGGACTAATCTATTTCCTCGGTTGCACAAGGATCTCAAATAACAAAATTATAATGTATAACATGGAATATTAAAGGCCTAAATAATCCAATTAAGCACTAAAAAGTGGTATCCTATTGAAATAAACTCAAACCCTCGGTTGCTTGTATACAAGAAATGCAACTCTCCACACAGGAATCCAATAGATTAAGGAAATGGTGTGTGGGAGGGGTGCTAGCAAGTCAAGCAGTTTGTAAAACAATGGTGTTGCTATTCTGATTAACAAAAAACGAAATTGAAAAGCCTTGCATAAAGATATGGATGAAGAAGGCTGATAGGCTTTAGTAAAGATTCTGATTGTTTTTCAAGTACTTAACCTTATGTTTGGAAATATATAAAAGAAGGTACTATTATACAATCTAACCTCCAATATCTTATATGTGTTATTTAACAATAAAATTGATCCCCTATTAGACAGAAGATCGATTTGTATTTTTACAGAAATTAGAACACATTAAGAATATTTGCGCTGCATTTATTGGGTGGCCCTTATTGATACACAGAGGCTTCCTCACCCTACAGAACTTGATTTTAAATTCCACTCAATCCCACATAATACCCAATCATGCAATGACTACATTTGCTGCTCTGGATCCCTATCATTTACAATAGTTCACCCCATCATGGAACGTACAGCTCTTCGGCCATGCCCTGGTTATTTCTGCATTGGAATTTGAGGGTATTCCCAAACATGCTAATAGATGGTGAATCGACAGTGATTTATTAGTGGATAATGAATATGTGCAAGGCTTGATACTGTGGTATCAATTTGCACCAGAATAATTTTGAAGAGAATAAAGATGAGGATACATCATGGTTAATAATTGGGGCACGTTTAAGGCTGTATTGAGCAGTCATACAATTTCATATGCTAGTAGGAAAATGAAACACATGCAAAAGAAGTTGATGTGCTCTTTGAAAAGCAAAATAAATTCCAAAAAGTCAATAATAGTACACTGGATGAGGGCACCCTGTTAAGTATTCTAGTGCTACAATATGCAATTAATGAAAAAATGAAAAACTATTGGAAAAAGCTTGCAGTATTATTCTTAATGCAAATCTAAAATATATCAGACATCTAATAAAGCTAGCAAGGCTTAACATTAAAAAGGATAGGACCAGAATTACATTGATTAGAAATGATCAGGATACAGTTGTTACTTCTGACAAAGCTATATCAGAAAGATGCACAATTTTTAGTAAAATAACGATATTAATCTGACCATAGAAATAACAATGTTATTTTAAATCCTTTTTTCAATCTCTGGGTAGGAACTCTTACCCACAGCTGGACTTGAGTGATTTTGAAATGGCCATTCTTATGGATGAAATATATAAGGCAATTAAGGATTTGTGCAAAGGCAAAGCACCTCGACCAGATGACTTTTCCATCAATTTGTTTAGCCATTTTGCATCCTATATGCTCCCAAAAAGGTACACTTTATTCTCATATTTCCAAAGCAAGGGACACACAACAGGGTCAATTTCGAAACTTTGCTTCAACGTTTCCCTAAAGAAGACAAGAATAACACAAGTCCTAAGAACTATAGGCCAATATCACTAATTAAAAGTCACTGTCAAATATTTTTGAGACTCTTAGCCAATAAAAATAGACCATTTGTATCAAAATTAATCAAACCTGATCAAGTTGGATTTGTTAAGGGACGAGTGATGTGTGCTAATATTTTGTATATGCTACATGTTTTCAGAACAAATGATAATTCAAAGGACAGCTATTCTGCTGTGGCACTGTATGAAGAAAAAGCATTTGAAATGGACGAGTGTGACTTCCTATTTGATTCGCTTCAGTGGCATGGGTTGGGTCAAAATTATATTTCTTTAATTACATTTTTACACTCGAATCCAAGGACAATACATCTTTATGAATGGACAATGTGTCCCTTATTTCTTTAATAGAGGCACTCATCAGGGATGCCCCGTATCCCCCATTCTTTTTATTCTCCCTTTTGAGCAGTTGCTTAAGCGTATTAGAAAATCTCCCTTTGTTTCAGGTTTATTATATGGAAAATTAGAAGTTACAATTACAGCATATGCTGATGACATCCTAATCTTTACTAAAAATTCACAATTTAGTTTCAGGTTATAAACGTAATAAAGAAAAATCTGAAATGTTACCTCTAAATTCATTCTTTCGCAAGTATGAATGTATGTCCTGGGGCCACAAATCGTGCCAAAATCATATTAAATATTTGGGTATCAGCATCTCATCATCTATTGAACAATCCATTAAATCCATTAAATCTAATGTGGATGATTTATTGAATAGGATTAGGGACTCAATTGCCACCTGGTCCCTATTTTATCTCACACTATGGGTAGACTTGATTCTATTAAGACAATGGGCCTCATTATAACTTTCGTGGTAAGGGTTAATGGGCTCCGCTAATGGAGGCAGACCCGTTAAACCCGTCCCGCGAAATTACGAGGTCCCCTCGCGGTACCCGGTAAGGACGCCTGGTAAAACCATGTCCCGCGAGGGAAGAGGGAGCTAACAATGGGCCGGTCGTAATCGGCCCTTTGTTAGCTCCCTCTCCCATTCCCATTGAGTCCTAGGGGGCTCAGATGGAAATGGGGAAGGTCCGGGCCCGGGTTTCCAGAGGGAGGAATTACCTGGCCCGCCGTACTCGGAATGGCCCGGTAATTCCCCATTCTAGGAACCCGGTAAAGGTACCCGGTTTGGTGACAGCCCCATGGCTGCTGCCAAACTCGTAATGAGGCCCAATGTTTTCTCTGGTCATCTTGTTTTACTTACGATCCCTCTTCCATTGCCATCTTCCTTTTTCTATAAACTCTATGTTAAGCATTTTTTTAAGGGATGATACAAAACAACAAAGACATTCTTTGGCTACATTATTTAATTCTCATGAAAATGGGGAAGTTAGATTCCCAAACTTTAAATATTATCTCAAGGCATTTGTATTTCAACAGGCTCACTAGTGGTTCTTTTTAACAATGATACATCTGCTTACTCTAAATCAATGAATTTAGAAATGTTGGTACTAAAGAAATCACATAGATAATCCTTTAAACCTCCTATCACCATACTTGTGGCACAACAATAAGATCAAAGTCAAAGTTAATGGTAGATCCCTTTTGTGGAAACATTGGCTGAGTAAGGATGAAAGATATAAATATCAGATTTTCTTGGGTCTTATTCCTCTCTACTTTAGTAGATTTAGAATGAAATTCTCTCTTCCACATGCAGAACATCCACAATATTGTAAACTCATTGATGCGTGTATTCAGAAAAGTTTCAGATTTTGATACATTTTATTGGACCAAGTGAAAAATCTATGCAGAGATTAACAAAATGTTATTTTACGAAGTCATACAGAACCTTTCATCAGATGTTGCAGAGTGAAATGAATTGTAAAGCAATGCCACAGCACAGATCATTCTCAAATTGAAAGAAAGGAACATTTCATTGACTGGAGGAACAGAATGAATGGAATGTGGGACAGGAATTGCTTTCTTACCTAAAAGGCCATCGATCCTTGAGAAGACTGCCAAGAAATCTGAAAATCTTCAATGGTATCTAGAAGGAGTAAAAATCGAGAGGGTAAAGGAGTTTAAGGAACCTGGTATCACAGGCTAAAATGGTGGATAAAAAATACGGCCGTTTCTCAATCATTCCTACCATCAAATTCTATAAGGCCAAGGTAGTACCTGCCCTGACATATGGAACGGAAGCACTACTTTAATTACCACAGAACATTTGGCTAAGATTGGAAGGCTTTTTTTGGTGCCGGATTCTAAATCTACCAATCTCCACTCCCATGCCAATCATTGGGCGTGAACTGGGTTTGATGTCTCTGCAAAGTATTGTGGAGCGTAATACATTGATGCTATATAGGAAAATTATAGCCCCAACTCGCCCTCTGTGTTTACCATAATTCACTCTGAATTAGAAAAAGGCAAAAACAACACCATCAAAATTTGGGGATAAGGAAAATAAGTCTGTCCTTGAAAGAAATAAAAGCTCAGAAGATGAACTTTGGATAAATCAGAATAAAACAAAAAAACACTTCTGGAATCAGATTGGATAGACACACCCGACTCAGCTAGTAAATACAAATCAATGATAGACGTACCAACTAACCCAAAAAGAGTGAATCAGCTATTAGATTACTTGAAAACATTTCCAACCAAAACCTATAGAAATGTTTTCTTAAGGATCAGGCTTAACATTTTGCCTACAAAAAAATCTTGGAAAAAAAGGGGACTATCGACTATTGAAGATTGTAGATACTGACTTAAGCGGAGCAGCCTGAGATTCTAAGACATCTACTCCTGTCGTGCGGACCCCTGTCACCACAACGAGACCAACACTTGGGACATTTACTTTCAAAATACCAATCGTACACTGAGGAAGATTGGTGGTCTAGACTGCTAAGTGGGGAAAGAGTTCAATGGGTAATAGCAGTGGTGGCGTTCTTTCGAAAATTGGATTTGGGAAACAACACAGTGGGAACTTGAAGAACTTGAGAAGTTGGGCCTTATTGCTCAGCTATATCTACACAGGCATACTTTTCCCACTCCTGTGTAGTTAGAAGAAGTCAAAGAACTTAAAGGAGCCAAATGGAGCTAAAAAATGATAAAGATTTTAAAGTTGATAACATTTTCTTTCACGAAATTGTAATGGATTGTAAAGTTTTAAAGATCTGAGTGAGGATTCCTTGTAAAAAGTGTAAATCAGTTAAACAAGTAAATAAAAAAAGGCCATTTATAATCCTTTAAGTAGGTGTAACAAGGGGTTGAAAACAATACACATTCTGAGAGTTGCATTAAAAAATATTATTATTATTATTATTATTATTATTATTATTATTATGAGTAGGAGTATTTTGCTTAGGATGCAGTCATTGGGGCAAGAAAAGAACACTTCATGTGGAAGAACTGTCCATATGTCCAATCTTAACCACATCCAAAAGTGGCATCTTGAGTATTTCACAACCTTCAGGACTGTCTTACTACTCAGACAATCATACCACACTGCAATTATAGTGTGTAAAATTGTCTCACATGATCCATAAAAGATCAAGTTTGCACATTTCTTAGAATTGAGGATCTATTTCAAGATAAAGTTCATAAAGTACTTATCGGATACCCTACATTATTTTTAAAATGTCAACGTCTCCACTGCTCATTACAGCAAAACACATTAATATTGTCAAAACAAGAATTTTTTCAAACTGTAAGTCCTCATGGTATGCTTTAAAAACATTCTAAGACATTATAATTGGCCTCTAAGAGCCTTAGACTGATTTGAAAGTAAGAGTTCACCATCCTGCAACAGAGCTTTTGGCAATGCAAGTAAACTTAGCTGAGAGCTTAGCTTTAAATGTGTCTCTAAAGTATAATAATGCCCATGTGCAACAGAGTGATTTATGTTTCATGGTTGTTGCCTGTGACTCTTTAAGAATCCATGGCTAACTATGAATTGAGCATTCTTTGTTGTACCATATATGGTGTAAAATCAGAGCCCCAAATTCCTCAATCCTGTTTTTACTTTTCATTATGGAAGGCAGATCAACTGACAACATATTGTACGGACAAATATGTCAACCCGTTTAGAAATATAAAAATCAGCAGGATGTGGTATTACAGCATGGGTGATTGGGGGCCTAAACCAATTTCATTGTGCTGCAAGTTATGTGTTTCAGCCATGAGCGCATAATATGAGTAAGGGAGGATAACATCTGTTTCAGCTCTCACCCACTGGCATGTAATATGTAATGTTGTAACAGTATAACCATGATAACCTCTTATTAGATGATTAGAAAAATATCAAAGTGTGTCTGGGTCGAAAAATATCAGCTAAAAAGATTAAAGTTGAAACCTTCATATGCCTATTCCCAAAGTAAACAGTTGGCAAGCTAGACATTGACTGTTCAAGCAGAAAGATGATTGGGAATCAGCAGCTGATGGCCTTGTGATAGTGGTTAAGGTCTTCTTCTTGTCCATTGAATAGATGGAAAATTCAAATGTTATACTTATGCAATCGAACATGCACTTGCAGGCTGTAACAGCAGGAATAAACCTAGGTGGTAATGGCCAGCCAGACCGAGTTCGATAAACTTAACTGCTCAAGGAGCTCAAATCAGTTTACCCAGGAGAAAAGAAAATATGAACATTATTGCAGCCACGAGAATTGCAAACACCCTTCCTTTGTCCATGAGAGGCGTGAAAGGTTGGCAGAATGAGTGTGACCTGGTAGTGGGTACCAGGTATGAGAACTGGCACAAGGTACGTGTTTAATATTGAACAGGTTACAGCAGGTAGTGTAAATGAGATGTGGGGAAGGGACTGACAAAAAAGCTCTAGCATAGGTGTGTATCACCAGACACACCTTGATTTCTGACCATTGTGACTGGCTGTTGTGTCCAAGTGTGTGCCACTGAAAGATACCACATTTAAGAATTGTGTTGATCCTGCATTTGTCAATATCTTAATAATATAAATAGGTCCACTAGACTTAATTATTCCAAGAACACAGCATTGGTTTAAGCATGTGTTAAGGATGAGTTAGCAAATGTCTGTTGTCAACATATGAGAACTTGGAATTTCCACAGTTTGTTCAGCCTGAGAATGTTCCTGGAATAGCTACAGATAAGAGGAGGTTACACCCTGACAAAAGGTTTTATATAAATTTAAGATATCTTTAAGAAATCCTGTAAAATAAAAGTGGTGGAAGTGACCACTGAACCAGCAGTGATGATGAAGACATACACCCCTGACTACTCTCTTTCAACTCCAGAAAATATTCCTCTTGTCCAATGCATTTTGGCAATATATGGCACAATTTCAAACTTAAGTTTACTGACAAAATCTTGAAAAGTTCAGTATCTCAATAGCAAAATATATTTATTTTTACGAGTCAGAGGAATTGTAATGTTTTCTGTGTTAATTATATCAAGTTAGAGGAACCAAAACGTTGATAAGATTCATGCTGTAATGGGTTAAAAAGACTCCCTTTTCTAATGTGTGCAGGGAGTGAGCTGCAGGGGAATGAGTTGATCCAGCTGATGTATTTTGTATCTCAGTAATGTGAAAAGAGTGAGGCTCAGAAGAACTCTGCCATGCTAAAATATGGCATCATTCCATCTGGGGTGGTTAAAACCCAAAAGCTCAGAGAGAGTATAATGCCAAGAACGTTTGCTGATGTCAATCCTGAAACTTGTGAGATGCTCCGCATATGCTGATGAACTTGCAGAGATTGAACCTACCTGATGAGCCGAGAGAGGAAGGAAGTGATGACGAGCTACGATGCGGAGTCGCAATGACCTCATAGACCATGCATTAGACTGTGGAGAATGCGGAATGTTCCATAATGAAGGACTGCACACAGAGAGAATTGAAGATAGCATTGATGCACAGTAATTAGCTAGTGTAGAGAGGCTTATTGCTACAATTTTAGAGATCCTTTAGGGTCAACTGTACATTTTGCCTAAAATAAAATCTTATGACAAAAACACTAGTGGCCTGAGCCTATCACAAAGGCTGTTACAAATAATGAAAACACTCAGACAGTTTAAAAGAGCCATGTTAAACCAATTCGAGGGCAGCCGATTGGGTGTCGAAGGACATGTTCCTTGACCCTCCCTGCTGAAGAATTGAGAATTCAACTTGGTACAAGGTGGCTGCTTTGTTGGAGAAGCTAATTGCTACACAGATCTGGACACAGGGATTTGACCCGAATAAGATCTTGATAGAAACCAGGTAACAGGGAGGCACACAGTACGTTGGAGGAAAGCCAGGTAATACGAGCGCTTGGGTTGGAAAGAACACACTGGCTAACACCAAAAATCAAAAATGGTGCTAGCTGCAACACCCTTGTGGGTCTAGTAGGAAATGAAATTGAACATAAAAGTTTTAATGCATTCTATCAGATCTGCCAACACAGGTTTTGACCCTTCCCGGTTCTTTCTCAAGGCAAAACGTGTATATGCAGAGCTGGTGCTGCAACGGGCCTCAGATGACTAGATGAGAACTAAATAACTTGCCCAATGGCAACTCAAAGTGTTCTGATATGTTAGACTCGTAGGTACACTCATGAGTAGTTCGCGCAGGACACTTTACTGGGTTGATATGATATCATGTGCTCGAACAGGTATTATCCACATTGTTTCACAGTTATTACCACCCGGCACTCGGACTTGTGACTGCATGCATATCAGGTTTGTGATTTCAGTCGAATACAAGAATGACCAGGTTTCCCAATGTGGATAATACCTGTTCGAGCACATGATATCATATCAACCCAGTACACCTTGATACTGTTTGTTACACAGATTGTTTTGCCACATGCAATGCAGGTTATATTCTACTCCGCCTTAATGATTTCTACAAGGATGTCTTCTCTCCTGCCACCTTTGTGGTCCTTCTACCAGACCAGTTAAATGCTTGTGGGGTATCTAATTAAAGTTTCTTTCTTTAGGAAAACTGTTTACCTTTTTATTTATAATTGACCTTTTTTGGCTTAGGCAATGCTGGTTGTTATTTTGTTCACATATTGTCCCCTCTTTGCTTTGGCACTGATGATTACAATTGTCTTCAAATATTGCCCCCTCTTGACTTTGGAAATGATGGTTACAATCTTTCTTCATTTGGTCTCTTTCAATATAAGTGCTATTCCAAAAAAGCTTTGATTCATTAGTTTGGTATGGAAACGGCTTATTTGCAGTCAGCAGTCTATTTTGTAGTGCCCCAGGGTTACCTATCAAAACCCAACTCACCAGGCTGTAGGATATTGCTATTGCAGGAAACACACTCTAAGGGCCCGCTGACTAGGTGCATGGCACCATCATGGGGTCCCCACAGATATTCTACTGCTTACTCAACCCGTGCCAGAGGGGTACTGACAATGATCCATAAGTAGCTCAAGTTTGTTCTCCATAAGAGCTACATTGATCCAGAAGGAAGGTATGTTATCTTCCATTGCGCAATTGCTAACAGGGAATACTTACTGGTTAATACCTATGGCCCTAATGTGGACTCTCCCGACTTTATTGACTTGGTGGCTTCCATATTGCTGGGATATGTGGGGGTGCAGATCATTTGGGGGGGACATGAACTTCATATTAGACTCCACACTGGATAGAACAGGCACAGCCCCCAGACCCCTTTCCAATGCGGCGCGCAGGCTCCTGGCGCATAGCAGTACCCTTGACATTCGAGGCGCATGGTGGGCGATGCACCCGCAGATGCGTGAATATACACATTATTCCTCTGTTCATGACAGCTCCTTCAGAATTGATATGTTCTTCCTGTCTGGTACTTTGCTGGGGAGGGTGATGGAGATTCAAATATTGGCACGTACCCTGTTGGACCACTCACCGGTCCGGTTATCCCTAGAATTAGGAGTAACCACCCCTACCATTGACACATGGCATTTCAAGTACTTGGCCTTACAGGACATAGTATTTAAGGCTGATATTTTGTCTGACATCCACTCCTATTTTGAGGTTAATACACTCCAGTCCACTTCTGTGGGCGTCCGGTGGGAGGCTTTCAAAGTCTTTATAAGGGGAATGTCCATATCTAGGGAGGCGGGAGTACTCAAAACCATCAGGGCTGCTCTTGCCCGCTCGGAGGCCAAATTGCCGTCCTTGAGAGTGCTCATCCCACATCCGTTGACCCTGCCACCCTCTCCCGGATCAGTGAGGAGCTACAAATCTTTAATGAACAGGCCACCAGGGAGGTTCAGTACTTCAGTAGGCCACAGGCAGCTCGTAAATATGGAGAGGGGGACAGGCCCGACAAGACGCTGGCTGCATTGGCTAGGGGTGAGTGGGGCCAAGCGCAGATCACTTGCGTCAAGGATAGCATGGGGTCGGAATGGTGGTCTGACCAACATATTTTGGAAGTATTCACAAACTTCTACTCAGATCTGTACTCCCAACCCCCCGAGCACAGTGAGTCCCAGATGCGAGACCTTCTCAAGCGGATCCCCACGACTATTGTCTCCCCCGCAACCAGGGACCAGTTGGATTCCCCCATCCAGCTGGATGAAATAGTCGAGGCTATATCCAAATTTCCCAAAGGTAAGGCACCTGGTCCTGATGGGCTGACTGCTGAGTTCTATCAGGAACACGTGGCCATTTTGCCCCCCAAACTACTAGAAGTCTGGAACGAGTCACTCCGGCTGGGCACCCTTCCCCCAACATTGCGTGAGGCCGTCGTCACGGTCTTGCTCAAACCCGGTAAACCCGCTGACGAGTGTGGATCGTATAGGCCCCTCTCGCTAATGAATTTGGACACCAAAATCTTTGCCAAATTGATTGCCAGCCGCTTCCACCCGGTCATGTCGTACATGGTCCATGACGACCAATAAGGGTTCATACCTGGCAGATCAACGTCCCACAACATTAGAAGGCTACTTAATGTCATGTCGCGCATAGGGATGTAACGGTATAACGGTATACCGTTAAAGATATCGTGAACCACTTAATTGAACAATAATAACCGTCACATTGTTTATACCGGTATACCGTTTATACCGTTAAGTGTGCTTTTCAATCTGATTTGGAAAGGCTGCAGTAAGCAGGTGCTGCGCAGTCTTGGTCTTGCACTGTTGAATGTGCCGTCTGCCAAGTAGTTTCAGTTGGCACAGTTTTTAATGCCATTCCATAAACCACACGTGCCTGACACACAATCAATATGTTAGCAATAGGAAGAATAAATACAGTTCCAAGAAGGAAAAGGGTTTACTTTGGGTTGGCGGCTTTGGGGTTTATATATTTATAATGGATGTTTTCTAAACATATGACAATGGGGAATTTCCATGATTCTATCATTGAATTTACATATAATAAGGCACACCGCAAAATTCACTCATCTCTGTGGGCATTCCCTACCAAAGGGTAACATGTCCGTGATTACTGAACACCTTTTGGCCCACAAGTAAACTAAAGGCAGAGAGAGAGAGAGAGGCAGAGAGAGAGAGAGAGAGAGGCAGAGAGAGAGAGAGAGAGAGGCAGAGAGAGAGGCAGAGAGAGAGAGAGAGAGGCAGAGAGAGAGAGAGAGGCAGAGAGAGGCAGAGAGAGAGAGGCAGAGAGAGAGAGGCAGAGAGAGGCAGAGAGAGGCAGAGAGAAAGAGAGAGAGAGAGAGAGAGAATATGCAAACAAGCATATACTACCATCAGCCTCCATTGATCTGTGGCATGCAGGTTATCAAGATGGCAACATGGTCATCTTCACCAGTAGCCAGTGGGGGAGCTAAAAGCCTAAATGATCACTTAAGAAAAGCTATTCAGTTTGCTTTGCCAGTCGCAACAGGGCCTCCCCCCCTCCTCCTCCTCCTCCTCTCCACACGTGTGTTTGTTTGGTGGAAGCAAGGGGTGGCATTTCAGTGGAAAGTATGTTGAAAAGCTCAATTCTGGCCCTGGGTGCCTGGTTTTGTTTGTGATGATAAATCTGACAATTTATGACCTTTTAGAAAATATTTAAGTTTAGTTAACTCAACCTGCTATACCTCGATAACCATGATATATCGTCATTTGACCAAGAAGGTTATCGTACCGTCATAAAACTAATACCGTGACATCCCTAGTCGCGCATTGACCAGGGTGTGAGTGCGGTTGCGGTCACGCTGGATGCCCAAAAGGTGTTCAACATGGTGTCCTGGAAATATACTTGGCTGGTCTTGGAAACTATGGGTATAGGGCCTAATATGATAGCATATATTAAGTTACTGTACACTTCCCCGGTGGCCAGGGTGCGAGTTAACTCCCAAACGTCCCGTCTGTTCACTCTCTTTAGAGGAACTCGGCAGGGATGCCCGTTTTCCCCGATCTTGTTCGCCTTGGCAATAGAGCCAATGGCCGACTACCTCAGGGAGCGGCACGCGCACAAAGGAGTGCGGCTGAAAGACTCCCCTGAGATTATCTCGCTCTATGCGGACGATGTATTACTCTTTGTAAGAGACCCAGCTGTGCATCTGGACCCAATCCTGCGCAACATCACTCGTATAGGTACATACTCCGGGTTCACTATAAACTATACTAAATCTGAAATCTTCCCCCTCACTAACTCTACGATACAACCCGTCACTGAGTACCCGCTCCGCTGGTCCCCGAACGGGATCAAGTACTTGGGAGTCCAGGTGTCCCTGTCCAAAGACTCGCTGCTGGCAGACAACTACCGGGCTGTCGCAGAGCAGGCCGAGGCCAAGATTGCGCGCTGGCGTACCCTTCCACTATCATTTGCTGGGAGACTTTCGTTGGTAAAAATGATCTTACTCCCCAAGTTGCTGTATATATTTTGTAATGTTCCCGTCTGGCCGGGTAAGAGATACTTCAGGAAACTGCATAAATGATTTGCCCAATTCCTATGGCACTCTGGCGCGGTGCGTAAAAAAAAGTGGTCCGACATGTCGCTACCCTATGATAGAGGGGGATTTACAGCCCCGGACTTGCTGTGGTATTGGACTGCTTCACAAGCACAGTTCACATCATATTGGTACCCTGGGCACCCACCCCGTCCTCACATCAAGCTGGAGGCTCTGGCAGTGGCAGGCACTAATGTAATGTCCCTGATTCTAAACCAGCAGTATGAGCCAGACTCGCTCATTGACCCTGTCCACGGTGCAGGCCTGGGGCCAGATGTTTAAAACTTGTGATGAACAATGTCCTTACTACAAATGGCTCCCCGCCTGGAACTTTCCAGGGCTGGAACCCGCACATGACATTGCCCTGGCGCGACACCGGGAGGCCCTGGGATACCGTGCCCTCACTGATTTCTGTCCAGAGGTACTGTTTATAACACTGCAGACGTGGAGGCCGGGTCACTCGGGTTCCGTTCTGGAGCTTCTGCAGTACTACAGACTCTGAGCTGCCTTTCGAAATGCATGGCCTGTCTTCCCCATTGAGCCTCAGGATTCTCCTGGTATTGCCTACATCGCCAATTCGGGTGGCGCCTGCGGGGTGGTTTCTTCGTTATACAAACTCCTCTTGACCGCTGCTTCTCCCCTTCCATCCAGGGCTCGTGATGGCTGGTCCTCCGAGCTGCAGCTGGAACTCACCGATCAACAATGGGAGAAGATGTGCTCTCACGCTAGCAGAGTGTCCCTGAACTTCCGCTACCGCACCATACAATATAAATTGCTCAACAGGCTGTATTACACACCAAATTGACAAGGGGGGTCCTGGGAGTCTCTCTGCCAGACATTAGTCCTGGTTACGAGGGACTTACCCAGAGTCTTTAGCTCACTATCTTTTACAGAGCAGAAATATCCCAAACATATCAGTTTGTTTGTTTGTTTGTTTGTTTATTTATTTGGTAATGCGCTCCAATCCCGTGGGCAGCTGGGCGCAATAAAACAAGTAGATTCGAAACTTAGTTACAAAGCCTGACACAGGCTGTTACAAAACAGTGGTAACTTACAACAAATGATACAGGTGAAGCAGTGCATATAGGATCAAAATAGGTAAACGCAGAAGAATATTGTCTTAACAAGTGTTACAAATCATTGTTGTGCAGCCATTTGATAGCATTAGATCTAAATCTACTGTAAGGTAGAGGGCGTCTGAGGTCAAGTGGGGGTGTGTTCCATGATTGTGCAGCTCTAACTGGGAAGCTAGATCCGCCCGCCGTGGTGAGTTTAAATCTAGGGACTTCAAGTAAGAAGGTGTTGGCAGATCTTGTCAATTGGTTAGAGGGTCTCCAGTTGATTCTTTCAGCTAGGTAGGGGGGTGCTTGATTGTTGAAGCATTTGGCTGTGAGAGAGATGGTTTTAAGGAGGATTCTGTCCTTTATCTTGAGCCAGTGGGCCTCGGTCCGGTGTTTGGAGATATGCTCTCTACGTGGGATGTTCAGAGCTGCTCTCAGAGCATTATTTTGTAATCTTTGGAGTTTGTCTGTGACCGCCTTATTTGCACCTGAATATAAGGCATTGCAATAGTCCAGTCTGGACATGACAAGGGCATTGGCCAAGGTGAGGCAGCTGGCGCTGGACAGGAAGGGTTTGGCGGCACGGATAAGTTTACACGTGTAAGTGGTTGTGGAGGCGAGGGAGTTCACTTGCTTTTTGAGGGTGAGAGCTGAGTCGATGTAAAAACCTAGGGTATTAACCTCGCGCCTAACCTTAATAGTATTATTGTCGATGTTGAATGAGGCATAGTCCGGGGTGAGTTTAGATAGGTTATGGTCTGATCCGAGGAGCAAGATTTCAGTTTTATCGTCGTTCAGGTAGAGGCCATGGGTGACCATCCATGCCTTAATGAGGATGTACATTTTATTCACCAAAGCCTGGTCCGCTCCATAGTTGCCCGAAAGGGTTATAAGGATCTGGGTGTCATCTGCGTAATTAGTGTAGGTGACGCCCAGTCTGTCCAACTTGTCGAATGGCTTGGTGAAAATGTTGTACATGGTAGGTGAGACACAAGAGCCCTGTGGGACTCCACATGTAATTTGGATGGGATCGGCACAAGTGGATGTGGAAAACACTCTCATGGTCCGGTTGGCTCGAAAGGATTGGACCCATGCTATAGCTTCTCCTGTGAAAGTGGCAGCGAGCTTGAGGTGGTTGCATAAGACTGCATGATCCACCACATCAAAAGCTGCTGACAAGTCCAGTAGGAGCAGCAGTGCTGTTTTACCACTATCCTTAAATTCCTCCATTTTAGTTTTAAGATCTATCAAGGCTGTTTCAGTGCCATGGAGGGGGCGGAAGCCCGATTTGAGCAAGCCAAGTAGATGGTTAATTTCTAAGTAATCTTGAATTTGGAGATAGGCTACTCTATCGATAATTTTTAGTAGCAAGGGTACAGTGGTGATAGGCCTATAGTTAGTCGGGATGGATGGATCGAGGGTTTGTTTTTTAAGAAGGGGGAGGACCCAAGACTCTTTTAAGTTGGCTGGCACTGTATTGGATTTGAAGGAGGAGTCAATAAGCTTCGAGATAAAAGGGGCTAAATCTCTAGCTGCGTCCTTTATTATTTGAGCTGGGCAACTGTCGCCCTTGCAGTTGGAAGGCTTCAGTGAGAGGATAACCTTTTCAGTGTCGATGATGGAGATGGGTGAAACTAAAAGGGGGGATAGTATTAGGTTCAGTCACTGGAGGTGCTTGTTGATCAGTAGGAGAGAGGGCGTCCTTTTTATTGGTTATTTTAAGTTGGAGGGTGGAGATTTTATTTGATAGTGCATTCTGGATATTAGTGCACCATATCTTGTCCTTGGGGACCGTGTCAGTAGGTTGGATGGGAGATTCCATTTCCCGGACGATGGCAAAGAGTTCCTTGGTATTGGATTTGGCATTGGTAATTCTGTTATTGAATACATTTTTTTTTGTATTGATAATTTCTGACTTGTAATGTTTAGTGAATTGGGTTAAGTTAGCTTAGTTGTCGTCAGTAGGCGAGTTACGCCAGATGGTTTGGAGTTTTCGTTTCTGCTTTCTCAGGTCTTTAAGTTGGGGGGTGAACCAAGCATTAAGGTGGGCTTCTTGAATAGCTTTGCGTAGTTTTGGAGGTGCAATCGTATCTAGAGCATGAGACATAGCTTTATTAAAGGTGTCTACTAAGGTGTCTGGGTCAGTATTGTCCTTCAGGCCATTGATAGTGGACAGGAGAAGGGGGATCAGTTTTTCTGTAGTAATGTCTTTTTTACTTCTGGTGGGAAGTGGTGGTATCATTTTGATAATTTTAGGGCTGAGGAGGTCAAGTGTGGCAGTGAAGTTTATTAGATAGTGGTCGTTCCATGGTTGAGGGGTGATGTCAGTAATGACTATGTTGCAGTTAAGTTCAGATACCCAGTCAAGGGTTCTGCCTTTAACATGTGTAGGGGAGAGGACTTTTTGAATAAGGCCGTGGTCATTTAGAATAGCTGTTATAGCGAGGGCATTTTTGTTGTCTAGCTCATTAAAGCCGATGTTGAAGTCGCCCAGCAACAACGTTTGCGAATGATTTTGGGTATTGTTCGCTATGAGGGTGGTAAGGTCGTCTTCAAAGGTTCCCAAGGGGCCTGGGGGCCTATAGATCAGGTGAATAGTTAACGTGCGGTTATTGGAGAGTTGCACTTTTGCTGATAGTAGTTCGCAGGAAGCACATGGGGGTGAGCTGGTGAGTCTGATAGGCAAGGTAGTTTTAGCGATGATGGCTATGCCAACACCTTTAGCATTGGGTCTGTCTACTCTATGGATCTGGTAATTGTCAGGTACGGCTAACATCAGGGAGGGTCCTGCTGCTTCATGAAGCCATGTTTCTGTTACGGCAAGGAGGTCAATGCTACTGTTGTTTAGTATGTCAGCAATTTCGGTTGCATGGGCTACCATGGATCTGGCATTGATCAGGGATCCAGTAAGAGACAGGGGTGGGATAGCTTGCAGATTTATCTGTGTGCTTGTTTTGACTCGGGTATTTCTTTTTGTGATAACAAGTGGAGTTTGGGGTCGGAGTTAAGGGTGTCGTAGCTTGAGTTTGCTTGTCCAAGTGCGTCTGTATAGTTGGGGATCTAACAGTATGGTTAGTACTGTTTCTTTTGGGTTCGTATATGCAAGGTAGTCTTGCCCTAAGTCTTAAGTTTCTGTCTGTGGGGGGGGCTAGTGCTGGAGGTAGCAAAGGCCATGATTATGGTTATGAGGGTCAGGGAGGTCAGGTTTCTACACATGGCAGTTAGTGCGGTTAACCAGTACCATTAACTTCCCTTACTTCGCTAGGATGTCTGGCTAGAGTATCGCAATGTAGATAGCGGGTGGCTAGTTGTCGGCCAGGAGGTTACAAAGTAATATAGGGCAAGATATTCAAGAATCACAGTGTGACCTAAAATGCATAGTCTGTTAGTAACCATAGGGCACAACACAATCAGAGTGGTCCGTTAGCGACCAAAAGGCACAACACAATCAGAGTGGTCCGTTAGCGACCATAAGACACAACACAATCAGAGTGGTCCGTTAGCGACCATAAGGCACAACACAATCAGAGTGGTTGTTAAAACCCTAAAAGCGAATGCAAGCAGGTATACCTAGTTTTGAAATTCAAAAATATGGCTAAAATACAGGTGCAAACTGGGTAAGCCTAGTTTCAGTGCGATTAGGAATGCAGAGGGCTAGTGTACAGCTGGGTGAGACATTGTATCAACAGTAACGTGGCAGTGTGCATAGGCAATACAGTGTTGGTACAGGTATTTACTGAGCAAGATGGATGCGCAGATAAGCGGTAGACCAGTCCTGCCCTGGGGCAGTCCAGCACCGAAATGCTCTGAACAAGAGTATCAACAGCATCCCCAGACACGTGTTTCGGTCTGGTTGGACCTCATCAGTAGGGAGGAACTGTGCCTCTCGAAGAATAGTGAGCAAGGGGTCCACGTCTGGATTACCCTAGTG
The DNA here is from genome assembly GCF_040938575.1 of Ambystoma mexicanum. Classification (NCBI taxonomy): domain Eukaryota; kingdom Metazoa; phylum Chordata; class Amphibia; order Caudata; family Ambystomatidae; genus Ambystoma; species Ambystoma mexicanum. The sequence goes on from NC_090933.1 coordinate 145,907,073, forward strand.
ACTTAGGGTGAGACCCAAAGTTACTTAAATATGCAAATTGACAAGGGGGGTCCTGGGAGTCTCTCTGCCAGACATTAGTCCTGGTTACGAGGGACTTACCCAGAGTCTTTAGCTCACTATCTTTTACAGAGCAGAAATATCCCAAACATATCAGCCTTTGTCCTGCCCTGGGGCAGTCCAGCACCGAAATGCTAGGCAATTCTCCTCTGAACAAGAGTACCAACAACATCCCCAGACACGTGTTTCGGTCTGTTCGGACCTCATCAGTAGGGAGGAGCAGTGCCTCTCTAAGAATAGTGAGCAAGGGGTCCACGTCTGGATTCCCCTAGTAACTTAGGGTGAGACCCAAAGTTACTTAAATATGCAAATTGACAAGGGGGGTCCTGGGAGTCTCTCTGCCAGACATTAGTCGAAGGACTTACCCAGAGTCTTTAGCTCACTATCTTTTACAGAGCAGAAATATCCCAAACATATCAGTCTTTATCTGGGGTTTCTGTTGGTACTCTTGTTCAGAGAAGAATTGCCTAGCATTTCGGTGCTGGACTGCCCCAGGGCAGGACAAAGACTGTGAAAGATAGTGAGCTAAAGACTCTGGCTAAGTCTCTCGTAACCAGGACTAATGTCTGGCAGAGCGACTCCCAGGACCCCCCTTGTTAATTTGTATTACACACCATGCAGAATCTCGAGGTTTGCTAGCTCTGATCCTCGACTCTGCCCCCGCTGCGGTGCGGAGGGTGCTGATCATCTGCACATGTTTTGGAACTGCCAGGAACTGGCCACATTCTGGGGTAGAGTCATAGAGACACTGTCTGAGATCACTGATACTGTTGTTGAGCCTGATCCAATGGGGTTCTGTTTGGGGTGTGGCGGCATGGGGGGACCAGGGACACTGTCAAATTCCTGAATGTGGGCTGTATAGTTGCCAAGAAATATGTATTACAACGCTGGAAGAGCCCTACTCCCCCTACATCCCAGAAATGGTTGAACTTACTCACGTGGTCCAGAAACTGCAAGGAGGAATTCCTGGGTATGCTCCCTGTACATTCTCGTCCTCAAAACATATGGTCCGCATACAACAGCTACCTAATTAGCTTAAATGACACCTCTTCGGCAGATGAGTCCTCCTAGTTTCTTCATCAATTGTCTGGTAACTTGATGCTCCACAATATGTTATTATTCAACTGTTGTTGTTTTACTGCTGCCTATATGCTCTGGTATTCATCTGTATATGTACCAAATTTGTTTTATTGCTATGATGTGTGTGTATGCTGTATGCCTCTGTCAGCAAAAATAAAAGTTTTAAAAAAAAGAAATCCAACTCACCAGTCGTTCCTTGCACTGCCTTTCCACCCATTGCTGACTTCTCTTCTTCTTCTCTTGTTGGGACTTGGGCGTCTGACCACTCCAGTCACACTCTTGGTGCGTGTGCCTTCTGTACAGGGAGCCAGACTTGCTTCTTGCATACTCGGGTGCACTCCAGCCACCGCAGTGTGGGATGTTTTGACCCACTTTTTGCTCTGCTATGCGGCATCACTGTGTTCTGATGGTGCCAAAAATAGTAAAATGGCTGCAAAACCCTTGTGCGTGCCAAAACCTCAGAAAATCACGCTTTGCAAAGCAGAAAAAGATGGCTGCCCAATCTGCCATGCATGTTGTCAGTGGTGGAACAGAGATCTCACTCCTGAAACATGTCACTGGGCTCCACAACATGTGAAAATGGAGCACAGAAAGAAAAGCAGTGCTTTGCTAAAGGAAACCCCAAAATCTTGCTTTCAATCACTGTTTCTTTGTTGCTGAAACTGCAGAATGCCAACACAAAACACTCTCAAACATCCAAAATTCATGCTGGGTGCTACAATTCACTTAGTGTAAGAAATCATTGTGAACTTACAATGTCCTGAAAAGCTGAAAGCATCAAGGGATTTCTACAGCAAAAGTGGCCTGTCTGTGAATCTGTTAAAATCTGGGTGCAGTACCCTGGGCCACCTGAATGACAGCTGTCAGTAGCCTGTCTGATTAAACTTTAAACATGTATAAACTGAAATCAAATGTTTGCAATCTAAGAGGCCTGTTGTTGAGAGCAACCCATCTTGTAATTGTTTTGATTCCATGGTTCAAAATCGCGAATACGCATTTAGCTGTGATTTAGCCCACAAGGTTGTTTTATGCTAAGGGAACATTCAACAGAAGTAACAATTAAAGTAAGCTGGGTAAAGCTTCCAAAATGGAATAACAGCTTTCCTCACAGAGGCAAGGCCTCTCCTTCCACCAGGAAATCACAGCAAAGCGATAATTATAGGGTTTGGGAAGAACCTGGTCTGCAGTGGGGAAGGAAACAATGGCAAGCTGCAAAGCAGGAAATGCTAGGTGTGAGGACAGTCATAAAATACCTTCTGCCAAGAGAGCAGGGAGGAGAGTGCTTCTGAACTGAAGGGAGACAAATAGAGGCAGACCTGAACAGCCATCTGTGGAACATTTTGTTTAAGGACTTCTAACTTACCACTTAAAATTGTCAAAAATACAAAAGTAACAGAATTGTAAATCTAAATTTTTGGTGCACATTTCAAGAGGCGGAAAGATCATGTGACATGTTCTGGAAAGAAACAGCAGAAAATGTGATTTTACACCAAATGTATTTCTGCTAGAAGTATGAAACTATATATACTTATGCACATGTTATATGCACACACTTGTAGAAATTTGCTGATAAATTGGACGTTGTGTTCCTGATGGAAAGGGCAAAATTCAGTGAACAGCAGACACAAGATCCCACAGCAATGGGATTTTGAGGAGTAGCTGCTACACAAAATATGTAATCTGTAAATGTGATTGTTATAGAGGTTTCTCACGTGTAAATATGTATTGTGTCAAAAGTAGATTTTGTGTTCAAGAGGCTAGGGGTGGACTCTAAGCTTCATAAACCCACACCATAAAGGTGGCACACTGTTTATCTCCTCCTATCAAGGCAGAGAGAAGACGCTGACCAATCACCTGTCCAAGGGACGAGCTTAGGCTAAACCAGCACACACACCCCCTTTATCATAGCATAAATAGAGAAAGCAGAGGGCAGATAAGGACAGACAGATTTACTCACTATCCCGATGCTGGCGGAGCACCCTGCTGCAGGACTTTACATCTTCCTTGCTCCAGACACCAGAAACTTGCCAAAGCAGAAAGACCCATCGCATAGCTGAACCACTTTCAGCTAGGCCTCAAACTCCAGAACCAAAATCCCACAATTCTGAGGGGAAGCAAAAGACAGCCAGGCTGCGTTGTACTGCTTTCCTGCTGAAAATAAATTCCATCATAACCAAGAAGGACAGATCCAATCCCATCCTGTGCCATGCTGTGACCAGAGTGCCTTGCAGATCCAATTCAGTCCGGTGCCGTGTGTGGACCAGAGCGCCTTGACGCTGCCCAATCCGATGTGCCTAGCAGTCTGTCCTAGAACTAGATCCAGTTCCCTGACCAGAATCTTGACGGACCAGAATCCTGACGGTTCCGTTTAAAAACATATCTAGTGAGTATCCATAGTATCTATAGAAAGAACTGTGTCACTAGCATATGTACTGTCCATAGTCAATCCCTATCTTAAACCCATCCTATCTTGTATCCAGAACCTGTGTTGTTGGAAATATTTTTGAACAGTCTGAACTCTCCATCCAAACCATCCTATCCGTACTAGTATTGTTAAAACTATATTTGCGCTGATAGTTTTTCATCTGAAGAAGGCGAGGTCCTCTGCAGGCAGTCACCCCGATCAAGTGGCTGTGTTCCTGTGTGGTATTCGTTTATTCATAGTCATCCTCTACTGTAAGAAATCCCATTTGTCAATTTAAAAGTGCATTCCCGTTTTCCATTCTTGCGCATATCTCGAAAAAACAACCTCCACTAAAATGTCAATAACTTTCTCAGTTTTTGTGCTAGAAACAATTTTCGTTTAGGGAAATTCTGACACGTGTAAAACAGCTTTTGAGTGCTCCCAACTTCAATTTTCAGATTTCAGATTTCAAATTGTTTCTTGGTATTAAATCATTGCTAGTGTTTGTGTGCAACTATCCAAAGCAGCTCCCATAAGAATTATAACAATTTCCGCAATTTAAACTATATTTAGTGTTTTTACCCAATCCATTCTAAGATAACTTTAAAGCCATTCTGACAGCTTGACAGTGAATTCCGACTTTCTCTTGTATTTGCTGGGGGGAAATGGGATTGATATTTGGTCTGAATTCTGCCCTTCCTGAATACCTGCTCTCTCCTCCTATCTCTTTACATTGCCCATTGGGGGTTGAGGGGTGTGCAGGGGGAACCTTTAACCACAGTGCTATCTGATCTGAACACACACACACAAATGTATTATTTCTGTGCTGAATTGTTTTGCTCACTGTTACTCCTTGTGTATTGAAGAGATTATTCAGTGTTACATCACCACATTGGTGATTATTGTATACCCATTAAAACACAGTGTGATTAAATTGCAGGAGAGGGGCGTGATATGAGTGGTATATCATTCAGAATAAAGAACTTTTAGACAAAAATAAATAAGGATTTCAGTTGTGCACTACAAGCTAGGCGTTGACTTGGGTGAGTGCCGGATTGAAATCACTTACAGGAGCAAGACACAGAATTAGGAGATCTCCTCTCTCCTTCTACTCGACAACCAGTATCAGCATGGCTTCCCGTGCAATTACCGACTCCAACGACTCTCTCGACAAATCAGCCTGCTGGAAACACAGCACGGCTCTGGCGTCTTCTTCCTTCTGCTTCTGCTCCCACTGCTTTTGTGTTATAATGCCCTGCACCTGAAGGGGCATTACATATTTAAATTGCCCACTCAGGTGTGGGTCATTAGCACCACTAGACTGAACACTATGGTTCTTCACTTCTTCTTCGTCTCAGTACCTACAGCTTTATGGGACTTTAATTCTCTAATGTTCTTGTTCCTTTTTACATCAAAAGTTACAATGTCACAATAGGCAAATAAGACAGTGAGATTACTAGGGAAGGTGTTTAGAGGGTTCTCCCAATTCTCCTGACCTAGGTCCTCTCCCATGTGATCCTCCCACAGAACACTACCCCAGGGTCAGGATCAGGAGGTGTCTGCCTTTCCCTGGCCGGATGAGAAGGGTCCCTCGCCAGTGTCTTTGGGATGATCACCTCTAATTCATCACACATTCTTGCGGCATGCTACCCATCCTTTGGTGAACTATCAACTTGATTATGCAAATGCCCTAAAGGCTGGGTTGCTGAGTTACGTGCTAAACTGCCTCCAAACCATTCAAAATGTGGCAGACCAGCTTGTCTAGCCATTACCTCTGTTCTCTCCTGTCTCTCTTACCAGGAGTTCTTTAAACTGGCTGCCTGTCTCCTAACTGATTGTTTATACAATATTGTATTTGATTTTTAAATGCATTCATGGTTTGGAACCTAAGTATCTGTGCTCCAAAATAAAACCATATTTTACAGCTCACCTACTCCAACCACCAATCGACATTTGCTGCATATCCTGCAAACAAGCTGCTCTACCAAGGGAATAGACGCCTCTCTGTTTTGGAGCCGTGTATCCGCAATAATCATCTACTACAGATGTTTTTGCTCAATTCCATGTTCATTTTCCTCAAATAATTGAACACTTATCTTTTTTTATAATCCATTCTTCCAAGTGGTAGCTTGTGGGCAGTGAATATTCCTTACTTTTTTTTCAGCTGCGCCCACATGCAGATAATGTCTGGCCGGTAGCATTGGTGTGTGTTACAAATAACTAAACTAAACATTCATGGACTCCGTTGTAAGTGATTTCAAACCGGCACTTCACCTAAGTCAATGGCTAGCATGTGATGCACAACTGAAACCCTTAATTATATATTTGTGTCTATAAGTTCTTTTATTCTGAACGATGTAGCACTTATATCACGCCTCTCTCTTTGAACTCCCCCAGTCACACTAAACCCAGAATCAGGCTGGTTTGAAAAGTTAAAATATGTATTTAGGTATTCACAATATAAGCACACTATTTTAAGGGGAATACAATGTTCACCAATGGGGTGATGTCACACTAAAGAATCTCTTTAATCATAAGGAGTAATAATGAGCAAAAACAATGCAGCACAGAAATAATACTTTTGGGTGTATATTCAAATCAAATAGCAATATGGTTACTATTTCCTCCTCCACACCCCTCAATATGCAATGTAGAGATATAGGAGGAGAGAAAACAGGTTTCAGGAATGCAGAATTCAAGCAAATATATCAATCCTAATTTCCCCCCAGCAACACAGGAGAGACACAGGAATAATTGGCAAACTGTCAAACTGGGTTTAAAATTGGCTTTGAATAGAAGAGGTGAAACACTAAATATGGGCTTAAATCACTGAAATTGTTGAAATTCTAATGGGAGCCGCTTTGTATAGTTGCAAACAAACACTAGCAATGATATGAGAGTATTAAGCAAAGAGAAAACTTAATTTTGAGGTTGGGTGCAATGAAAGCTATTTTGCACGTTATAGATTTTGCGCAACGAAAATTTGTGGCAAACTTTTCCGCGTGAGGTAATCGCGACCACGGGAGAACTATAAGGATTTGGGGCTGCAGTTCCTGCTTCCCTGGAAAGCTTAGGATGTTAGCTACAAGCAGACACTTAAATTTGGTTTCTAGCATGAAAAGAAGTTATGGACATTTTCGTCGAGGTCGTTTTTTTCAGATAGAGGCAAATTTTAAAACAAGGATGCGCTTTTTAAAAAAAAAGACAAACATGCCTTCTTACACTAGGGATGGACTATGAAGATGCAAACTACATGACAGCACAGCCACCAGCCCAGGACGTCTCTGGATGTTTTTTGCCTGCCGAGACGCTCGCCTTCTTCAGAAAAATGTATATCAGCGCAAAGGTTTAACACTAGTAGTACAGAAGAAATAATGGGGATGAGATAGAGAGTTTAGGCAGTTCAAAAATATTCTAACAATGCAGTTCTGGATATAATAAAAGATGGGTTTGGATAGGGATGATTATGGACAGTACATAAACTAATGACAGTCTTATACTAAGGATACTCACTATATAGGTTTGCACAGAACCGTCAGGGATTTAGGTCAGTCAAGATTTCTGGACAGGAATTCTGCTGGGCACACCAGACTGGACAGCAAGGTGCTCTGGTCTGCAATCAGCAAGGCACTCTGGTCACTGCATGGTAGGACTGGACTGGATCTGCAATGGCTCTGGTTCACAGCTATCTGGTCACAGCACGGTTCTACTGGGTTGGGTCTTTGGATTCTGGCAATAATTCTTAACAGGAAAGCAATACAGCACAGCCAGGCTGTTCTTTGGTTCCCCTTTGAGGTCAGGGGTAATTCTGGTTTCTGGAATTTTAAGGCCAAGCTGAGAGTAGTTAAGCTATGGAAATGGGCCTTTCTGCTTGCCAAGTTTCAGGAGTCTGGAATGTGGATAGTTCTCTTGCAAAGTGCTCCACCAGCAATCGGTTGGTGGGTGGATGTGTGTGTCTCTAAGTCCTCAGCTGTCTCTATGTATGCATTTGATAAAGGTGTGTATGCTGGATCATCCTAAGTGCGCCCCCTTCGGAGGCTATAGGCTAGAATCTTTCCTCTGCCTTGATTGGAGGAGAAAACAGTGTGTCACCATGATGATGTGGTTTTATGAGGCAGGGAATCCTCCCCTCGGGTTTTGAACATGAAATCTACTTTTCAGATAATACATATTTACAATTTTGCAAACTTTATAACAATAGCATATCTAGATCACATATTTTGTGGAGCAGATATTCTTCCAAGCCCCGTCTCTGTAGGATCTTGGGTCTGTTTTTGACAGAATTTCACACTTTTTGTCTGGGACATTATCTCTAATTTGTGTGTGTGAAGTTTCATGCTTCTGACATCAATACATTTGGTATAAAACCACAATTTCTACAGTTATGTCCCAGAACATAGCACAGAGTTCTTGCTCCTCTTAAAATGTGCAGCAAAAATGTAGGTTCAGAAGTCCGGGGTTTATATATTTTTTTTACAATTGTCCTCAGTCTTATTAGAAATCTGCTTTTTGTCCATTGTGAATCAACAAAATTGTCTGTCCCCACCTCCTTGGTTTTGCAGCTTCAGCAGCAATCTCCGCCCACTTCCTTCTGGCAGAGGCCCTTCACAATCCTTCCTGATTAGCATCTGCATGCCTGGCAGGAAGCCCATTGTGCTCTTCCCCGAGCAGCCCCTGTGCCCCCCCTCTTAATCAACACATGAATGTGAGTTCCTGGCCCAGAGAGCAGAAGGGAGGTGCCTTGCCCAGTGGGGGAAGTTGTTTTGTAGTTTTGGCCTGACTCAGGCTTACTTTAAAAGTCACTTTGTTAAATTTTTCTTTGTTGAAAATAAACTTTGCATTTTAAAACAAACATCTAGAACACTGATTCCAGGCTCTAAACCATGAAGTTTAAATAGTGACAACTGTCTTGATGACAGGTCACTTAGATTTTTGACATTAGATCTTAATGGTACAAGTTTACAGTTTTAAAACAGGCTTTTAAAATAGTCCTTCAGGCAGACGCTGGTACTGCGCCCCAGTTTTCACAGCTTTCACAGGCAGGCAAACTGTGACCAATTCAGCTTTCCAGGATATTGCAATTCCACAATGCTTTCTTGACTTCAGTAAAATGTGACACCCCGCAAGAAGATTGGATGTTTGTGGGTGTTTAGGACCAGCATTTTGTATTTTCAGCAACCAAGAAAAGATTTAACTGCAAGATTTTGGATTTTGGATTCAGCAAGCACTGCTTTTCATTTGTGCTCCATTTTTACATGTTGGACAGCCCAATGACATGTTTCAGAAGTGCGGTCTCCACTCCACCACTGACAACATGCATGGTAGATTTGGAAGCCATCTTTTTGTGCTTGGTAGAGCGCAATTTCCTTAGGTTTTGGTGCGCATGGGGTTTTCGTGTCCATTGTGATGATTCTGGTGCCACCAGCACACAGAGATGTCGCAGGGCAGAGCAGAGTGGGTTAAAGCATCCCACAAAGCCCCCCCTCGTGACTTGACTTTCGACCGCCCATCAAGGGGAATTCGGGAGCTTGGGATGTTCGGTTTTCTTTTCGGTCCAAGTGGAAGAATTTTGTCTGCTTCTCCCATCAGTGGTGGATCGACTGGTTCTCCTCGCCGGTTCTGGATGGAAGTGTAGGGAGCGAAACCCCGGGCCCCTTGGGTCTTTCCTCCTGGTCCCCGAGTGGTCCTCCTTGGGCTTAGGATCCATGGTTTCAGTCCTAGGATGACAAAACAGAGCATATTTGTAGACATTTCCCCACCACTATTCATGTAGTGGGGCAGACGCATAGATTTGATAGATACATGACAATCTTTCCTACTTATACTTATTACTAATTATAGCAGATGGAATGATTTTTACAATCAGAATTTTCTAGGGAGCTGGAATATCCCCCTCTGGGTTTGCAGATGAATCCTCTAGTTGCTGTAGGGTGTGCCGAGGACGGCAACACTTCAGCTGGTTGATGTGGACCCACTTACCTTCCCTTCTGCCAAACTGCTGTGGGGATATGGATTTTTTAGGCGACTGGTGAGATTCTGTCAACAATTTCAAAAGGTCTCCGCCAGCTAGGAAGTAATTTTCGCTGTTTGGCCTGGTTCCTTTGGATATTGTACAAGTAGACCCGGTCTCCTAATTGGTATTCTTTTCTAGTTGTCTTAAGGTCATGGTTGGTTTTCCTACTGTTGCAGATCTTTCTAGATTCCGCTGAGCATAGACAAAAGCATGTTGAAGGTGTTTTCTCAAATTTTCAACATACTCATGAGTTGTGGAGGCATTTAGAGCAGATGCTGGGGAAGCACCATCCTTTGTCCAGTCATCAGCTCAAATGGCGACATTTTAGTTGCAGAAGAAGGGGTAGATCTGATGGCCATCAGGACAAGAGAGAATCGAATGTCCCAACTTGGCCCAGAATCTGCCACAAACTTTTTTAATAGGCTCACAATTGTCTTGTTGTATCTGTTAACTCCACCACTAGAGGCACGCCGGTAGGCAATGTGTAAATTCCTTTTGACCCCATGTATCTCCCACATCTTTGTCATCACTTCGCTAGTAAAGTGGCTACCTCGGTCTGACTCAATCCTTTGGGGTAGTCCAAAACGCGCGAAGATGTGGTTGATCATCAGGGCAGCTGCTGTTTCTGCCTTGCAATTTGGGGCCGGGAGACATTCCACCCATTTAGTGAACAAGCATGTCACAGTCAACATGTACTTGTTCCCCCTAGAGGAGCGAATCACTGGCCCGATAAAATTAACTTAAATCTGACCAAGGCAGTGTCATCCCCCTCTTTTGGAGAGGCACACTGTGTGTGAGGGATGTTGGCTGAAATTGTGCACACACAAGACACCCTTCAAGTATTGGTCGAGGTCCTGCCCAATGTTTGGCCAGTATGCAACCTCTCTCAAGATTTCTAGTGTCGTATGAAACCCTCGATGACCGGCTGTGGCCGCATCATGGACGTGACTTAGCATCATGCTTCGGGATGAGGTGGGGACCACCCACTGGTCATGGCCAGCTATGGATCTCCTCACCAACAAACCATCTTGGATTCAGAACATTTTTGGACATTTCATCAACACTCTGAGGTCCTCTTTCCCAATGTAATCTGTATCCATCAGGGGAAAGTTCTCACGGTCCTCAATGTGTTGATAAAATTTACCAATTATTGGATCCCCTTTTTGAGCCGTAATCAAATCAGCATCTAGGGTCTCCTTACTCCATTGTGCAGTTGAGAGTTCATTGTGAGCATTTGTCTGGGACCTAGTGATAGCAGTGACCTGGATTTCCCCCAACAGGGACTCAAACTCAAGTAGATCCTCTTGGATGACTCCGGTTTTGGCCGGCTGATCGGCTAGGTCATTTCCAGTTTTGTCTGGCCCCTCTACTTTAGAATGACCCTTGATCTTTATCCAGTAGATGGTCATCCCATTCGAGGTGACCAGATCATCAATATTTTGAATTAATTTTCCATGTTTCAATGGTTTGTTATTAGCACATAGCATGCCTCTGGTTTTCCAGTTAACCAGGTGCTCCACAAACCCGTTCCGTACATAATCCGAATCTGTGATTATGACCAGTTCATGGAGTTGGTGTTGGACAGCGGTGGGGATGGCTTGATGCACAGCCATCAACTCTGCCACTTGACTACTTCGGGGACCGATTTTGTACCCAGCGGAGGGTTCTGGGGCATCATTCACCCATGCATTCCCTACGCCGGCCACAAGTTATTTTTCCCTGTTGTTGTCAACATGGTAAGAGCATCCATCCACATATACAGTGGGCATTCCCTCACACTGGTCTTCTTCAAAGACTTTGTGTGGGGAATTAAGGTATGTCTCCATGTTTTCCTTGATTTTAAGACTTTCGTCCTCGAGACAGTTTTCTCTGGAACAATCATGCAAGTCAGCCAGACCTTGCGCGAGGGGCCTCTTCTTGTTTTGGCCATATCTGACCTCCACAGGAAAGCCTTGCATTGACAGAATCCAGAAAGTAAATTGGGAATTACTCATATTTCCAGCCCAGATTCTGTCACTTTGGAGATATTGCAGCGGCTGGTGTGGAGTCTCCACAATGATGTGTTCCCCTTGGATAAACGGGTGGAAATTCTTCAATGCCCACACCGTTGCCAAGAGTGCCTCCTCACAATCGTTGAATTTTTCCTCCACAGAGGATAAAGTTTTACTCGCATAGGAGATTTCTTTATTGACCTTGTCATGCTTTTGGTATAATACTGCAGTCAAGCATGTATTTGAGAACCCTGTCTCCAAGAAGAACTCCTTGTTTTTGACAGGGTAAGCTAGGCAAGGCACTTGTGAGAGGCTTCTTTTGAGTTGTCTTACTGCATCAGCTTGTTCTGGACCCCACTCCCACTTGACCCCCTCCTTCAAAAGATGGATCAGGGGTCTTGTGATCTCTGCGTAGTCCTCAATGAACTTTCTGCTGCAATTAGTTAGTCCAAGGAGGCTCCTTAGTTCCCTCAGAGTTGTGGGGTCTTTTAATATCTGGAGTGCTTCCACTTTCTTTTCCCGGGGACAGAGACCCTGAGGAATAATCTCATGCCCCAAGAAATTGACACGGGTTCTGCACCACTGTGCCTTTTGAAAGGAGAGTTTTGCTCCGGCAGCCCTCAACTGTATCAGAACATAACGGATCTCCACCATGTGTTCCTCCACAGTTGAGCTTTTGACTAAAACATCATCCACATAGGCCAGGTTATTCTTTCACACAAGTTGAGCATGGTCTTGTGTAGAAAAATGTTGAATTCTTTGCTGGAGTTGATGTATCCGAAGGGAGTCCGGGTACATATGTACTGCTGCCCCCGAAGGTGAAAGCCAGCTTGTTTTGGTCCTCCCTACTGACAGGTACAGTCCAGTACCCATTGGTCAGGTCAATGGCAGTGAATACATTTGACCCCTGGATCTGGGCCAGCCCTTGATCAATGTAGGGAAGTGGCCATCGGGAAGTATGGACCCGTTTGTTGAGCTCCCTAAGGTCGGCACAGAGTATTCACTGGCCGTTTGGCTTCAAAGACCCTAGCACCGGATTATTGAAGGTGCTGTGGACTGGACAAATTATCCCACTGGACTCAAGGTTCTTAATTATTTCAGTAAGGCACTCCATTGATGCAAGAGGCAAGCGATATTGCTTCAAAAACACTGGAGTCATGCCATGGTCTGTGGGAATTGTTGATGTGTGGATGTCGGTGCGACCACAGTCATATGAGTCCACCGCAAAGAGATCTTGAAAATCCAAGAAAACTTGTTTCAACTTTTGCTTCTGCTCCAGAGTCTCACAGGCATCAGCTAGGTTGACTCTCTCTTCAACCATCTGCCTGAAGCCTGAAAAGACTTCTGGTTTCGCTATCTCAGTGGCCTCCTCCAAGGGGTGGAGAAGTCCCGGGTCAAAGTGCTGATTTGGACCGGTGGCTTCAGGTGGGAAAGGCAGCCCTCATGGACCGGGAAAATCACCTCATCCCTCGTGAAGTCACAAGTCACATCTTCCTTACCATAAGGGCAGGAAGTGTACACCAGGAAATTCCCCCGTGCCGGGTGAAGATCCTGTCTGGTGTTGTGTCATCGTCACTATCACTGTCAAAACAGTCCTTGGGGATTGGTCCTAACAGTTGATTACCAAAATCAATGGAAAAATGTCGGTCATCAACCGCCATTCCAATAAATGGTGCCTGCGGCTAGAGTGATACTCTTTAAGCCGCTGTTATCCACCTCTATTGGAATGGTGTCGTGTTCTATGTTGACTAGTGGTGTTGGGTTTACCCCAACCCTTGCTGTTGGAAGTGAGAATTAAGATGAATAGAGGCGTCAGGGTTTTTCAGTTTCCGTCCTCTTTTAACTTTCACTTCCGGTGAGATATTCAGGTCCTTTCTGGGATGGTGACTTCCTCTCCAATCTGAATTTCAACTGCAGAAGACAGCAGTTGTGCTGACCTAAATGCTTTCTCTGGATCATCAAAGTCCATGGGATTACCCTCTAATCGGGACCAAGCTTTGAAGTTTATCTGGTCCAAACTAATGGCAAAGCGATTGAGAATGTCACAGCCTAAGTAAAATGCGGCAGGGACATCTCGCACGACCCAACAATTATGGACTATACTCTTGTTGCCTATGGAAATTTTGAGCATACACCTGCTAGGCAGGAGATGTTTGGAATTGGGTGTTTCCAGGTCCATTTCACATTTGTCTATCAGTTTAAATGCGGGAATGGCTGGATCTTTTGGGAGTTTGCGGAACATGGCTTCGCTGATGAAGCTCTTACCGTTGTTCACACACACTCGGCCGAGAACAGAGTCCTTCCCTTCATTTAACCGAATAGGGATGAACATCTGCTCTCCAATTTTCTGGATATCAGCCAAGCTTTGAGCTGATTTCTCATCTTTCTGGACTATAGGAGTGGAATTTTCTGATTGTGAATTTTTAAAGAATTGCAGAGTGTTTCCTTCCAGTGTGGAATGCCACCTTAGACTGGAAGGAAGGTTGATTTTCAGAAACAGAGAGGACTCCCCATCACCAGTTTGTTGTCCTACTGCAATTACTGTCACATCTGGGATTTGATTATTCTGGAAGTGAAATTCGATTTGGTCAGGTTTTTGTTCAACCATGTGACATGTGACATTTAAACTAACATGGTTGACACTCAGTTTCAATTTTATTGGTCGGCTAGTCTGGGTCCAGAGGATCTTGTTTGTACAATCTATGAGGGGTGACAACCTCCGCAGGATGTCATTCCCTAGTAAACAAGGGGTGCCCTCTGGAGTCACAACTATGAATTGGTGCTTCACCTTGTGTTGCCCAATTTTAATATCCAAATCTGCAGTCCCCTCGATGGGAATTTCCTTCCCGTCGAAGTTCTGAAGTTGTCCAGGAAGAGGGGTGAGAGGAATTTGGTATTTCTCCCCCTCTTCCCGAATTCAGTTGATCAAAGGCGCTTTTTGACAGAAGGGTAGCTTGGGAACCAGTGTCCACCAGTGCCAACATTGTACATTGCCCCTGTATTTGGACCAGGGCATAAAATCTTCCCTCCTTTTCCTCAAGGGGGCAAAGATAATGTACATGTTTGGACAACTGGTGGGTTAGTGTCTTGGTTTTGGACACTGACAGGAAGGCGATTTGTGCAGGATTCTGTTAGGAGTTTTGGGAATCTGAAAGAAAGAGGTGACAGCTAGATATGGGGGAAGTTTTGGGTTCCCCTGGTTCTGGGCTGCCCCCTCATTTTTGGAGGCAGTCACCCGGATGGGTTTGAACCAGAGGATTTTTGTGTTGACGATTCTGGGGTTTGATGATGGGTGGTGCTAACTCGGTCCCCACATCTACTCTGTCTGGATTTGGATCCTTTGGGTCCCATTTTTCTTTGGGAGGAGTTCCCCCATCTCTGAAGGAGAAGATCCTTTTCCCAGGATCCTCTGAGGATCCCTCTCATTCCAACTGGAAGATTTGTACCTCCTCCTCAAAATGGGTCTTTTTGGGCTCTTTATTTCTCCTACCCCCCCTTGGGTTGCAGATTTCCAGGGGCAGGAGATTTTGGTTCCGGTTCCAGGGTTTCCAGGGGCTTTATACAAATAGGGAAGGAAGCTTCCTCCAAGGCTTTACACCCTCTTTCCCCTTGGGCCTCCTCCCTGGGAACTGGTGGGTTGTCGGGGTTCTTCCCCGTCATTGCTCTGGAGCACCAGGTCCTGGATTTGAGGCATTTTGTGCCGCCATACTCATCTGAGGGTTCTGTTGAGCCCTCAGCATGCGACCCAGATTCTGTGCCATGTTCTGGACCTGGCGTTCTAGTTGGGACACCCTCTCTGGCTGGTACGGGGTCCTCATGTCTCCTCTGAGCTGATCCCGGGAAGGGTAGCTATCCCTTCTCGCAAAATTCCCCTGGTTCAGAAAGTTTGAGTACCCCTCCACCCTTGGCCTCCGCTCTCCCGGATTGGGTTTTCTGGGCTCAGGAAAGTGGGGAAAGAAGGATGGATTGTTTTGGGGGTTAAAATTTTGCAGTTACCTTGGGAAGAAATTCTGTCCGGTATTTGGGGGATTACTGCCCTCCTGGGGAAAGTGAGGAGGGAAGTTCCCTGGGTTAGCTGCTGTCTGGTTGGATCCCCCCTCTTGGGCTGGAGGAGTCCATACATAACCCAGGATGGGTCTATTCCCCTTGTAGCATGGGCTGATGTAGTCAGGAGAGTTAGGGGTCCCATTTGTGGGATTGCCTCCCTGGCTCTCTGTTTGTGATTGGCCCGAGGGCCTTCTTGGTTTGGGGTTGTTTTGATTCTGTGCATGCAGGTTTTTAGGCCCCCACATCTCTAAATCTAAAAGGGGGGCAACCTTCACCTCTGCCACTTTAGCAGCAGCAGGGGTGTTGGTTGTTTCAGGGCTTTTGGGATTATTTTTATTTTCCACTGGTTTTTGCACCTCATACATGCACGTGGCTTGTTCAATGACCCAGTCTAGAGATCTTTTCTCATGAAAGTCCCTCACTAGCTGGGTCATGATATGCTTAGGGAGAGCATGGAAGAAAGTGCTTACAAACTCTTTGCTGCCAGTGCGCACCCTTCTAGTGGTCTGCACAAAGGCACGTTTTAACTCTTGAACAAATTCTGATGGGACCTGATCTTCCCCACATTGCAAGTTATAGGCTGCCTTGCGAGCCTCCTGAGGACTCCTGTGAATAGAAAAATGTTTCAGGATGGCCGCCCTATAGGTGGACCATCTGGAATGATTCTGGTTCTCCAGCCCCGCAAAGAAGCTGGAGTACTCGGTAGAGAAGGTTCGCTTTACATATTGAATACAGCTTTGGCTATCCTTCAAATGGAAAGTGGCCATCATTTGTTGAAATAGCTCAAGGTGCTTCCAAACCGAATACTTTGCATTCTTATGATAGGGCGCGATGACGCTCCTAATGGCTTTAATTTGTTTAAGGGGATCCTTGAGCAAGGCCCTCTTGACCTTGTTGGCTTTCTTGGTTCGGGTGACCCTGGGTCCACTCATCCTCTGACTCAGAGACACTGCTACCAGAGGTGCCTGTCTGGTCTTCTAGGCTCTCTCGGATTCTGCGAGCTTGGGAATGGCTGGCAGAATGCGGGGGCCTAGTTTCTTGGGTCCTGTGGCGCTCAGGAGAGTCTTCTGATTCTTCCTTGCTCCCAGGATTGGCTGAGTACCTCCCCCCACTGTCCTAGCTGGGAAGGGGTTTTAGGATGCCCTTAGTGGGCCTACTCTCATGGAGTTCACCACTAAATTTTACCATCTGGTCTCCGGGTAAATTATATTTTTGAGGATCCATTTCTTGGACCCTCCCCTCATTGGAGTCTTCCTGACCAGAGAAGACGGCCCTAGCACTTGGGAACCCATACAAAAATGCCCGGCCATCCATTCCTGAGAGGTGCTGATCTATGAGCCCCATATTTCTCATTGGGTTGAAGTCTGCCATCCCCGTGGCCCTTGGCTCATGTGCGCCAGTGGACATGGGGGTGGCAGAGTCCATGGAGTGGAAGAGATGAAAGTCTCTGGTACCAGGGTTCCTGAGGTTATGCTCAGGATTGTCCCTCTCCCAGCGGACCTCATCTCTCTCAGGCCTTACTCCCTGTTGCCATGCAAGAATCTGGCCCTTTTGCTCTTCCATCAATGCCTTACTAGTCTCTATTAGTTGTTCCTGTATGGCTACCTGTCTATGGAGCTTGTCATTTTTCTCACAGAGAGCCCCATTCTCTCTCTGTGCTTCCTGGGTAATTTTAGAATATTGGGCCAATTTTTGCTGCAGGGGAGTTACCTCCAGAGTCCTGTCCTTACTGGCCTGGTCCTTCTTGGCTAGAGCATCTTCCACCCTCCTGGCATGCTCAAACAGTTTTCCATGTTCTTTTTGGAGTTCACCCAGTCCCTGAAGGGCCAGGTGATTTTCTTCCATTTTAGCTTTTAAATAACTGACCTCCTGGCCTAATGTGTCCCTTTCCTGAATGAGAGTACCCCTCTGTGCAGCCAGGTGGTCCCTTTGTCTTTGGAGTGCACCATGTTTCTGGCGCTCTTCATCAAATTCTGACTGGGTTTCAAGGTCTTTGAGGATTAATTTATTATTCTCTTCTTTTTCTTGGTCTAGGCGGTTCTGCAGGGTGACTATCTGTTCTGTGCATACTCTATTGTAGTTCAGTTGCTGCTCCAGCTTTTGTTGGCTCCATAGTAGGGAGTCAAACATTTCTTGGCACTCTTTCTGCAGCGCCAGTACTTTGGTATCCTGCTCTACCTTCTCTTGCTGCAGGATATCCAGGTCTCCTTTTATTTTTATCAGGTACTGCCTGTTTTCATTTTCTGATTCTAGGTTCTTTTGTAGCCTTTGCTCTGCAGAGTCCAGATCAGTTTGGGATTTTTCTAGTGATTGTACACACCTATTTGCCAGATCTAGGTTTTCGGCATATTTTTCCTGTATTGCTCCAATATGGAGGTACAGATGTGGCGCTATTCTGGCAATTTTACTTTGCTCTTCTTTTACCTTAGGGGCCATGTACAATTCACTAAGTGCCATATGTAATGGACTCTGATCCTGCCATATGTCTAATCCTGTGGCAGTGGCCTGTTCTTTAATTTCCTGCAACCAAACATTCTGATCCTGTTCTGTCCATTCACCCCTGACAAATAATTTGTGCAGTAGGTGTTCCCTTGCCATATTAATTTCTACTAGGGTCCCCATTCTGGGAATATTAATTTTCTTTCTGGCTTACTGGAGTTATTTTATTTTTGCAAAACAGACCAAATTCCTTAGAGTGTTCCTATTGAAGGGTGCTTTTCACAGTGTAGCACAATGTGGTAGCCCAACAGGGTTTATGTACCCCGTCATTTAGCACGCTGTATTAAGCTGTCACAAGTGGTATGTCTAATTCAGAAATCCAGGCACGAGCCCCCAATCTTGTAAGTGATTTCAATCCGGCACTTCACCTAAGTCAATGCCTAACGTGATGCACAACTGAAACCCTTCATTATTTATTTGTGTCTATAAATTCTTTTATTCTGAACGATGTACCACTTATACCACGCCCCTCTCTTTGAACCCCCTCGGTCACACTAAACCCGGAATCAGGCTGGTTTGCAAAGTTAAAATATTTATTTAGGTTTTCACAATATTATAACACTATTTTAATGGGAATACAATGTTCACCGATGGGGTGATGTCACACTAAACAATCTCTTTAATCATAAGGAGTAATAATGAGCAAAAACAATGCAGCACGGAAATAATACTTTTGGGTGTATATTCAAATCATATAGCAATATGGTTACTATTTCCCCCTTCACACCCCTCAATATACAAAGTAGAGATATAGGAGGAGAGAAAACAGGTATCTGGAATGCAGAATTCAAGCAAACATATCAAAACTAATTTCCCCTCAGCAATACAAGAGAGACGCAGGAATAATTGGCAGACTGTCAAACTGGGTTTAAAATTGGCTTTGAATGGAAGAGGTAAAACACTAAATATGGGCTTAAATCACTGAAATTGTTGAAATTCTAATGGGAGCCGCTTTGTATGATTTCAAACAAACACTAGCAATGATATGAGAGTAATAAGCAATGAGAAAACTTAATTTTGAGGTTGGGTGCAATGAAAAGCTATTTTACACGTTATAGATTTTGCCCAATGAAAATTTGTGGCAAACTTTTCCACGCACAGTAATCGCGATCGTGGGAGAACTGTATATTTCTGGTTCGCTGGAAAGCTTAGTATGTTAGCTACAAGCAGACACTTGAATTTCGTTTCTAGCATGAAAATTGAAGAAGTTATGGACTTTTTCGTGGAGGTCGTTTTTTTCTGATAGAGGCAAATTGTAAAACAAGGATGCGCTTTACGAAAAAAAGACAAACAGGATTTCTTACACTAGGGATAGACTATGAAGATGCAAACTACACAACAGCACAGCCACCAGCCCAGGACATATCTGGATGGTTTTTGCCTGCTGAGACGCTCGCCTTCTTCAGAAAAATATATATCAGCGCAAAGATTGGTTTAACTCTACTAGTACAGAAGAAATAATGGGGATGAGATAGAGAGTTCAGGCAGTTCAAAAATATTCTAACAATGTAGTTCTGGATATAATAAAGGATGGGTTTGGATAGGGATGACTATGGACAGTACATAAACTAGTGACAGTCCTATACTAAGGATACTCACTATATAGGTTTGGACAAAACCGTCAGGGATTCAGGTCAGTCAAGAGTTCTGGACAGGAATTCTGCTGGGCACACCGGACTGGACAGCAAGGTGCTCTGGTCTGCAATCAGCAAGGCGCTCTGGTCACTGCACGGTAGGACTGGACTGGATCTGTAATGGCTCTGGTTAACAGCTATCTGATCACAGCACAGCTCTACTGGGTTGGGTCTTTGGATTCTGGCAATAATTCTTAGCAGGAAAGCAGTACAGCACAGCCAGGCTGTTCTTTGGTTCCACTTAGAGGTCTGGTGTAATTCTGGTTTCTGGAATTTTAAGGCCAAGCTGAGAATAGTTCAGCTATGGAAATGGGCCTTTCAGCTTACCAAGTTTCAGGAGTCTGGAATGTGGATAGTTCTCTTTCAAAGTGCTCCACCAGCATTCAGTTGGTGAGTGAATGTTTGTGTCTTTAAGTCCTCAGCTGTCTCTATTTATGCATTTGATAAAGGTGTGTGTATGCTGGATCATCCTAAGCGCGCCCCCTTGGTTGGCTATAGGCTAGAATCATTCCTCTCCTTTGACTGGAGGAGAAAACAGTGTGTCACCATGATGATGTGGTTTTATGAGGCAGGGATTCCTCCCCTCGAGTTTTGAACATGTAATCTACTTTTCATATAATACATATTTACAATTTTGCAAACTTTATAACAATAGCATATCTAGATCACATATTTTGTGGAGCAGATATTCTTCCAAGCCCCGTCTCTGTAGGATCTTGGGTCTGTATTTGACAGAATTTTGCACTTTTTGTCCGGGACACTATCTCTAATTGGTGTGTGTGAAGTTTTATGCTTCTGATATCAATACATTTGGCATAAAACCACAATTTCTACAGTTATGTCCCAGAACATAGCACAGAGTTGTGGCTCCTCTTAAAATGTGCAACTGTCCACAGTAAATTATCAATCTTATTAGAAATCTGCTTTTTGTCCATTGTGAATCAACAAAATTGTCTGTCCCCGCCTTCTTGGTTTTGCAGCTTCTGCAGCAATTTCCGCCCACTTCCTTCTGGCAGAGACCCTTCACAATACTTCCTGATTAGCATCTCCATGCCTGGGAGGAAGCCCATTGTGCTCTTCCCAGAGCAGCAAAAGTTCCCCTCCCCTCTTAATCAACACATGAATGTGTGTTCCTTGCCCAGAGAGGAGAAGGGATGTGCCTTGCCTAGTGGGGGAAGTTGTTTTGTAGTTTTGGCTTGACTCAGGCTTACTTTATAAATCACTGTGTTACTTTTTTCTTTGTTGAAAATAAACTTGCAATTTTAAAACAAACATCTAGAACACTGATTCCAGGCTCTAAACCATGAAGTTTAAATATTGACAATCTATATTACTCTTGATGACAGGTCACTTAGATTTTTGACATTAGATCTTAATGGTACAAGTTTACAGTTTTAAAACAGACTTTTGAAATAGTCCTTCAGGCAGCCGCTGGTACTGCGCCCCAGATTTGACAGCAGGCAAACTGGCTGTGGATGTTTTTGTGACCAATTAATCATTCCAGGTTATTGCAATTCCACAATGCTTTCTTGACTTCAGTAAAATGTGACACCCGGCAAGAAGATTGGATGTTTGCGGGTGTTTAGGACCTGCATTTCGTATTTTCAGCAACCAAGAAAAGATTTAAATGCAAGAGTTCAGATTTCTTTCAGCAAGCACTGCTTTTCATCTGTGTTCCATTTTTACATGTTGGACAGCCCAATGACATGTTTCAGAAGTGCAGTCTCCATTCCACCACTGACAACATGCATGGTAGATTTGGCAGCCATCTTTTTGTGCTTGGTAGAGCGCAATTTCCTTAGGTTTTGTCGCGCATGGGGTTTTTGCAGCCATTTTGATGATTCTGGTGCCACCAGCACACAGTGATGTCGCAGGGCAGAGCAGAGTGGGTTAAAACATCCCACACAGTTTATAGCATAACTACCATGTTAAAACATACAAACGGCCTATAGATTTATTCACCTTTTTTACGGCCGCAGTTTTGTTCCAGTCTAATTTCATGTTGCATTCCGGGTTTTGGATAAATGTAGCACATTTATTCTGGTATATGCATGCTTTCCAGGAGACAGAGGACCTGGGGAGGCATTATCATTTGTGTCCTAAGCAGTTACGTATGGTTTGGAGATCCTGGAATGCCTGTCCCATCTTGATTGTTTCTTTTGCTGAATCCTGGTGAATATGCTACTTACTACCAACATACAGGAGAGAAGGAGTAGCACAAGATGTCCGTCTGGTGTGGATTATGCGTCATATCTCAGCACCATGAATATGATTTGCCACAGTGTTGTTGGACTCCCTTTGGGTTTTGAGGACTATGGTCTTTTTATTAGCTTCAAATTGCTGAGTAAACTTGATTTTCTTCAGATGTGGAATACACTTTGGAGGATGTCATTGCAATCACAGCCTTGCACATGTTCTTTTCTGCTGAATATGCAAAGGTTGTGATATCTGTTGCAATTTTCTAGTCCTCTATTTGCTCTTTTATTGAAGGGACAGTTTCTGTCAAAGGTACACTAGCATCCATTAACATTGTCTTTCTTTTCACTTTGAGCTCGAGGTTTAGGACCTTCGTCATGATGTGGGATATGTCTCTCCACATAGCAGAAATGTCTAGTTATGTCTGGTCTACGTTATCCTTGACTACTTCTTTTCAAACAGCTAAGATATTGTACCTTGCTGTTGCTGCACTGCCTGGTTTTGAGTTGACATTAGGAGTTGGGTGGGAGAATTCTATTTTCCTCTTCTGCTTGCAAGTCTAGGGAACTTCTGATCAATACAAGCAGGCATTTGGTAAGCATAATGGTTTAAATACATTCTTCAATTATCAGAAAAACAAATATTGTCATATACCTACAGGCAATGCAGCCCTTTGTAATGTTTTCTTGATTGTCCCACTGCTCTAAACTGCTCTACACTGCACCTTTGCCATAATTCAACACATTATTTCTCAGTGATTGTGGGAGCTGTGCTCATGGTCAGTGATTACTCACTGAGGAAAGCAAGATGCGAGGACATCTCTTTTATGATTTCCACCAAAGATAAAAAAATAGTTCATAGTGTGCTTGACTGTAAAGCCCCACGTGTGTTCCTCTCACCATCAAATAATAGTGACTCCTACATCCACAGACTCAAACCAGTGTCTGATCGCTGGCATTGCAAACATGTTCTTAGGTACCTCTCAGCTACACGTCTCATAGGAAGAAGTTTGCACTGTTTTATGGGGTGCAAGGATAGACATTTTCTAGTCAGTATGGGGAGTGGTGAAAGCTTTGGTTGAAAAAGCGGCCATCTTGGACCAAACATTCATTCTCACAGGAATTTCTATAAAGATTTCAATGCTGAAACTCTTTATTTGTGATATCACTCTTCAAAGTTTGACTCCACTGACAAGTTTTACCGAACACTGGTTGAATGTTTTCAGTTGAACAAAAAAATCGGTTTTGTAATATTTTATGCCCATTAGTCATGGACGGCAAATATGAAGGGGAGAACAAACATTTCCACTTAAAATGCAAATGGAAATTGAACTTTACCGAAACCTCTTTATTCTGAGTATGGGGTTAAAGGTAACAACAACATGTTGTATTAGAAATACCCCATATTAAAAAAATGCAACTAAATTATGAGTTGGAATTGCAGTACAGTCAATGCTGTATTTTTTGTTCACAGCCAGGAAATGGTGCTAAGCCAACCAGCTGGCTGGAAAAGCCAGTGGAAACTGCTACTGTATTCCCGCCCTCCACCATTTCCCCCAGGTGTTTCCATCTTGTTTTGGGTGCTTTGGTGCAACAAACCCCATTCCCTTCCCCGGTTCCAGGCCTCCCCCCCCATTACTCCCACATCATCCCCATCCCCCAATGCCCCACTAACACTAGGCAGCCAATATAGAAATAGAAAAGGGAATTTGGGGAATTTGTCCCATTTCTATTTTCCATGGTGGTGACCATCTTGTTTTTCTTTTTTGATTTTTTTGTTGAGTGATTGGGCACATGCAAGACATGCACAGCCTCTCTCCTACCAAAAAATAAAGCAACAAAAAACATTTAAACTATTCACATAGCTGTTACCGAACCTACACGTCGCCGAAGCAGTTGCACTTGCTATATGCATCCCATGCCATAAACATCTCATGAGCGTCCAGCTCATAAGTAGTTGTTCCTTTCTACAGACAAGCAATTCCTAACAATACTAACATGTTATTTTATGTCTAAATACCATCAATTGTGTGAAAGTTTTAGTTGACGCAAAAAAATACTTTGAAAGTTTGATCCATTAAATATATTTCTTAAACTGTTAGATATCAAGTTAACCACTGAAAAATGCTTGTTTACGTTTTAATGTTTTACTCTGCTATTTTCCTTAAAAGAAAATCTATATGAATTTATATTTGCTCTGCACTGCTCTTTGATTGCTAGAAAGCGGCTGCTGTTTTGCATTGCTCTTTGACTGGCCAGGCTGCAAAGACTCAATAATCTGTCTCGGCTCAGGGTTAAGTGATGGAATTCATTTAAATGCCCCAGAAGTAATCATCCACAAAGAGTACATTATTTCTCTTTTATGAATTTTCAAACCTAATACTGATGGGTGGCATGCAATTAAACCTGATCAATATGTAATTTAGGTGAGCTGACATGTTTTCAAATTCTAAGAATATAGATTCCTTCAATATTGCAGGAGCTTAGTGCCATACGTACGCCTTGCAGAGGAACCCTGGCAGTTTAGTACAGTACAAAATTAATATGTTCAGTCACAACATGTATTGGATAGTAATTAAGACTTTATACCCTGATTTGCTGGAGAATAATTGTTAACTTACGAACACAGAAACTTTTTATTATATGTATAAAGCAATATTTTCAACGATTAGTTCAGCCATTAATTACGATATGAGGCAGTCTACTGTATTGTGAGAGTTGTGCTAATGGGAATTCTGTGCAGTACACAATTAACGTGTGATAAATCATAAGCATATTTGCTCAATGCATTCATGTTCCGGTGTGTAAAACATATATTACTGCAATCTATCAGTCTAAGTACCGCTGGTTAGGGCCTGCTTAACACGTTTAAATATTTGTTCAATTTAGCATTTAAACACCATGAAGCATCATATTATTTTGAGTTGTTTACTTGTGGTACTGTAATATCAAGAATACATTTTCCATATATAGTTTTTAACATTTTACACAGTGTGCAGCAAATAATAATGTCTACATATGTTTTGATTACCATGCAAAAGAAATGCACAT
This sequence comes from Ambystoma mexicanum, assembly GCF_040938575.1. Classification (NCBI taxonomy): domain Eukaryota; kingdom Metazoa; phylum Chordata; class Amphibia; order Caudata; family Ambystomatidae; genus Ambystoma; species Ambystoma mexicanum. The sequence continues at coordinate 145,932,044 of NC_090933.1, forward strand.
TTTGTGTCAGACTCTATAAAGATGCAATCTACCGTTTATGTTCAAATAAAACAGAATACATGCATTACAGAGTGGTCTTATATAGTGCTACCTTTGACATTTTGGTGGCCTCTTGACTAGGGTGACCGTATTTTCTAAAAAGAAAACCCAGACGGGCTATGGAAATAGAAGTAGGACTAAATAAAATACACATACGACTTTAGTCCTACTTCTGTTTCGTTGGCCCATTGCAGGGGTCAAGGAGGGGGTGTGCTAACATGCACACTCCTCTCATTGGATGAGAGCGCCGGGGAGGGGAAGGGGGAGGAAATGGGGGCATGAAAAGCATTTCACGCCCCCATTCTCACAGGAAAAGTTGCGCCGGGACCCGATTTCGGGATTTCAAAATCGGGTCCTGGCAAAAAAAGGGCAAAAAAGGCCCATAATCAAAACCCTGCATGGGGTTTATAAACTAAAAAAACTACCGGGACCCCGGGACGTCGGGTGATTTCCCCGGACTGTCCCGGGAAAACTTGGACGTCTGGTCACCCTACTCTTGGCACATGAAGGAAGGTAGGTGCCACGTTATGCCGCTCTCCTTCTTTACATGCATTTAAAATGCTTTGGATTACTTTATTTGTTTGATGTTGTGAACTAGGTTCACTATTCAGTTTAAGTTACCTGTACGCATTTTAATTAATTCTATGTCAAGATTATGCTTTCTCTTCAACTTTACTGATCAGCAGCAAAAAAAATCACCAATAAACATGTAACACAAAACTAGTAAAAACTGACATAACCATGTTTTTAGAGTCTTTGTAGTTCATTTCTTTTGGTCCCCAAACTGACCATGTGATATCTCTAAACCACTCAACAAGTCCTTAATGCTTAAAACCTCCTGTCCTCTTTCTATTCCTCCTCTTTGTTTGCTGCTCGGCAGCGAGTTAAGTACCTTTTATTCTTACTTACTATAGTGTGAGTGTTTGTGTAGAGAGTGTTTGTATTTTTTGATTATTGCACGCACGCACGCACTCGCGCGCAGTTTGAAGAAGGCGGAGCATATCCATGTTAATTTTCATCGGTTCTTGGGAGTTGCAGCCGCGACGGGGCTGGTGCTCCGGCGACCGCAACTCCACAGACCCGACACAGAGGGCACTGCTGCCACGGAAGAGAGAGCGCGACGGGACCACGTAGTTCCAGCGCTATCTCTCTTTCATTGCTGGGACCGTTACTGAGTGATTGAGAAGGAGATTATACGAGCGCTGACATCTATTACAGTTCAGAGAGATCTATTATCACATATTCGTTCCGCTTTCAGAGCGCAACGTTCTGTCAGAACACAACGTTCTGTCAGGAGCACAACAGCACCCCTGCAGGCCAATAGAGGTACCGCACAATAATACGGGCACAGTCTCAGGTAAAACCTGATATTTGCATATATAACATATATTTTATTACAGACCAGGTGATCAATACATATATATATATATATATATATATATATATATATATATATATATATATATATATATATATATATATATATATATATATATATATATCTTTGGGGCACTGATTAACATCAGGCGAAATGAGTGGCACTTTTCACAGTCATTTTGGTCAATAAAACATCCGGATACCAAAATGTCAGTTTGTAGAAAAGAAGTTTTCTTTATTTAGGTCCTTACAACTCAGCAAGCAAAATTTACAAATTAAAATTGCGGGCCATCAAAATATGGCACTCCCATAGTGCAAAAAAATGTGCGTTCAGGGCATTGACGCGTTTCGCGGCAAATCTCACCGCTTGTTCACAACTGCGAGCCCCCAACCACCAGTGAGTTTTAAAACATTAGTGCAGAGCATACCGGAAACACTGGAGACTAATTTAGCCGAAATGGAGAAAGGACTCCCTTTTCAAATGCACATCTTGTCTAGCAGACGCATGGTGTCCATCTTATAGTGTGACAAAGGTAGTACTTTTAACTCTTGAATGCTGCTTTTATACACAAGACATGTGGCATATGAACAGTAGCCCTCATGCATTAAACATTTTGTCTTCTACTCAAATATCATCAGTATAGGGGGCTCCGTGCATTGCCAACACGCAGTGTCTGGCTTTTCAAATCTAATGTCATATGGATGCCCGACTTGCAGCAATATCGTAAACAGCCACATTAACATTTTCAAGTTTTTGGCACAGTGTTCTGCCAAACCGGTGCGCAGTGCACTAACAGGATTATGGGCCACACAAACCCAATGTGCGATTGATGCCTAATGGCTTAATTTATCAACATGGCATTACCTTTTTCAAAGTCTTTTATATTTGATTAAATGCATACTAAACCAATGGCAATGTTGGTTAGAGGTACAGTTATCCCATCATTGGCTTACAATCGTCAGCAGCACAATTCTTATTGTACACAATACATTGGAATCCTATGGCATGTAAGTAGCAAAATAATAATACGTGCTGCACTGGCAGTCACTCGGATATTGTGGCTATCTTCAGTACTCCACTTCATAAGGTGCATAATGCAAATGGCGACAGGCAACAAACCTTTTCTAATTCCGCAGCATGATGTTATATAATGCTTCCATAAAGTACATAGTGCGAATAGCGCCAAAGCGCCAAGCCTTTTCTGATTTAGCAGCATGATATTATTCTTAAAGATGCCTTACAATCCTTTAGTGCAAACATATCTATCAACCACATCATACAGTAGCAACAATTGTGATCGTGTTCCTGTCCCTGATGCTCTAAAATGTATATACATATATATTTATATCTCTCAATACAGAGAGAATATAGAGAAAGATCTTAAATCTTGTTAATCATTGATCATATTGAATTCCCCAGTGTTTCTGTGCAAACATGAGGTCCTCCAGTGATGAGGGGAAGGCTAGCATTAGCCAGAAGAGGAGCCATACGCAGATGACTCAAGTCCTCCAGAAAGCCCTAGGGGCCTCACTGGGACATGGACCACAGCAGATAGCTCTGATGGAACACTGGCTCAAGTTCTCACAGGGCCTGGTTTAAGGCACAGAATAAAATCTAAAGGGGGCAGAAAAGCAGCCCGCAGGGCAGAGGAAGCCCACACCCCCCCGGGCAAACCACGAGGGAAGAAGGGTGGTAAAAGGAGAAGGATACGAGGAAAAGCGGGGTCTAGCAGGGGACAGGAAGGATCATCAGATACCTCAGATGAGGGTGAGGACGACTGGGAGGAAGAATACTCAGAGGAGGAGGAAGTACTTTCTATATCCTCCTCAGAGGAAGAAGGCCACAAAGCGCCAAAGGAAAAGAAAAGAGAGGAGACAGAGGAGGATGGTGCAGAGGACGATCACTTCGATCCAGAGGAACTAATTCATCCCAGATCATCCGAATGGGAGCCGCCAAAAAGAATAGTGGCCTATCTAAATAAGTGCTTGAGAGCGCCAAGAGCCAAAGGGGCTAGGACCAAGATGAGGGTGGAATGCCCCAGACCTCACCTCCCAGAGGGTGTAGCGGATACACCCAAAATAGACGATAAGATGATTACATTCATGAGCAAATACACAAAAGATGTGAGGAAGGGTCTGGATAGATCCTGGTGATCATGCCAAGACAAGATGCTAGACATGACAGGACCTCTCACAAAAATTCTCCAGATCGGAGAAGAGGCTAAAGTGAAAGGAGAACCTATAGACCCGTCAATTCTAATCGGATGGGCCCAGAGGGCGATATGCATTTTGGGAAACGCCAACCAGGCCATCACCACAGAAAGAAGGAGATCTTTGTTGGTGAAGATTGATCCTAAGTGGAGTGAGTTGGCCTCCTCGGAATCAGCGTCATCCGCAAAAGGGTAATTATTTGGGGACTCCTTTATCAAGGAGCTAGCCAAATTTGCGAATTCCTATGCGGCTTTGGACAAGGCACAAGCCTCTCTCAAAAGAGTGTTCGGTAGGCACATTTTTTGGACGGGCCAGCAGAGGCAGGGGTCGCTCAGCTGGCCGATTCCACTATAATCGATACTATCTAGACAGAGCACATTGGCGAGAGCAGGAGGATCATGGACAAACACCTTTCTTTCCTTCAAGGAGTAGAGGAAGAAGCAGAAACTGGCGACAAGGGGAACATCAGTAAAACAACCCAGGTGAGAACAGTCTACCCACACCTAAGTACCCCAGATGTAGGGAGGAGGACAGCTCAGTTTTTACAAAATTGGTTGGATATATCGTTAGATTCCTGGGTAATACAGACCGCACAAGGCTTTTACATAGAATTTCTAGAGACACCACATCAGGGAAACCCACCAAAGGGGCTAGAAATGAACAGAGTAGACAAATTATTACCGGAAAGAGAATTGCAAGGGCTAGAAAGCAAAAGAGCTATAAAACCCGTAACAGTTCAATCAAATGGATACATAAACAATATGTTCCTAGTAAAGGGGAAACACAAGACAAGACCAATTATAAACCTGAAAGGCCTGAAAGGCCTAATCGAATACGTGGTGTACAGACACTTCAAGATGGGAGGGATACACCTGTTAAGAGATACCTTAATTCAGGGAGACTGGCTAGCCAGGATAGATTTAAAAGATGAATACCTGACTAATCCCATAGCAGAAGAACACTGCACATTTCTGAGATTCATCTGGAAGAAAACAACATGGGAATTTCGATGCTTGCCCATTGGCCTAGCATCAGCACCATGGTGTTTCACCAAGATGATGAAACCAGTTGTGACACACCTCAGAGGTCAAGGGATAAGACTTATAATCTATCTAGACAACATATGTCTGATGTGCCAAGAGAGAGAAACACTAGTAGAGCAAGTACAGACAACAATAGAATTGTTAGAGAGTCTGGGGTTTCTAATAAATTGGGAGAAACCCAGTGGAGCACTGTTCTGGGGAAGAGGAAATCGCTGACGAGCCCATAGGTCAGCGCTCACCCTCCAGAACTTGTGAGGACAGGGGGTGCAGGATTCACTTACTCCAACAGGACTCAATAATGAGGACTCAAGTTGGCAAATGGAAGTCCGTTCAATGACAATTACATCAAACAGAGAAACAAATGGAAATCAGCAGCATTGCGATCACCTGTCTCGCTCCGACTTCCTCGAACTTCAGTTGAACAGCAATTCTTATAGGCAAAAATCGTCATCACTGACGTCTAATTTCTATAAAAACCCATCATGCAATATAATTGGTTAGGAAAGATAACTTAAGTATAGGTGTTATATCTGTATATGATAATAGGGCATGCGGATTGGATAACCCTTATTGTTTGGGCGTCTACGCCCCTCTCTCTACATTACGCATGATAGACATCACTACAACTACGACGTCCTATTGGTTACAATTTCTATAGGACTTCATATAACTCAGTCCATTGTGATTGGGCAGGTTACAACCCTAGACATACACTTCCACTTTTAATTAGAAGCATGCAGAATGGACACCCCTGTGCCTGGTGTCCCAAGTTTCACCCTGCCTCCCCTCCATCAGTCAGTGTTTTAGGGCAACGTGTCAATTAGTTGGCTAAGGATGGCCTCGAAACTCTAGTCTCTTATCGGGAAAAGTTATGGCTTCATCGGGTCCTGAATGACATCAGGCGATGGTACTTCTTCGCGCCTGGCTGGTCACGTGTTAGTTCACCATGAATCTGCTTCAGTTTCCAGCTTTTAGTGCATCTAATTCTGTGTCAGCCTAGCCACCTGCCTGGGCCCCCCTTATCTTGACCTTCATGAGGCAGGCTCGTATGCTCTGGAGTTGGAGTCTTGTGAGCTGACGCTCTCCTCCCCTTCTCTGGTTGACCTCGATTTCCTAGGCATGAGCCGCTCTTTGTTGAGTTTCGATTCCGCTCCTTCTCTTGCCTTTGGCTGGGTTTCGAAACTTGGCCTGTCAGGCCTCTGGCCACCTGGGTACATTTCTGCTTTCACAAAATGGAGTCGCATAATGTGCCTTATTGAGGTAGATATATGGTTGGCGCTTGCCGCTCTATCTTCTACCAAGTATTGCAAGCAGTATCGATTTCTTAGCATCTTGCGTTTCAAGCCTATTTACACATATTTAACAGGACGGTTGCTTCCATCTTGTCTCGTAGCACTGTTTCCTCACGTTGTAACATTGTCTCCTCTCTGTGTCTATTCCATTAATTTTCATAGTTACTCGCACTGGCATGTTATCTTCGATAGCTGCTTTTGTTCATTCACGGGTCTGTTCAGGCCTTCGTGTCATTTCCACTGGCCTTCCATTAAGGCTTTTGGTGTCTCTTCGTGGACCATGTGTAGGTAATCCTCATTTCATATCAGCGGCTGGTATGGCTGTCTGATAGGGTACCGTGCTGCCCAGGATTGTCTGGTTATGGGTGCTTCAACCGGTATGGATCTTCTGATGTATACTGGGCAGAGTCCCAGTGCAGCTCTTTGTAGGTTCATTTGCTTTTCATACGTCACATACCTTGGCGAGTGCGCTCCTGGTACCTCGAAATGAGAGGAAGGGGTGCAGGCCATGTCTGGGACCTCCTCTACACCCCCCCCCCTGGTCGGTTCATTGACCACTTCTTTACCCTCCTTTTCATTAATTTATTTTGATTCTTCTGTGTCATGCTCATCGTCCTCTGCGTTGGTACATGATGGTGTGAATGTGTGAGCCTTTGGAGTCCATATTTTTATCACTCCCTTCAGACTCCCTGCTGTTTTCACATGTTCGTCTTTGTTCCATGTCATTAGCTGACATTGTCTATTTGGGCTGCAGTAGATCCATTTTCCTTCATACCTTCTTCGTTTCTTAGGGTATGTGAACTTTGTTCCCACTGGCGGAAATTTGCTGGCTTTCACAAAGTCTCTTATTTCTTCATCAGTCAGATCTCTGGGCTTCCATCTTGGCTCAACATCAACCATTATTTTCATCCCTATGGCTTTCTTCGCAGTTTTATGGCACTGTGTAATGATTATCTTGTAACACAGAATCCTAGCAATACCATTGCTAGTAGAGCTCTCAGAAACTTGAATATATCTGCCATCCATTGTGGGACCCACGAGAACAGGTCTCCAAACCAGCTGTCATCGTCCACTTCATCACTTTCATCGATCATCTGGTTTTTCAGGCTTGTCAACATGCTTATGGCCTCTGTTAGGGTTCCGTTTTCTTCATCGTGTGATGGTACAAATGTGCAACATGATTCTCTGATTTTTGCACAAACTCCTCCATCCATTGCAGTGATCATGTCAAGCACATATCTGTTTTGGAGGGTCATCAGTCTGATTGCTCTTAGCTCTTCTTTGATCACGTTGAATCCTTTTATAGTGGTATTGATGGTCTGAAATAACTCCCATCTGGTTATCTGCAACCATTTAGTATTCACTCCAACTTGGATGTGGGGCAAGAGTAGTGTTGTGAATACTGTTGAGGTGAGGATGAACAGCCTGTGTTTGTATGGGATTGCATGGAATGCCTCTTCTGATTTGGGAGAAAAGTAATTTTCCCTCTTCGACCTGGATACCAGTTCCAGAGATCTCCTTCTTCTTAGATGAGCATCTGATTTTGGGAATCTGTCCAACTTCAGGTCATTCTTAGGGGTCACTAGCGTGGGAACGTGGACGTTCACTAGTGTCCATATGCCTCCCCAGTTCTTCGGCAGCCTTATGTATGCCTTGGATCCACATGCCCAGTAATGGTCCATAATAACTGTGGTTCCTTGTGTCATTCCTGGAGCTTCAAAGATTCATCCACAGTTTTGATTCTCTCCCATCTTCCTTGTGCCATTGTTTCTGAAACATAGTTTCGGGCTCTCCAGTGGTACTATTTGCAGGGGTCCTCCTCTATCTTTGACCCATGTTAGCAATTTTACCAACCTTGGCCACAGAGGTTTGCATAACCTCTAAAAGTTCTCTATTGCTTCTTTGCAGGCTCCAAGGACCATCCATGCTTGGCAGATTACTACTCCGTCCTCCCATCCATCTGGGGAGACCACTGACCCCCAGATCTGCATTTGGCCTCTGTTCTTCCAGATTTGAGCCTCTTCTGCAGTCTTTCCTTGAATGTTCAGTCTCAGGTTAACTTCTCATCTTATTCCTGATCCTTTGATGCCAGGGTTCTTGTACCTGATCACATGATTTCTGGTGTGCGCTCTGTTTCTTGTTTTAATGTCCTGGACATAGCCATCTTCATCTGGGTAATCCTTTTCATTGGCCTATATCAACAAGGCGTCTTTCCCATAAATTGTCCTCTGGTGTTGCACATTGCTACATGTGACATACAGTGTGCTGTAGGGACATCAATTTCTACAGCCACGAAGATCTTGGATTTTCCCATGCTGTATGGTAGGAGAGCACAGACAAAGCATTCTCCTTCTGACTGCCTTCATCCTACTTCATTCATGTGTTGGTACCATATGTTGTTTCTGAGATGGGCTGTGCTTTCCAGGTAATCATTAAGTTCATTGTTATCTTCGTGTGGGCTTCTCTTGATTCTCAGCGTTCTTCTGTAGTTGGCTATGACTATGTCTCTAAATGCGTCTGTGCTGCTTTTCCTCTCTGGGTGTCTCGGTGGAGCAGGCTGCCTCGCTATGGTAGGAGAAGGTTTTGTGTTTCTCATCCTCTCCACTTGTTGGTTTTCATTGTGTTTCTCTGGCCGCCATTGGCTCACCATCTCCTCAGCGTGAGGCTGAGTTATAGATCTGCTGCTTGTTTGCAGTACTCAAGCTGGCGTGTTTGTCGTTATAGTCTCTGCAGTTCTATGTTCCAGCTCCTCGTGCAGTTTCTTTGCTCTGACTATAAATGGGAACAAATAGTGTATCAGCATTTGTGTTTTATCTGTGAATTCCTTTGTGGCTACTTCTGTTCTTTTGAGGGATTTTGCTATGCCCTCTCTCTCTAGTGGTTCACTTGGCTCCTCTTGAGTACTTCCACTGTTTTCTGGAATAGATTGTTCGGCATGCAGTCTCCTCTTCTCTGCTGCTTTCGTTGGAGGCCCTGTAGCCATTGACACTTGCCCTTGTCTGTGTGCGTGCAGTGGTCAGTGCAGCGTTTTCATTCATTCCGTGGTGACCCTGTCTCCAGCTTTTCTCTTCATTTGTTACCTCAAATGTGTCTAAATCATTGCTCATTACATTAAAATTGAGTTTGTTACTTTTATCATCGGGTTTTCTTGGGACTGGAATGACTATAAGGGGGTCTGGGTGCTTTTGTAGGCCCCAGATGTTCATTATCTGGAGGGTGCACTGAGATTGGGGCATTTCGTGCACCAATAAAGAAAGCAGTTCTGATTGTTAATGACAGAAAAACAATAATAATAACTATACATATACACACAATCATTCGGAACAACAATTTGCAGCATTTTCTTCCAGGAAAGTGGGGGTGCCCTTCTGTTGGGGGTAAAACCAAGTTACTGTTCTGGGCCCCCATTTCGAATGAGTTCATAGTCAATTATTTATTCCTTCTTTTGCTCTGGTCTCGTATTTCGAGAGCTCGTTACTATTAGAGGGACGAGTGCTTCTCCAAATGTCCCCCCTCACGTGAGTGACGACGGTAGTCTCTGGGTACTCAGTACAGTTCCTAATTGAGCATGTCGTGCTTTCGAAAAGCTCATTCTATCAATGTTGTTGTGGCTTAGGATGTGCTTCTCTTTACCCTGTAACTGGGATGCACAGAGTATCCGTTATGTCCTTATTTCCCCTTGCTTGGGGAACCTGTCCAGTTCTATGCCACACTTTGCATCCGGGTTCTTTGTCTTGGTTTTTCTGCTCATGCGTCCTTCTTCCTCGCCATGTATCTTGTTTGCACGTGCTGAGGTTCTTCCCCATTGTCTGAGGTTTCTTTACAGTTGGATGCAGCAGGAGGGTTCTCTCCTATATAGGGTTTAATGTCATTCAGGAAGATCCATGCCCTTCTGCCCTGGAGCTTGATGGCAGAGGGGGTGCAGGCCTCTACGATGAAAGGGCCATTAAATCTTGGCTCATCCCACCTGTTCCTGGTAAAGTTCTTCACAAGCACACTGTCACCAGGGAAGACGAGGGGCGCATGTACCTTGCTCGGTGTCTGCTTCAGCACTTCCTGCAGAGTTTCATGCTCCGCCGTCCCCTTTTCGCTGTCGCTGCAGCTGGCCTATAATGACAGAGGCACTGGATGTCATACAGTCAAGGTACTTTTGCATCTCTGTTCCCAGAACCTCTCTAGTCGGCTGGGCATCGAAACTAGCTCTATCTCGGGGGGTAAGAGGGGTCCTCATCCTTCTGCCTGTAACTATCTTGTGCGGCGTGAGATGATGGTCGGAGCCTGGTTGGTTCCGAAATGCATAAAATGCCAATGGTAGACAGTGCAGCCATCCCTTCCTTAATGTGAGTTTCAACTTGGCTATCCTCTCCTTAAGCAAGCCGTTGATCCATTCACATATCCCGTTCCTCTCAGGATGATACTCCGACGAGAATTTGTGCTTTATACCAAGCAATAAGCTAATCTGTTCGAACACTGCATTAACAAAGTGAGCCCTGTTATCTGATCGCATTACTTCACACACCCCCCACCTAGGGAACACCTCCCTCACTAGGAACTTGGCAGCACAAGTAGCATCTGGGTGTGTAGAGGAACCTGCTTCTATCCATCTAGAGAATGGACACACCACTACAATTAAATACCTGTACCTGTTGCACACTTGAATCATGTCGACATAGTCGATATGCAAGTGCTGGAATGGTCCATTTGGTCTGGGGATTATCCCTCTCACTACTTTTAATATGTGCCCAGCAGTGAATTGCTGGCAGATTATGCAGTTCACCATGAAAAATGCAACATGCTCTGCTAAATTTTGTGTGAACCAGTCTTCTGCGAGCGTTGCAGCATGATTTTCTTTTGTCATATGGATGGGGTAGTGCAGTTGCTCTAACGCTATTTTTAGAAGGGCGACAGGCATTACTGGTTTACCAGTGCTGTCTTGCCTCCACAACCCGTCAGAGGGGTTTAAAGAACACCCTTGACGCTTCCACAAATTTTTCTCCCCCTGGAGCTCCATTAGCTGTGTCTGCCCCATATTGCTATAGGCTTCTGGTGTGGCTTGCGCTACCATCATCCTCTCATTGGTACTGCCACCTCCACGTCCATGATTGTTTCAGTTTTGGATGCCATGCGCTTGGCTTACGTGTCCGCTTCATGATTTCCACGTGACACGAAATCCGTCTCCTTGGTATGAGCGGCACACTTCACGACCGCTATGCCCACTGGGAGCTGTAGTGCTTTTGTAAGCCTCTCCAATAAGGCTGCATGTTGCACTGGCATGCTGTCTGCTCGGAGGTAGCCCCTCCTTTTCCAGCGCGCTAGACCTGCATGTACTGTGGACGTCACATAGGCTGAGTCACTGTACACAGTTACTTCCTGGTCTGCATGATTCTCAATGGCGAGTATCAGTGTCAGCAGTTCTGCAACTTGCGCTGAATAGTGAGAGTTCCACTGATGAGCACTCGAAACTCTCAGTTCGCTAGGTGTTTTATCACGCCTGTATACCTTTGTCCGTCTTCTTGGTCGATTCTCAACGAACCGTCAATAAAGACGATCTCTCCACTTGCCAGGCTGTTTTCCTTTACCGTGGGGATCTCATCATAGGATTCCTCATAGTTCGCACAGTCGTGTATAGGTTCTCTCTCTGTGACTGGTTCAGCTATGAATGTAGCAGGATTCACAGTTTTACATCAAACTATTTTGATTGATGGGTTAGAGATAATCACCTCATAGGCGGATGCTCTCTGAGATGTCATTGTGCCCTTTGGCTTCTTTAGTATGGTGAACAGTGAATGTTCAACATATAATGTCATGGAGCACCCCAACACAATGGATGATGCTTTTTCGATAGCGAATGCAGCAGCAGCTAGATTTTGTTCGCACAGGAAGTGGCCCTTCATAACCGGGTCCAGACTCCCGCTGTAATATGCCAGGGGCTTGTACCCCGGCGAGGTTCGCTTTGCGAGCACTGTCGTCATAAAATTACCATCAGAGTGTGAGAACAGGTAGAATTCCTCTGCATAATTAGGAATCCTGAGAACTGGGGCCTTGCAAATTGCCCCCTTGAGTTCTGCAAACCTTTTCTCCATTGCCTCAGTCCATTCAATTTCTCCTTTTGTTGCCTGGGCTTTCTTTAAAGCCTGAAGCAAGGGCTTGGTATACGAGCTGTAGTCAAAGACCCATGCTCTGACATAATTGCACAGGCCTAAGAAGCTCTGCATTTGTTTTAACGTGCACAGCTTGGCCATGTTCATGATGGCTTCAGCCCTTTCTGGGGTTACCTTCTTCCTCTCATGAGAGATCAGTTGCCCTATGTACAACACCTCCTGTTGACAGTACTGCAACTTTTCCTTATCAACTTTGTATCCCTTTTCAGCCAATATAATCAATAGCTGGACAGAGTCGCGCCTGCATTGCTCTTCAGTGGTGCTGCAGATCAGAATGTCATCTATGTACTGCAAAACAACACTGTCTACCGCAATATTGCCTAGGTCCATTTGCAGAACTCTGTTGAAAATAGACGGGAACTCGCATTACCCCTGTGGCAACCTCGTACTTTTCAGGCGCATTTGTCTGAAGGTGAATGACGTCAGGTCCTGAGAGTCACGGTGCAGTGGAATTGAGAAAAATGCGCTTTTCAAATCAATCACCGTGAAATATTTTGCCCCAGTAGGTATATTACACAGTACTGTGGATGGATTGGGGACTAGAGGGAACTCGGCTTCAACTATATCGTTTAATGCTCATAAATCTTGGATTAAACGCCAGGACCCTCCCTTTGATTTTTTGACAGGGTAAATCACTGTATTGCAAGGTGATTCTGACGTCACTGGGATGCCCTGCTCCATCATGGCGGAAATTGTCTTTGCAATCCCTTCATCTGCCTCTCTGGACATGGGATATTGTCGCGCTAGTGGTAAAATTGCTCCTGGTTTCAGTTTAATTTTCACTTCACCTGCCCCCTTCAGGAGGCCTACATCATTGGGCCCTGTAGTTCATACCACGGCAGGCACTTGGGCCATTTCATCATCAAAGTATTCTGAATGTACCAGCGCCAGCATCATTCTCTGTGGCACCTCCCGTCTGATCATTTTGACCCAAAATGTGAGACTTACTTTCACTCTTTTCTCCTCTAGGTCAGGGTGCTCTTCGAACAGATAGTCATCGGTGACATCAGTCACTCGATACCCTTCTTCGACCGCGATAATCACACATCATTGTCTGCCTTCGTCATCATATCCTTCGACCAATACCACTTTCCCTCACACTGCGGCAGATTGTATCATTAAGGGAAATACTTGTCCCTCATCTTTGTGCATGGGTATTCTTGGTCTGAACAGAAACTCATCAGGGGTTCTCATAGTTTTGTCTGCGAGGCCTGGCAGTCCCATCATAAGCACCCGCACGCCATATGCAAAGACTTCTGGATCTAACGGTACAGCTCTCATGGCTATACGTCCTGAGAATGCTCTGATCATTTCGCACACATTTGAATATTGCATTCCTGGAGTGGAGCACACTATACCATTCTTGGTGAACGAGATGGTCATGTTTAATTTAGTCATCAGGTCTCGGCCCAGAATATTTACTGGGGTCTGACGTGAATATAATAGGGGTACATCCATTTCGGCTCTCCCACTGAGACTGGGAGTGTGTCTGTAAAGGGAGCTCTACTATGAGCTCCAGTGAAACTCTGAGTATCTATAGCCTCGCCTGACAAGGAAAATGTGCCCTCTCGTATGCACGAGCGTGTTGCACCCGTGTCAACTAAGAAGGAATATTCTTTACCCCCTATGGTGATATTCACCGTTGGTTCCCTGTTAGGGTCTGGTGTCACTGATAGGATAGAGCACATCAGAGTCCCCCGTGAGCTGTCCTATTTCATATATAAGTTTGGCCCACTGTATACTTGTTGATTACCCCCAGCCCCATGTTCGGTGGTTGAACCACTTGCTGTGCACCTTGCTGCACGCCTGATGCCTGCGGCTGTACTGTGAAATTTTGTGCACCATCCTGTTGTGGGACGGCAGGTTGATTCACCATGCTGCCCCATCCCTTGGCTATTTTGCCACATGCCTTGGCTTCTGCACATGCATGCCACGTGTCCCGTCATTCAACACAGCCAACACGCTGGCGGTGGTCGGGCCATCTGTCCATCTGACATAGCTGGACCGCCCATCTGCGCGTTCTGAAAGCCATTTTGATTATTCTGAAAGCCTCCCTGGTTACCTCAAAACCCTCCTTGATTACTCTGCCATCCTCGTCCTCCAAAACCCCTTCCTCTTGGGTAAAATCCTGCGTTACCCTGATTATTCTGTGATGAGTTGGTCGCTTGTTGTGCGCTTGGTTCGGCTGGGCTGGTGAGCATTGCTCCCTCGAGAGCATACTTCGAGAGCTTCTTTTGCACCAGCTTTGCCTCCTCGCCATTATGAGTTGCCTCCTTTTTCCGATTCTTTTCTTGCAACGATCTACAGTAGTGTGCGATTGTCAACTGTATTTCGGCCCATGGTTTTGCTTCTACACCTACCAATTTTTTTAGCTGCTTCTGCACCGGTTCAGGCAACCCTTGGCATAATATGTGGTAGAATACAGGGATAGATTTCGTCCAAGACTCATGCGTTTCGAGCACCCTCGCGTCTTGAAAATTCTTGATATAAATCAACGGGTCCTCTGACTCTTTCATTTTTTGAGTCATTATAGCCCCCATATCAGAAGTGTCTGGATATAGCGTTTGCAGCGCTTTCCACACTGCTGCCCTACAATTATTAAATGGCGCTCCATCATGGGAAGTGTTAGTTAGGGTTACCCTAGGATAGCCTGCTTGTTTCCATACATCATCTGCTCTTTCACCAAGTATGGTAATAAGGAGGCCTTTAATCTCCTCTTTAGCTAAGGTGACGCCCCCCGTCATTTTCTCTAACTTGTGTATCCACTTTCCGGCCGCTGATGTCAGCATTGGAAGCTTATTTTTAAGGTTCTCTTGATCCATGTGTGGCCATGGAATATATTGTGGTCTTGCTCCCCCCTTTTCTAGCAACGGGAATTGGAATGCACAGTCCTCCTTCTCTTTCCCCATAGCTCTCCGGTCTATCTACGGGGTGGCATTCCCGCATTGCTGTCTACCTGGCAATGCCCTTAATTTGTCTGCATAGGCAGGTGCTGATGCCCCCCTCTGACCGTGGCGTGTTCCTTCATAACGGCCGGACTGCACGGCAGACTTCGGCACCGACTCCCTTCTTCATGTGCCCCATCCTCCGTTTCCCCACCGGAGTCAGATTCTGAATAATCCCAGTTTACACAACTCCTTGCATCTTCTTCGTTCTGCCCAACTCCAGCCTGTCTAGGGACAGTCCCCTGCTCCCACTACTTCGTGTGGCATCCTCAGTGTCATATAGCTGAGTTCTCTCTAAGCGCTCTTCTTCCCTTCCCCCATTGGATATCTGCTGTAGCCCCATCTCGTCGTATATTTTATCGATCGTTTCCCCGATGCTACTGGTGTCGAAGTCATCTTCTATATTTGTCCCGCTTGTACCTGGTACCACATCACTTGCAGGAAAGAATTCTTCTATGTCTTCCCATTCTACTGTAGGATTGGGTTCAATCACTTCCCCCTCCAAATATTCAAGATCCCGTGCCCTCTGTCTGCGCTTACGTTCTACTTCCTCGTCTATTTCCTTTCGCTTCTTTGCTTCTTCTATAGCCTTATCTACCTCTCTCATCCGTTCATTTCTACTTTCCTTTGCCCTTCTACTTTCCTCACCTTCCCGCTTTTTTACTTCCCTTTTGTGCACTTTCCTTTCTTCCTCCAACCTTAACATGTTCTGCCTGTACTTTTTATAGGCTGTGTACTGTGAGCGACTGAGCGGTATTCCTTGCTCTTCCCGATATAGTTGTTCTCGCCTTAGACTATCTTTATTTCTAGTGCTTTCATCTGTTTCTTCCATCCCTTTCTCTTTCTCTCTCCTTTGCGTCTCATTAGACCTCTCCCTTGGCCTCAAATCATCACTTCCTTTTTCCATCCAACTTCAGCAATATTTGACCTCCCATCCATTCGTCTTTCGTGAATGCTATCTCGTCACTTCTACCTTCATTTCCTTTCTGTTTATTTCCCTCTCTCTCCTTATCTGGAGGTGCACAACTCCGTGCCTAATCTTTCCCTTCACCTTCGCATCTCTCTTTGTCCTTTGAGACTGCAGAGGCGATATTGTTTTCCTGTTCTTTTCCCTTATTATCGTCACTACTGTACATAGGCGACTCATATGCAGGGTTGCTATACCCCGTGGCTGCTTTAAGTTCTCTTAGTGGGTAAAGACCCTCTGACTTGCTTCCTTCAATGACTGGCTCAGGCGGGGCTGGTGGCGCGGTAGACGTCTAACTCCCCTCCGTACATACATTTAGTATCCAGTCTGTGGGTGGTTCTTCCACCTTCGTTTCTTCAAACATTTTCCACAATTCTAGAACAGCAAGACGTTTCTCTAACTTCTTGCCTAAATATGTGGTGTGTAGGAAGGTAGTCATATGCTGTAAAACAGCCTTAGAGAGTGACCCGTTCTGGGGCCACGGCATAAACATCTTATTGGCGGTACCCTTAACCCACTCCGTGCTGTATTTCTTTAGTTTGGGTGCATGCTTGGGCAGTTGCATGCACAAATGCGCAAGCGGGGTAATTTCCTCCATTTTTAATTTTCGTCACTAACAGTATTTACACAGTTCTTTAACCCTCCAATGGTATGAGCGAGCACCACATACGCAAGCTCCAATCCAATCTTTTACCCCCAAAATTTATACCACAATTTACTTAAAACCCATCAATTCAATAGTGATTCCCTCTTAGTTACAGAATCGCGTAAAGCCAAAATGCATTTCAACCAATCATTAATACAATTATTTTACATTTGACATCCAACAAGACACATATGACAGACACTCCACAGACTAGATGAAAACCAGCTGGACACACGTATACCTGCCTTCTAATCAATACCCCGTCATGGGATGTAAACAAACCCCTTTGATGCTGTCTTTAATCGTCACCGTAGCCTAAATTGTCCCCCCACTGTGGGCTATGACTTCATGTTTCTTATGACCACTATTTAAAGCGCAGGAATAAGGCAAATTCTTACGTTTTTATCTCAGGTGCCCCCCTGGTAATCCTTACGTTTTGTCTCAGGTGCCCCCCTGGTACTCCTCACATTTTATCTCAGGTGCCCCCCGGTACTCCTTATGTTTTATCTCGCGTGTCCCCCCAGTATCCTTACGTTTTATCTCAGGTGTCCCTCCAGTATCCTTACGTTTTGTCTCATGTGTCCCCCCGGTATCATTACATTATATTTCTTATGCTCGAGTCATTACCCCCTATATATATATATATAGATATATACAGTCTTCTCTACTTCTAACTGACCACAAAAGTGATGGGTGGAAGGTTTCGAATGAATCTAAACCACTGGCAATTGCTCTGGGCCAACCTTCCACACCACCGTTTTTTAGCCCGTCTGGCCATTGCAAAAGGGGACCAGCCACGTGCAAATCAGTCAGCAGCTGCCGCCACCGAAGGTAGCAGCCCAGCCCGAACTGCTAGGCCAGGTCCCCTCTGCACAGAAAACCAAGCAACCCCAGACATGTTTCGGCCTTGTTGGACCTCCTCAGTGAGGTGCAGCCTGGTTCCCTGTGGCGCAGTGAGCAAGGGACCCACGTCTGGGCATACCCTTTCTCACAAGGAGAAACAAACTGACCAAAAAAGTGATGGGTGGAAGGTTTCGAATGAATCTAAACCACTGGCAATTGCTCTGGGCCAACCTTCCACACCACCGTTTTTTAGCCCGTCTGCGCCATTGCAAAAGGGGACCAGCCACGTGCAAATCAGTCAGCAGCTGCCGCCACCGAAGGTAGCAGCCCAGCCCGAACTGCTAGGCCAGGTCCCCTCTGCACAGAAAACCAAGCAACCCCAGACATGTTTCGGCCTTGTTGGACCTCCTCAGTGAGGTGCAGCCTGGTTCCCTGTGGCGCAGCGAGCAAGGGACCCACGTCTGGGCATACCCTCTCTCACAAGGAGAAACAAACTGACCACAAAAGTGATGGGTGGAAGGTTTCGAATGAATCTAAACCACTGGCAATTGCTCTGGGCCAACCTTCCACACCACCGTTTTTTAGCCCGTCTGCGCCATTGCAAAAGGGGACCAGCCACGTGCAAATCAGTCAGCAGCTGTCGCCACCGAAGGTAGCAGCCCAGCCCGAACTGCTAGGCCAGGTCCCCTCTGCACAGAAAACCAAGCAACCCCAGACATGTTTCGGCCTTGTTGGACCTCCTCAGTGAGGTGCAGCCTGGTTCCCTGTGGCGCAGCGAGCAAGGGACCCACGTCTGGGCATACCCTCTCTCACAAGGAGTAACAAACTGACCACAAAAGTGATGGGTGGAAGGTTTCGAATGAATCTAAACCACTGCCAATTGCTCTGGGCCAACCTTACACACCACCGTTTTTTAGCCCGTCTGCGCCATTGCAAAAGGGGACCAGCCACGTGCAAATCAGTCAGCAGCTGCCGCCAACGAAGGTAGCAGCCCAGCCTGAACTGCTAGGCCAGGTCCCCACTGCACAGAAAACCAAGCAACCCCAGACATGTTTCGGCCTTGTTGGACCTCCTCAGTGAGGTGCAGACTGGTTCCCTGTGGCGCAGCGAGCAAGGGACCCACGTCTGGGCATACCCTCTCTCACAAGGAGAAACAAACTGACCACAAAAGTGATGGGTGGAAGGTTTCGAATGAATCTAAACCACTGGCAATTGCTCTGGGCCAACCTTCCACACCAGCGTTTTTTAGCCCGTCTGCGCCATTGCAAAAGGGGACCAGCCACGTGCAAATCAGTCAGCAGCTGCCGCCACCGAAGGTAGCAGCCCAGCCCGAACTGCTAGGCCAGGTCCCCTCTGCACAGAAAAACCAAGCAACCCCAGACATGTTTCGGCCTTGTTGGACCTCCTCAGTGAGGTGCAGCCTGGTTCCCTGTGGCGCAGCGAGCAAGGGACCCACGTCTGGGCATACCCTCTCTCACAAGGAGAAACAAACTGACCACAAAAGTGATGGGTGGAAGGTTTCGAATGAATCTAAACCACTGGCAATTGCTCTGGGCCAACCTTCCACACCACCGTTTTTTAGCCCGTCTGCGCCATTGCAGGGGGATGCTTGTGGTCTCGTGCAAAAGGGATGTGACCTAGCAGTTCGGGCTGGACTACCCCTTTGGGGGTGGGACCAAGCCTGATTTGCATATGGTTTTTCCCCTTTTGTAATGGCTTGGCAGGCGAAGAACGATGGTCTGGAGGGTTGCCCAGAGCAATGCCAGAGGTCAAGATTTATTCTAAACCTTCCAGCCATCAACTCTTTTGCTTTGCTATTGTCACCCCGAGTGGGAAGGGTATGCCCAGACGTGGGTCCCTTGCCTGCTGGGCCTAGAGACCAAAGCTACTCCTCACTGATGACGCCCAACAAGGCTGAAACATGTCTGGGGATGCTTGTGGTCTCGTGCAAAAGGGATGTGACCTAGCAGTTCGGGCTGGACTACCCCTTTGGGGGTGGGACCAAGCCTGATTTGCATATGGTTTTTCCCCTTTTGTAATGGCTTGGCAGGCGAAGAACGATGGTCTGGAGGGTTGCCCAGAGCAATGCCAGAGGTCAAGATTTATTCTAAACCTTCCAGCCATCAACTCTTTTGCTTTGCTATTGTCACCCCGAGTGGGAAGGGTATGCCCAGACGTGGGTCCCTTGCCTGCTGGGCATAGAGACCCAAGCTACTCCTCACTGATGACACCCAACAAGGCTGAAACATGTCTGGGGATGCTTGTGGTCTCGTGCAAAAGGGATTTGACCTAGCAGTTCGGGCTGGACTACCCCTTTGGGGGTGGGACCAAGCCTGATTTGCATATGGTTTTTCCCCTTTTGTAATGGCTTGGCAGGCGAAGAACGATGGTCTGGAGGGTTGCCCAGAGCAATGCCAGAGGTCAAGATTTATTCTAAACCTTCCAGCCATCAACTCTTTTGCTTTGCTATTCTCTACTTCTAACTACTTTATTTTTTCTCTGCACCCTCCGTTACATTTCCCTTACTTACTCTAATGCCTACAAGACATTTGCCAAAGTAACGAGTTTGTTGTTTCACTCACTGATTGCATCTTTTCCTCTCTGGAACTTCGGGATCACCGCCCCTTCCTCTTCCTGCTTTAAGATTTTCGTCCGATCCGCTGCCCATGGGAATGAGAAGGGTTATGCTTGGAAAGGCGGGTTCCTTCAAACCCACTGCAGATTTTTGAAATTTTACTCTATCATTGTCCACTGGGAGCTTCTCAGTCTACTCAGCCGGAATGGTGAAAGGACTCGTGATCTTACCGAAGGCCTAGAGTTACTTCGTGCCGTCGGTCTAAAGGTGTCTTAGTATTTATGATCAATAATTAATGGCCGGAACCATCCTCACGCTACCAAGTGTTCTGGGGAAGAGGAAATCGCTGATGGGCCCATAGGTCAGCGCTCACCCTCCAGAACTTGTAAGACAAGATAGCTGCACCATGTGAGCCCAGGTGGTGCAGTATTCACTTACTCCAACACAACTCCATAATGAGGACTCAATAAGTTGGCAAAGGGAAATCAGTTTAGTGACAATTACATCAAACAGAGAAACAAATGGAAATCAGCAGCATTGCGATCACCTGTCTCGCTCCGACTTCCTCGAACTTCAGTCGAACAGCAATTCTTATAGGCAAAAATCGTCATCACTGACGTCTAATTTCTATAAAAACCCATCATGCAATATAATCGGTTAGGAAAGGTAACTTAAGTATAGGTGTTATATCTGTATATGATAATAGGGCATGCAGATTGGATAACCCTTATCGGGTGGGCGTCTATGCCCCTCCCTCTACATTACGCATGATAGATGTCACTACATCTACAACGTCCTATCGGTTACAATATCTATAGGACTCCAAATAACTTGGTCCATTTTGATTGGGCAGGTTACACCCCTAGACATAAATTTCCACTTTTAGTTAGCAGCATGCAGAATGGACACCCCTGTGCCTGGTGTCCCAAGTTTCACCCTGCCTCCCCTGCATCAATCAGTGTTTTAGGGTGACGTGTCAATTAGTTGGCTAAGGATGGCCCCGAAACTGTAGTCTCTTATCGGGAAAAGTTATGACATCCTCGGGTCCTGGATGACATCAGGCAATGGTACTTCTTCGTGCCTGGCTGGTCACGTGTTAGTTCACCATGAATCTGCTTTAGTTTCTAGCTTTTAGTGCATTTAATTCTGTGTCAGCCTAGCCACCTGCATGGGCCCCCCTTATCTTGACCTTCATGAGGCAGGCTGGTAGGCTCTGAAGTTGGAGTCTTGTGAGCTGACGCTCTCCTCCCCTTCTCTGGTTGACCTCGATTTCCTAGGCATGAGCCGCTCTTGTTGAGTTTCGATTCCGCTCCTTCTCTTGCCTTTGGCTGGGTTTCGAAACTTGGCCTGTCAGGCCTCTGGCTGCCTGGGAACATTTCTGCTTTTACAAAATGGAGTCACGCTTGTATAATGTGCCTTATTGAGGTAGATATATGGTTGGCGCTTGCCGCTCTATCTTCTACTAAGTATTGCAAGCAGTATCAATTTCTTAGCATCTTGCGTTTCAAGCCTATTTACACACGTTTAACAGGACGGGTGCTTCCATCTTGTCTCGTAGCACTGTTTCCTCACGTTGTAACATTGTCGCCTCTCTGTGCCTATTCCATTAATTTTCATAGTTACTCGCACTGGCGTGTTATTTTCGATAGCTGCTTTTGTTCATTCACGGGTCTGTTCAGCCTCTCGTGTGATTTCCACTGGCCTTCCATTAAGGCTTTTGGGGTCTCTTTGTGGACCGTGTGTAGGTACTCCTCATTTCGTATCAGCAGCTGGTATGGCTGTCTGATAGGGTACCGTGCTGCCTATGGTTGTCTGGTTATGGGTTCTTCAATCGGTATGGATCTTCTGATGTATACTGGGCAGAGTCCCAGTGTAGCTCTTTGTAGAATCATTTGCTCTTCATACGTCACATACCTTGGCGAGTGTGCTCCTGGTACCTTGAAATGAGAGGAAGGGGTGCAGGCCATGTCTGGGACCTCCTCCACAGCTCCAGTACAGTCAATGGAATTCCTGGGGTTCATAGTGTACTCTATTCAAGGAACTCTCAGTCTACCCATTCACAAGGTGAACGATATCAAAAAACAGCTAAGACACACACTAGCGAAAGGGGAACTGTCGCTGAGGGACATTGCAAGATTAGTGGGCCGTCTAGCGGCATCAATCCAAGCAATATTCCCAGGACCACTACATTACAGGGCACTCCAGAGGCTTAAGATCTTTCACCTCAGGAGGGGCGCTTCCTACGAGTCCAAGGTGGCCATCTCTCAAGAAGTGAGGGAAGAGTTGGAATGGTGGCTAGTCCATATGGATGCATGGAACGGGATAGCGATATTTGGTTCATCCCCAGACCTGATCATCGAATCTGACGCCAGCAGATGGGGCTGGGGAGCCCGATGCGGGAACCTGTCGACAGGGGGCAGGTGGTCGGATCAAGAGACGACTCTCCATATCAACTGCCTGGAGTTGCTAGCAGGGTCCTTTGCAGTGAAATGCTGGACTCAAGAGAGGGCTCAATGTTGTGTCCTGCTAAAAATGGACAATGTCTCGGCGGTCAGGTACATCAACAAACTGGGCGGGACAAGATCCAGACTACTGGCAGAACTGGCAAAAGACTTCTGGGAACTCTGTCTTCAGAGGAGAGTCTCAGTGACGGCGGAATATCTGACGGGCCATCAGAACGAAGTAGCCGATTGGAACTCCAGATACCTCAGAGATTCCAGCGATTGGAAGCTGGATGAGGTAGTGTTTCAAGAACTGATGACTCGATGGGGACCATGCCAGGTCGACTTATTTGCATCAAGACTAAACAAGCAGTTACCCCGGTTCTTCAGCTGGAGACCGGACCCAGAAGCAGAGGCGACAGATGCCTACCAGCAGGCAAGGGGCCACCAGACAAACTACGTGTTCCCTCCATTCTCCATGATAGCGAGGACGCTAGCCCAGGTGAGACGCCAGAGAGCATCCCTAGTACTAGCTACGCCAGACTGGAGGGGGCAGGTGTGGTTTCCCAGCCTTCTGGAATTATCACACCACAACCCAGTGGCATTACCCAACAACAAATTCATCGTTCGAGACCCCAGATATCTCAGTCATCCACTAGGTCGGGAAGACTCAACCTGATAGCATGGGTGATTTCAGGAGATCTTGGGTTAGGCCAGGACTATCGAATGAGGCTGAAAACATCATTAGTGAATCCTGGGCTGCAGGGACACACAGGGATTATAAATCAGCATGGGCTAGATAAAGTAGCTGGTGTCTGGAGAGGAATATTCATCCCGATGGAATGGATGTAGTACACATATCTAATTTCTTAGCACAGATGGCAGTTCAAGCAAAGGCATAGAGAACTATCAACACGGCCAGGTCTGCGATATCGGCAGGACACCCTAGAGTAGAAGGCTTAGCGATTGGGGAACACCCATTGATCTGTAGATTAGTAAGGGGAGTGAAGATGATCAGACCCCTTAGTGAAAAGTATAATCAATTATAGGATGTAGACAGAGTTTTGAGATTATTTCTATCATGGCCAGATAATCAGGATTTATCACGGAAAGCGATTTCAGGCAAGTTATCCATGCTTTTATGTCTCTTAGCATGTAAGAGATCCTCAGATGTTAGAGCACTGGAGGTCAACAGGAAAAGTGTATCTCCGAGCAGAGTGACTTTTCTCATAACAAGAAGGACCAAAACAGGTTTGAGATCCATTTCTTATGAAGCTTTTCCAGGACAACCGAAATTATGTCCGGTCAGATGCTTAGCAGCATATGAGGATATGACAAGGGAAGTAAGACCTCCAGGAGTGTCACAATTATTGATAGCAATTTTTAAACCATTTAAAGCCTTTACACCGGCTACCATAGCCAGATGGCTTAGATGGGTGATGGTACAAGAGGGCATTGATATAGAGAAATATGGCGCCTATTCAACTAGAGGAGCGATGGCTACCAAAGCCTTTAACATAGGGGCCAGAGTAGAGGACATTATGAGGTCTGCAGATTGGTCGAATGAATCGACTTTTAAAACATTCTATTTCAAACCTATGGAAAGTGTGACATCGTTAGTGGTGAGTAAGCTTTGAGCAAGCATAATCCAAGCCTCCGGTCTTGACATAGAATTCAGATTTTCAACACATTTGTTACAGAAAGTCAGAATTCTATTAAAGACACGGAGGCGAAGGATTATCCCACCCTATCAATCGTAAGAATGTAATGTATTATAAAATCTGAAATGCTGATAATTTTATTATGATAAATGAAACAATGCATGATGAATACAATATGATGTAATGCTGTAAATGCACAAGAAGAGAAGCTATTTATTGGCTAGTTGAATTTACGATTGTCCCACCCTTTTTTCAGTTTATAGTCACCTCTGTTAATTTTATGATTCTACAGGGATGGCAACAGACAACAAGCAATTCGGGAATTGAACTAGGATTGGAATGGAACAGATGGAATTTAAAAAATGCACTGGACGCAACCTCGACTGGACAAAGAAAGAGGAGGAATGGAAAGAGGACAGGATGTTTTAAGCATTAAGGACTTGTTGATTGGTTTAGAGATATCACATGGTCAGTTTGGGGACCAATAGAAATGAACTACAAAGACTCTAAAAACATGGTTATGGTAGTTTTTACTAGTTTTGTGTTACATGTTTATTGGTGATTTTCTTTTCTGCTGATCAGTAAAGTTGAAGAGAAAGCATAATCCTTTGCCTCTGTGTCTTTAATAGAATTATGACTTTCTGTAACGAATGTGTTGAAAATCTGAATTATCCCTTTCCTTATGATAACTTGTTGTGCTATTTTTAATCTTACTTTTCTTGCAAAAGTACTGTGCTACTCGCCACTGAGGGTGTGTGGCATCACAACACTGGACTACCGGGGCTCCTCTCGGCACTTGGTTTGCAGTCCTTTATTCATTTCCCTGGCCCTCACACATGGCTGCTTTTGCAGTCCTTTCTCTATTGCTCCTAGAGCTGGTCCTTGATTGGACACTTCAGGCTCTTAGCTCTTCAGGGGCTCGAACCTGTTGGATTCGTTTGTTGAAGGAAGATAGATACCACGTTATGCTGCTCTCCTTTTTAATGTGCTTTTAAATTACTTTGGATTACTGTATTTGTTTACTTTTGTGAATTAGGTTCACCATTCATTTTGTCTTACCTGCACGCATTTTAATGTTCCTTTTTCTCATGTTAGCTTGTTGTGTTCATTTGTAGCCTTTCTTTCCTTATAAAAGTACCATGCTACTCACGTGGCCTCACAACACTGGACTACCGTCCACCTTCCCATGATACTCTATTTCTGACAGATTCTGCTGATTGTGTAGCTATGCTGCAACTGAAGCATCCCCACTTAATTATCCTGGGCAACTTTAAACTATGGTTTGATGACCCCTCATAACCACAGGGGGTCAATCAACCGACTGCCATGGCTGAGCTAAATTCTGATCAGCTGATTTCTGGCCCTAGACACCACCAAGGCCATACTTTAGACTACATTTTTTCTAAGGCCAATATTATGTCGACCCTCTTCGCCTTTCCAGTTAATTGGTCTGACCACTATGTTTTTCCTTTTTCTTTTTCTGTTCCTACAGTCCACCAAGGCTGTAACCCTACCTGGTCTTTCTCTCGGGTTTGGAGCCAAGTGGAGTCATCCACTTTCCTCAAAGCGATCCACAAATATTATGAGGCTAGTAAGAGTAGGTCTTCCATGAACCCTCTGTCGGCATTATATAGTGCCTTTATCCTGGTAGCAGTTGAGCTATTCCTGTAAAAAAAACGGAAGAAACCTGTTAGAAAATCTGCCCCTTGGTTTTCTTCTCATTTGCTTTCAGTCAGGCTGCAGTATAGGCAGTCAGAACAACGCTGGCGTTGAGTTCATCGGACAGTGACAAACTTCTCTTGAAAACTGCCCATCTCGAGTATTACAAAGCCATTCAAGAGGCTAAAACCAGATACCTGTCATACTGTATTCTTACAGTGAGTAAACATTCTAAAGAACTCTTCACAGCTGTGTGGGAATTCTCCTCTCCAGCTGTTGCTAGTACAACAATTCCAGCATCACAGGCCTTGTGGTATTCTATCTGCCTTTAAAAAAACATTTAAGATTGGAGAGAATAATTCAGCTTCTTCCATGGCTGTATCTACCACTTTTCATTCTCAGGTACATACTGGTGTGGGGTGGCCATGATGGGTCTTTTTTTACTCTCTCCCCAGTCACACAGGACCACGTCAGTAAAGTTATCAAACATTGTCAATCTTCCTCTCATCTGGATCCAGTCACCTTAAGAATCATAAAGGCTCTTTGTGCCAAGTTAGTGCCAATGCTCACTTAGCACTTAATCATTCACCGAACTCTGGTTTCATCCCACCAGCTCTGAAATGTGCTGTTGAATCTCCTCTTCTGAAGAAGCCTGCCCCTGGATCATACAATTCTGTGAACCGTCTGATCAATATCACCTTTGGTGTTTTTGATGAAAGCCCTAGAAACAATAGTCATCTCCTAACTCAGAGACTTCTTAGAAGAGTCTGCCATCCTCAATGTATTTCAGTCTCGTTTTCATCCAGTGATGGGAACTCAGTCAGTTCTTATATGTGTCCTTGATGACCTGAATACAATCCTTGAGCAGGGTGGAGTGGGTCTATAACACTAAGACCTTTGTGCAGGATTCAGCACAATTTATCATTCTATTCTGTATCATTGCCTGGAAGAATTTGGTATCGGTGATCAGCCCTATTCTGGTGTAGGTCTTTTTTGGCCGACCGGATGCAATTGCTTTCTCTTTCTCCTTTTCTTTCTCCACCCTATTCTCTGACTTGCGGAATCCCCAAGGATCGGCCATTTCCCCCCTGCTATTGAATATTAATGTTCTCCTTTGGCACACTTGATTCATTGTCATGGGTGTCATTTTTACACCTACGCAGACAACACACAACTCATTCTTAGACTAGACCGAGGACGGGACTTGATGGCTTCCCATCTTAGAGAATGTCTACTAGATATTGGCAGCTGCTGAATGCCAACTGGCTAAAGTTAAATGCTGAGAAAACTGAGGTGATGGTTCTTGGCTGCTCTCCAGCTGTCCAAGCTCTCTGGCCCAATGACGTTTGGCCCTCTTCATTGGACCCCTAACCGATCCCGATGTCTGGGGAAAAAAACCTTGGAGTCAAAATCACATCATCTCTTTCTGCATAACTGCAGTTTAGCAGAAGATCCTGCTCAGACAATGCTAAGCTTAGGATGACGAGAAAATCTGTCCATATAGTCTAGTAAAATTGTGGAGCCTGGTTATCTATGCGTCTCACTCAGGGAGCCTCGATTATTGCAAAGCTACATTGCTTAACCAGCCTAAGTTTGTAATATAGCAGTTACAAGTGCTGCCAAACTCTGCCGCCCGTTTGGCTGTCAGCCTTCCAAAATTTGCCCACACCTCGCCAGTATTACGGAACCTTCATTGGTTGCCCGTTGCGGCTAGAATTAAATTAAAAACCATGTGTCTTGTTCATCGGGCCTATTATGGTTCCGGAGCGCTTTATTTGTGTGAAAAACTCATTAAGTATGCTCTTTCGTGGAACCTTTGCTCTGCGAATCAGCTACTTTGTGTGTTACCCATTGTTCTAGACTCTAGAGTCACCATCGGGGGGCAAATCTTTTCCTTTGCAGCTACAGCTTTGTGGAACTCACCTCCCTGGGTCATATGGGCTACTGCTGACCATCTTACATTTTGGAGAGTGCTAAAAATTTATCTTTTTAGCTAAGTCCTTCTTCTGTTCTTCCCTGGTGGTTACTTTTCTCAGGCTTGGGAATTTATAGTGCCAGGACACCCTCAGGTCCAATCCGTGCTCAAGAGGTCTGCTAACATAACATAACATAACCTCCCATAACATAACATGAAACTGACATATTGTATGAATACCTACAATTGGAGGACTGACAAATATTTTCCAACCGTTATCCCATTGTTGAGAATACGGGTATCCCCTCCACTCTTCTGGCATAAGAAGTGTTTGAAATGCTTGAGTAGGTGCACCAAATCAATTTAGCTCTGTACTGTCTGCTTCTAGGAGCATGATATCAGTCCATCTTTTTGGCGGACTTGCAGGGGCCTTGGACTTGCAGGGGCCTTGGAAAGCCACAAATATAATATCAGGACGTCAACGTCATAATTTGATGACATTAGTGTCCACGGTGGCCAGCACAACTGAGTCGTCTGGGATCCACTCTAGGAATAAGAAAGCTGCAAGATACTGACCTTCTTTCCCCAAAGCCAGACTTAAGAATAATCCATATTAAAATGTGTAAGACAATGTTTCACCCATGGTGCTCCATTACTTCCTGTGAAACTTACCCAAGACTGCTTCGTCTTTGATACCAGCACCATGCCAACACTGCCGACTGTTATTTGTTTTCACATTCCAGCTGCCATTTCCATAGGCAATGTTCATCAAGGACTGCTGTACCGTTTGGCTACTGTTACAGCTAATGTGAAGTAACGGGGCAAGCCAGAGGGGAAAGGACACGTTGAGATCTTTATTTGAAAACTCCGTTCCAAACCCTGGCAAAATCCAACTGCCATTCCGTCAAGAACAGAGATGCACCTTCCAAAACGCATTACCTCAGGCTGCCACAGGAACATGGAAAACCAAAATACAGAGATACCTCAAATGCAACACCATGTTGTTAAAATAATGGCTGTTTGATCTTTTAGCAATGCTAAATCTAAAAGTCAATTGGGTTTCTCACTTCATGCTTGCATTTATATATGGGACTTCTATAACGCAAGTCCAGCTGGAGCACTGTACAAACAGGATGTGGTAGGGGTTACAAAGTAAACCAAAGACGGAGTAACACGTTTATTGGGGGTGGGGGGTGGGTCCAACAGCGATCAGTACCCACATTCATAGCAAGGGTTACAAGTTATCATTGTGGGGGCCCTCTATATCAGCTACAATGAAATAGAGAAAACCAGGCTGCATCTACCCAGGCAATGTATCCCTACCCGGACTCAAACGTACAACCTAATACATTCTGGGTTATGCCACGAGATGAACAATCTGCTGAGTAGGCTTCTATTTGGACAAAATGTTTTTAAAAAATTCCATTGGTGTATTTGGGTATTCAATAACGAGTAATTTCATTTGATACAAGACACACATTTACATTAACTATTTTGACATTTAAGACATACTTAACATATTGAACAAACAATCTTCAAATCTACAAACAATATTTCATATGCGCGAATTATGTCCTGTGCTACTGAATACTTCATAACCCTTACACACAACAATCTGATTCCCCAGGACAGATGTACAACTCTTGTATCTCAGTGCACAGGTGTATATCATATTGTCCTTCACTCTCTCCATTTGCTTAGAAACATCTATCGTATGTACAGTATTAATTACATTTCACCATGTAATGCACAGACATCATCTCTATGTGACATGTTTCTGTTCTATGAACTCCTGTGTGGAACATTCTTCAGGAGCACTCTTTTGTATGTTTCTTATTAATAAAGCATTAACTCTTCAGCTGCCAATTTAGATGATGTATGTCTCTTTCGCAGAGTATGCATAGTCTGCAAATGATCAGAAAAACGTATATCACTATAGTATTCTGGACAATATTACTGGGAAAATTATTTGTTATCTTCTCTTGACAGTTATGAATCCTTCCACTTTCGTTTTACTCAACCTGCTACCATTAGTCTTTTTTGTGAACAATACATAAGGATTATGTTTGTCACAGTTATGGTTGCATAGAGTTTGCAGCATAACTGTAATCGTTCCATGTTGTGTTAAAGTATGTGAAATCATACTTTTAATGTCCCCTTGTTTTAACACTTACTTGAAAACAGACATTCGCCTTGGCAACTTATCATTGTGGTCGTAGGGACATAGTGTTTGCTCGGGCTACATTGGGAATTGCACCTGTTAGTTGGCACCTCTCTGTGTACACCTAGTTTAGAAAGGGAATTTTACATTAGGATATTTCTAAACCCAGCCGTGGTTTACCAAAATCGTAAAATGTGATGGGTTTGAGGGATGGATTCTAAGCCTTACCTAGTTATTTAGAGGTGGCGGGGTGTTAGGCCATATGCGTGTAGTGTTTGCTTCGCAGTCACTAAACGCAAACTTTGTTATCTTGTTTTTATAATGGCTATGCCACGTGCGTGGTGATTTACTCAAGAGTGTTCTCTGTATTGGGGATCACTTGGACAGCCTAGACTGGTGTAGCAATGGGGACCAGGTTAACCAACACAGTTCAACGGATGCACCAGGGAAACAAGCCATGCAGCATTGCAGCTTCAACAGAATTCTCTTAATGCAGTAACAAGTGCAGTCAAGCAGGGGTGCTATGCAATGAGATAATCTATGATCTAATATCAAAGAGGTCTTGGAAGATGCAACATGCAAGCTAACTCAAACAGATAAGTCTGGGTGCTTGGATGGCCATACAAATGCAGCCCCCAACTCATGTACAATGATTACCGATAAAGCCTTACCTGCTGAGGAACGAGATACAAGCCTGAAGGATGAGGAAAGCGATGCCCTGAATGAAAAGAGAAAACAGAATCTAATCTTCACCTTCAAAAGGAGAACTCATAGCAATACGAATGCCTATAAACACACATGATAGCCGCCATCCAGGAATTCTTAGGTTTTATGGAAGTCACTTTCAAAAATATCAGTTTGATCGAGATCCTGTGGGACTGGATGAACTGCGGAGTTTGCAATATAAGTTTCTGTTTTAGTAACCCGTATTTTCGTGCCTGAAAAGGGGTAGAATTAATTTTATATGTACAATCCAAGTTCTGTCATATACATGACTCATCATATCATTATATTTATCCAGATTTGTTTATAGACCTTAGGAAAAATCCAGTCCAGCAGACCAGGGTAGTCTCTGATTTTCCATATTCCATACTTCCTATTCTAGATCTTTTGAAATTAAAGCAGGAACTGACTCTTCTATTAAATAAAGGTTACTAAAAAAATCTTCTGTTGAAACAAGCTGCTGATAGGGTGTATGACAGTATCCAATTGCAAAAACCAGTCGATCTCTATCCAGGGAGAATGCAGCGGGCAAAGAGGACATCCACTCAAAAATAGGGAGATAGGGCTGGCCCCCCATGAAACTCATCTCCTGGAATGTTGAGGGAATCTGGAATAAATTCCATGATGAGGGTTGGCTGGGTTACATAAGATCTTTTAATATACTGTGCCTACAGGAAACCTGGCTTTTGGAGGACTTTGATCTGCGAGGATATCAAACTTTCACAGCAAAAGCAAATGCAAGACAATGGTTGTTTTGTCACTCTCAGCCAAAAATATCTCCTCAAAGTTATTGACTTTTATAATCTGCCCAAAGCAGGCCCCAGAACGTGAACACTATGAAGCAAGTCATCCTTGTTCTAACATCTTTCAGGGGAGTATAATATGACAGTGGTGGGAGACTTTAACATTAAATTGGCCACGCTGTATACTTTTTGTTTTGAACAGAGGATCCTGGAAGAGCAATGTGACATTCCACCAAGAAATATCTCATTTATTACTACTGATCAAGGCGGAAGATTACGAGATGATATGAGGTGGCAGCTAGCACTGGCAGAATGAAAGGGCAAATGCGCGGGGACATGCCAATCGGATATACATTTAGGCAGGCAGAGCATTCCTCAGTAATTGACTATGCCATGTTGGATTGCTTGTCTAGTCTAGCATTGTAAATCTGAGTATTCATCAATGATCCGTAAGCAACCATATACCCTTAGAATTATCTTTTTATTTCAATGAGTTAGGGTTGCTCCTAACCATCTTTGGTGGACATTTGAGGGACATTTCTCCCACAAATTCAATAAGGAGGCTGTACAAAACTATATAAATATTTTATGAAATAAATGAGATCTGATAATAATTCACCAGATGACAGAGACAACAAATATGTTCACTTGGTGTCCAACATGAGAGAAAGCTGTTAACTAAGCATGGGCCCCATTTTATGGAGCCTTCATCCCTAGCCAAACACTCCCCTTGTTCGAAGCAGAATGTACAGCAGCAAAAAAGAAGATGAATTTAGAGGTAATGTTCACAGCCCTTTCAGCAGGTCAACTCTTCAATTCTAAAAAAGAATACAAAACGTTATTTAAGAATAAAAAAGATACATACATTGTGAAACAGTGGGCTATTGTAGAAAGTGCTGTAGCCACAAATAACTCAAACCTCTTCTGGAAATGAGTCACCAAAAGCTGGTTAGACGATAGAGGGGACCAAGAGCGTATAATTACCCAAGAGAGATGTGAATCCCACCTTCTATAGATATGTTATGCTCTTCAAGCAGGAGGGGCTCAATGTTTAACAGACTGGGAAGTTAATAATATGAACTTCTCGCAGGAGGACAACTTTGTGGCGATTACCTCTCTTAAAAGAGGGAAAGCCGCAATACTGAATGGTTTTACTTCAGATATTTTTATCAGTGTATCCCAATTGTGTGCCCCAATCCTGGGAAGTTACTTAATGCAGCCATAAAGCTGTGTGGTCTGAGAATCATGGAAACATTTAAAAGGAAGTCTTGAATGACCCACACTGCTCTAGGCCTCACTCTCTACTGTATAATTTAAGTAAAATGTTTTCAAAATGTATTGTAGCTCTTGTGGAGGAGTGGGCACTGGACAATAACATCTTGAAATCCCTTCTGGCAGGCTTTTGATGAGGCTACAGAACAGTGGATCATTGCTTTATTTTGAAAAACATAATTGAGAAATATTGCAAGGTCCGGGGAGGGAAAATGTATCCAGCTTTGCTCAACCTCGAGACGGCATTTTACTTTATTGATTGTAATATCCTCTAGCGGAAATAGGCATGCCACGTGGCTTGCTGAAGTCAATCCAAGCAACTTATGTGGATATGGCAGCATCAGTAAGATATTCAAAGGCGTGAAATACAGCGTTGCTATTCCCATCAATAAGGGGGTTGAGCAGGGTTGCCCCCTGGCTCCCTTATTGTTTAATCTATGTTTGTGTGATTTTGACCCCTCCAGCACTGGCAGAAAGGTTATCCCCCAACTCTGAAAAAAACA
Source organism: Ambystoma mexicanum (assembly GCF_040938575.1). NCBI lineage: Eukaryota > Metazoa > Chordata > Amphibia > Caudata > Ambystomatidae > Ambystoma > Ambystoma mexicanum. Next base: position 145,965,221 of record NC_090933.1, read on the forward strand.
CCTTATGGCGCTCTTCTATATGTTGTTTATACAGTCATAGATTTAACGCTCAAGGGGCTTGAACAGGGGCTTCAAATATGAATAATTACTCAGAGAAACACACTTTGAAACTTAATAAAAATTAGTCCAAAGTAGTACTCTGTGGCAAGCCAGGTAAACCGACAAGGTGGTCATTAAATAGGGCATCAATCGAGGATGTTGAACCTTACTGGTGCCTCAGCTTATATATAAAAAGTAGCTAGTAGAAAGAGCTCCACTCAGACTCAGGAGCGTCTACCGATTTTATTATTTGTATGGAGCCCAGAGATTGGTCAAATGTCTGGAGGTCTATAAGGCCAAGATTTCTTCTGTGATACTCTACAGCAGTGAAGTCGGGCATAGCATAACTGCAAACAACTGGAGAAGGTCTAGAATATATTCTTATATTAGTTAATGGGTGTTTCAACTGGAACTCCAACTGGAACTCCAGAATGTGCTCTTTTGATAGAGTTTGGGCTGATGAGGATGGAATCTGTGGTGCAGTCAAGATATTTGAACTATTTTGCAAAAATATTTCGGGGCCTCACAGTCAATCACAATGTGGATTAAGTTTTTTTTTTTTAAATTCAGTTATCTCCATGTCTTGAAAAATATACGTGGCATAATTCTGCATACAGATTATGGTTCATACATGGAGGCGATTTTTCAACTTCTGGCTCACGGATCCATCTCAAATCACCCATTGAAGGCAACTGGTCAATACAGCTAGGGAGCTAGCTATGTTAAATGTACATTCTCTATCCTCTCTTTCCACACATGCTGAGCTAAGGAAGTATCCTTTGTCAGTAGGACACATGATATCCAACACGATCCCCGGTTAGCCAAAGAGTTTAGCTACAGATTCGTCTTAATCCATTTCCTCCTAACAACAGAAGGACCCGGTTAACCGATTCACCAAAATATACTGTGGCTTGGGTGGCATTGAAGACATGAGGCATTTTTTGTTAACCCATCCATGTTATTTATCAGCCCAAAAGCTTTGGCTATTACCTTTTAAAAAAAAAATTAAAAAAGTATAATATGATAAAACGAAGCAATGCACTTTTAATTAACTAGGATGATCAGATATGTACTTATAATCTATCTAAGTATTTGGCACCAGCTTTGAAACTGCAAGCTCAATTCAGATAGTTCAGTAAGGATTTCTTCTGGTTTTATTGTTTCATTCCTCTGGATTTACAACTTGTAGTTCTAAATGCAGGGATTTTATGTCAACTTTATGTTGTTTTCAGGAGGGTTTGCGTGTCTTTGACTTTTATATTTTACAGGGGTTAATTGTGTTGTATTGTGTGTTTGATTGTGTTACTAGAGAAATCCAAATAAAGTTTATTACAAGGCGGTGGATCTGTATTTAAGACCAACTAGGTAGTGGTTTGGAGAGGTGCAGGGTTTTATCAGGTAGCAGAAAGGCCCTTTGGCATCAATCTTCTACGCATATTGGGCCTCATTACGACCCAGGCGGTAATCGTCCGTCATTACCGCCATGGCGTAATGAGCGTTTACGCCGTGGGCCGATGGCGTAAAGAGCGCCACATTACGACCCATCGCGCACGAGCATTACGCCATGGCGGTAATGCAATTAACGCCATGGCGGAAAAGGCCCCTACCGGCATCGTAAAGCGAACAAGGTGCACTTCCGCCACCGTAAGTAGCGGCCACCGTAAGTAGCGCCCACCGTAATTTGCGGCGGCCGTAAAAAGCAGAACCGGAAATAGCGTCATCGCGCCGGAAAGGGAAACAGCCCATCGGCCATCTTTAAAAACACAATCCATTGCCATCCTACCGAACAACACCAGACCCAACCCTGACACCTGTCCCAACCAATCACCCACCCATCCAAGTACCCGAAAATGCCTAAAGCTGTGAAAAAGGCATGTGACCGCCAGCGCCAGGAGAGATTCAGCCGGGAGGAACTCTGCATGCTTGCGGAGACCCTGCAAGACAACGCAGGTGTCGTTTTCTCCCCGGAAATGACCAGGACAGCGATAGGGAAGAAGAAGGCCATCTGGGCCCTGGTGGCTGAGCGCGTCAGCGCGTGGGGACCGTACCCCGCACCCCACAGCAGTGCAGGAAGCGCTGGGATGACCTACGCATACGGGTCAGAGCCGTCATCTCTGCAAACCGCAACCTTGCCTTGGGTACCGGTGGAGGGTCGGAATCCCCCCTAAAACTCCAACGGTGGGAGGAGATCTGTGCAACCACGATTGGCATGGAATCCATTGAAGGCGTCAGAGGGATGGAAAGGGGAGCTCCGACATCAGGCGATGAAGGTAGGTGCCTCAAACAAGACATGCCATAGTCACTGCAGTCCAATCATGTGTAGCACAAGGTTGCCCTAGAGTGTAAATGCAACACATATCAACACTGCCCATAGCCACATGCAAGCACCACCCTGTATACACTGTTGCCACCCGCATACCTGCATCCACATTCCACACTAAAAGGAGACAACCTGCATGGCACTGCCTGAAATCTGCCTCATCTACTGACCAGAATAATGTCAATCATTGTCATTCCAAAGTCCGCAGACCCATCAATAACGCCCTGCCTCCTTTGCTCCACCACAGGCACAGATTCTCACCCAGAGGACCAGGACACCCCTGCGCCGAAGAGAGCCAAGAAGGCCATCAATAACGTCCCTGCACCCTCAACCTCAGCTGCAGTGAGGCAGACCCCACTACAAGCAGGTCCCACTGCAAGCATACCGGACGTCCCACCGGCAAGCACCCCTGTAGGCAGCAGGCCAGCAGCAGCTGCTCCACCTCCACCGACATTGCCTGCCACAGAAAGCACGGGGTCAGCGGCCAGCAGCAACATCGGTGAGACAGCTGCAACAGCTGCATGTTCAGACTCAGACATGGAGCACGAGGTCAGAAGCCCCACTGACCTCCTACATTCCCCCTGTTTCTCAGACGCCAGCCCCCATGAGGATCACACACAGGGGCACACAGAGGTAGAGGAGTGGCCTTCCACCCCATGCCCTGTCCACACTCCACAGGAGGGGAGCAGCCCCTCCATCACTCCACCAGCACTGGCCATGGGCCATCAGGGCCAGCAGTCCCTCGAGGACATCACAGAACGGCAGCATCAACTGTCCACGATGCTGAATGAGCATGCCGCGAAATGTGTGGGGGCTAGGTCTACCATTGAACAGGCCACAGAGACCCTAAGGGCCGAAGTAGCACAGAGCACTGCCACCCTGAGGGATGCCATGCAGGCCATGTCCAGGGACATCTGTGCTGAACTTGCCGGCTTGCGTCGTGCGCTCACTGAGCTCACCCACACCCTACAGGACGTGCATGCACAGGGGCAGCCAGGGACATCCTCCACTGCCAGTTCTGCACAGAGCAGCCCCGTGCGACGTTCCGGACGTAACCTGCGCTCCACAGCCAGGGGTGCCCCGGGGGCCGGGAGAGGGGCTTGTAACAGCCTGTGGCCACTGTCACAGGCATCTGTTGACACCTAGAGGGGATGTGTTGGGGTGTGCAGGGGGGAGGTGGGAGGGGGTGTGTTGGGGTGTGCAGGGGGGAGGTGGGAGGGGGTGTGTTGGGGTGTGCAGGGGGGAGGTGGGAGGGGGTGTGTTGGGGTGTGCAGGGGGGAGGTGGGAGGGGGTGTGTTGGGGTGTGCAGGGGGGAGGGGGTGTGTTGGGGTGTGCAGGGGGGAGGTGGGAGGGGGTGTGTTGGGGTGTGCAGGGGGGATGTGGGAGGGGGTGTGACACGACATTTCATAGTTTCAATACACTTCTTTCTTTCAAAAAAAGTAATGTGTGGACATTTTCATTGCGTATGTGTGCTTTATTGGTGTACAGTCCACAGTGTGCATGTCCCAGAGACACACGGTGCCCCAAGTGCAGTCTCCATGTGATAAACACCAGCCGTGTGTGCTAGAAGCAGTGGTCGATGATACTTTGGCGCATTGCACGCCCCTCCTGTGCATCGCCTCCTCCATGGGGTGCCGCCCCATCTGCACCCTCCTCATCCTCATCGTCAGGTGGTTGCAGTTCTGCGTCAGGGGGCAGGGGCACATTCCGTCTGACGCACATATTGTGTAGCATGACACATGCCATGACGATCTTTGCCACCTTCTCATGGCCATACAGGAGTGCCCCACCAGACCTGCTGAGGCTTCGGAACCGTGCCTTCAATAGGCCGAATGTCTGCTCTATGACCACACAAGTACGTGTATGTGCACGGTTGAAGTCCTCCTCGTGCTGGTTCTGCGGGTTCCGGACTGGTGTAAGGAGCCACCTCTTCAGGGGATAGCCTGCATCACCTGTATGTAGGCGAGAATGTATGTGTCAGTCATGTTGTCTGATCAGGAACATGATGTTCCACCATGGCTCGCATCCAACTGTTACTTTGGCTCACTTCTACATGCACTGATTGATTCACACAATGCAACCAGTATATGCTCATGGCTCCCATGGCCTGTTTTGCATGCCATCACCCAATGTATGCAGAGGGGTTGTGTGCATTGTGAGTGCCCATCCTCTGTCTCCGTTCTCTGTGTTACTCACAGCCAGGTGGAGTATGCATCACCCCCCCCCTTTCAGCCAGGTGGAGTATGCATCATCCCCCCCCCCTTTCTGCCAGGTGGAGTATGCATCATCCCCCCCCCTTTCTGCCAGGTGGAGTATGCATCATCCCCCCCCCCTTTCTGCCAGGTGGAGTATGCATCGGTACGTCATTCACCTGCCCACTTCCATGACATTGGACTCACCGAGTAGCCAGGATCTTGGCCCTGCATGTCGCTCCATGTAGCGTGGTATTGTGGAGTTCCTCAGGACCATAGAATCATGGGTTGATCTGGGGAATCGGGCACAACAATGTGTGATGATCTTGTTGGAGTCACAGACCATTTGCACGTTGATTGAGTGGAACTGTTTCCGGTTGCGGTACGGTACCTCCATTGCACGTGGAACCACCAATTCCACATGGGTGCAGTCGATGGCACCAATGCAACCGGGTATGCCGGCTAGTGCATGGAAACCCACTTTGGTGTTTGCAATCTCCTGGGCAGTCCGTGGTAATGAGATGTGGTCGTCTGTGTGCTTGAGGAGGGCATCGAGCACTTGGATGAGTGTTCGTGAGAATAATGGTTGTGAAATGCCATGCAGGTGCCCCACTGTGCGCTGGTAGGTGCCTGTGGCCAGGAAGTGGAGTACAGACACTACCTTCAGTAGGGGGGGGATGGCGGTTGGACTTTCTATCATGCTGGCGATGTTGTTGTGTGTCATGTCTACGATGGCGGTGATGGTGTCACGGTCCAAACGGTACAGGGTGTGGATCTGCTCAGCAGTGAGGTTGAATGGATTGGCTCTGATGCGTGGGATTGGGGGCTGCCTGCGTGGTGGCACTGGCTGTGCTGGTGGGGCTTGCTGGGCCTGCCTTGCCCTCCTTCTCCTCCTGCGTCTCCTCTGTGCTGCCTGTTGTTGTTGTTGCTGTTGTAGCACATGCATTGCTATCAGGTCCTCCAGCCCCAACATTGCTAGTCGTATTGGCATCATTGTGGAGTGTGACTGGGTGTGGGAAGGGGTGGGGTGTGCTCTTTTTGTACTTCCCTGAGTCTGTATTGCCTTCACCTGTGCTGTTTCTGTGCACCTGTGGCAGCTGCATTCACTTAACATGGCCCTTTACGGTTGGTTCGCGATGGCGTTATTTGCACCATGGCGGTAAGGTACTTAACGGGCTGGGTGATGGCGTTAGGTGCATGTCCGCTTGGGTCGGCATTTGCGTACCTTTCCGCCATGGCGCTAAGTACGGTGTGGGCGGTCGCGTGCGCGCCCCCTTAGCGCAGTTAGCGGCAGCGTTAACTACGATGCCGCTAATGGCATCGTAGTTAACGGTCACGGGTCATGATCGGACCTGGCGGAAAACGATGGCGGTAACCATTACCCCCATCGATTTTCACTTAGCGCCAGGGTCGTAATGAGGCCCATTGTATACAATAAAGCCAACTTGGCCATCCGCTTCTTAAGGGATCTTGATACAGCATGGAATTGTACCCTCTTTGTGTGCCTCTTTGTTGAACTCCTACAGCTAGCCGTAGTGTAAGACAGTTCGTAGTGCAGTCAAATGCTGGTGTCAATCAGATGGAGTCTGTGTTGGTTCATTACTCCACAATCACAGATTATGTTATATCATAAAAAGAACTGGTTCCTGGATAGCTCACAATTGGTATGTTGAAAAGGATGAATATCCGCACAGTGTTATGGTGGATTCAGTGATATTTATTCAAGAGAAGACATATAGTCTTTGTTGTGGTCAGCCGGCATGTGTTTCGACCTTTGGGGTCTTTATCAAGGCTATGTTGTAGGTAAAAGGGGGCTTGGATGTCCAGGGTTAAGGGTCCTATTTAGGTTAGATGAGTTCCTGTGTTGCAGTATTCAGTTGCTGATGGGCCTGTTAGGCTGTGGGATCTCTGTCCGTCCGTGTATGGTGTCCTGAGTTGGGCTGGAATCCATCATAACACTGTGAGGATATTCAACCTTTTCAACATACCAAGTGCGAGGCATCCAGGAAACAGTTCTGTTCTTTTCCTATACCGAGGAGGTGAGGGCACCACCTACAACTACCTGTGACCTTGCAAACATATAATCAGACCTCCATAACTCGGGAAGCGCGGGAGCGTTCTACATCTAGGGCCCACCCTTTCTCGTCGACTTATGTTATATCATGACTGGGAAACAGTATATTGATTCTATGTGGGTTTTCTAGAGAAGAACCCTAACCAGGAACAAATAAAACACTATGCATAGCACAAGTTTGAAGTGCATGCATTCTAATTCTTTCACTCTAGCTGTCAAGCTTCGGCATGGTAGTGCGTATGAAAGGGATGCAGATATGGCAGTCTATTCTTCATAAAATACAAGAACCTTATCTATAACTGTACAAACTAATAATAATTTACTGGAATAGTCTGGCATAAAATCTTATTGCACAGAACACAATGCATATATTTCTTTAATTGTTGGCTAGTCACTTCTTTTCACGATTTTCTATGTAGGGGTAGTAGTCATTGTATTTTATGAAACGGGTGTTCAATGCTCTTAGTTGAGAGGCCGCTGCTTTAAAGATAAAAAATGTCACTAGCCATTTCACCGGCTGCTTGCCCATCTCCACTCGACCGATTTTCTTTTGAAATGTTTCATTAGTCTAAATATATGTTATCGATGTAACTTGTTCATGCGTGCATTATGGTGCAAGGTAATATAACTGACCATTTTTGAAATTCTTGACCTGCTACATTAATTGCACGCTGGCTGACGGAAGTGCACCTCTTTGATTCTTCCTCCAGCTCTTCCTTTAAGAGTGCCTTCCATATGAAAGTACTTTGCTGCTTGTACATTATATTATACACAGATAACTGTTTTTGCCTATTCATTCTACCTACCATTACCCTGCACTATTTTTGACTCTTGCTAAATTTTCCGCCAGGCATTTCACTGGCTATTTGCCAAGTTTGACCTGGCTCGGCTCACATCACTTATTCTTCATTCACGTTATTTCCAACCCCTTTGGGACCCACCATAACTTTGCTGGTGTCTGCTACTAATGCCCTGATGCACCAACCACAAGTCTGTCAGACTATGCTGCACTGGTGATCCCCACCATGGGGGAAACATGGTATGCAGTTGTCTGTAGACTTGAGAACTCTCTGTATTGAGCAGTATAAGGTATGTATTAAATAGTACTAGCCTCTAAGACAAAGGGCCTCATTGCAAGGTTGCCGGTAACCTGCTGCTGCTATTGGTGGGTTGCTGGCGACCTCGTATTACCATTACCGTTGCCTGACATCCCGGTGCATTGTTCAGTGCCTCTGCCGGCAGACTGGAACTAAGCCGGTCCGGAAAAGGTGCCGGTAACTTGTTACTGGCACATTTATTTCCAGACCAGCTCACTTATAATGAGGCACAAAGAGAATTTTGTGGAGCAAAATGCTTGCATTTGGGCTAATGTTTATACCAACAATGCTTTGATCATGTGGCTCTGAACGGGAGGCGAACGTCCAGTGATGGTTACTAGGTGGCACTGTGGCATGTGTGACTTGTCTCATATGATGTATCCTACGTCGACATTTCAGGTTGAAGGTATTTTATTTTCTCAAGCCTTTTAAACCCACCATAACTTTGCTGGTGTTTGCTAAACCTGCCCCAATGCTCCAACCACAAGGCTGTCAAGACTACACTGCACTGATGATCCGTAATAAGGGTGAAGGAAATAAAATCCTACTTTGCTACTTCTGGTTTAGAGTGTGTTAAAAAAGCTTGCAGCACATAATACAGAGCTTTTCATCTTCGGGGTAATTTATTGTCATTCAACAATATCATCTTTCTGACACAGTGCTACAGTGTCCCGAAGCCAATCTGTTATTGGCTTACAAATAAATAAATAACAGAAGCAAGGCAGACATAAGTCTAATTAATAAACACATTAATAAATAAGCGAGATATACATAATCTAGATTCACACTGATTATCAACTTTCTTATTTCTTTTTCGCCATATCTATGGGGCAAAGAGGTCGCATAATGAGAGGAAAGGTTTACTCTGCAGAATTCATTAAGGATCCTGCATTATTGCAATAATTATTCTCATTCTTTCTCATCATCAGAAGACATAAAACGTGTTTAATGGATAAGTACTCGCCCGATTCGATAGAGCTGATGCCGGCTATGCCAGCCAGTGAACATTTGCATCTATTAAAAAAAAAACATACTGTGGATGGTTAATTAGAATGTGATTCAGATGATATTTTATTACCCATGTGTTATTCAGATTGACACGCATTATTTGCAAAATGTTGATTTTCCGAAAACCAAAGGGGAATCATTTTGATTAACATAATGCTCCTCTTTGTTAAGATAATAAACATTGGAGGAGTACATGAGCCTGTGACCTTAAGGTCAAAGGTGACTGCTTCCCATATTATTAATTGGTTTTCTGTCATCCATAGAATAATTGCTTGATCGGATACCCTGTTACTGGGCACAGCCCAATTCAGAAATGTTCCATAATGACAGAACTTCGTTTTCTTCCTTCCTTCCCGCTTCCCTCTCCTCTCATCTCCTCTCCTTTCCTCTCCTTTCCTCCCTCCCTCCCTTCCTTCCTTCCTCCTTCCCTCCATCGGCACCTTCCTTCCTTCCTTCCTTCCTTCCTTCCTTCCTCCCTCCCTCCATTGGCACCCCCCTTTCTCCCTCCCTCCCCCCCTTCCTTCCTTCCTTCCTTCCTTCCTTCCTTCCTTCCTTCCTTCCTTCCTTCCTTCCTTCCTTCCTTCCTTCCTTCCTTCCTTCCTTCCTTCCTACCTCCCTCCCTCCCTTCCTCCCCTCCCTTCCTTCCTTCCTTCCTTCCTTCCTTACTTCCTTCCTTCCTTCCATCTTTCCTTCCTTTTTTCCTCCCTCCCTCCATTGGCCCTCCCTCCCTCCCTTCCTCCCTCCCTCCCTCCCTCCCTTCCTTCCTTCCTTCCTTCCTTCCTTCCTTCCTTCCTTCCTTCCTTCCTTCCTTCCTTCCTTCCTTCCTTCCTTCCTTCCTTCCTTCCTTCCTTCCTTCCTTCCTTCCTTCCTTCCCTTCCTACATTGACACCTTTCTTTTTTCCTACAGTACCTTCCACCCTTCCTTACTGTCATCAAGTGTTCACCCAACCCCACCACCTCGGGGGAATTCTGTACCAGCTGCCCCCACAGCCACTAGGCACACTATTGGTGGACCTTCGATGAACTATAGGGAAATTACTCAAGAAATCTAATAGGATGCTTAGCAACATTGGAAATGAAGGGACAATACCTACTTGCCACTTAAACCAGATAAAATCACAGCCTACGACTATGGACCCCTGAGAGCGGTCACAGTACATACGCGGTCCAAGGCTGCAGGTTAAGATGCTGCCAGTGGATTCTTCAGGGGTCAACAGATGTAGGCGTCCGTTTTTCAATGGGATTGGACCGTTATAAAACACTTTTGTAAACCAGGCCCTATGTGTTGAAAGTGTCTCATGACCTCCGTTACAATACTGCAAGGCCCATCCTTTCCTCAAAGCCCATGCCACCAAGCTATTTACTGCTTTAACTACGCGGGGGAGAGTGATTTGATTATTGTAACCTTCTCCCTGCAGAACTACCCTGCTCTGACCACCCATCCTCCCTCGCTTTCTCCTCCCGCACTTCGTCACGTGGGGGGCGACCTCCTGGACTGTGACTGTGCCCTGCCCACGTGCCTCCTTTCCTCTGTTCTTCGTTTGGGCCAATTTGGCTAGAGATCATCATTCTATATGATATGGCATTTATAACGCGCCGGCACACAAGTGTTTCTACACTCAATCCTAAACCATCTCACATAATTCGCCTGGCATTGGATACTGCCTCTTCTGGCTGGCACCATGGAATTACTGCATATCTAGTAAATACTTTGCCTCTCAAAAAATTGGAAGCCACTATTTGGGAATTGTCGCTGGCCCATTCTGTGGCCCATCTAGATCCTAATGCCCATCCCTTCTCTATGGCTTGTCCCTGTTTTCAGGCCCTTCCTGGCTCCCAAGCCTATACTTTCCATGAGGCCCATCTCTGGACTAATCCCAAACTCACTCCAAAGCCCAGCCCTCCCATGATGCCCATATCTTCCCTGAGGCCAACTCTGCCTGAAAGGTCCAACCATGCCCTGAGGTCCATCCTGACTTCGAGGTTCATCCTTGTTGCAAGACCACAAGGCCCATCACTACTATGAAGCCCATGCTGGTTTCAGGGTCTATCCATGCCCTGAGGTGCATCTCCTCTTCTCACCTGAATTGCAATTTTCGTAATGGAGTGTAAAACTGGGGAACATCACATATAATACTGGCAAATAGTGGTATTATATGTGATGGCATGTGACCATCAATGGACCAATCACAGACAGAGAAGAATTGCATGGGTTCCATAAAACTAACAAAACACTGCTACAAATAAAAATGCACTCCCATGGAACGAAATCATTACATATATAGCCAAATCTAAATTGAAACTCAAACGTTTGGCGTTTTGACTTTATAACACTGTGTTTCTGTTTACCATGACCCAGCATTGATAACCGATGTTGTTGCTGCATGAAGTGTTAATGTTCTCCAACATAGACATAGAGGTCAACATCGTGTGTAGATAGTCGCATGCAAGCCACAGACTACTTCGACTTATTTTTAATACTTTACTATTCTCTCCCGAAAGATTCCTCTGGGGGAACCTACCCACATTTTTATTGCAAACCCCATCTTCTTCTGCATACTGTGGTGCAGGTAAGACTTGCAAGTGGGATGGGAGGCGGAAAGGAGCACTGTCCATCGATCAATCTTTAAATACCTTTGCTGCAAACAGAATCATCCTTTAACAGAATTACAAAGGAGCCGTATATAGATGTACCTGTTTAATCCATCAGTGGGCATCATTACGAGTTTGGCGGTAGCCGTGCCCTTATTAAGAGGACGGCTACCGCCTAACTCGCTACCGGCCCCGGCACCCACGAATGGGCCATTACCGGCCCATTATGAGATGAATGGGCCGGTTATTGCCCATTCGCAGGTGCCGCTATGGCCGGCCTCCCGATCCTCATTTTGTCCCATAGGGCAGAATGGGGGTCGGGAGCATGGTTGCACCAGCGCCGTTAATAACGGTGCAAGTGCAACCACGAGTTCTGCTCGCGGGTGCCGGTCTGCACGCCTGGTCAGACCAAGTGTGCAGTCTGGCACCGGCAAGCAGAACTCCTAATGTGGCAGAGAGGTAACAACGTCGCCGGTAGCACTACCGGCTCCGTTGTTGCCTTTCCGCCACATTCGTAATGAGGCCCAGTATCTTGGCAGTGCTGGTGATGGCCTCAAACTTCCAACAGGCCAGGAGGCATCTTATGATGAAAAGATCATGAGATCTGCATTAGTTTCCACATCCCTTCTAGGTGCAACATAAGGAATTGAGAAATCCAGCTTTTGGGCCTAATTACAAGTTTGCCAGTATTCTGGCGGTAAAAACACCAGGATACCGGAAAACTGTATTACCGTTACCGGCATTCGGTCCGGCGGTATTAACACCAGATTACAAGTGCGGGCAACGGTTGTAAATCCCCATTCGATGGAGTCCCATTGGACTCCATAGGGGATTTTGCTGCTATTACCGGCAACGGTATTAAAAATGCAAGTAATACACGCCATTTTTTGCAGTAAGGGTCAGTTTTACCTCCAGCTCTTAGCTGAAGATAAATCCTTCACCCCTACTGGTAGTTGGCCAGTCCAGCAAATGTGTGGGTAAAGGTTATTACCAGCACTTTTACCATGTACCAGCCAACTCGCAATGAGATCTCGAAAGAGGACATTTCATTATTTATAGGATTGTTTTTTGTCAAGAATAGATCGCTTTTTATTTTCCATTTCCTTTCCAAACAATCAGTTTCTTTATTTCACAAACTGATTTTTTTTGTATCACAATCTGAAGTATGTTCCTTGAAGTATGTTTTCGTGTATACAGTAGTCAGTCTTTCTTCTTTCTGATTATACATTTCATCCATGTGTACTTGGTTCTCATTTCTGCAAACACTATTCGAGGAAAGCCAGAAAAGCCCTAAATGAGAATAGATGCAGCTTTACTCAATTTATGAATTTGGCAATAGAGAAATATGATGTGGTGAGTCGAGGTTTGAAGTTAGGGAAGATTTCTTATTTTGATCCACAATTGTTGAGAAAGTTCCCAACACAGTAGGTGAACATTTTACTAGTGTGAGCACTATGGCAGTCCCCGTATTTAATTTGAGAAGTATTGGGAAACAATTTTATTTCAAGACAATTCACTGAATATCCATTCTGTTAATACAGGCACAGAAGACCCTGGTTTAATGGAAAATTTGCACTTGGCGCTTCTCCACCATCTATATCAGGGGTATGAAACTGGTGGCTCTCTCGATGTTTTGAAGAAAGACTCCCATGATCCCTAATCATTGTCTATGCTGGCTATGGGTGATAGGAGTTGTAGTTAAAAAAATTGGGGGAATCAAAGGTTGCAGACCCCCGACCGATATGATGCATCCAATGTACAAACAGCAAAGACATATAGGGCCTCATTACACGGATGGCGGTAATGGTTAATGGCCACCGTTAATGGTAACGGTGACCGTTAACCATTACCGCCTTACTACGAGGTCCCTTAGCGGGTTGGTGCTTTAACGCCTGCTTTTTGCAGGCGTTAAAATCCAACCTGCAAAGGGACCTCGGAGCTAATTACGGCACCGCAAAATTGCGGTGCCGTAATTAGCGCCTTCCCCATTCCCATAGAGCCCTATGGGGCAGAAATGGGAATGGGGAAGGGCAATGGCGGAAGGGGGATTTACCGCCCCTCCAACCTTGGAATGGGGCGGTAAATCCCCTTTCCGCCAAGGCGGTGCCGGTATTTTACCGGCATGAGTCATGGCGCTAATAGCGCCATGGCTCACCGCCTTCCGTGTAATGAGGCCCATAGATAGTAATTCCAAATCCTCCAAACAAATAATTCTCTGCAAGTTCCAATTAATAACATGTTTGACAATACTTTAACAATCGAGACAAACTGTACTGCCATTTTTAAGAAATGACAGAGTACTGGCATAATAAGGAATTTGAAATTGAATGCAACACATCTGTCAACGGTTCCCTCAATCTATCCTTGCACATCCACATGTGCATTCCCAAGCATTGCCACACAACCTGACACAAGGACTTGTGGAACCACCTTCACAAAAGAAGTGAACATTACCCATCCCATACTGCAGTCAGATGAAATAAGCTGTGCAGAAGGAATCTGAAATCCCATTTCCTTTGCATTCGTGATTTATTTTCTTTCCCACCCCTTCTTCATTTTCTACCAGCCCTTCTGTGTGGCACTGCATCATCCCCCTTTCCCTCTTCCCATCGTAAAACACCAACCCCCCCTATTCGCATCAGGGGTCTGGTGTGGCACCAAAGGATATCATGTCCTGTAGTGTTGAGTGTTTGCAATATAGGCTCCTGTGGGTAGTAGCCCATTGTTCCGCCCTCTGTGCCCCTTCTTTATTATATTCCAGTATTACATGCATTGTTGCTTCTTCCCTGCCATGCTTTCAAGCTGTACATAATTATCTGCATACACCTCCTCCCCTTCGTCAATCCAATGCAATTCTACTGTGTGCCCCTGAAACAGGCCCCTGAGTTCTGCATAAGGACAAGTGCATCAGGCATCCCCCTTTTCTGCTCCTACTTCTTGTGGCTGGAAATGTTTTGGTGTCCCTGCAATATGTGGGATTAGCGAGCACACATAGCAACTGCCATTAGTACTCTATTGCCCCAACCTTTTCATTTTGTCATACCACACATTTCCAGATGCTGTGTCACCCCACACCCCAACGGAATCAAAGAATTTCTCAGTGCTTAATATACTTCTCTTAGTGTGTGCCTCCTTTCCATTGTTGGTGGGCACACCCCTACTTTCTTTATGTAAACTCCCACATTGCAGCATGGGTGTTTCATTGTTGTGTATGGATGGTGTGCTTACGTTCATGTAGCTCAGTCCTGTTTTTATGACTGTGATTATTCTCCTTCGTGTGATCCCAGGGAACTTGGTATGGCCCACCCGCAGGTGGAATGGGAGCATGAATGAGATGATTTAAAAATAAATCCTGTCGCTGGTTCCCGCGTCTGGGTGACAGGTGGACCAGACCAGGCCTATTATATAGCCGCTTCGAGGGGCACAGCAGGGCTTCTCTTCAGGAACACGCAGGGTGGACAGGCCCTCCAGTGTGGAGAGTTCTGCTGTGGGCAGTTTGACCGGGTCGGCTCTAGCTTTCTCCTCTCCAGGGTTGAGGTAGCGAGCAGACTTGTGAGGGAGGCAGCCCAACGTGGGCTGGTAGTGCCTGTTGTGCGTGCCATTCGTGAGGGACAGTCGGTAGCTGATGCAAATTGTCTTCCCTTCTCCGTGACTTGAGGTAGGTGTGGAAAGGTTTACGGAGTGGGCTGCATAGAGCGGTACTGTTGGAGGAGAAAAGTATATTGTTGGGCCACTTACAGACGTGGCTGCACTGTCATTTCTCTTCGCAGCGTGAGAAAGAAAATGCAGGGGAGTGTATTGGAAAATGTGTTTGCAGGGTTGGTTGCTCCTATGACAGCCAGCGGCAAGTGCAAGTAAGCAGAGTCAGAGAAGGGGCATTCCGTGGGAACTCACTTAGTCGACCACCCTCGGATTAACCGACCGCGTAGAGCCACAGTGTTCTGGTAGTGGGTTCAGTGTTATATTACTCTGCTGTTCCGCTGGTTTGTTCTAGTTTGCCATTTTTGCCATTGGGAATGCCCTCATAGAGAGGAGGTGTGGGAGGCGATAGGCCACCAAGGTAGAGAGGGGCGAAGAGAGAGATCCTCACAGGTAGGGGTGCCTCATTAGGCCCCACTACGTTCCCCACTAGGTGGGGAGTGAAATTAGCATGGTGTTTCTTGGCAGGAAAGAGCGAGTACCAATGCATTCTGCTGGAACTTTCTACTAAAATCAAACCCAGCTGAGCAACTAAGCCGGGGTTGCGCTCGGCAAGGTTGCTGCAGGTCTACTACTGTGACGGCCAGTACCTGCCCGGAAACTGTGTTGCACTCGTTATGGATCTTTTTCCTCAGTACATCAGGGTACTGCATGTTTGGTGTATGCGCTGTATGTTGTTTGTAATGTGGTAGCCTGCAGCTGCCCGGTGGGTCTAAAACAAAGAAGGAAGTATTTGTTTATCAAATGTGAATGATCTTGCTCATGAATGTGATTCCACTCTGGTGAAATAGTTATTTATTTATCAAATGTGAATGATCTAGCTCACAAGTGCTCCCCCTGAGGTGAAATAAGTATTTATTTATCAACTGTGAATGATCTCGCTCACAAGTGCTCCCCATGAGGTGAAATAAGTATTTATTTATCAACTGTGAACAATCTAGCTCACAAGTGCTCCCCTGAGGTGAAATAAGTATTTATCAAATGTGAATGATATTGCTCACCAGTGATCCCACTCAGGTGAAACAGTTAGTTACTTATCAAATGCGAATGATCTTGTTCGCGTGTGCTCCCACTTAAGGGAAAACAGTTATTTATTTATCAAATGTGAATGATATTGCTCTCAAGTGATCCCACTCAAGTAAAACAGTTAGTTACTTATCAACTGAGAAGGATCTTGTTTGCAGGTGCTCCCACACATGGGTAAACAGTTATCTATTTATTATATGGGACTGATCTTGCTCACAAGTGCTCCCACAGAGGTGAAGTAATTATTTATTTATCAAATGTGATTGATCTTGCTCACCAGTGATCCGACTGCAATATTTATTTGTTGTTTATGAACTTTGAATGGTCTTGTCCCCCAAGTGACCCCACTGGGGTTAAAGTGTTTTGTAACTATTGGAGGAAATGTGAGGAGGACCTCTAAATGTTTATGTAGTGCCTGAATTAGGGTAAATGTAAATGTCATGTTACTCGGACATACTGAGGAGCTGATTTGCTTTTCTGTATAATGTTATATAAATACAGAGTTTTACTCTTACCGAAAGATATGAGGCTGTGACTATTTATTTAACCTGGTTCAACCAAAGGACAGCTAGCCACCAAGGCTGGGCTGGCCATAAGGGAAAAGCCTACCCCCCTCCTTTCCCCACTGGGCCTTTGGCACATTCAGGGAATCTGCTATAGGTCCTCATATGAGGGTCCATCCACCATTCTCCCCTGGGTTCTCATTCGCACATGTGTGCAGTTAAGTGTAGTATCCCTGGCTCAGGACCCCTACAGGTTGCTGCTTCCCCTCCTCTTGGGGCCCCATAGGGAGATACATGGTACATTTATATAGTAGAAACCAGAAAAGTAAGAAAAGAGAATCAATACTTAGACACAGCAATCCTATCCCTATAGTTTTCACATCATATTTGTACCTTCTTCCATTCCCCCCACTTGTGTCTTGCCCACCTCCTTCTCTCTCTGTGGGATTTTGCTAAAGTCATGTGGCTGTAATAAATGTCAATGATAATTGGGTTAGACTTCACATCAAGTTGTGTGTCAAGCTTCCCCTTCCGTGGAGCTGCTGTTGACCTTGCAGACATCAGAAATGTGTGTCCATGCCCTCCTTTCTTTTATTTTCACAGCTGTGGGTGTTGCATACACTACTTTGTAAGGGCCAGTGAACTCTGTCCCCTGGGTAGAGAAGCTGTGCTTGTGGAAATTGTCCCTCTGTGTGTGCACTTGTCTGTCCTTCAACGTTGGTCGGCCAACTTGTTGAATGTTGAGACTGACGGGAAATGTATTTGAGGGCAGTTGTCATTTTCATTAAGTACATTTGTAGCTCTCCAAAAATCTGTGCTGTATTATTTACATTCGAAAGTGAACATGCTGGAGAAATAGGTGCATGCATCCTCCTGCCAGTTACATTTTTGTGCAGAGTCAAATGATGATCCGCACCGGGTGAGTTTCAAAGGGCAAAAAGCACCAATGGAAGGCATTAAAGCCAGTTGTTCTACAATGTCATGGTTAGCTTTGCTAAGCCTTCTTTAAGCAATCTGTTTCACCTACAGCCGGTACACTGTGCATAGTCTGTGTTTTATTCCCTGGAGGTGCATTTCGTTCTTTAAAAAGGTAATTGGTGAAATGTTGCCCATTTTCAGACCTTATTTCATTGCATACCCCCCACCATGAAAACACCTCGTGTATTAGGAACTTTGCAGCAGACATTGGGCCTCAGTACACGGATTGCGGTAAGATACCGCCCTTACCGGCATGGCGCTATTAACGTGTCTGCCTTGGCAAGAGGCCGCATATTGCCTGCCATTACGAGTACGCGGACACAAGCATAGTGCCATGCCGGTAATGATCCTAACGCCATGCTGCTAAACACCCCGTAAAGACCCTTAGCGGCACCGACGAAAGCGCTGATAGCACTTCCGACCTCCAGCAACACGCAAATAGCAGTCACCGCAATTGGCGGTGACTGCTATTAGAGGTCACCGTAAAATTGCAGAAATGGAAATAGCTTCATCGCACAGCAACGGAAAGAGCATGGCGGCCATCTTTAAAAGCAAAATCCATTGCCATCCTCTGCCCCCAGGAGGTGCTTCCACACCAGTGCCATACCAAACCATCAAGGATCCCCTGACAATGCCCAAGGCGATTAAGAAAGGTGCGGAACGGCAGCGGAAGGAGAAATTTACAAATGAGGAGCTTATCATGCTCACAGAGACGCTTGCTGCATTTGCAAATGTGGTCTTCGCGAATGACATGCGGCGTGAGACCCTGATAAAAAAAAAAGGCCATCTGGGCAGAGGTGGCCCAGAAAGTCAGTGCGGTGGGCACCACCACCCGCACTGTGAAAGACTGCAGGAAGCGGTGGGACGATCTCCGCCTCCGGGTCCGCAGCATAATGGCTGAAAATCGGAACCTGGCCATGGCCACAGGAGGTGACGGCGATTCACCCATCAAACTGAGGGAGTGGGAAGAGACCTGCGCGAGCACAATTGGCGTTGAATGCATAGAGGGAGTTGGCGACATGGAGCGTGGTGCACCCACAACATCAGATGTAGGTGAGTGTCCACATAAAACAATGCACTGTGAAAGGTGAGGCACCCCCCAAATGTGAGCCCAGAATGAGCTCATGTATGCGGCCACAAACATACATGCACACAACCCTGCCAATGTGAGTGTCACACCCCAACACACACACATGCACGCATCACCACAGACACGTGCCACCCAGACCCATGCATGAATGACCCACCCGACAGTCCCATGACCTGAATGCCCACTAATGAAGTCCCAATGCATAGAACAGCATGATGAACAACATCTGCATGAAGCACGTTGATCCATCACCAATGCCATCTCCCTCTTTGTCCCCCACAGGCTCACAGACTGAAAGCGATGACCCGGACACTGCAACACAGGCTCCCCCTTCCAAGAAACAAGCCAGGGCACAGGAGCCAGGGAACACCGCCGGCACATCAAGGGGCACAGGGAGGAGTGTGCTCCTGCAGAGGGGCAATCAAAGCAAGCCACCTACGTCACCAAACCGTGAAGCTACGGCTGCAACAATTGCTGCACCCACTGCAGTGATCCCCCCAACACCGGAAACACCCATGGAGGGCCCACTGTCTGCTGTGAACAGTTCGACCACTGAGGCAGCAGCCACCGCGCCGATGTCCGACGTGGGGGAGACCTGTGACTTGCCCATGCAAATGCACACCCCCAGCTCCACCCAATCCAGAGAAGCAAACCCAAGGCCAACATCACGATCCAGCAGCCATGGCCAGTCTGGCGACGAGACCATGGCAGGGTGCTGGAGCCCACAGCTGCCCTTACCTGATGGCCGAGCCATAGATCAAGGTGCAGCACCCACCCCACGAGTAGGACACAGTGGCCATGACCTGGCCACCATCAGACAGCGGCAGGAGGAGATTACAGCGCTGGTTGGCCAGCATGTAGATGAGGCAGCCCGTCTGAGGGAGGAGTTAATGGAGAATGCAAGGCAGACAAGACAGGGCATGGAAGCCTGCACCAACAGGCTCTGTGAGGAGGCACAACTGAGGCAGGTCCTCAGCCGCATAGCGGACGCTATGGAACGACAGTACCCCCCACCACCACAGGAACAACCAGGCACCTCCTGGCAAGCTCAAGGCAGACGAGCCCCTGCCACCACTCCTTGCGCACCACGAGGCATACACCCTCCCAACCTCCTAATGGTGGTGGTGGGGATGAGAAGTAGGGCCAGCAAGATGTAGCTGGCACATGTACAGCAGAACAGCAACGTTGTACCAGCCACACATGGGGGTGTTGTGGGGGGAGGGGGGAAAGGGTGTTTTGGGAGTGTTGCGGGGGGAGGGGGGAAAGGGTGTTTTGGGAGTGTTGTGGGGGAGGAGGGAAAGGGTGTTTAGGGAGTGTTGTGGGGGGAGGGGGAAAGGGTGGTTGCATAGTTGGGGCCATGCACCTTTTCTTCTCAAAATATGTTTAATACACTGGTGACAAGTTAAAACACAGGCTTGGACTTCATCATTGTGTATGTGAACTTTATTGGGGGACAGGGCCCATTGTGCGCTTCACCACAAACACCAGTGCACTAATACCCACATCCATCCAACAGAGTTGAACCATGTGATTCAGAATATTTGGTTGATCAGATGCTGATGCACATCACGTCCCTCCTGGGCATCGCCTCTTGCATGACCTGCAGCCCCGTCCCCTCCCTCCTCATCCCCATCATCATCCTCATCAGGTGGTTGCATTTCAGCGTCAGGGGGCAGTGGCACATTCCGTCTGATACACATATTGTGCAGCATGACACATGCCATGGTGATCTTGGCCACCTTCTCAAGGCCATACAGGAGAGCCCCACCCGACCTGCTTAGGCACCAGAACCGTGTCTTCAAAAGGCCAAATGTCTGCTCAATCACGACACGGGTACGGGTATGTGCACAATTGTATTCCTCTTCGTGCCTGTTCTGTGGGTTCCGTACAGGGGTAAGGAGCCACCTCTTCAGGGGATAGCCAGCATCACCTGCATGGGTGGAACAATGGGGACTATTCACCTCAAGTGCAACCTGTACATATCACACTAATCAACTTTGCATTGTGATTGGCATCCACGAATCCCAGCATGCATGGGGACGATCTGTGTAACTGCAATGTGAGAAGGTGAGCTAGTCCCTACAAGCGGACATGCATCATGCATGCCTCCGGCAGTTATTGCCATGTCCTGGGTGAGAACAGGTCTTAGGTGTTGCTGGGCACAGGCAAATTTGGTACCACACTGCTAGTGTACTGCCATTCTGAAATCGATGTCGCCATGCTGTGAAGCGTCACTTCAGTAGTGGTGTAGGGGTGTGGTTCAGTACACTGGCTAGAGGTAATCCCTTTGCATGCACTCAAGGGCGCATAGCTGTAGTGATGATGTGCAGCGCAAACTTTCTATTCGCATATTGGCGCCATGTTGCTGATTTGTGTCATATGGGGTGTGGTATGATGTGGAATTTGCATGTGGATGGATGTGTCATGTTTGGCATCTTGGATTGTTTTCAATGTTGTGCAGCTTCAAATTGCATGTGGTTTTGTTTCCGGTCAATTGTGGCCTGCCTTGGTGGACATTGGCGTACATCTGTATGTCCATTTGTTCTAAGGATGACAGTCCACATCCAGTTGGAGTATGCATCTCTCTCCCCCCCAATCACGCCCAGTTGGAGTATGCACCCCCCCCAATCCCACCCAGTTGGAGTATGCATCTCTTCCCCCCAATCACACCCAGTTGGAGTATGCATCTCTCCCCCCCCAATCACACCCAGTTGGAGTATGCATCTCTTCACCCCCCAATCACACCCAGTTGGAGTATGCATCTCCCCCCTAATCACACCCAGTTGGAGTATGCATCCCCCCCAATCACACCCAGTTGGAGTATGCATCTCTTCCCCCCCAATCACACCCCACATCACACTGCCACGTGCTTGCCCTGCTACTCACCAAGTAGCCACGAACGTTGTCCGGCTTGTCGCTCCATGTAGTGTGGTATTGTTGAGCTCCGCAGGACCATTGAATCATGGGTTGATCCAGGAAATCGGGAACAACAATGTGTGATTATCTTGTTTGAGTCACATACCATTTGGACATTGATGGAGTGGAAATGCTTTCTGTTTCGGTAGACTGCTTCATTGTGATGTGGGACCACCAATTCCACATGGGTACAGTCGATGGCCCCGATGCAACTTGGGATGCCTGCCAGTGAATAGAAGCCAACTTTGGTGTGGGAGATCTCCTGGGCAGTCCATGGCAGGGATATGTGTTCACTTGTGTGCTTCAGGAGGGCATCGAGCACCTGGGTCCGCGTGCGTGAGAATACTGGTTGTGAGATGCCATGCATCTGCCCTACTGTATGCTGGTAGGTGCTTGTGGCCAGGAAGTGGAGCACAGTTACCACCTTCGGTAGAGGGGGGATGGCAGTTCCGATGTCTATGAGGCTCACAATGTCGTCATGTATCATGTCCACGATGCTGGTGATGGTATCCCGGTCCAGACGGTACAGGGTGTGTATCTGCTCAGGGGTTAGGTTGAATGGACTGGCTCAGATCCTGGGGATATGGTGGCTGCCTCCGTGGTATTACTAGGTGCCCTGGTGGGGCTTGCTGCACCTGTCTCGCCCTCCTCCTTCTCCTCCTGCGTCTCCTCTGTGCTGCCTGTTGTTGTTGGTGCTGCAATGCAATCATGTCCTCCAGCCCATGTAATGCTGCTAGTATTGGAACCATCTTGGTGTGGGAAGGGGTGTGGTATGCTCCTTTTGTGCTGCCACAGTCTTCATTGCCTCCACCTGTGCTGATTGTGTCCACCTGTGGCAGGTGGGAACACTGCTCATTTCTCTTAACGGGTGGTTCGCGATGCTGGTATTTATGCCATGCCGGTATGGGCTTTTTGGGGATATTTCATGCTGCTATTAGCATGTCCGCATGGCTTGTGATGGTGTGCTAATAGCGGCATGCCGCTATTTATGGGATGAGGGGTCGCGCGCACGCGGACTAGCCGCTATTATTGGCACCGTTATTAGCGGTGCCGCTAATAGCGGTTGGCCGGGTCTAATTGGCAAGTGTTTTTATCGATACCGGTATTCCCTTACCGGTATCGTTATTCCCTTACCGCAATCCGTGTAATGAGGCCCATTGTGTCATTTTTAGCACATGGGCCTGCCTCAAGCCAACATGAATATGGACAGGTGACAACAAGCATGTACCTATAAGAGGTACATTACTCTTGCATATCAACCTAGTAAATATGCAAGTGCCGGAAGGGCCCTTCCAGTCACGGCAATGTCCCCCTTAAATATGACCTGTGCTGTTTCGCCTTCATATTGAATCGTCCGGTGAGAGGCAAAAAACTCTTTGGGGGTCATTACGAGTTTTGAGGTAGCCATGGCGCTATTAGCGCCATGGCTGCCTCCAAACCCGGGTCCGGTCTCACTGAATGGGGACCATTCCCCATTCCCATTGAGCCCCCATAGGGCTCAGTGGGAATGGGGAAGGCGCTAATAATGGGCCCGCAAATTGCGGGCCTGTTATTAGCTCCAAGGTCTCTTAACGGGTCCTGCAAAAAACGACTGTTCAGACCAGCTGTTCCTGCTGGGACCTGCTAAGGGACCTCGGAATAGGGCGGTAAGGGTTTACCGGCACCGGCATCCTTACCGGTGCCGGTAAACCCTTACCGCCCAACTCGTAATGACCCCTTTTGTATCCACAAATCTTGTTCCTCCTGTGCGGCCTCTCCTTGTAGCTCTTTAATCTGTACAATCAGTATTGTGTTGAAACTTTCCCCGCTTTCTTCCTCTAGACCCTTTCTTCTCTCTGCCATCATTATTTGCATTCTTCCTTTCGCACCCGGGTACAGTCTCATACTTCCCTCACGTAAATAGGCTACTTCTTGTGCTGGTCTGTCAGCCCTTTTATTTTATGCCCTAAAGATATGAGGTCATGCTCATCTGTGTGGACAGCACATTTTATTATTGCCACTTCCACTAGTAGTTTTAGTGCTTCAATCAATTTCCCGAGCAACTCAGCATGTTGTTCTGGGGACCTGTCACTTTTCCTGAACCCCCTTTTCTCCCACCATGCTAATCCTGAATGTATTGTGGATGTCACATAAGCTGAATCTGAAAATATGTTAGCTGCCTGTCCTTCCATCATGTTCAATGCACTTATCAGGGCCACTGACTCTGTTGCCTATGCTGAATTTAATTGTAATTGTAATTGTTTAATTATAATGGTTTATTTGTAAAGCGCTTATACACAAGTGAAGTGCTTCAAAGTGCTTCAAGGCGGGAAGGGAACAAGGGAAAACAGTCGTCATTCTTAGGCCTTGAAGTTTCCAAATGATCTGACAAAATTGACTAGTATACTAGGCCAGAGGCATTTCTACTCAGTGGCGTAATACAAAATGTGGGGGCCCCCCTGTGAGCCATGCTGAGGGGACCCCCCCCCCAGCATGGCAAAAATTCATGGGTCGTGCCACACTTTGGGCCGGCCTAGATTATCACGCTTGCCCAATACGCATGGACGTGCTGCTGAAGGGGTATTCCGCACACTGTACTAGGAGAAAGATATAAATATGTGTTTTAATGCAATATACAGCACACTTTCTGAGAAAAATTGGCTAAAAAGCCAGAGTGTTTGCCATTGTTTTGTAGGGTAAAACCAATCCAATACATGCAAATCACGCGTTGCTATTAAAAATGCCATGCCACATTGAAAACTTGTCCCACTGGCTGCACAATGTAGACCTTTATAGTCACATTATAACATTACAGTAAAGCATGCCAGGCCACATTTAGACATACCTAGACTGGTTGCGCAAAAATGTCAGTCGAAGCAATAACACTCATCAAGAAGAGAGCACACATTGAAGCCTGGGTCTCTGCTGCCTCTAACAACATGGCCAAACTCTTTAAAATTTGCATGGAACTGGTCAATCCTGTTGCGGTCTCCACCTCTCCTGTTCCCTCCCAGACCCTCTGTATGGCTCTGGCCTCTCACTTCTCTGCTAAAACTCAAGACATCCTGTCCACTATCTCCTCTTCCCCTCCCTCTCTTGGCCCCCCTTTGGTCATCTCTACCTCTCCTCGTCCTTTCTCCTCTTTCTCTCTGACAACACCTGACAAGGTTTCTAGACAAGTCTGATCCATGAAAATGATGTCCAAAAGGTGCTCCCATGCTCCTCCAGAACCCTCAAGGACCATATTGACACGCTGCACCGTGGCCGATATCTTTAATCACTCTTTCACCACTGGAACATTCCCTCTCCCCTTAAGCACTCCCTTGTGCACCCACTCCTCAACACGCCGTCTGTCGATCCTACCTGTCAGGCAAACTATCGCCCAATCTCCATCACCCCATTCCTGGGCAAACTCTTGGAAAAAAGCTGGCCATCTCCCAGTTTACTCCCCACATTGAATCTGTTGGTTGTCTCCATGACCATCAATCTGGCTTCATAGCTGCCAGAGGCACCAAAACCTCTCTCCTGAACACCTGTGAAGATCTGCTCTCTAACCTTGATTCCAGCATTCCTTCTGTCCTAATCCTCCTTGATCTTTCCTCTACTTTTGACACAGTCAACCATGCCATCCTGATAAATCGACTACGTGAGAACCTGGGCATCACGGATCAGGCCCTGGAGTGGCTGACCTTCTTCCTCTTGGACTGCCCTCCCAGATCCAACTTGGTCCCTTTCCCTCTGCCACCTCTCTACCTGTGGCATTCCCCAGGGCTCTATCCTCTCACCTTTTTTTTCAACCTCTACTTGGCCTCTTTGGCCTAGCTTCTCCTCTAACTTTCAGTGTTATGGGGATGGCTCTCAGCTTTCCTTCAGGCTCCTCTCATCTCTTGCTCATTCCTGACTGTCTATCTGTGATTCAGGATTGGTGCACCGCCAATGATATCTACCTTAGTGCCATTAAGATGGAGATCCTTCTCATTGGGACCCCTGCCCCTGCTTTCCCTCTATCACCCTGGCCGCCCACCTAGGGCCCTCTTCCTTCACCTTCCTGCGAGGCAAAAAACCTTTTGTGTCATCTTCGACTCCACTCTCTCTTTCTCTCCTCGCATCTCGGATGTTGCCAAGACGTCCCACTACCTACCAGCTGCTCCTCCTCAAAGGGACACTTCCCTTTCTCACTTTCCCCCAGAAGCTCACTGTCTCCAGAGCCCTGTTTCTTTCTAGGCTGGACTACTGCAACTGCCTCTTTCTCAAGCTGCCTTCCTCTCTCCGCCCTCTGCAACTAATCCAGAACAGGACAGCAAGAATTATCCTTGGCCACAAGCCCAGGGAGCATATCTCTACAGCCCTGAAATCTCTCCACTGGCTCCCGGGGTTGCAATAATCAAGTTCAAGACCCTTTGCATTTTCCACAAGGCTTTCTGGGGTCGGGCTCACACTACATCCAATGCTCTCTTCCAAAATACCTTTTTTCTCAAGCCCTTCCCCCGGCTACCTCCCACTCTCTAAGGGCTAGATGCTTCTTCAGGCAGAGAGTGGGGGGTAGATCTCTTTCCTCTGCAGATGCCTCTCTGCGCCTCCCAAACTTTAGCGGACCACCTGATGTTCCAGAAGCAGCTCAAAACGTTACTCTTCTCCTCTGCTTTCGCTCTCTCCCTCCCCTGCTGACCTACCTGACCTCCCCTGCTGACCTACCTGTCTGCTGTACCGACTGGTTGCTAGGCTACCCTCAGAGTCTTACTGAGTCCAGGCTCTTTCTTGATCTGTCACCCTTGCACTGCCTCCGGCCTACCACACACTTAGGGACTGTAACTGTAACCCTACAGTCCCTTGTCCTCCTTGCACTCCCTAGAGTGTCACTGTCCTGGCTGCACTTACTCAGAGCATTACAGCCCTGTTTTCCCCTCCCTTCTTCCTTGCACTTAACCCATCCCTTTCCCCTTGCATTTCTCATTCTCGCACTTGCACGATTTGACTGACACAAGGCCTAGTAAGATCATTTGTCTTGTCCACCCTCTATCTTCACACCATTGCTTGTCGCACCAAGAAACACTTGTGTATAGGCATGTTATAATAGACTTATATCATATCATTTTATCACAGATGTTCAAAAAATATACAATGCTTCAGTAAGAAATGGCTATACTGGCAGCACCCAAATGACAATCTAGCCTGGTAATTACACTTAGCAGGACTGCTTTATCAGAAATGTGCAGTTAAAAAAAGGTCATAATAAACTAAGGAATAACTAGACTGGGTGCACCAAAATGCCCCTCTAGCCACTAATACCACATATCATGCCTGCTGAGCCTGGACATGGACAACCATTATGATTTATCGCACAATCCCACCGCCCACACATCCCCTCTCCCTCCCATGCCCTACCCAAACCTCCAAAATCAGCTCCTTGGCCCAGAATTACCTTCACGTCCCTCTTCCTTGTCCCAGAGCTTACGTTTGAGGATCCTTGCCTCATTGGTAAGTACTGACATGGGGAAGAGTGGGATTAGGAGTAATGAATATACAGGTAGCTAAGTCAGGCATTACCTCTATGTACCTCTACCTCATCCCAGTGCTTGTGTATGAGGCATGGTGCCTCATACCCAAGTACTGCCTCATACACAAGAACAGGGACAAGGAAGAATAGGGCTAGGACTAATGACGATTACCAATAAGTAATTATGGCATTAAACACAAGTAGGGGCTTAACAATATACAGTTGACTGGGCTGCAGCACTCACCCCCAGAAAATGTGGGCTATGTTGACTCAACCTGGCTGACCTTCAGAGCAGTTACCGGACAGAACAGGACACAGATGTTAAATGGCACCTGGGTTTCGCTGTTAACAAGGGCCCAGCCTTTACTAACGTAAAGCATTTCACTGTTAGTACCTGCATCCAAATGCCAAATTTTTTAGGCAATTGAAATTTGATGTGGGTTTAGTACTTTCATGCCAGGGAAGTGATTGGAAGGGTAGAAAGGGAACAGGAGACTGTTCATTCTCACAACAGTTCATAAGTGGGTGCTTTTACACTTAAAGGAGAGAGTTAACTGCTTGTACCATTGAAGGTGCACTATAATAGTCTCATTAAAATGCGTAAAGAAGTTAGATGCCCCCACACAAATAAGTTTGCTTCCCACACCACCCGTGAAGTTAGCGCCTCTTCCAACATTTGAAGAATCAGCCCCCCGAAATGTAGGTTTTGTTGTGCCCCTGAACACAAGCACAAACACCATTCACCATATACATGCATGCACGCCCAGCCATCCTTACATTTAAGTGTGCACTCTTTCACCATACAGGCACACCCAGGCAGCCATTCACACATTTAAGTGTGCACCCTTTCACCATACACGCACACACGCACTCCCAGTCACCCATATATTTGTGTGCACCCTTTCACCACACACTCACACAGGTAGCCACCTCCACATTTAAGTGTACACCCTTTCACAATACACTCACACACCTCATTGGTTTGAGGGTCGCCCTATTACTAAAAAAGAAATTGGGCCTCAGTATAAGTTTGCTGGTCTGGTAACAATGGTACTGGTAAGCTTGCCGGTACCGTTGTTACCAGACAGGCAAACTACGAGTTCTGCTCCCGAGTGCCTTCCCACACGCCTGTCTGACCTGTCTGGGCGCACCGCCACCCGCGAGCAGAGCATGTCGGATGCACCGGCACCATTCTGAATGGTGCCGGTGCATCCAAGCTCCCCATTCCCATTGAACCCTATGAGGATCAAATGAGAATGGGGAGCATTTTTTTCCGGCCCCCGCGTATGGCCAATTACCAGTAACTGCCCATTCGCAGGTGCCAGAAAAAAGTGCAAGTTTGGTGGCAGCCTACCGGTTTTACCGGCAAGGCTACCGCCAAACTTGTAATGATGCGGATTGTCTCTTTTTGAAATCACTCTGACTTCATAAAGAAATTATTTCTGTTAAGGACCAAACAATAACGGAAATCATTTCTTTATGAAGGCAGAGTGACTTAGAAAATAAACTATTTCTTTATTAATTCAGAGGACTCCCCCAACCCATGACATGGAGGCCTCCAGCCTCGGGTCTTCCATGTCGTGGGGGCAAGGGGAGCCCTCTGACTTCAAAAAGAAGGTTTCTTTTTGTAGTCACTCTGTCTTCACAAAGACATTATTTCTGTTGCAGAAATAATTTCTTTATGAAGGCAAAGTAATTTCAAAAAGAAATTTAAAAAAAATATATTTTGGAAAAATTATTATTTTTTCATTTTTTTTTCAAGTGGGGGCCCCTCCCAGGCATGTGCTAACAGGCCCCCCCACACTGTGGGGGCTGCAGGGGCCCCTGTTATGCCAGTGTTTCTACTAGTCAAGTGCATGACAGGTGGGATGGAGAGAAGGGAGGGGGAGAAGGGAAGAGCAAACAACTAATAAGCTGCCGTGCTAGGCCTTAGGACATGCCAGATAGCACAAGTGTATGACAAGGAGTGTGGAGAGAAGGAAGGGGCAGAGGGGGGAAAAGGACATACAGAACAATAAAATACTGTGCTAGGTCTGGCGACATTCATATTGAATGATGATAGGTCATCATCAATAATGCGCCTATGCACAAAGTGTTTCAGGTGCAACTATGCTAGGGAGGGAAGACAAAGGGAGCACAGGACAAAACGATCTTGCTAGGCATAGTGCATTCAAGGTTGTGCAAGTGCACAGAAAGCAAGTGTGAGGAAGGGGGCGAGGGAACAAGTGGGCCCTGTCCTTCAGGGGCCTGGGTTCAGTGCAGAAGAGGTTTGCCTCTCACATGGAACGTATTCCGAGTGCAGAAGTGCGAGGCAGAGTACAGAGGCCCAAAAGCAAGTGTAGGACTGGCGGGGGAGCCTGCAACCTGTGTGGCCTTAGAGGTGCACCAGGGGACCAGTCAGAGAAACTGAGAAGAGTTGGGGAGGAAAGCAGGAGAGGGGAGAATTGGGGTTAGCAGGGAAGAGGGAGAGAGAAAGAGAAGAGGAAGGTCTTGAGGAGTTTGTGTAACTTGAGGAGATACGGCTCAAGATGGAGAGAGAAAGGGAGGCTATTCCAGGGGGACACACCTGCAGAGGATACATTTCTAAACTCTGTTTGGAGAAATGGCTCACTCGAAGAGAGTTGGAAGAGGCAGAGCAGAAGTCTCTAGAAGGGGAGCATTTAGGAAGAGAGTGTTGTAGGTAGATGCAGGCCATGGGACCAGATGGCCTTGTGGACTATGCAGAAGGACTTGAACTTTATCCTTGCAGCAACTGGGAGCCAGTGGAGAGATTTCACCGCCGGAAAGATGCGGTCCCTGGACTTGAGGCCAAGGGTAAGTCTTGCAGTTCTGTTCTGGATAAGTTGACGAGGTCGGAGAGTAGAGTAGGAAGATTGAGAAAGAGACTGTTGCAGTAGTCCAGTCTAGAGAGAACCAGGGCTATGGAGATGGTGAGCATCTGCTGAAAAGTGAGGAAAGGTAGAATGCCTCTGAGGAGGTGCAGCTGGTAGTGGTACTTTTCTGAGCTGTCCGAGATGTGAGAAGAGAATGAGAGAGTGGAGTCGAAGATGACCCCCAGATTGTTTGCCACACTGATGGGAGAAGGCTCAGGTCCAAGGGAGGCCCACCAGCGTGCAAGTGGGAAAGTGGGAGCAGAGGTCGCAATGAGGACAAGCTCTGCCTTACTGCCATTAAAGCAGAGATCATTAGCGGCACACCAGGACTGAATTGCGGACAGTCAGGGATGAGTAAGGAGGAGGAAGAGGCCATGGGTAGCCTGAAAGAGAGCTGTGTGACATCCGCACAACACTGAAAGTTGGAGGTGTAAGAAGAGATGAATTCGGCCAAAAGGGCCATGTCAACATTGATGAACCAGGGGAATAGATTAGATCCCTGAACACCACAAGTATAGAGAGTGATAGTGTAGAGAAATGCCCCAAGTTCCACCTGGAAAGGACAATCTGAGAGAAAGGACACTAGCCACTCCAAGGCCTGCTCTGTGATGCCCAGGATATCACACAGATGAGAGATCAGAATATTGTGGTTTGCAGTATTAAAAGCAGAAGAGAGGTCAAGAAGGATGAGGACAGAGGGAGAGTTGAGAGCAGGTCTTCACAGGTGTTCAGTAGAGCAGTTTCTGTGCCTCTGGATGCTCTAAAACCAGGCTGATGGTCATGGAGACAGCCAACATATTCAGTGTGGAGGGTAAACTGAGAGATAGCCCGCTTCTCTAAGAGTTTGCCCATGAAAGGGGTGATAGGGATCGGGCAATAGTTTGCTCAATGGATGGGTCGGCAGAGGGTTTTTTTGAGCAGAGGGTGCACAAGAGAGTGCCTGAGAGAAGTGGGGAAAACTCCAGTGGTGAAGGAGAGGTTGCAGAGGTCTGCCAAGGCCAGAGGGAGAGAGTCAATGTTATCCTTGATGGTTTTATAGGGGCAGGGGTCCACCAGTTTGGAAGAGGCTTTCATAGACCAGACTTGTCTGGAAACCTCCTCAGGTGTGACAGGGGAGAGGAAGGAGAGAAGAGGGGCAGGGCAGGGGGCTGCCTAGGGGGGCCCAAGGGATGATGGTGCATGAGTGGGTGCGGAGGAGAGAGAGGACAGGATGTCCTGTGTTTTGGCAGTGAAGTGTGCAGCCAGGGCCAAGCAAAGGGCCTAAGTGGGTGCAGTAGAGGATTCGGCCGCAGTAGGATTGGCTAGTTCCTTGCAGAATTTGAAGAGTCCAGCCATGTTGTTGGATACCGCGGAGATGCAGGCTTCAATATGAACTCTTTTCTTGGACCAAATGCACAGTCTGTATTGCCTTTGCAAATGTGGCAGGCCAGTAGGTCTGAGGGTGAACCTGAAGATCTCCATTTCCTTTCTACTGCCTTGCATTTGTGTTTAAGGTCAGCCAAATCAGAGTTATACCAAGAGTTGCTCTTTTTGGCAGGCTTCAGTCGAACCCTTATGACAGGGGCAATGATTTCGAGAGTGTTGGAAATGGAGAGGTGAAAGTTAGAGAGAGCTGTGTCATGGTGGGAGTCCGCCACAAGTGTAGGAGGAGGAGAGTAGGTAGAGGTAGAGGTGGTGCGAGGTAGGAAAACAGAAACAATACAGAGGGCAAGGGAGTTAGTTGGAATTTTGACTAGTAGATACAAAACACCCACATTTGATTTTTAAATGGCAGACACAAAATACTTAAATTCGATTTTTGAATGGCAGGCACAAACAACCTAAATTCGATTTGCAAATGGCAGACACAAAACACAGAAATTCGATTTTTAATTGGCAGACACAAAGCAGCCACATTCGATGTTCAAATGGCAGACAGAAAACACCTCAATTCGATTTTTGAATACGAGACACAAAACACCTAAATTCTATTTTTAAATAGCAGACACAGAACAGTGGAGGATGAGGGCACTACCTCAATAATGCAATGGTAACCTCTGATGGGATGCTCTTACATATTCCCCATTCTCATAGCACACTAGCACAGTCCCAGTATGTCTCCCTCCTAATTGGGGTTTATACTTGAAGACCCATCAATCAAGACCATGTCTGCCCCTTTTCTTTCTTTTTTAGGTGTCTGTTTGTTTGGAATACAGAGCTGGTCCCTGGGGCACGCTCCTGGTTGAAGTGCCATATGTGACTCTGGACATACGCATATGTAGTCACACAATGTGCTTACTCCTGCTTCTACAACAGGGTAAGTAATCTGTGGACTCCATTTTCTGAGCTCTCTCAACACTCTCTCAACACTCCCTATGGAGGAGGTTTTTGTAACAACATTGTGTTGGTACTCTCTTCCCCAAATTTGATACACATTTGTATCTTTCTTTCTTTTGTTGCCTCCCTCTCCAAAAGAGCCAGCAACTCGTCCCTTTCACCCCGAGGAAGGCTACATATAGATGCCACCAATTATTGGCATAGCCGAAACGTGTTTTCCAGTGCCCTACAACCCTATGGGGGGAATATACCCTCCAAATATCCTCCTTAGAAGTACTGGACACTCTCTCTTAAAAGATTTGGTATGTTTACACGTTGGCATTCAACAAATTTGAAGACTTGTTCAAACACTAAGCAGGTCTACGGTCCTGAAAATGACTACAGTCCTGTATGATTCATATATAACAATATCCTGACTCCCTTTTGCCTAGCAGGATTTGTTCAATCTATTTTCTAATACAAGCCAATTACTGTTCAGATGACTGTAATGATTACTTTAGTTTGATTATTTTCTTTTACCTGTGAGTTGTTCGGTTCAAGAATTTTAGTTATGTAAATAAATATATAACCTTTTGTTTGTATATACCTTTAACTAAAAACCTATTGTAGGTTTTGAATTTGTTGCATATGTTTTTGGTTGCTATGTTGATGTTTTCATTTTCCTAATTTAAATATACCAAAACTGCAAATCTACCAGAGTACACCTTTATTTTGTTGTTTTCTGTAGTGACCCTTCGGGCACCAATCTAAATCCTTCTCCATAAATGCATTACCTTCTTTGTATATCAATGACAATGAAATGAATATTGGTCTATATGTGGATTTCTCTTTTTGATTGTCAAATAGTATTTTTACCCCCTTATCCACATTAGCATTAGGAGTACCCCTATTTTTGTACTTCAGCCTTTTATTTCTTTGACCTGTATGTTCCCTTCCATTCTGTCCATATGTGTTGCACGGTCATTTACGTAGTTTCATTCTTCTGCGGGTTCAGCTATGAATGCTGATGGGTTTACCACATGACACCTCACTACCTCAATGGCTGG
This sequence comes from Ambystoma mexicanum, assembly GCF_040938575.1. Classification (NCBI taxonomy): domain Eukaryota; kingdom Metazoa; phylum Chordata; class Amphibia; order Caudata; family Ambystomatidae; genus Ambystoma; species Ambystoma mexicanum. The sequence goes on from NC_090933.1 coordinate 145,998,466, forward strand.
GTTTGTCGGTATTACTTTATACCCCAATGCCCCTTGTGTCATTAGTGTGCTTTTTGATTTTTTCAAAATGGCAAATAACAAATTCTCCACGTACAGTTCTATGGTGCAACCCATGGTAATTGTTGCTGCCTTTTCTATTGCAAACTCTGCAATGCAAGCATTTGTTTGCATGGGAAATGCACCTGCATTACTGGGTCTAGAACACCACTGTAGTAAGCCAATAGTTTGTGTCCAAGTGGCTTCTTTTGCGAGAGGACCACAGTCATAACTGAGCCATCTGAGTAGGAGAACAAGTAAAACCTCTCCTTGTATTTAGGGGTGGTCAACACTGGCAAATGGGGCAATGCTTCTTTTAGTTCTGTGACCCTTTCATTAATTTTTGATGTCCATTTTATTTCCCTCTTCTCCTTCGTTGCTTCCTTGAGGGCCTGTAGTAAGGGTTTTGTGAATGTACAGTAATCAAAAACATACACCCTGCAGTATTTGCATATCCCCAGAAACTTCCTGCATTTCCTTCATTAGAATTTCCTCTGCCTTTGCCTGTGTATCGTGTGTCCTTCAATGGATATTCTTTGTCCGAGGTACACAACCTCCTCCTGGCAGTATTGCAGTTTTGCCTTATCCACCTTATACCCCTTGTCTACTAGTAGTGTTAAGAGATGCACCGAATCAGCCTACACTCTCCCTCAGTTTTGCTGAACACTAACAAATCATCAACATATTGGGCCTCATTATAAGTTGCTACAATACCGCCATACTACGAGCTGTGCTCGCGGGTGCCTGTCAGCCCGCCAGGTCTGACCTGGCGGGCAGAGCGGCACCTGCGAGTACAGCAAGTCGGAAGCACCGGCACCGTTGTAAGCAGTGCTGGTGCATCCACGCCCCCATTTCCATTGAACCCTATCAGGTTCTAATGGGAATGGGGATGTACCGGTTCGTGCACCCGCGAAAGGGCAATTACCGGGTCTTGCGGGGCTGCAAAACCCCAGTAATTGCCCATTCACGGGTGCTGGACCCGGTTGCGAGTTTGGAGGTAGCCTTGCCAGTTTTACCGGCAAGGCTACCTCCAACCTTGTAATGAGGCCCATTGTGTCACTGCGCTTGGCATTTGGAAGTTGCTCAGGTCTATTTGTTTCACTCTGTTGAAAATGCTAGGTGATTCGCAGTACCCCTGGGCCAATCTAGTGTGTTTGAATCTGGTTCCTCGATACATCAACACTGTCAAATATCTAGAGTCTGGGTGAAGTGGGATGGTGAAAAAGGCATTCTTCAGGTCAATGAACGTAAAGTACCTTGCCTTGGTTGGGATGTTCCACAGTATTGTAGCAGGGTTCGGTACCAGGGGAAACTCTGCTTCCACTACACCGTTAAGAGTGCATAAATCTTATACAAATCTCGACGACCCATCCTTTGATTTCTTTATCGGTTATATAGCCGTGTTGCATGGCGATGTGGATGTCGGTATGATGCCCTGCTGCCATAGTGTATGCAGAGTCGAATACATTCCCTCATCTGCTTTTCTGGACAATGAGTATTGTTTTGCTTGGGGCAGCAGTACCCCTTCTTTTCATTTTATCTTCAGCACCCATACTCCTCTTAGTATCCGTACATATTGGGGCCCTGTTGTCCATAGTTTCTCTGGAACCCTTTTGAGATCTTCATCTGTGTGTCAGCTTCCCCTCTTTACCAGTTGTGTCAGTATTAGCACCAACTTTTCTACTACTTTTACTGGGCAGGGTATTTGTAGCTGGAGCGCCATCTCTCCCTCCTGTTCCCCATTGGAGAACAGTTGTCCCCCCGTTACTCCTGTTACTGTCAGTGTTGGGTTGATGCATAGCATGGAGTCTGCAGCAGAGTCTCTTGGTCTGCCTGAAGCCTGGGAGTACCTGTGCCTGCAGTCCTGTTTCTACCTTCTTGCAATCCAGAAGACTCAAAATCCGACACGCGCCACAAAGCGGCCGTGGAGTCTGCAGCAGAGTCTCTTGGTCTCGGGGCGCTGGCAGCTGACGGCGAGTCGGGGCTTTTGGCAATCGAAGGATTCGTCCAGCTGAGCTCGTTGACGGGCTTCCCTGCAATAACCTCAGTAACACCACTAATAATGTCAAGGGTGCAGGAATGCTTGACACGGCAGAAACTCCTGCAACGACGTTGCATGGACACAAACTTCAAAATTCACAATGAGGCTACCGACGTCACTAATGGAGGTTAGTGCAATAACGACAAATGCAATGCAGCACCATGTGATTACTCCGTTAACCTTCTCGCAATGTGCCCTTCAGTCTAACTATTCTTCCTCCGTTTCTGCCACCATCCACTCCATTAACCTTAGACAATGACAAGCTTGAAACAAACAATATAAAAGTGGATTTGAGCACTGAACTTGTGCAACCATTCCGGTATCGGCTGATGCCATTTGCTTAAATGACATAACTGACTCAGAACTCTTGCATGCCACAATTCAAGTGGTCAATGAACTTGAACACGCCAATGGCGACCTTGACCTCAACATTGTCAATCAATCTGATACTTCACTAAAAAAGGCAGATGGACCATTAAATGACAGAGTGGATCTGAATTTTGGAATACCAAATTGTTTTGATTTTAGTATGACTACCGTTCCACCTTCATATCATGAAGACATTTTTGTGAGTGCGGCGGATCGCCTTAGCCCCTCCCCCTCACCCAAGTCATTCAGTTCTTCCAGCTCTGGGATCTGATCAGATCAATGACTCACCAACTAAACCTGCTTCTGTGGTAGGGGAAAAAAAGGAACTTCTTCCTCCAACAAATTTAGACAAGAAAATGTTCAACAACGCCAAATCACCTCCAAGGGTAAAAATTTCCAGTGACTCGAAACAACATAAACAAGAGCCATCCGTGACTCCATCTGTTAGCTCAATCCAAATGACGAATGATCAGAGCTGTCATCTGTTTTTCGATCTGGCGGCCCGAGAAGTTTGGCTGATGGAACATTTAAAGGCTGACTTTCTTCATGCAAAAAGCCGACTTGAGGAAAGCTATATTACTGACAATCACTCAAGAGTGAAGGCAAGGTCCCCAGATTGGAGCAATACCTCGCAAAGAGGTTTACCGGCAAACAATAGATTGGCTGGCAGAAAACATCATGAGGCAATAAAGCCTCGCAAGGATCTAACAAGCACTCCCAACACCATCAAACTGGGACATGTCCAAACCTCAGTCTGCAAATCTGACATGAATAAAGTTTGTGACACAGAACTGGCGGAAGTCGTAGATGGAACTTCACAGGAAAATGCCCTCCAAAGTTTGTATGATCCCTTATCAGCTCACCCAGTTCTGCACAATGACACGGAAGCCCAAAATTTGGAAAGTAAACATATGCTATCAGCTGCCGCCAGTTTGCAAATACACAACAATGAATTGGCAGCCACATCAATGTCAATGGCTCCCTTCGTCAAACTTTATGAATCAATTAGTGATAAGCTTGACAATCAAACGTCACTATTAGAAACATTGAATGGGAAATTAACCAATTTGGAAAACTTCTCACAACATCTGGAAAAACGGTTGGACAATGAGGCCGATACGTCGAATCGATGCCAGCAACGCCTCAGCGATGTTGCAAAAAACAAATTTGTCCACAATGCCGACCTAACGGAGGGAGTAATGGAGTGTGCAAATGGATGCAGAAAAATTGTGGGCCCTTGAACTTGCCTCCAAATTGTATCTGCACCCAAAATAAATCTGGGAAAGAAGCAACAAAAATCCAGACTTATATTTTCAACGCAGAGACAAACTCTGACCAGACAAATGATCGCTCCAACACCGGCTGTCTGTTGACAGTAAAACCGGTAGATTCCAGCGCTCCACTAACAAATCCACCAAGCGCTCCTGCCCCTCTATTAGTTGACACCGCAGAACAATGCAGGAAAGTAAAAAAACCCACTTCAAAGCAGACATCCACACAAGATATTCGATTTGCCTTTGGAATAAAAACTATTGATTCTGGGACCAATCATTCAATCAAAAATCAAACTGCTGCAGAAGACCGTGCATGTTCGAATCCCGGCGGGGCCAAACTCAGCCTTTCATCCTTCCGAGGTCGATAAATGAGCACGGTCGATAAATGAGCACTACACACCGTGGGTAATAATAAGAAGCGCTCAGATACCTTAGGGTTCGTAGCGCTATTGCCAAATTAAATTACTACAAGCTCAATCTGGCAAAGGTCCTCAAAGTCATTCAAATTACCTTGCCAAAGACAAATCAGTGGCATTTAAAGTTGCTGATCTAGTGCCTCTGAAAAAGAAGCCAAAACCAAACAGTTCAAAGAGATTTATAAGGAACCTTACCACACCGGCCTCCTATTGATGTCACCAAAAATACCTCCATGCGTAAGTTGGCTACTAGGACTACATCATTGAGGCGTCTGATCTTTTTAATCAATCTGAGACGGCCGTGAATCAAAAAAAAAGATCACGATTGAAGGAACAAGATCATGATACATCCTTTAATTCAGCTGACCTCGCCAACTTATCGACATTTTCCATTGAAGAGGAGGCGCAATCTCAAGATACACCAGAGTCCTCCTCCCACTCTGTCCATAACGGTGATTCTCCAGTGGCTCCATCCATATTGTCGAAGACACTTAGGACAATCGAGCAGAGCGAATAACCTTTACATTGAAACAACAAAATAAATAAAGTAAAACTTTCTCTCCAAAAATGTACTCTGCTTGCTCTAACAGACTGCAAAGAAGAGGATCACACATTCAAACTTCCCACTTAAATCCAAACAGGCCGATTCAGGGAATGAATGTGCGCTGAAAAAACGGCGCACGCGTGCAAAAACGTGCGATTCGCAGTGAAATAGGGAAAAATCGCAGTGCAAGTGCGATTATCGCACAGAAAACATCGCACATCTATTCATGGAAGTCCGTGCACGCGCAAAATGTGGGATGTGCGCTGAAAAAGTGCACGGTGCACGCTGGCGCACAGGTCATCGAACGCCGTGCGATCAGGCCACAGCGAATTCGCACATAGCGCGGCGCACATAAAAAAAGTAGGCGTAACACGGGGCGTTACACGCAGAATGGGAAACAACTTGTGAATATGTGGGCGTCACGGGGGAAGTACAGGAGGCAAGTGCGCGGAACAGCCACACGCTCGCCTACAACACGTATTCATGGAATCGAAAAGGGAAAAACAGCGCACGGCCAAAGATGCGCACAGGCCCATACATGTCCGCCACACGAAAGCAGGCGGTAGCGTCCCTGAGCAGGAAAAAAATGTGCACCAAAGTTCTACACGCGCGAGAAGTTCCACACGCGATCGGGCCTGGGGGAGCATGTGCATGTATTTCAGGGGTGCGCGTGAAGTTTTACACACGATTGGCCTGGGCGCGTGTATATCAGGGGTGCGTGAGAAGTTCCACACGCGATCGGGACTGGGGGAGCATGTGCGTGTATTTCAGAGGTGCACGAGAAGTCCCACACGCGATCGGGCCTAGGGGAGCGTGTGCGTGTATTTCAGGGGTGTGCGCGAAGTTTTAAACGCGAATGGCCTGGATGCGTGTATTTCAGGGGTGCGCGAGAAGTTCCACACGCGATCGGGCCTGGGGGAGCGTGTGCGTGTATTTCAGAGGTGCGCGAGAAGTTTCACACGCGATTGGCCTGGGCGCATGTATATCAGAGGTGCGCGAGAAGTTCCACACGCGATCGGGCCTGGGGGAGCGTGTGCGTGTATTTCAGAGGTGCGTGAGAAGTTCCAAACGCGATTGGCCTGGGCGCGTGTATTTCAGGGCTACGCGAGAAGTTCCACATGCGATTTGCCTGGGCGTGTGTATTTCAGAGGTGCGCGAGAAGTTCCACACGCGATCGGGCAGGGGGGAGCGTGTGCGTGTATTTCAGAGGTGCGCGAGAAGTTTCACATGCGATCGGGCCTGGGGGAGCATGTGCGTGTATTTCAGAGGTGCGCGAGAAGTTCCACACACGATCGGGCCTGGGGGAGCGTGTGCGTGTATTTCAGAGGTGCGCGAGAAGTTCCACACGCGATCGGACCTGGGGGAGCCTGTGCGTGTATTTCAGAGGTGCGCGAGAAGTTCCACACGCGATTGGCCTGGGCGCGCGTATTTCAGAGGTGCGCGAGAAGTTCCACACGCGATCGGGCCTGGGGGAGCGTGTGCGTGTATTTCAGAGGTGCCCGAGAAGTTCCACACGCGATTGGCCTGGGCGCGTGTATTTCAGGGCTGTGCGAGAAGTTCCACACGCGATTGGCCTGGGCGCGTATATTTCAGAGGTGCGCGAGAAGTTCCACACGCGATCGGGCCTGGGGGAGCATGTGCGTGTATTTCAGAGGTGCGCGAGAAGTTCCACAAGCGATTGGCCTGGGCGCGTGTATTTCAGGGCTGCGCGAGAAGTTCCACACGCGATTGGCCTGGGCGCGTGTATTTCAGAGGTGCGTGAGAAGTTCCACACGCGATCGGGGCTGGGGGAGCGTGTGCGTGCATTTCAGAGGTGCGCGAGAAGTTCCACACGCGATTGGCCTGGGCGCGTGTATTTCAGAGGTGCGCGAGAAGTTCCACACATGATTGGCCTGTGTATGCGATTCCATTGGACCAAAGGCCCTGACAGCGCAGGGGCGTGAAGTGACGGGACTTGCGCGGGCGTTTCCCTGTACCCGGGGGAATGTTAAACTTCACGTCCGAGTGTCAGCCCGCGTAATTGGAGGATAGGGCCTCAGTGCGTATACACGGAAGTGACGTTGGACGTGTGGTGCGGTTTAAAAGGTACGTGTAGTACGTCATTTCCTTGTACGTGCTTCTCATGGAGAGCGAGTGGGTGAAATCTGTACTTCTTGTCGGTTCACACGCGATTTACTTCACAGCGTTTCTAGTTCGTACTCCCTGTTACCTCTGTCAGTATTTTTCTGATTTTCTCTTCGACCTGTTTCCTCAAACAGCGTTGACTTCTCCTTTTGTCCTGTCTCCTCAAACAGTGTACAAATCCTCTTTTGGTGGGGGTGTTGCCAATGCGCACACGCGCGTATTTTTAACGCTGTTTTCCCAGGCAGACGGTGAGTCGCGCACGTATTTACCAACTGTGCTAGCCCCCTGTGTAGCGTACCCCTTCAGAGGTCATTGTAGGCTGCGTGTGACACACATACGTTCATTTTTGTGTTTCTGGGTGCCACAGCGTAGTGTGGGTTCCTTTTCCCACGCATGTGGTCTACGAGGGGTCGCGTGCACGTCATTTTCTGTTTTAGGGGTGCCTGTGCATTGCGTGACCCGTCATCTTTCCCCAGGGGTTCCATACAGCCTTGCTAGAGCACTTGGGTATGAATTCCATCTAGTACCCTACCCCTTTGACCCCCAATTGCCCGGGACAATTGTCTACTGCAACTCCCATACGCACAACTCCATCAGTGCCATGGCTGGGAGGCGAGCAAGTGGTAAGGGTGGCAAAGGTGGCCAAGCCTCAAGAGGTGGGCGGGGTGGGCACGGTAGGGGACGAGGCCAGGATTTGCAGACTACCCATAGCCCCCCACGTGTGGAGGACCAGTCAGGGACACACATCCCCCCTTCCCCCCATGGTTGAGGGAAACGTGGCTGACACCATCCCTCCTCAGCCCTTGTTGGACCGGCCTGTTGTGGCACCTGACCTAGCACAGGGTGACTCCCAGGCTGACTTCCAGGTCGCCAAGTCTAGGCCACGGGTGGCGGCACAAGCCAGTGTCACCAGGCCACGTGGTACAGGGGCAGCCATGTCACCTGCTGCCCCGAGTAGGCGGGGTGGGGAGGCTGCAGGGGCAGCTGCAGCTCCGTCCACCCCAGCTCTGACTCTCCCAGGCAGGACAGTGTTGGTCCCGGTACATCAGACTGAGGTTCCCCCTGCCATCATCACACTTCAGCTAATGCCTGCAGAAAGTCATGTGGTCAGTGTGCCATCGCACACTACTACTACACAGTCTACCGGTGCTCCTGCCTCTAGCGTCCAGAGCGGCGTAGGGCACTCCGGATCCCCACCACCCACAAAAAGAAAGAGGAAGAGTGCTCGTCCAGTACAGGCTGATGACCCCGACACGGCTACACGGTCCGGCACGCCAAGGAAGCCTAGCTTCAATGATGCCGAACTGGATGCACTTGTGCAGTATGTGTCCGAACATGACGCCGAAATGTTGGTCACTTCAGGGTGTAGGATCACACCTGCTCGACGTCAGGCACACTGGCAGTCCATCGCGGACAGCACAAGTGCCCTTGGGTTTGTGAGGCGAACAGCTGTTGAGTGCTACAAGCGCTGGAACGACCTTAAGCGTAGGGCAAAGAAAAAGCTGGCCTCAAGTCATGCCGCAACTCTGGTGACTGGAGGTGGGTCTCCACAAGAGGACATTGAACTCACTCTACATGAGCATGTTGCTGGGACCTATGTCACAGAGGAGCAGATCAAAGGTGTGGGAGAAATGCCAGATTACGAGGCATTGTCCGGTGAGTGCACATGCATGTATGTGTGATCCATGTGTATGTTGTTTGTGGGAGGGGTTCTGGTTGAGTGCCAGGTCAGGGTGTGTGTGCCTGAGTGTTTTGGGCCACCCATGTGCTTCATCCAATGCATTCGGCGCCCCGGGATTTGGGTATTACAGTATCCCTTCTGCCCACAGTAGGCATTTTGCACTACATCGCGCCAGTTGTCCTTGAAGTGGCATCTTGCAACAACATTGTTCCGTATTTAGCTGTGTTCATTCAGGCTAATTGTAGAAATTCACCCGGTTCTACTGCGCATCACTCTGCCCTATTGTCACATATATGACATGCCTATGTATGTGTATTGGACATGCCACTCCCAGGCCAATGTGTGATGGCACTGCTAGCCAGCATGCAGCTAATGTGTTGCTCTTCCATCTTGGTGTCATCAGTGTCTGACATTTTCCTCCCCTTCCAACTCATGGACAGTGCATGCATGGGAGGGTTATAGTCATGTGGGACATGTGTAAATCAAGTACTGGTACTGTAGCTTGTCTGGCCTAATAGCGTGCCATGGTGCTAATGCCTGTTTCCATTTTTTGTCTTTCATGTTTTTGCAGAGGATGACGCACTTGATGCTGTTGAGGGAGAGGAGGTGGTGCAGGCCCAGGAGGGATCTGAAGCACGACCAGGCACCAGTGGGGGACGTGGTTTGGTGATGGGGGAGAACCCTCTTTTGCTGCAGGCCATACTGTCCAGGGGTGTCCCTGGCTGCACCTCCCCAGAACTCTTTTCAGGTGTTCATTCGGATGAGACCTATGTGGATTTGCAGGTATGTGTTCATGGAAGGGATACTGTCTGTCCGACCCACCTGCACCAGGGGTAGAGCCCACTATGGGGATGTCAGTGTTGGTAGGTGCGCCTGTGGTGGTTACGGATGCAGGGCCACACTCCGCAACATCTGATCCTGTTCCTGGGCCAGCAGATCAGAGGGGAAATGCAGTCCTGCAGCCTCAGGCAGTGCCGACAGAGCAAGGCACAGTTCGCCTTGCCCCAGACAGGTGTGGTGCCCGCCAACGCGGTGGCCGTACGCCACCGGGGAATACCGCATGGGAGCAATCCATATACGGTATGGCCAACCAACAGGCAGCATCATCAGAAATGATTGCTCAAGCCATGGAGAGGGTGGCCACTTCCATTGTCCCCCCAGAAAGGCAGATGGAGCTACTACAGCAGGCAACAGACTCCATTTGCCAATCAGTCAGGGAGGACATGTTGGCGTCCAACAGGGACAGACAGGCGGCCCTGGACAATCTGAGGGAATCAATTTCTCTAGATGCCCAGGGACAGAGGGAAGCCCTGAGGGCAGAGGTCCGGCACCTCAGGCAGACTCTTGTGGACCTTGAGGCTTCCACTGTCACCAGGACGGAACAGCTGCTGGAGCGCGTCACCCGTACGCTCTCAGCAGAGATGCAGGCAACTCGGGCGGGGCCCGGGCAACTCGGGCGGAGGTCCGGGCAACACGTCGGGTGTTGCATGGGGATCTCCGCACCATATCCCTCCAGAACGGGGCCTTCCACACCCGCATGCTTGCTGCCGTGGAGGAACAAACTAGGGCTTTGCGTGGGCTGCCTCCCATAGCACCACACCTCCTGTGGCAGCAGCAGCAGAGGTTGAGGAGAGCGAATCCAGCAGTGAATCTCCCACAATTTAGTAGCCGTGCAGGCCATGAGCCCATGGAGGTGTTTTTTTTCCCAAAATTCACACAGGTGGCTGTTGGTGGGCACCCTGTCCTCGGACCTCCTGGGTGGCCTCCCCCACCCCCCCTGGCCCACATATGGCCATTTTTGATTTCTGATTTTTGATTTTTTGTTGCAGTGTGTTGCCTTGTGTGGCTCCCGTGGGCATCCACTGTATTCCGGCTGGGCACATGCAGGCTTGTCCTGAGTTTGGGTTAGATGCTTGGGTTTGTGAGACACACACCCCTCCTGCTTCCCATTTCCATGGGCTTGCAAAGGGTGTGCCCAAGTGACAGTGACTTACACAGTGACGTTGGACTCCCACGACATGTGTGGGCAGTCTGTAGTCAATGCTGTGTATACATTCCTAGTGCATATTGTTGTTGTATTGTGCACTGCATGGTGTATTGATGTGTGCTTGTGAATCCATGTCTCCCTCCTAATTTGCAGGTTCATTCCTCATGTCTTCACAAGGCCGTCCACTTTGGAGATGGAGCTCATGTTGTGAGCAGTGGACTTCCAGATGTGCGTGGCAACAACACTGTACAGTTGGAGGTGGTGGATGTGCTGGCATTCTCATGTTGTAAGACTACGTATCCTTTACCTTAGTACTGTCATGTTTATGCTATGTCGATTGTATTGTGGTAAGTATTTGGTCATGTGTGTTGTTATTTCTACATTTATGTGGGCATATTGTGTGTGGCCAGTTTCCATTAGGGACACTGTACTTTGTGACATGTGTCATGTTTGGGGGATGACTTTGTTTGCTCTCACATGGCATGTCATGCCATGGTGTGTTGGGTGGCGGTGCTGGGGAGGGGTTGGGTGACATGGCACTGTTGGCATGTTGTATCTTGGAAGGGGGTAATGATTTTAGCAGCATAGAAGTGTGTCTTTTGAACACAGCATTGGTGGTGTTGCTTAGGTAGGGAAGCACACAATGGAACACTTCCAGATGTACAATCTCAGGCTGGTATGGTTGTGACAGTTGACTGTCCATTGACACATCATAATTGTCAGTTACAATCATCATTGATTGTCAGCTGGTATGTGCCAGGGCTGTGTGCACTCCACAGGGGTGTGATTTTATGTGAAGTAATTAGCCACGAGCTGCGTACGGGCTGCCTCACCCCGTGCCCTTTCCCCTCCCATGCGCAGCGGGCATGCATGTGGTTGAGGATGTGGGGGCACCACCATGTCCACGGCCAGGCCCCGGCGTGTTGCAACGTTGTGCAGGACACATGCTGCCACTATGATCCTGCACACTACTGGGGGAGCGTATAACAGCTGCCTGCCAGAACGGTCAAGGGAGCGGAAGCGTGACTTGAGCACTCCGAATGTGCGCTCCACGATGCCCCGAGTTGCAATGTGGGCGGTGTTGTATCTTACCTGGGGTGGCGTGGTGGGGTTCTGAATTGACGTCATCATGTGGGTGCTGCGAGGATAGGCACTGTCCCCTGGGGAGGTGGTAATGGGTATCATTAGTGGGGTTGTGACATTACTCAGTATCTGACATGCATGCATGCACAGTGGCATTTATACTCACCGAGCAGCCATGTATCGCCATGCCGCCCAGCTTCTATGTCCCGGTTTAGGGTAGACATTCTGTAGATGAAACTGTCGTGGGTGGAGCCTGGATAGTTGGTGTATACTGAGGTGATGATTCCCTTGGCATCACATACTACCTGGACGTTGATGGAATGCCAGTGCTTGCGGTTTCGATAGATGTGCTCAGTTGCCCTGGGGGGACGTAGAGCCACATGCGTGCAATCAATTGCACCTAGCACTTTGGGGAATTGTGCCGCCCTGTAGAAATCCTGGGCGACAGCATGCCTTTCTGCAGGTGTTCTGGGCAGGTATATGTGCCTGCGGACTGATGGGCGTGCAGTGATGATGGCCAAGACCTGGTGTAGGCAGCGTGACTGTGTGGCCTCTGACACCCTCCCCACTATGGCACTTGTCCGCTGAAATGATCCAGTGGCCAAGAAGTGCAGTACATTGAGGACCTTCTCCAGGGGGCTGAGTGCTTGGGAGCACAGGGTGGTTGATGTGAGGTCATCCTCCCACTCACTGACCAGGTCGAGTATTATGTGAGGTGGAAACCTGTACCTCCCATACACATGGTCATCAGGCATCCCAAAAAGGCTGGCTCAGGGTGTAAAAATTCTGGCCCCGACTATACTCCTCCTCCTCCTGTGGTATCCCACGGCCACTGTTGCTAGGAACGGTATGTTCATCCTGGCGTCTGAGCTTGTTTGTTGTTTGCATGCACTTTTATGCTGTGCGGGTGGACGTACGCCTACTTCCTGCTGGCGTACTTGTTTCCGGATTGGCCACGTTCGATTCCATGAATACGTGTTGTAGACACGCGTGTAAAACTTCCCGCGCACCCCTGGAATACACGTACCCAGCCCAATCGCGTGTGAAACTTCCCGTGCACCCCTGAAATACACGTACCCAGCCCAATCGCGTGTGAAACCTCTCGCGCACCCCTGAATTACACGTACCCTGCCCAATCGCGTGTAAAACTTCTCGCGCACCCCTGAAATACCCGCACCCAGCCCAATCGCGTGTAAAACTACCCGGGCACCCCTGAAATACACGTACCCAGCCCAATCGCGTGTGAAACTTCCCGCGCACCCCTGAAATACCCGCACCCAGCCCAATCGCGTGTTGAACTTCCCGCGCACCCCTGAAATACACGTACCCAGCCCAATCGCGTGTGAAACTTCTCACGCAACCCTGAAATACACGCACACGCTCCCCCAGGCCCGATCGCGTGTGGAACTTCTCGCACACCCCTGAAATACAGGTACCCAGCCCAATCGCGTGTAAAACTTCCCGCGCACCCCTGAAATACACGTACCCAGCCCAATCGCATGTGAAACTTCTCACGCACCCCTGAAATACACGCACACGCTCCCCCAGGCCCGATCGCGTGTGGAACTTCTCGCGCACCCCTGAAATACACGTACCCAGCCCAATCGCGTGTGAAACTTCTCGCGCACCCCTGAAATACACGTACCCTACTCAATCGCGTGTAAAACTTCTCGCGCACCCCTGAAATACCCACACCCAGCCCAATCGCGTGTAAAACTTCCCACGCACCCCTGAAATACACGTACCCAGCCCAATCGCATGTGAAACTTCCCGCGCACCCCTGAAATACCCGCACCCAGCCCAATCGCGTGTTGAACTTCCAGCGCACCCCTGAAATACACGTACCCAGCCCAATCGCGTGTGAAACTTCTCACGCACCCCTGAAATACACGCACACGCTCCCCCAGGCCCGATCGCATGTGGAACTTCTCGCGCACCCCTGAAATACACGTACCCAGCCCAATTGCGTGTAAAACTTCCCGCGCACCCCTGAAATACACGTACCCAGCCCAATCACGTGTGAAACTTCTCACGCACCCCTGAAATACACGCACACACTCCCCCAGGCCCGATCGCGTGTGGAACTTCTCACGCACCCTGAAATACACGTACCCAGCCCAATCGCGTGTGAAACTTCTCGCGCACACCTGTAACACACGTACCCTGCCCAATCGCGTGTGAAACTTCTCGCGCACCCCTGGAATAACCGCACCCAGCCCAATCACGTGTGGAACTTCTCACGCACCCCTGAAATACACGCACACGCTCCCCCAGGCCCGATCGCGTGTGAAACTTCTCACGCACGCGTGTTCCCGAAACCTGTAATACACGTTCCCCGCTTTGCGTTTGCTGTTTGCCAGTCCAGTGAACTGGTCCAGGGTTGGCGCAGCCCTGGGCGATGGTTTTGCGATCTTGATGGATTTTCCTTGCGCGAAGGCGTTCTTGGGGGCGTAACTGGCACTGCTGCAGGCTCGCTGCGCCACTCTGCGCCACGTCTGCTTTTGGAGGCGAGAATCCATGAATACGCTGTGCGCGGAAATTGATTTTATCGCACACGTCTGGCGCAGACATTCGCACGGGCACGCTGTGCGCCAGCCGCGTGCGACACTTTTGTGAGGAATTACATGAATCGGCCTGAAAGTGTACTTAAGCTCAAAAGAAAAAAGAAGGAAAAAAAACATAGATATTGCAATCTACACAAAATACAAATCATCCTCAAACAATAAAGATCTTACTTGAAAATATTTTGCGTGACAAAGAGGAAGACAACCTAAATCGATGCAATATTATGAAGCTCCTGTACTGTGTACCATCTCTCAGGACTATAAGATCGGAGGACATCAACATTGTTGAGTATGTCTCAGAAATGCGTGCCGATCATGTAATCTTGCACATCCACTCCAAATTGATCAAAAATACACTCCTAACAGCCAGAGAGGAAATCCTCCTGTTTGGATATGAAATTAGCAGTTATCGCAAACAAAACTCCTCTATGGACAGTATGCTCCGTGATGACTCTCCATCCTATCTGTCAAATTTAACAAGAAACAAACAAAGGCGCCAGCAGCTAATTGACAGGAACGACAAGTCATCCTCAGGCACAACACCAAAAACTATCCCACCAACCCAACAAATAGACTGGATACTGCCAGATATGGAAGCCGGAACCATGGTTAGCTATGTAGCCACGGAATCCAGTTGGAGGATTGCTCCCTTTTATCACTGAATACACAAGGCTTTTCCCATTTATTTAATGAATGTGAATTAAGGAAAGAGAATTTCTCAATAATTTGTCTTCAGGAAACGTGGCTCCAATGCTCACCAGTATGTGACGGCTTTACTGTTCTACTAAACAAGGCCAGAAAGAACATTTCTGGCTGTCCATTTTCTGGCCTATTAACATTAATTTGAAACAAGGATGATTGGTCAGTAATAGATTCTATTGATCCTAATATTTCTATCCAGGCTACTGTGATTAAATCAATGACGGGAAAAAATGGCTTATGTGTCCATTTCTTTGTTATAAATGTGTACTGGAATTCAGCAATGATTGCTTTGACTCACTTCATCGACTCAGTAATACAAATAATCGATGAGCAAACTGCCAAATTCCAGGGAATCTATATCATGATATGTGGCGAATTTAACACTGTCTGGGTAGATGTCCGTGGACCACCCAGTGACATAAAAACAATCCCAAACTCTAACAGAGGGAAACAGTGGTTCAACGAAATGAACGCCCAAAATATTACCATGCTGAATGGACAGACCACAGGCGATATTCCAGCTAAACACACCTCGGTGGGAATGGGTGTTAAGAAAACCCTCGATTATATCTGGTTGTCATATACTTTCACCTATAAGATCAAATGTTTCTACACTAAGAATCTTGGCAAAAGCGACCAAGGTGCGATTAACATCCACTTGGATGGAGCCTGTCAGCAAAAACCCTATTGCCATACTGGGGATCTAAAAATAAATCAAGGCCTAAATCGCCTATGAATGACCACAATAATATCAGACGTTTAACAAAGGCATTTCAACTCACAAACCAAAGTGAGCCAACTACTGTGGATTATGGCGCTTTATTATCGGACTTTCAAACAAAATCGAGCGGCTTCTGAGTAAACTATGAAAAGCCAATCCATCAATACAGTAAAATAATTGCAAACGCAAAGAGACAATTGCGTCATGATGTCAAACAAATTAAGACCAGTAACATCAATGAATATATCTCCTTGAAAAGGAAGCGTCAACAACAATATCGGGACTGGATGAAATCTTTCAAGTTCCTTCGAGAACAAGAGCATGCAGAAATGATGCTTTTGCTGATTCATCCCAATAAAAGCCATGAAACTTGGGCGATAATTAACACCGGCTCCTTATCTCAACAATTTCATCTAAGCACTACGATGGCGGCCAACGTATGGATGGACCGGTCTGTTTTTCCAAAGTCTTTAGTAATTCTTCGACCACCACTATTAACGTCATCATAGATGATGCAGTGATCTGGGATCCACCACCCTCGAAAGATGATATTCGAACTGCCATTTCAAAACTAAGAGACTCTGGTGCGGCAGGCCCTGATGGGATAACAAATCTAATGCTGAAGAAAAACATCTTTGAATGGTCTAGTTTCATCCATGCTCTGTTTGGTTACATCGCATCATCTAGAACGCTTCCAACCTCCTGGCAATCACCGGTAGTTGCACCTATCTTTAAAAAAAGTGATTGTTCAAATCCCAATAACTACCGGCTTATTGCCCTCTTAGATATAGTTGGAAAATGATTTGCATCTTTTTTGGAAAAAAGATTATCGAAGTGGGCTTTGGAGAACAACATTGTCGTTACACGACAAACTGGTTTCACTAAGGGAGTCGGAGTTGAATGAAACCTATCACTTCTGTTGATTCTAAAACTTGAAACCTTCCGTGACCAGAAATCATTGTTTTTCGCATTTTTTGACTTACAACAAGCATTCGACAGCCTAAATAGATCATTGCTGTGGAACAAACTTAACCTCTGGAAATGCCCACCTGACTAACTTCAGGCTATCATGCTCTTGGACACGAACACATCTATTCGAGTGAAAATCAACGCCCAAAGTGAATTGACAAACAAGATTCCCACAGAGAGAGGAGTCAAGCAAGGCTGCCCATTGGCAGCAACAATTTTCAAACTATACATATCAGATCTACCAGCCGCCTTAATAGGCCTCCATTATTTTCCGACAAAGATCAACAGCCACCATCTCAGTTGAGTCACCTATGCAGATCACCCAAGTTGGTCTTCAATGATTACTCTCATGTTTATAATCATATTCGCATGAAAATGACCTGAAGATCAATGTCGCTAAATCAAAAATTCTAAATTTTGGTTCCAGAGCAGGAAAGGAATGAAAGTCGTTTAAATGGTATGCTTCGGGTGAGAGTCTCGAACAGGTCAACATTATCCGTTATCTGGGGATGTATTTCAACAACTCCATTAGAGAACACCGATGGGTTGTAAACCTGACCTCCAAAATCAACAGTTTGAAATTGCAAGGCACAAAATTGCACGCCGATTACGGAAAGTTCTCGCTGAGGCCAGTAATTATGTTCTATCACCAAAAAGTGGTCGCTTTTGTAACATTTGGAAGCGAGGCAGGCTTTAATATCAGCCATCATATTTGGCTTGTCTTAGAAGGACTGTTTTGGCAAAAGGTCCTTGGGCTACCCAACTGTGCCTCTATAAAATCCATTAGATATGAATTGGGACTCCAATCACTTTACTCTCATGTGGTTTGGAACTCGGTATCACTATTAAGAAAAATATTGATGCATAACACACCGATAGCGTATGAAATATTGGATGGTGCAATAAACACTCGCTTGTTGAAGCCATGGTCCGAAAAATTGACTGAGATTTTGACTGACGCTGGAAGCAGCACAAAAATGTTGATAGAGAATCCATGTTAGGCAAAGAAAAAGCTAGCCCTCAGCGACTGGATTAAGACTATTGACCAAAGGACAAGCCTTAAAGTCAGCATACCTTTGACCGGCGAAGCCTGATATTTACATGAACCTGCAAAATACTTAATCAAATTTCCTTCAAAACACCACCATAATAAGTTTTTGCGATTTCGTTTGAACTTACTTCCAACTAAGGAATTTCTATTTCGCAGAAAAACAATTGGCATCACCAACAGCAATTGTCGTTTCTGCAAACAAACAAATGAATGTCTAAAACATCTGGTTATAGGCTGCCTAGAGACAATAAATCAAAGGTCTAGATTTATGGGGAAATATGCACCATTGAACAATAACATGTCTGAGTGGTGGTCATACCAATTTTCCGGTCGCAATTGTTTATTATCTTGTGCCGTAAAAGACGTGTTAGCCCTTGAGACCTGAGCTACGATGAGAAAAGTGATGGTTATTTCTGATTTTGATCCTGATTTTGATTCCGACCTTGATTCTGATTTTGCTTTCAATACTGATCTTGACTTAAATTGTATTAACACTTCGTTCTATAGGCAATATGCATTATGAAATCTGGAACATGAAACTATGGAACTCGTGAAAGATGTAAAAAAAGTTTTTGATTAAAACTATATTTTACAATTTTAAAAAAAATAGCACTGACTGCCACTTCATGGTGTCATTGTCTGTCCCGCATAAGATAACCATGTCTTTGAGTATCACTACTGCTCCAAGCTGTAGTACTAATGTGTTGCCTTTTATGTCTTCCTTCTGGCACTGTGGCCTGAACAAGAACTCTGACGCCAATCGGAACACTTTCCCTCGTATCCCAGGACCCATCCCAGTAGTCTCTAACCCCATACAAGAACATGCTAGGGTGTATGGGTTGGCGAAAAGGAGTTTGGCCATTCATGTGTAGTAGATGCCAGGCATTGAGCACATAATCTCCATTCCATAAATGATATCATGGTGTTCAGTTTGCTGAGCAAGTCCCTCCATAGTATATTGATTGGGGTAACTTTGGAATATATTAGTGGCACTACGATGTGCTGCCTCCTTATTATTAGTGCTATGTCTTTCATTACTGAAACCATCACTATTGCCCCAAAGAAGCCTTGCATATCCATCACTTTGTTTGATAGTGGGAATTTCCTCCCCTTACACAACATTTGGTTGCTCCTGTATCTATGAGGAATGATAACTTTCTTGGTCCTATTTTCATTGCTACCTCGGATTCCTCTTCAGGGCCATCATTTACTGCAAGGACTGGACACATTTGAGCTTTATGCAGGCCTCCCTACTGATGGGGTTACTCTGAGGAAAAGGGAAAGGAGTTCCTCCAAAAATGCTGACCCCACTGTAGTGGGGTATCACGTTCTGCCCTAACACCACAGTACTTCCTGTAGCTAGTGCTGGTGTTTGCGTCACATTTGGAGGTGCCAATCCACCATCCGTTGACCCCTATTGGACCTGCTGTGGCCCATGTGGCAGGGGTGTCTGTCCCTGCTGCAGCTGGCCTGGGAGAGGCTGCATCTACTGCCACTGTGCTGTGATAAACCCTTGCTGCTGCTCCATCTGGATTTCTTCTGCCTGAGCTTGTTTCCCAAAAGGGCATTTACGCGCAAAGTGCCCCATGTTCCCGCATATAAAGTACAGTCTGAAGACCCTGTATCTCGCCCTCAGTCTCCTACTTCTATTCCTCATTGCAGGTACCCTCTCCCCATTGGAAAGCACCCCTCTTGCATGTAATTCCCCTGATGTGGGGCTCCCCACTGTGACATGTGCTGCGCTGAACAAAACCCTGCTGCGGTGCGTTCCACACGGTAACTCCCCCTGTTGGGCAGGTGCCATTGCGGCAGCGGCAGGCACAAGTATTGCCCCTGCCATTGTATACCGCACCAATTTCTTTTGTACCAGTTTGTTTTCTGTCTTTGCAGCATTTTCTGCTGCCTGCCTCTCGCTCTCCTGCTTCCTTTTATAGTAGTGTACTATTGTTGCCTTTTTCTCTGGCCCACAATTTTATTTAACGATGCCTGGACGTTCGTCGTCAACCTGCTGACTAGTTTTTGGTAAAAAAAGGGTATGTACTTGTCCCAGCACCTTCCTGTCTCCTGCTTCCAGATATCCTGTACCTGTTTTCTATATTCTAAATGGTCATTGTCAATCTTCGACTTATGTTACATTATTATTGCTAAGTCAAAGCTATCTGGGTACATGCTTATCAGGACCTCCCATACGTGTGCTCGACAGTTGTTGAAAGGAGCCCCATTGTGTGCGTTAGTGCTTAATTTCACCCCCTTGTTCCCAGCATGCTCCCATATTTTGTCCCCCTGCTCTCCTTTTATGGTCACAAATAAACTTACCACAAGGGAGGGCAGGCTGCATAGTAGGTTGCCCCAGTCCATTGTTTGCCATGGTACATAATGTGCCTCCCCTTTCCCCTTTTGTAACAGCAGCATTTGCCTTGTCCTAGGCCCTGTCCCCCTCCCTCTTTTGTGGCCTGAGCCAGACCCAGTTTTACCTTCCCCTTCCTACTATGAAGTGAGGTAGACCAATCCCTTATCACAGTTCTGCTGTCTTCTTTGCTTTCTCCTCCTTCCCCTGTCTTTGTCGGGTGTCCACTCATTGCCCTCTCCATTGCTACAATCTCCCCCTACTCCTTCCTCATCTGAGGGCACACTACCCTCGTCCCCTCCTTCTGCCTCCTCCTCTCTCTCTCCTTCTTCATCATCCAGTCTAAATTATATCCTCACCAACATGGTGCCCAGTCTTTAAAATTGAGCCCTTTTATTTTGTTAACAAGTATGAGAACATATTTTCTATTATTCTATCAAACGTTCTTTCTCCAGGACACACATGGAAACATTGACCTGGAGTAAAATTAAACATTCAAATGTTATTGTGATATTGGGGCACATTTTTACACATATGGTCGAGGGATTATCTTGATAGGCCATTAGTTCCTGACTTTTGGCTGCCCTTCCTCTATGTCCTAAGTTCTTTCGGGACCCCCCCACCCACTGTTTCTTTCCCTTTGCCTTTTTTAAACCCTTCTCCCTTCAACACACACACACTCACCTTTAGTCACTCGTCTCCCCCTTGTTTCTCCCTTTCTCTCTGGCCTTCTCCACAGGCCAACCCACGCACTCTCACCCGACACAGGGCTTTCTCCTCAGGCCCGACCACTCACTCTCGGTTATTAAGCAATGGCCCTCTCCACAGGCTCAAATTTGCCTATGTTAGTAAAGGTAGGTGCTGAATCACCATCACTCCTTTCGCATATGCCTACCGCAAAGATGCCTAGTGTGATATTTTACATCAGGTACCTGTTGGCTATGACCCTTCTCCCTTGGTCAATGCCTCTAAAACAAGACGAACAACACTTACTACCATACTACCATGCGTGCGTCCCTTCTCAAACAACTATACTCTGCAATGACACCAAACTCCCCTAAATGGCACAACTATACAATCACTGGTACTATGAGCAACTCCCAACTACTGGAGTGTGCCCTTACTATGCAGCTCTCATGCTCTAATACAGTGGTGCCCACACCCACACGTCCACTCCCTATTGGGTGGTGTGTACTAAAATATGACTACTACTGCCAATCCTCCTGCCACCTTGAGGATGCGTCCAAGACACCATAAATGCAGTCCCTCCCCCTTCATGTGCATGCAACCACAATGCAGTGCTTTCTTGCATGGTTACACTCACGTGTCCTTGAGATCTTCGGGTCCTCTCAGCACCAAGCCTCCTGTGTGGGCTCACTCCTTCCCCTGAGCAGGGCGGCACTCGGGATCAGCCAGACTTTCATGTACTCAGCCTCTCCAGGGCTTCATCTGTGTTGAGTGCGGATCATATCTGAGTAGCCGGACCCGCGCCTCTAGAGAGTTCGGCCAGAATACCCTCAGTTGATTGAGAGAAACGGTGATCTAGGCTCGTAATGATATGATATGATATGATATGATAAGGCATTTATAACACGCCTATACACAAGTGTTTCAAGGCGCGATGAGGCAAGGGAGGTAAAACAGGGGGAAGACAGACAGCGGTCCTACTAGGCCAGGTGAAATAGAGATCGCGCAAGTGCAGGGGATGGGGGAAGGGGAAAAGTGCAGGGGGAAAGGGAAGGGGGCAGTGCAGGAGTAAAATAAATAAAGACAAAAAATAAAAGTGCAGGCAGATGGTGGCAAGTGCAAGGTTAAGTGCAGACGTGAGGTGTCAAGTGCTAGTAGGGGCTGTAGGGAGACAGAAACAGTCCCCGAGTGCAGGGTTGCCAGGGAGGCACTGCAGGTGTGCAACTGGCAGGGGGGATGGACCTGGGCCCGAGATCAGAGGATAGCCAGGCAACCAGTGCAGTTTCATATTCAACCAGGAGATCAGCAGGGGAGAGAAGGAGAGAAAGCAGAAGCAAAGAGGAAGGCCTTGAGGTGCTTCCGGAACAGGAGTTTGTTCCCCTCAAGTTTTAGAGAGGCAGGGAGGCTGTTCCCGGAGGCCCCATCAGAATAAAGAGATCTACCACTAACTCGCTAATAAATAAGTTACCAGTAGTAGTCCAAAAAGGAGCGCACACCCGGCAAGAAGTAACACTGTTTATTACAGCCAGGCAAGCACAAATCAAACAGCACAATGGGAAAGGAACTGATGAGAGCTGACAAATTGGCTACAGTAGTTATATACCACTAATACAATGTTGGTGAAGTTAGAAAAAGTTGCACTTTAAACTTCACGTCTTCTCAGTTCTCAAGAAGCTCACTGGTTAGACTACATCATACCCCTATGGATAGACATACATTAGTTAGACGTGATTGGAGCAAACAGACCTACCCCCTTCCAACTCATCATCTCCCCGTGTGGAGCCACATTGCTTCATGCTCCACCCCGCAAATAGTTTGCAATTAGTAATAACATCATTGTGCTGACGATTGTGTCTTTATTCATCTGCCATTGACCAGCACCAGAAAGGAAGGAACACGAGACACCCTGAACTAGTGGGAAGGGAGACATTCAAACACACCTGCAAGATAGAAACCTTCACAAACACTGTTGTGTATACCCTGGGGGCTTGCCACTTTCCAGGGACACCAAAACTTATCATCTGATTGGCTCTTCTTGGTGCGCCCCCCCATTCCATATCCTTGTTCTCATACCCACTGGCCAAGGGTTGATTGGAAACTGCCTTGGTGCCATGCGAGTGCCTCTCTAGATCAGGTCGATTTCCCCAGCTCCCATGAGTATCTGTGGGACTGGCTCATCAACCTTGATTACACCCGAGCAATAGTATATATAGATTTCCAAAATGGCCACGTCTTAAGCACGGGACACGATTGCGAGGGGATTGAACTCCGATATTTATGGAAAGTCATCACAACTTTGTAATGCTCATCCATTTAATGTCTGTACTTACCTTTTGATTGGTGTACTGGTCTAAACCATGGGAATGTCTAAGGAATGACAACTCATATAACAAAGGTTTTTTAAACTGGTGGGTGCAGGGCCTAAGACCCTTGGACGAGATTCAATATGAGGGGGAGAAATATAGATTTGTTCTGTTATGCAATATTGGACAACTTGTTATGACTAATTAATCTGCCTAATCTCTGGGCATCTCGAAGGAGTGACAACTCAAACCACTAAAATTGTAGAAATAGGTATGGGCGGGACTAAAGAACGCAATGAGAATTTTTGGCTAATGTAACCAAACGTGACATGTAAGTTTGATCCAGCTAATAAATTACCACTGAGGGACATGATTTAATTTAGGTGAGATGAATTTACTATCTTTGGACAAATGTCATGATAAGTTGGTAGGAAACCATATTCTAATAATAGTATAAACTGTTTCCATTGTAGTAACAGTAACTAACCCAGGAACGCTCTAAAGTCCATGACACACATATATAATGCCTAAGTAGAGTGAGCTGGGTAAGGAAGACACAATATAAATAATGAAAATTATGTATGGGTAACTCTGAAGATCAAATATGCAAGAAAGTGTCAAATATGACTAATGAAATCTGTGATTTGTCCTATTTTGTTTTGTTTTCCCCTAATTTTCTATCTACTATTCATACATGATACGTGTTACCAATGTACATAGAATTACTTTATTATTGAGATCAAGGATGAGTCTGGTTTTGAAAAAGACCCAAGGCCGAAACACATGTTAACCTACAGACATTGCCCCTCTTTACGACCCTGGCGTTAACCAATGGCGCTATTAGTGCCATGGTTAATGCCGGTAACTTACCGAATCCGCCATGGTGAAATGAGGAATTACCACCCCATTCCAAGGTTGGCGGGGCGGTAATTCCCTGTTTACCATTGGCCCTTCCCCGTTCCCATTTTTGCCCCAATAGGGCTCAATGGGAATGGGGAAGGTGATAATTGCGGTACCATAATCACCTTCAAGGTCCCTTTGCGGGTCCCGACCTTAACGGCTGGTACAGACCAGCCGTTAAGGTCGGAACCCGCAAAGGGACCTCATAATCAGGCGTTAAGGGATTACCGGTACCGCTACCCTTACCGGTACCGGTAATCCCTTAATGCCAAGGTCATAATCTATTGCACCTATATATATATGCAAGACAGAATATACATATAATAAAAAATATGCCTGAAAAATGTAAAATGACTCTTCATTAATCTAACTTGGTGTTGTTTGTCCTGGCGCAACTTGAAGAGTACCAAGGTGTTTAATAAGCATAGGTTTAAACACAGACAGAGATTTTATTTTGGACTTCCAGACTTTGAAGGCCCAGGGAAACATCAGTTAAGGGAACCGTCCCTTTAGTTTTAGGGCCAGTTAGGCATTACACCAACCCAGGAACTTTAGTAAAGGTTTTTAAAATGAACATCTTTGAATGTGTCTCTCTTGATACCATGCCTGTTTCACAAGCAGAGGGACCTGACGTGACACACGCCATATGAAGGCTTCCAGCACCTGTCCAAGCATGTTTGAAAATGTTGGCTGTGACATGCCGTGCAGCATAGCCATGGAGTACTGGAAGGTGCCAGTTCCCAGGAATTGTAGGATGGACACTAACATTAGCAGCGGGAGCACAGCTGTCCTGATGTTAATCCTGCTCTCAATGTCCCCCTGGATTTTGGTGAGCAGCTCTCCTATGGTCTTCCTGTTGAGCCGGTACAGGTTTACCAGCTAGATGTCTGTGAGGGTCTGTGAAAACAAAGAGAAAATGTCAAGGCTAAGTACTCCCAAAAGGAAATACACCAAACACGGGTTACAAAGGAACATACAAAAGATCTTTATTTTATATTGAACAGTTTCAAAGGACAAAGCAACAGATAGCTATCGGCCCTCAGTACAACACAGCAAACTCCAGCGTGGTTCGGTGTGCTCAGTGAGTGGGGCTGTACATTAGAATAGTCGTACCTTATATACCTTTGAAACATGATGTCCAACCCTACTGTGGGTTAATATTGTGTTAATACATTACAGATCTAGAGTTTGTGCCGAGTTCACACATCTATACAGTTAGGGTTTGCCTTTAATACATTCGCCCACAAACAAGCCTAAACGGTACCAGTGTATTTTAGGATTTCTCATAGAGCCTTCTCAAACATTAATACAATGTAGTTTAAACAAGTGTTCTCAGTTCAGTATTTGGATACATTGTTCGTAACATATGCTCGCGGATTAGCTTCATTGGCACAAGTAATCCTTTTCACACAGGTCAACAAAGGACAAGGTCTCAGTTCACGACCCCAACATGTAGCCTGCAGTCAAGTTACACATTAGTTTATACACAGAGGTCCGGCCATGTTACATTCGGAATGACACCGTCCACCATTTTAGCTCACAGGGTGACTTTGCAGAGATAACCTAAAATGGCGAATTGACCTAAAATGGCGGCTTACATTGATTCTAAGATCAAGATCGGGACCTTGCAACACGGATTTCTTCGCAACCGGCTTACAAGCAGCTTGGCGTAGGCTAATATACAAATATTCATTCAAATAGGAGGCACAATATAATTTCCCGTTTGACAAACCCTCCTTTTGGCCTATAACAAGTGCTAAACTATTTCTGATATTCTTGCAAACAACTCCATATATCATCGTCCATGCACCCTGAATCACTGTCAGAAATATCTATTGCCATTAGATCAGTTGCTAAAATTTCTTTTAACACATATGCTTTGGAGTTTTTATCTGGGGCATGTACATTATGTCCTATTGTACCTATCGCCTGTGCGCAACACCCCCCTAGCATAAGAACATATACTAGGCAAACACTGGATACAAGAGCAAAGAAACAACAGAATTCCCAAAATGATCAGTAAGACCGACAACACCTTCCAACCCCAAGATCGCAAGAAGTCCCAGAACCAAGCGCTAAGATCCCAGTTTCCCTCGAGAACATGCACTTCTGAACTAAGGACGTGCAGATTCTGTATTGCCTTGAAGATAGTTGGGGAGGAATCTGGCACGAAAACAAGCAAGCGGACCCCACTAATTTACACACTCCACCACTCTCAGCCAGAATGACATCTAATGCCATCCGGTTCTGAAGTGCTACTAATCTTATTCCCTTCTGTTCTAATGTCATATTGTAGAGTATGTCAGTTGTCCGGTTGATGGTTCTCTCCAGAACTCTCGCTAGTCTTCTGATGTCTTCGGAATTCGCTATCTGCCCCCAAAATGGCACTAATGATTTTGCCACATCTCCCAAGACCTGTGCTGGA
This sequence comes from Ambystoma mexicanum, assembly GCF_040938575.1. NCBI lineage: Eukaryota > Metazoa > Chordata > Amphibia > Caudata > Ambystomatidae > Ambystoma > Ambystoma mexicanum. Next base: position 146,024,690 of record NC_090933.1, read on the forward strand.
GTGTCACCATTCTCGTCCAGGCATGGACGAGCCCTTGAAACCTCTATAGTACTAGCTATGAATACCCCGGGTAACAGGATCCCTAAATAACAAGTCCCCTGCCAATACCTGGGTAACCATGGAAATGCTACATTACCGCAAACAAAGTAGACAGGTTTGCCTACATACAAAGGTCTGTCTTCCCCAGTCAAATTCGCAATGTTGGCACAACCTTTAAAATCTCCCATTGACCGAGTACCATTCCTCTGTATGCAGAAAGAAACTGAATCTTGGCTATGGTTAACAGTGTAGGGAGGAGGCATGGCATCCTTATTGCCTATCGGAGCGGTTGCAGGCATTACAGTCTTCAAACGAGAAACCCCAGTGTTATTAGCTGGCTACGTCCCGGCCGCATGACTTCTTAGTCCTTCCACAACCCTAGCCAACAGAATCCCCTTTTTCTCAAACAATTACTTGGGCAAAAAGCTAGCCCTTGATGAATTTTCTTTCCTCTTCAAATGCACAGCCGAACCGTGCCATAAGTCTATTGAATGCACAACCAAACCGTGCCGTAAGTCTATGTTCTTGGACGTAAATTGTACCTTGATGTTTCCGGAACTGATTGATCTGAGAACAATGTGTCGTCACTTGCTGTTGGAAACAGCGTATCCGGAAGCAAAACTTTTGGAGAGTGTGGAGACAAAATGACAGGTTCCCCAAGCCTCACGGGCTCAGAGAGATTCTCTGATGCACTCTCAACGCTATTTACTGCTTCGGGATCGTTGGTTGCAGCATTAGCGAGGGGTTCTGTTTATTCTGTATCGTGTGGCACTGGGTGAGGAAGTTTCTTGAGATGCGTCGCATCGATCCAGTTTTTTCGACCTGCGACACGCACCGCCGTCTATGTCACCGGCAGGACCTGGAATGGGCCCCGCCAACGAGGTGCAAGGCAAGAAGAACGCTCAAATGCCTTGGTGAGCACCCAATCTCTGGGCCGAATACTGTGGCCCGGGCCCTCGTATCGCACAGGTAAAGCCTCTCGCACCTGGTGATAAATCAAATACAGATTTTTAGTCAACTGGCTACAGTAATCTGAAAGAAGTACATTTTTGACATTCTTTAATGATCGACATTTCGTAAGGTTCCAAATATTGGCAGGTCTCCCCATTACCACCTCAAATGGAGAGAGCCGAGTCTTAGTTTGAGGGGTTGTACGCATGGCTAGTAACATGATCGGTAAGGCGTCTGGCCATTTTAGTTTGGTGCCGGCACACGTTTTAGCGAGCTTGTTCTTGAGGATGCCGTTGTGTCTTTCTACTAGTCCGGCACTTTGAGCATGTCTGGCCGAATGGAACCGTTTGTCGATTTGTAATGCTGCACATTTCTGCAGAATTACAGCAGCGACAAAATGTGGACCATTGTCCGACCAGATGACTCTTGGTAGCCCAAACCTAGGAAAATATTCCTTTAACACAGTTTTTGCAGTAGTCATGGCTGAAGCGTCCTTAACAGGGAAAGCCTCGACCCATTTGCTGAAAGCACAGATGACAATTAACACATATTTCAAATTGTTACAACGTTCCATTTCAATAAAATCAAAGTGGATGACCTCAAAGGGGACAGAGGTGGCCCGAAACTTCCCCTTGGAGTTGATGTTCCCTTTCCCACATTGTGCTGTAAACAGATCATACAGCCTTGGACATAGCGCTGAGCAATTTTCAAAATGTTGTCATTTGCCCACACTTTTTCTAGCTTTTTTGTAACCTTCTGGGCACATATATGTGTAGGGCCATGGGCCATAATGACCATCATCATCACGTATGTGTCAGGAAGTAGCCATTTTCCTTCAACCACATCCACCCAATACCCATCATCATCAAGTTTCCCCAAGCCTTCTGCCCATTTCTTGGATTCTTCTAACGTGGCATCGGCTTGGATATCCCTTACGGACCCAACACCCTCATCCATTGCATAGGCATTTACAGTCTCCCTTGAAACATAGATCTCTGTAACGAGATTGGTGGCAGTCTGTTTAGCTATCTGATCAGCAAAAGCATTCCTTTTTCCTACATCATCTATAATCTTTCGATGTGCTGCACATTTCACGACAGCTAACTGAGTAGGGAGCGCAAGCGCTGAAAGCAGTTGTACTATTAGGCAGCCATGCTGGATCTTGATACCATGTGAAGTTAAGAACCCTCTCTCTGACCAAAGTCTCCCAAAGTTGTGAACCACACCAAAGACATACTAACTATCAGTATATATGTTTATGGTAAGCCCTTTGGAAAGTTCACAAGCTCGGGTCAATGCTATAATCTCTGTGGTCTGCGCAGAGATATGCATGATTCACTTAGTTTCCACTACTGTGCTCAATGTGGTAATTGCATTAGCAGCTGTGGATGTACCAAACGGAAGTTTGAAGCAGGAGCCGTCACAAAACAGCTCCCCTTGTGGATTGTTCAAAGGAGTGTCTTTCAGATCAATTCTACCCTTTGTCTCTTGTTCGGTAGTAAACAGACAGTCATGTGACTCTTCGTCACTGCAAGCAGTACCTTGCGGGAAAGGTAAGAGTTCAGCCGGATTAAGAACACAACACCTCTTAATTTGTATGTGAGGAATGAACAAGATCAATTCATATCTCGTCAACCGTGCGAAGTGAGGTGTTGCGTTTGGGTTCTGTTCAGTAAAACATCTACAGAGTGAGGCACCGTCTTATTTGGTTTGTAAAGGTCTCATTGACTTTAGTTTGTCTTCTCAAATTTAGTTCTAACCCAGCGCCTCACCACACCGGTACACCTCAATTTTGTTTTTCAATTTAGCATCAGGGTTAGATCATGGCCTAGGACCATTCCCTCACTCTGTTTTACAGATGCAGCAGCGACAGCTCGCAAACATCTTGGCAAAGCGCATGCTACAGGATCAAGGGCGGAAGAAAAGTAACCGCATGGCCTACTCTTCCCTCCATGTTCCTGCGTTAATACAGCCAAAGCACATCCATCACATTCATGCACAAACAACACAAAGGCCTTTTCATAATTTGGTGTGCCCAAAACTGGTGCCGAGCACAATGCAGTCTTGAGCAGATCAAATGATTGCTTGTGTTCCATGCTCCACGGCAATGGCGGAGAAATGCCCTTCTTCGTCAAAGCCAACATCGGCTTAATCACTAGTGAGAAGTTTGGGATCCACAACCTACAGTAAAAAGCCATACCTACCAAGGCTCTAACTTCCTTCTGTGTATTTGGGACAGACATGCCAGAAATGTGTTTTATTCGTTCACGTGTCAATCTTCTTCCATCCTTTGACAGGAGATAGCCTAAATAGGCGACTTCCTGGCAACAATATTTAAACTTTTTAAGCAAAGCTTTGTGACCACGTCTAGCCAGGTGAATAAGCAATAACACAGGGTGCTCCTTACAAATACTCAGAGTCAGCAGCTAAACGCAAGTCATCAACATAATGAAGCAATGTACAAGAAGAGGGCAATTCAAGAGTATCAAGCTGCTCTTTCAAAGCCCTACTATAAATGCTAGGACTTTCCGTGTAACCTTGCGGTGCACGGGTAAAGGTGAATGAGCGTCCCCCTAAGGTGAACGCGAACAAGTTTCTACTGTCCTTGTGTATAGGAATACTAAAGAAAGCATTCTTCAGATCCACAACACTGAAGTAAATAGCTGAGGCTGGAATCATAGTTAATATTGTCGTCACATCAGGCACAATTGGAAATTGCGGAGCGACAACCTTATTAATGGCACACAAATGAATTATGAAATGAAAAGGAATTGCATTATCACCTTTTTTGTACACGGGTAAAATTGGACTATTGCACAAACTACCTGCAATTTCCTCAATCACCCCGCGGTGCACAAAATCGAAAACGATGAATTTCAAAGCTTGCTCGCCCTGAACTGAAATCTTATATTGTGGAATACGTGGCAGCTTTATTCTATGTTTCAAGACTATTTTAACATGCTTGATCTGTAAAACGCCAACATCATTATCGTAATCAGAAGAACAATGAATTACCACATTTAATTCCTTCAACAGATTCAACCCCAGCAAATTCTCTCCACAATTCCAAGTCAAAAGAAATGGACAGTGGTCCGTAAAGGGACCCAAAAAAATAGGTACCGGCGAAGAGACTGGACAAACAACTGGTGTGCCAGAAAACCCTACAGAAACATTGGTTTGCCCTGACAGTGGAATGTTTGGAACCCGAGAATGATCAATGGAACACTTCTGTGACCCTGTATCTACCAAGAATAGATGTTTCCTATTTCCCACTATCATCTCAAAGTAGGGACCTTTCTGATTAACGGGAATAGGCGTAGGTTCCAAACCCTGCTTCGGGCAATCATAACGAAGCAGAATATCGTCAAAAGGAAGCTCCTCAGAGAGGTAAGCAGCAGAAGGATGATCAAATATGTTTCTAGTATCCACACTCGGAGTCTGATTATCCTGCGAAAAAGGTTGCTGTGGATCCTGTGCAAACTGACCTCTACCAGGGCCCCCTACACCTGGGTGACCTCTGGATCGTCTACCCATATTTCTGAATGTGTTATTCGACCTTTGTCGAAGGACGGGGCATTGTGCATGCCAATGACCCTCTTGCCGACAATAGGCACACTGGTTAATGTTCACAGGACCCAAAGGCACATTCCCTTGTGGAACATACTGACCTCTAACCTGCTGTAAGAATACTTTAGTCTTCAAATCACCTTTTCTCTTCTCTACTCTTTCCTTTTCATTATTGACACGATTCTCATAGTACTGAGCCATGTGTAGTACTTCTGATTGCGACTTCGCCTGCCAAGCGCTCTCAGAAAACATAATTTGTGACTGGATGTCAGGCAGCAATCCACGCACAAATTTGTCCACAAATAATATTTTCCCAGACTCTGTGCCTAAGTCTTGTCCACTGAAATGTGAGAATACCTGTTTGAACCGATTAAAGAACTCGGTAGCACCCTCAGACTTCCCTTGGACACAGGCCGTAAGCTTGTCCCAAATAATTATTTTTCGGGAATTATGGTTTTCAATTTTACAATGATTCTATCAGGCAAGGTTAGCATCACCTGAGGCGGTCTCTCACCAGCTGGCCTTTCTCCATCGAGTCTAATTATGTTAGCCCATGTATCTCCCAACCCTGGTACGTCATCTATAGTCCTAACCTGTTTCCACAAATCTACGGGCAGGAGTACAGGAAATAACAGATCAATATCACTCAAGGTGAATACTGAGGACTGTAAAACAGACTCTATTTCTTTATAGAATCCTGTCTGATTTTCCTAATGTCAGGAATAGATTGTCTAATGGTATTCACTTCCTGTCTCGAGACCGGGACGTGAACAAACTGTGATATATAATGTGCAGGAATGGTCACAGCAACTGCATTCGTTGCAGGAGCGGCCGCAATCTCAACCTTCGGGACAAATGTCGGAGGAACCTCTCTCATAGGCAACTCAGAAGTAGGCAACTCCGAACGCTTACTAGGCAACAGAGCCAAGTCGAGCGCTAAAGCAGTCGAAGAAGTGTCAAGTGAAAAAGCTCACTTATAAATACTCAATAACTCTGTGGGACTACTAATCTTTCTCTTTACACATTCATCCTGCAGGTACTCTATCATTACCTGTATCACTTTCCTCTGCATTTCTGGCATATACTGACTATATGTGTCATATACCTCAACTGGAGTTATCGACATGTCTGAAATCCATCTAATCGCGTCTTTCGTAGAAATTCGTACTTCCTCAGATATCTATTTACAACAAGGAAGGAACCGTTTCTGTACATACATACTACCCTCGTCGTCATCCTCATTCTGTAACCTTTCCAACTCCTTTCTATACTCAAATATCCTCTCAACATGCTCATGTACTTTCTCGACAGTGTCTCTTGAAAACGCTAAAGTGTTCAGATCCCTCAACGCTTGTGGGAGATCTGCATTATTCAATTTGCCCCACATTACGCATAAATGAATCCCTAAACCTTCAATAAAAACATTTTTCTCAGGAAAATTATCCATATTAGAAAGTGTGGCAAAAATATTAGCTCGATCATCCCTCTCTATGCAACGATTAGCCCATGCAATCAAATCCCTTTTCTTCTCTGGAGGTACAGTATTACGAGTGACAACCCTTGACCCCGCACCCTGATTGACTACAAGCGGTACAAGACCACTTGGAAGAGGGGGAGCAGGTAAATTCAATGAAGGTACTGTTACTGGTGCAATAAGAAGAGGTGGGGGAACAGGTGGAAGAACAACAACTGGAGGAAGAGGAACATTAGGAGGAGCAGGAACAACAGGAACAACAGCAGGAAGAGCAGGAATAACAGCAGGAAGAGGCAAAGCAGCAGGTAGAGGAACATATGGAGGAGGCGCAGAGGCACCAGGCATTTGTTCATTTAACAATTTATCAATAAATTCATCGGAAACATGAAGGTCTTTGGAAGGATAGATTTTTCTGAATTCCAAGCGAGAAAGCCCTATCCATATTTCTAGCCGGCTCAGCATGTTTATCCTGGTCATATAACAACGCTTTTTCGGCGTTCGTTTTATGACGGCGCGCATGTTTTTCTCTACTCTTAAATTGCTGCAACGCTTCTTTTTTCCAATTCTGCAAAACATCAACTGCTGCAGGTCTAGCCTTTTTCTTAAATAGAATTGACTCTAAATACTCAATACGAGGGATTTCAAAATTACCATTGATTGGCCACTGTAGTTCGGAGGCATGTCTGGTTTGTCTGTGCCAAATATCATTAAACACTATACTTCCAATGCCATGCTTACAGTACATAGTACAAGCTGGTGACCCCTCCTGTGGTGCCGGATGGCTAAATTCCAAAGATTGCCTATCACTGCGGAATAACGCCCTGAAGCAGGTAGTCAATTTCCCAGGCATATCAAAATATTGGTGTTACCTGGTCAATAATTGTATTTGCAGATACAATACGCCAAATCAAATGATCAGGATACTTAAGAATCGGGTCACGACTCACCTGATCACTCCTAAGGAGGTCCGATCAGATTTCAAAATTCTTAAATTCTTACCTAACTAATCTTACCTCGTGTTTGGTGATTCCGGCAAATCTGCCCACCTCGATAAGTGGACCCTCGTCAAGATGCCGTCTCGGACCACATGCTAATCGTCCAGGGATCGGGTCGTGCAGCGCTGCTGAGGTGTCCCGTCTCTTTCAGAAGGGCCCCTTATTTTGTCACACCGTCCGATCCCGGTCCAATAGCGTGTGTCAACCTTTGACAATCCGGCATCAATCTTGAGGGTCACTATTTGGGCGCCAACTGTGAAAACAAAGAGTAAATATCGAGGCTGAGTACCCCCAAAAGGAAATACAGCGAACACGGGTTACAAAGGAACATAAAAAGATCTTTATTTTATACTGAACAGTTTCAAAGGACAAAGCAACAGATAGCTATCGGCCCTCAGTACAACACAGCGAACTCCAGCGTGGTTCGGTGTGCTCAGTGAGTGGGGCTGTACATTAGAATAGTCGTACCTTATATACCTTTGAAATATGATGTCCAACCCTACTGTGGGTTAATATTTTGTTAATACATTACAGATATAGGGTTTGTGCCGAGTTCACACATCTATACACTTACGGTTTGCCTTTAATACATTTGCCAACAAGCCTAAACGGTACCAGTGTATTTTAGGATTTCTCATAGAGCCTTCTCAAACATTAATACAATGTAGTTTAAACAAGTGTTCTCAGTTCAGTATTTGGATACATTGTTCGTAACATATGCTCACGGATTAGCTTCATTGGCACAAGTAGTCCTTTTCACACAGGTCAACGAAGGACAAGGTCTCAGTTCACGACCCCAACATGTAGCCTGCACTCAAGTTACACATTAGTTTATACACAGAGGTCAAGACGGCCATGTTACATTCGGAATGACACCGTCCACCATTTTAGCTCAAAGGGTGACTTTGCAGAGAGAACCTAAAATGGCGGATTGACCTAAAAGGGGGGCTTACATTGATTCTAAGGTCGGGACCTTGCAACAGGGATTTCTTCGCAATGTGGCTTACAAGCAGCTTGGCGTAGGCCAATATACATATATTCATTCAAATAGGAGGCACGATATAATTTCTAGTTTGACAGGTCAAGGGTGAGTGCATGACCCTGTGTATGGGCACTCGTCTGACATGGTGTCTTCTCCTCCTCCTTTCTACACCCTGTGCCCTGGGCTGATTTTCCTGCCTCTGGAGGTCCATGAGCTGTGTGAGCAGCTGCATATCGCAGGTTACAATGGCTAATGGCAGCATGATGTTGGAAAGTGTGTTTGGGGAAGGCACGCACCTTATGTAGCCCTCTTGAGTGGATTGGGTGCACCTGTGGCTTCATTTGTGGCACCTGTCTGCATGTACCCCCACTTGAAAGGCGGAGGTAACTGCGCAGTGTGTTCGGTAGAATTACCACAGAATTTTGGTGGTATTACTGCCAGGTCCCTACCTGTAATACAACCGTATTTTAATTTTTTTAATGTTTTATTGGTTAAACCATTTCAACCTTTAACATTTTTTTCACATTCAATTCAATGTATCCTTCAGTCAAGTCACATCAGGCAAAAGATCATTATTTGATGATCTATAATGTTATTCCCCTTAGGCATTTTGGCAGGAGGGTAATATGAGCCCGTTTACTACCCTCTTACTTACTGACCTTCCTCCTCCAATCCCAGTTTCAGGGATTCCACAAATTTTAGAGTGTCTATTGTTCTTCCCACCTTTTCAACTGTCAATAGTCTCTCCCAATATTCCTCCTCCATTTCTGGTGAAATCCTGAGAGTATAACTCCCCATTTCCGTCTGGCGCTTCAATATCAGGGCCGGGCAGGTTAGCATGACGTGCCTAATGGATTACAGTTGCTCTTTGTTTTCACAATGTCTACAATATGCTTTTGATTTATTTTTCTAGTTGCTTTCTCCTCCATTTAACCTCTCTAGAGTTCCAGATGTTCAGTTTGCATCTCTCTAGAAGGTATCTGTAGTGGCTTGAGGGGAACTTCTTTAGATATGGTGGAAGGATGTTCAATGCTTTACGTTCCCACATGATGTTATGACACTGGTTTCTTGACAATTTCTTCTCTTGAGTTTCTTCCCAGTCTTTTTCCTGGACAGTTCTTTTAGCCTTGTCCGGGTTATATTTCAAGGTATCCTCGGAGATGCTGAACTGTTCTAGAATAGCCTTGCATTTCTTTTTCCAGCGTTGGAGTATCGTATCTCTATTTATTGGCCCTGACTGGGCTAGTATTTCATATGGCTGTGGTGGTTTGTCAAGAATGCATTTCCAGTAGAGAGATAGAGTTTTCCATAGCACTATTGACGCCAGGGATTGGAGCCTTAGTTCAGATCTTATGAGCTCAATCGACAGCAAGTTTAGAAGGCATAAGATTTTCCGCCAGAAGTAGGACTCGCAAACCTTCCATACTTCCCAGCTCAGGACTAGCAAGGCCTCAGCTCCATAAGTAATTACAGCTGACACCTTTTGTTTATAAAAAGTTACAATAGGCGTCAAGGAGAACTTCCCGTACCTTCGATTTATTATCAGCCCTTGATTAGTTAAAGTCGTTAGTTTGTCCCGCATCAATGCATAGTGGCCTTCTTCATTACAGTTTTTATTAATCCTTAGTCCAAGATATAAAGTTGTGTCCACCACTTCCAATTTTTCATTCTCTAACAACCAGGTGTGATTTTTCATTGCCCCTCTTTTACCACGCCTGGACTTCATTATCAGGACCATGGATTTCTTGATGTTTATTTTCATCTCATTTTCTATTAGGCATTTGTTGAAGGCCTCTATCCTTCGCTGAAGCCGATGGGGCATCAATGGCACTTCCGTCCCATTTATCTTTGGGGCGGAGGCGCGGGTCTGGTCAGGAATGGAGCCAAGGCACATCCCTGCTTAATTTCACAGGATGTTCCGATCTTTCTGATCACCCCTCCATTTGCTGTTTGAACCTGTATCATGGTATCAGTGTACAGGGCTTGGATGGCTTCTAAAAGGTATACCGGGCATCCCCATTTTTCCATCTTTTGCCACAGGCGTTCCCGGTTTATCCCATCAAATGCCTGTTTGAGATCAATAAAGGCTAAATAGATGGCTTTTTTTCCTTCCAGGGCGTTTGCTTTCATGAGATTGATTAGGAACACATTTAAAGGCATGGTCTAGTAAAAATGTTTATTGTCCCTACGGGTCGGCCATGTTTTTTTAAGCCTAAGTGGCTCGATTTTAGAAAACGTTCCTATGGACCTTACCCGAGTTTTCGTCCATTAAACGCACGTGAAAACAAGCACCAGGGAGCCGCCATTTTCTGATAATCCTATCTTTTCCCCCATCGCCCTGGCTGACCTGCTTTTGCGGCACTAAATCAATTCCCCCGCCCCTGAGCCTGACATTATCAAAACATTCATATTCTCTGCCTCTCTCCGTGACGTTACTGTGCTGCGTAGGCAAACGCGCCCAGTTGTCTTCTGCGCGACTCCACACAGAACCCGGAAACCAACACAGATCAACTCACAGCACAGCGCGCCACAATTCGGAATATGAAACTGTACTTTAAAATGAAACAGCAACACAGTACATTTGGTAAAGTACATTTGACATTAAATGTTTAGAGAATATTCAGCAATTGCCATATGAACTCCGAAAGCCATTTATTTTCTTTTATCTGTATCCGCAATAACTGTTCCGTTTCATCTTGAGTCACGCGCTGTTCCTTTATGGTACACAGGGTGTTCATTTTCGTAAAAAGAATCACTTTGGAAGCACGGTGAACCGCAAGGCTGTTCCATCAACTAGGCACTAGTCCAGCCTAAAGGTTGATATGTTGCTTCTAGCAACTAGTACAGCGTAAGGGCATGTGGGCCCTTGGCGATCATCCCATAATATGGTGATCGTGCTCCAGGTGTTGACACGAAGCTGCAGGTGTCTGCTGAAGAATCCATCCGCCGGTGTCTCAAACAGATGGCAGAGGCAGAATGGGATCAAATACCTGTTATGAAAACAAAAAAATTATAATTAGTCTCGCTAGCCGAACTTCATTAATATTACTCATTTTATTTATTACGGCCGATCAGAAACTATTTGCTTGCAAGGATAGTTCAATGGAGTATGTTCGTCTCTAAAATCAATGCGAAAAGTAACGAGATAAATCGAGGCCAACACACAATGATAAACGACAGTTAGTCTACATGCGTGAGGAATGATATGATATATGATATGGCATTTGTGACGCCCCTATACTCAAGTGTTTCTAGGTGTGACGAGGCAGGTGGGGAACAAGGGCAGACAGACAACGATCCTACTAGGCCATGTGTCTTTCTGATCACGCATGTGGAAGGGCTGTACATGGTTAGTTGAATACAAATTAAATAATAGGGCCAGCTGGTGGCAAGTGCAAGGTAAATGCCGGGAGAAGGGGCTGAAGGATACAGAGACAGTCCCGTAGTGCAGGTAGGCAGTGCAGGGAAAAGTGGCTGGGCCAAGGACAGAGATCGATGAGACCAGTGGACATGCATGCCCATGTGCCCACTACGAACACGTTTTACTTGCTTTTCCTAGCTCTTCATTCATTCATTTATTCATGCATCCATTCATTAAATCTTCATTTCGGTATAAAAGCGTGTAAAGATTTACTTACATTATATTTGAAATTTCCATTGTGTCTCTTCGTAATGCAGTCTGTAAAACGGACCGTGCTCTTGACAACGATTTTTCGTATACTGAACTAAAATGAAACTCGGTCTAGTTTCTGAATTTTCTGCCTTATCGTCTCTTACGTTATTGCGCACTACCTTCAAATGTAGTTCTTTCGGCATGGTCCCTGTCTCAAGGTCAAAAAACAATAGACCCTTATACTTCCAGTGCGACTTGTGGGCCTCATCTGGGCGCTGTTCTTCGCATTCTTTATTTGCAACATCATGTAGTATAGGCATCTGTGAGAACTTGAAGTTTAGAATCCGTCTATGTAGTGCGCCTCAATGTGCAAATGCGAACTGGCTTCTCTCCCAAATGCCACGGCCCGCTTGGCTGGCGTGTTCTAAGTGCCCCAATTTTGTCCCCGTTGTCTGCGAGCTTTGCAGCCCAAATTGAGACATTAAATTTTTTGCGGAAGGTCAGGGAAAGTATAAAGTACCACAGGAGTTGAGTTAAAAGTGAGATTTATTGTTTTTTTTGTTTGTTTTATTATTTGCAATACGCAAGCCTCCCCTCCGTTAACAGTGCGCAGCATTTACATTTACATGAGATGAGACATGAGAAAAATATATACAGACACATATGTGAGGTGAATAGAGAGAATTCAAAGATGACACCCAGCTTGTTCGCCACCCATGATGGTGAAGGTAGGGGTTAGGTTTACAGGTACACTGTACAATAACATTTATTTACAAAAAGACAATCGTATTGCAATTATTTAAACCGGGATTTGTACTTCACAATCAGCTGTGCTTCGGGTGGGCATGGCACAGTCGCAATGTTCGGTGGCAATGGATCACTGCTCTGCACAGAAATGTCCAAAATTCCCTATCTGTGCTTCTCTAACACAGCAACAATAAGGCCTTTCACAAAGTCGAACTGCATTTCATCATAGACTGGTTTGATCACCCATTGCTTACTTCGTTTTGAAAACACCTTAGTGTAGCGAGGCATCCTTACTTTACCCCTAGTCCTAGATTGTTCACGTCCGACATTGCTGTTATGGGCCAAGAACGCTAGTAGAGTGCGATGTTTCATGCCCCGAAAGCTAAAATGCAAGCGCTTTGGCCTGTACTTTAGGCACATATTGTGGAACACCTCCAAATCTCCTGTGTGACAGAATTCTGTCAGTCCTCTCAAATCTCTTGATAGAGTTTTGTCGAAAACAATCTCTCAATGGCTTTGTGTGTCAGTGAAGATGGAATCAACCACTTCTTCTTCCGTGCCTCCCCTGGGGACAAAGGGCCATGTTCACATTGGTGGAAACGTTCATTTGCTGTCCAGCGGTGAAGGTTGGTACAGTGGTGCATCAGTGACCGCCATTTTTCAAGTAGTATTTCCACTGACCCCTCACAAGTTTTTGAGCTCCACCAAAGATGGTTGGTGATAGAATGTGACCACTGCAAAATACTTTCAAAACCTTTTTTTTCCCCTGCAGCCGAGATTTTCTTATTGATTGATTTAGCAAGATGCCGTACGTCAACTTGATGTTTAATATGTGGGAACTGCTCTCTCATTGTCTTGGCAATTGAAACGTGTCTATCCGTGGCTATGAGGTTGATGTGCATTCCCCTTGATTGTAGATATTCCACTGATTTTATAAATCCTAGTTTCTCCATGGCCACTGACGATGTACATTGTGTTACCTGCACGACCACCGAACTCACAATTTTCTTACTATCCATGTCCTGAAAGTGGTAGGTGCAGTACTTGGCAGAAAATCCAGGGCTGTCGCACTGTCCATCGTCGGCTAGCCTGAATCGTTTGCCTTCGAATGTACTTGCTAGAGACAATTGTTCAATTTTCCAAGCATCACTAATGGCCGGAAACAGATAATCACGTTGGTATATGTAGTACAGCGCTTTAGAAATGAAATGGAGTCCCACAAACTGAAAGAAAGCCTCTAACTTTCTAAAACTGGAGCCACTAAAAAGTGATGCAGCTGCACACAGTAGATTGCCTGCTGGCAGTTTCCCCAGCATCAGTTGTGCAGACCATGAGAACCTATGATTTAATCTACAGGCGGCATTTATTTTGACGTTACTGCCTTTTATTTGACGAGTCACATTAATCAATGGCTTCCCACATACTTTCCCTCTAATGGAATGCACACATTTCAGCATACTTATAATTTCCATCAAACAACTGTCGAATACAATGTATTTGCTCTATTTCATTAGACTGTCATCCTGCGTCAACGTAGTTTCGGCCTGTGACGTTGTGGAGATTTCAATACATTGGAAAGTAATATAGCTGATATCAAGTTCTGATGCGTCTATGGATGCTGCGGCTGGTTCATTCTCTGTCATTTCGACATCTATTACTTCAACATTGATGGGAGAACACAACAATGTCGACAGGTTTTTTGGTGGCAAATTTTTGGCGGGTGTAGATTGTGTAAATTGATCTGCAACTACTTCAGAGCTATCTTCAATACATTCAATAACATCTTCTTGTGGTGGTGCGGTCGCACTGTAGCTATGGTCCAATGCAACTTTGCTGTAGTCTCCAAACACAGTTAATTCATGTTCTGGCCATTGGACATGAGCATCTCGAGCCTGAACACGCCTCGCCTCAATTAATAGTTCCTCCATAGTGTACACGGTCCGGCAAGCCACATCTCTCATTCGCTTCACTGTCTGTGTGTGTATAGTTCTGACACCCACGGGTAACTGGAGGAGAGATTGGAAAAGGGATGTTCAGTTTAAACACAAGGTGGAGTGTAGTAGAATTGACTGGAAAAAAACATAAAATAGTCCCCAGCACAAACATTTTTTTAAAGTTATGAACTGTTTGTAACAAACCTTTTTTTGGTTTTTTTTCTTTGCAACTTTTTTGACTCGACCTTCAACATCTACACGCTGTAGCTCCGATTCGTTTCCGCATGTCCTCCCTTCCTCTTGCGCTGCAACGACTATATTTTCAGTATCCGCATAGACAGCACGGAATGAGGCTCCATCGTCTCCCTGAAACATAGTACTTTCATTACTATGTATCAAAATATTGTTAGCATAAAACACACGTGAGGACGAACACACAGGTACATCTCAATAGCCAAACATGATTTAAACATTGTGTGCAACAATCAAACGACAAGTATTCGACCAGTGATGATCTATTTTGATGGAACTGTCAGTATCCATACCTCTGGCTCTGCATGGACTGCCATTAATGGTTGTATTGGAGAGGAGGCATCCGCATCTCCCTGAAACACAGTACTTGCATTAGTATGCTTTTCAATATTGGAAACACAACAAACACTTGGGGTCGACGGCACAGATACATATAAAGAGATAACCACAAATGATGCATTGTCCAAAAGAATCAAGGAAAATCCAAATATGATCACATTTCATCAACTTATTTCAACGATTCCTTTACATCTGCATCATCTAAATGAGATGTTGTGATTGTGGTGGAAGCTCCGTCGTCTCTCTGAAACACAGTACTTGGATTAGTATGGTTTTCAATATTGGAAACATAACACACACTTGGGGTCGAACGCACAGGTACATATAAAGAGATAACCGCAAATGATGCATTGTCGAAAAGAATCAAGGAAATTCTAAATATGATCACATTTCATCGACTTATTTCTCCTATTTATTTACATCTGCATCATCTAAATTGGATGTTGTGATTGTAGTGGAAGCTTCGTCGTCTCCCTGAAACACAGCACTTGCGTTAATAGGGAAGAAAGTATAGAAAATGGAATCACGTTATATGATCACGCATGATGGAGCTGTCATTATCCATACCTCGTGCTGCTGAAGAATATCTATGGATGTTGCAAATGTAGTGCGCACTTCCGAAAGCTGTTGCGCTGATTCTTATACGCATGGTCCCGCTTCCACTTCCCCTGGATTTACTTGAATGTCAGGCTCTGCATCAAGTACAGGGGTTGACGCTCCATCAACTGCCTGAAACATAGTACTTGCATTAGTGAGGATTACAATAGTGAAAACATAACACACACCTGGGGTCGACAGCACAGGTACATATCAATGGCTAACCACGAATGAAACATTGTGTAGAACAATCAAACGACAAGAATTCCAGCTCTGATGATGACGCTCGATGGAGCTGTCAGTATCCATACCTCCTGCTGTTGAAGAACATATAGAAATGTTGTAGATGTGGCTGACGCTTCAGCATCTCCCTGAAAGACAGTACTTGCATTAGTATGGATGCAAACAAACACCAGTGGACGATAACTAAGGTGTATATCAATTGGAAAGCACTAACCAAACATTCGGTAAAATGATTACCCGATAAAATAAAATATTACTTGACATGCATAAAACAAGTCTGTGTCGGATTAGCCTAGTAAGATTACCCGATACGCGCTAGAAGTGGTTGATAACTGCGACCACGTCAAGGATGTAGAATGTTCTTGCTTCAGATTCAAGGGATAGTCAAGAAGTTGTAAAGGTAAATTAATGATTGATAATGAAATGCCAATATTAAAAATAGCCATGTAAGGCGACAGAATACTTGTCAAATGCTCAATATAGCACAGTTCCCTGTTCCCATATATATACTTTGCCATTGTGGGTTATGAAATCGAAAAAGAATATATTGGTAAATGTCATTATTCAAAAAACTATACACTCATATCAATATCGAAATTATTACAAGGGATAGAACACCTACGATATCAATTAATCCGTTCGGATACCTACACACTACCGCAAGGCCTAAAGCTAAATCCGGACACTTGACTCACCGGTGGCGAAATGTGGACGAATAGAGTGGGAATAGCGTTTTCGCGCAATTTCCGTGTCGTTCGCCGTTTATTCTTCTTTGTTACCCAAGATGTTGTGTACATGTCCAAGGAAAAGAGCCGGCTGCAGATGTGGTATCGATCACCCCTCTTGTCCTGTAAGACTTGTTGGACTCTACTTTCCAGCTCATCCAGTGGATATCCGCAATGTCTGACCCATTCTCTTATTCGATCAACAGTTTTCGGGAATACATGCATTGTAGTGCCTTCAGATTTAGCATGGGTCTTCGAAGGGCAACCGCTAATCGAACAGGCAGGCATTGTTGATAAATCTGAAAAGTAAATATCGACATTATTATACAATCTTCAAGAATAAAGATTTGATACAAAAGTAAATGAATCATACAATGATCAATGCAAGGTTTGTTTTGGTCGCAGGAACTATACCAGTTCATTATGTGCGGCTTAGTATTTGCATAAGTTGCAGAAATGTATAAATGATGTGACTAAAAACTGAACATGTGACTCATCCCTTGGATGTTCTGTATTGCACGAGAAGGAAACATGCTTACATTATAGACTGGACCCCCGAAGGGTGCAATTTGATGACAATAGACACAGATGAAAATAAATAGATCTATTGATAGCATAGCAATGGAAACTCAAGTCAATAGCAATGAGACCAATGAACCTAGCACTATTGTGTACTCAACTCGCAAATAGATATAAATTTAAAAATCTGCGAAATATGACTAGGATACATGGCCTTACCTTGACCAACAAACAGTTGGATTCAGCAAGCAGAGCAGTATGTTGAGGAGAATGGGTGGGTGGCCACAGTTAGCACACTGATGGGTTTGCTCTAAGCGGTCACAGAAGTTCACGGATAGCACGACGACGAGCAGATTAGCGTAGATCTCAGTGGTTGCCAGGTAACACGTTCAGGAGTTGACTTGCAAAGCACAAAGATGTTCTCATGAGACATATCAAGTGGTTTATAAAGTATTAGAAACAGGGGTGTGTTTATGAATGAATGACGTATGTATGTCGTGGTCTTAGGGGGGCGGCCTGCTTCAAGGGGAGGCCTGGCTGGAGACACAGGGTCTGAGGAGGCCATGTGAGCGATGGCCCCTGGGCGTGGGATACCTTTTGAAGTATACATGCTGTTTGGCACCTTGGCCGTTTGCGCCCGTCACAGCCCCCCATGCCAACGCTCATCCCCGGGTGCGAACCGCCTTTGATAGAGGGGAGTGGGATGGATGGGCCTGGGGCGTGCGGATAAGGCACAGGAAGACTGCTGAATGGAGACACACTTATGTGGATTGCAGGGGGGCGGCCTGCTTCAAGGGGAGGCCTGGCTGGAGACACAGGGTCTGAGGAGGCCATGTGACCGATGGCCCCTTGGCATGGGACACCTTTTGAAGTGTACATGTAGTTTGGCACCTTGGCCTTTCGCGCCCCTGACAGCCCCCCATGCCAGCGCACATCCACCGGTGCGAACCGCCTTTGATACAGGAGGGTGGGATGGATGGGCCTGGGGCGTGCAGATAAGACACAGGAAGACTGCTGAATGGAGACACACTTATGTGGATTGCAGGGGGGCGGCCTGCTTCAAGGGGAGGCCTGGCTGGAGACACGGGGTCTGAGGAGGCCATGTGACCGATGGCCCCTTGGCGTGGGACACCTTTTGAAGTGTACATGTAGTTTGGCACCTTGGCCTTTCGCGCCCCTGACAGCCCCCCATGCCAGCGCGCATCCACCGGCGCGAACCGCCTTTATATCAATATATAGTATATCGTCTTTAAATCAATGATAGTATATTGTTGCTTATCAATAACAAATGCCACATACCGGAGATTCTTGTGAGCACAGACCCACACTTCAACCGGTGTATTATAGTGGTCAAGACCCAAGGCCTGTATAATCCAATGGTAATTGTTAGTATAGACATATGTGTGACTTTTATAGAGACATAACCCACTGAAAGACTTTGAACAAGTGTTATTTAGTGCATGCATTATCGAGAATATGTTATGTTAGCTTAGATAGATAATGACCACCCTGCTTCACAGCGGCCAGACCTTCACCCATTCGGAGCACAGATGTCTGATGTCCATCCTTGAATGGAGACACACTTGATTCATTTAAAAAATCGAAACAACCGTTGTTAAAATATATGTGGTGTTTTATTTTGTATCTTATTTTGATGACACAAAAATACAAGACTTTAAACATTGTACAGTTCAGGTTGCAGCACAGCGAGAGAAAATCCCCTGTACTGACCGCTGTCACTCGGGAACGTTTCTCTAATGGCACGAACGGCACAAGGGGGTGTCACTCTTCGAACGCGGTGCCCAAGCCTCCCGTGGAACCACCATGTAAAGGAACGATAGGCCACCAGCCTGTACCACCTGTGAAAAGGAATGAAACAAACTGTTTTTAAATGACCAAGATAAGTTTAATACACGTTTGTTGTCAATGACAATTCTTGTAACTAATGGCATTCTGCACGGACAAATGCTATCTAGACAATGCACACTATTGAACGACTTACATGCGTTACAATGATATGTAGATGTAATTTTGGATATAGTAGAAGAACATGAAATAGGAGTGGCATGACAAGCAGAGTATACTTACTTGTTACTCGGATTACGAGGACGAACAGTTGCGCGAAGTTCGTGCATAAGCACCATCATTATTCTCAACACAGCCCATGTGAGGCAGGCTGCCCTGAAGTCTGGCAGCTCGGTGATGCATTGCGGTCGTGGCTCGCCTTCCGAAATGTAGGCCAGGCATCCCGAGTTTTCTCGGCAGCAGCAGTTCTCCTCCTCGGTCGGCATTAGCTCGCACCGATTGCATGT
This sequence comes from Ambystoma mexicanum, assembly GCF_040938575.1. Taxonomy (NCBI): domain Eukaryota; kingdom Metazoa; phylum Chordata; class Amphibia; order Caudata; family Ambystomatidae; genus Ambystoma; species Ambystoma mexicanum. The sequence goes on from NC_090933.1 coordinate 146,043,979, forward strand.
GCACCAGGTGGAGACGCCGTCCATTCGACTAGGCCCAGGCTCTGCATCTGTTGATTCGTCCTGCCAACTGCCGTCCGAATCCCCTTCGTTTTCGCGTGCTTCCCTTTCCAGTAGTTCCTCCTCGGTATACTCGGGCTCGTACATGTAGGGCATTATTGTAGCCATTGTGTGTTAAACAAACTAAAATAATTTATAGCGGTGGTACTGGTATCTGTTCACACGGGCTACAAGCGGCGAAGGTAGCTGACCAGAGCACTGAAACGAGTCACAGAATACTTAAAGTAACACAGAGAGAGGAATGGAATTGAAAATCTGCTGCTGTGTGTTGTGAAACGGTCTGTTTATACTTATTGAGGAAAGAGGCGTTCTGCCATTTCCAATGTGACATGTCATTAGCTGAAGCGCAGCGAATGTTGACACGAGACGTGCTTTGGCGTTGGGAAATGGGCGGTACGAGTCTGCTGATGACAGGCTCAGGGGCGGGGGATTTAATTTAGTGCCGCAAAAGCAGGTCAGCCAGGGCGATGGGGGAAAAGATAGGATTATCAGAAAATGGCGGCTCCCTGGTGCTTGTTTTCGCGTGCGTTTAATGGACGAAAACTCGGGTAAGGTCCATAGGAAAGTTTTCTAAAATCGAGCCACTTAGGCTTAAAAAAACATGCCCGACCCGTAGGGACAATAACAATTTTTACTAGACCATGCCTTTAAGGCTGTTCCTACTCCACTGATGAAAGCTATTTGTCTCTCGTCCAGGATTTTTGCCTGGGTCGCCCATTTCTTTAGGTCTCTTAACAAAATAGATGCAAATAGTTTGGCTATAGAGTCCAGCAACGATATTGGTCTATAATTTCTGGGGTTCCCTCTATATTTTTTTTGTAGATTGGTACAATGTAAGTCTCTCTCCAAGAGGAGGGGATTTGTCTTGATCGTCTTATTTGCTGTAATAGTGCATAGATTAAGTCTGACCATTCCTCACAGCTTCTTTCAGCATTTTATTCGAGATAACATCTGGGCCCGCTGCCCTAGAAGCACTTAGTTTTTTTGTCATCGTTACGATGTCATCTCTGTCGAATTGTAGGGCCCATGGAGTTACTTCAGAGGCCTTATCTATAGCCTTTTTCTTAATTTTCCCCTAATATAGTAAGCTGTAGAATTTAAACCAGTTTTCCTCTGAGACTTGGTTTACACCTATTGCCGATAGGTTAAGGTCTCTAGTATTGATTATGTCCCATGTGCTTCTTGCATTATTAGCTGATACTGCGGCTAACATTTTCTCGGTGTCTCCTTGAGCTCTCATAAATCGGGTTGAGCGGAGACAGTTTTTATATGTTTGTCGACACTTCCTCCATTGTTCGTCTTTATCACTAGAGTTAGCCTTTTCAATGCGTGTCAGCTCAGATCTATATTGTTTCCTTCTGGCCACTAAGAGCTCATCATATGCATGTTTCTTTTGAATGGTTTTCACCTTATTTGAATCATACTTGACCTCAAAGGCTTTAAGCAGCCATTTGTATTCAACCACATCCTCTCCGTTCCCAATGGAATTCTTATATTTTTGCACCAGTTGTGGAATTGACTGTGTTTTAATCCTTAAACAATTTCTTCCCCAGGAGACTTCCATTTCCATCATTTCTTTTGTCTTCGGTGGCGATCTCATTTTCCAAGCGAGTTCTGTTTCCAGTAAACTATGATCACTGTTTGTTTGTTTCTTAATTGTAAAGGAGTTTATCCATTCCAGTGTATTGCCTCCTATGAAACAGTAGTCCAGGCAAGCTCTGGATTTTCCGCAATGCCATGTGTTGGCTCCTGTCAGGTCGCCTCTCGTCTGGCTATTTAACATCCTCACATCTCGAATTCGCATTTCCTCCATCCATTTTTGTTCTTTCCCTACTAGATGTTCCGTCTGTTTGATCTTCCCCTCCCTATCCAGCAATTGGATGTTTAGATCTCCGCTAAGGAGTAACAGCTGGTCTTTGTCCTCCATCATTGACTTATCAATGGTATTCATGATATCTTTTAAGTAGCCTTCCAGGTTAGGCATATTTTCGCTCCAGTAGGTGTTTATCACTAGCAACTTCGACTGCCCCTTGTGCCCCTACGCGTGGAGTGCTATTTTTCATATTTGTACATAGGTGCTTGAGATGAGGTGTTCCAGAACTTGCAGGGCACTGTCTAGTTTTTTAAGCATCATATCCTTCACAGACTGGTGTGTCCTGTAACCAGGATTCCTGGATGGAGATGAGGTCATATTTGCCCAAGAAACTACTGTCATTAGTAAACACATGCTTGAAGTCTCTGGTGTTCCATGAGGCAGAGTAGACAGAGTAGTTGTTTATTGGGGGATCCTCATCAATCTATTGTTTTTGTTTTTGTGTTTAGAGTACTTGCCATCCATGTCCAGTCAGTAGGGGTCTTTTTCCTTCCTTTAGGTTGGTTTTACTCTTCCCCATATTCCCTGAGTTATCCACAGTAAACCCCAGGGTTTTCATTTGCTCTGCACTTTTTTTTTATTGTAGAAGGGATTTTCCTCTGAGTTTTCGATTGTTCTTTTGCACTTTCTCTTAAGTCCTGTTTAACTTCACCCCCTGGGATCAGTCTGGATTTTTCACTCAATTTCTTGTCTGTATCTTTTTATTATTTTTGTGCTTTTTTCACCTGCTAGTGTTCTTTTATATCCTTGTTTGTTTCTTTTGAATTATTTACATTTGATCCATCTTCCAGGGTTTCTAATCGGAAGCCTTTTTTTCTCAGGATATCACCTGCCTCCAGCAATTTGTGCTTGATTTTGTTGGAGTTTAGATGTAGAATAACATGGTCCATCCACCTTTCTTCCGGAAATGCCACAATTTTTATATCCTCTGTTGTTATCGTGCGTAAGATTGAGATTTGCTTGAAGAGAGTCATCACGTAGCTCCTATTTAGCACAGCCCGTCTAGGGCCTTTTGATGTTGTGCCAAGCTTTAAGTAGCAGCCTTTTGATGGCCTTGCTCTCCTGGGACTCCGGGGAGGGGAGACTTTGCTCTGATCATCTTCCACTTTCTCCACCTCATTTCTTTTCAATTTTAATTTTGGCTGGAGCTTTACTGGCTCTGTTAGGGCTTTTTTTTTTCTTTGATGTCCTGCTGCTTCCTTTTTTGTTCCAAAGTTTTAAATGGAGAGGGGACTATTTGCTCTTCCCAGAGAGGAGCCCTCTGGAAAGGGACTGTCTTTTTATCTGGTTTCAATGACGTCTTTATAAGCTTCTCTCTTTGGAATATCAACGTCTTAGGATTTTTTGGCTGGACTCCCAGGTCAGCAGTTTCCCAGTTATCTATGGTTTGCCAATTGGATAAACTGATGCTGTCCCATTCCTCCTCTTTGTTGTTTTTGTCTATTTGTTCAATGAGGTCACTTAAGTCAGCAGTTTGCTCTGTCTACTCCCAGTCCTACTCGTCAACTTCACTAGTGTTTTAGTTCCATTTGTCCTGTGTTCATCCAGCACACCCAGCTCTCCAAGTGTCATTTCCCTTCTGGGCTTCTTTGCACATTGCAAGCTTTCTCTTTTAGGCAACGTTCTTAAATTCCTCAGAAAGGCTCTGGAGCCATTTACTTTCCGTTTTAAGGTTTCGTTTTTTTATTTGTTTTCCTTTTCCATTTTTTTTTATGCCACCTTTTCCCGTTGATGTTCCTGGCTGTTTGCAGTACCGCCTGCGAAAATTGCAAAGTTTGTTCGGTCCGGTTTGGGCACGGGCTCTCCTCTCTCATCAGCCTTCTTTTGCAGAGAGATCAGGATTACATCGTCTGGGGGATTATCTGTTTGATCTGGTTCGGTGCCTTCTTGTTTCAATTTCATTGGACCCTTTCCAGCCTTTTTGTTACCTCCCGGCGGGGTCGTACTCGTTGTTCTTTTTACAGAGATTTCTCATCCATTTGCAGTCCTCAAGGACTGCCTCCATCAGTAGTGATTTATCATTTGCGTCTTTTCTCGCTAAATCACTAAGGCGATTTTGCCAGAGTAGCATTTGTTCTGCTTGCTTATTCATTCGTATGTCTAATCTCTGCAGGGAGGATTCCATTAACAAATTTGCCTTTTTAATTTGTATGTTAGTGCAAGTTACTTCTTGTAGCAAATCTTTTATCACCTCATAAAGTTTTAGGAATGGAGCAAGTGTGATGTTTAAAGACACCATGATCACATTTTGGATGTGTTCAGTATCCTTTAACCTTTCAATTTTGCAGGCTTCATTGATTAATTGAGAGATTTGCTCTTCAATCATATCACCATGAAGTGACCTTTCATCTGCAACAGCCAATGATTGAGTCATTTTAGTTGACATTTGTTTTTCATAAGTCTCAGTCAGATTTTTTCCATGGACTTTATCACCCCGAGCATCCTTTTTAGCTTGTTCCTTATCCAAGGCTGCCATTTTCTCTTTTATGAAGGAGAAGCTTTTCCTTTTCTCTCTTTCTATTTTCCCCATCAGGATCGTTATATCTTGCATGATTTTATTTGCTAATCTTGAGTTACTCATGTTAGCTGCAGGCGTTTTTTCACTCTTGTTTACTCTTGAGCTTCCTGATGATTTAGGGGTCTCTGCCAACATCGGGGTTTGATCATCATGCCACTCATCTTTCGACTCAGCCCTGCTCTTTTCCTGGTGTTGGTGTTGGGGTAACTTATTTCCTTGGGTTAGATTGTCTTCTTTATAAGGCAGGAAGGTATCAAACCCAATGTGTTCGAGTTGGTGGAGATTTTTCCCGCTTGCAGGGTAGGAGTCATGTAGGGCTTCTTCCAAGTGGCCTAGATCAGCCTTATCCCAGGGATCTGTATTTTCCCATAAGGCCTCTTAGACAGAGGTTGAGCAAGGGGATTGTTCAGCCAAGGCCTTTGCTCCTTTGGGGCCATCAATAGGTAAGTTGGAGTCCTTCTCAGAGATGTTTGCCTTTGCTTTTTGCGGTTTATTTTCCTTATTTTCCTTAATCTGAGAGGCCCTCCCCTCCCTATTTGGAGTGACCTTCTTGACGTCATTAACAGATTTTAAATGATGACACTCTTCCTGGACACTTTCACCCTCATCAGGGAATTGTGGCGATCCTCGAGGGCAGAGGTCGAGGCAATCATCTTTACTTGGTATTGATTTTTCTGTTAGGTCAGTATGCTCTTCCTCAGTTACTTTTGCCGACCTATCTGGAGTGTTTTCTGAGATCTCACGTGGTTTCTCATTTTTTTGGCCCATGGGGCTATCATGCTCTTTCATGGGGGAGGACCTATCCGTCCTGCCGTTTTCCCCTAAGTGACTGATACCTTGGTCACCCAGTTCGTCGCTGCCCACCCGCTCGACAGCGCTTTGGGTTCGACCGGCGTCCAGAAGTGAGAGACTGGTACTCTCCACTACAACTGGGGAGGTAGGGGCACATACAGGGTCGCAGGATTTTATGGCAGAATCTGCTTTATCCTCTATATTTAAGGGTATTGGTATGTTCTTTTAAGTAATCGTGTCCGACCCCAATGAGAGGCTTTTTCGCTTCTTGGGGTTGAATGGTAGGCGTGTCTGTTTGAGCGTAGGCAGGTCTTTATGCACATCTCTGGGTAAGTGGTTGGGATTTGCCTCTACTTCTGGGAGGGAGGTAAATCTTTCTCTTACCTGGAGAGGGGTTCTTAAAACCGCATTCAGTGTTTCCACTGGTAGTGACTTCATTTTGTCGTGCAGCTCCTCGTGTAAGGTCTTACTCAGATTAGCAGGGGCCTACGTTGTGCAGTTAGTTCACTGCCAAAGCCACCGCAAGCAGCCAGACAGCACAGACAGCACAACAGCAGGTAACTCCTTCTGAAAACGCTTTGCGCACACAGGCCTAGCGCCGCAAGGGTGCTTGGGGCAATGTTACACTGGCAAACTTCCTGCAAGGCGGGGCCTGGAGCAGGGGGGAGGGGACTCTCAGCGCGACATAACCGTAATGGCTCTGGTGTTCTCAGTGGTAATTCTGACAATAGTATTTCCACCGACTGTAATACAGTCAGTGGATTTACTGTTGATGGAATTTACATCAGCGGTATTACTGCCGACTCATGAATCGGCAGAATGATACATGTGGCAGTAATTCAGTTACCGCAACTTTTACCGTTTACCACCAAACTCGTAATGACCCCCATATAATCGCACCGGGTAACTGTATATTTCCCGAGTCCATCTGTAGTACCCTATTGAAGACATTAGGGGACTCTCAGTAGCCCAGTGGGAGCCTTGTGTGTTGGATCCTAATTCCGCAATACGTAAACGCTGTGAGATATTGGGCCTCAATGTGGGTCCAGCAGTAACCCTGCTGGTGATACCGGCGGGATGCCGCCGGACCCATAATATTTTACCAACGCCTGACTTCTCGGTGCCACCGGGAGATTATAACTCTGGTGGCCCGGGAAGTTAGGCGCCTGTAAAATGCAAGTCCCCATTCCCATAGCGTCCAATAGGACTCTATGGGAGTGGGGACACGGAAGCACCAGCAGCGTTGCTAATGGTACTGGTGCTTCCATGACCAGTGTGCCTACCATGGCCGCTGAGCCCAGCCGGGTCAGACCTGCCCGGCACAGCGGTTCCAGCAGGCAGACGCAAAGATTGCTTATCCAGAAACAAGGGTCCCAGTGAGCTTACCGGCAGCCTTGTATCCGGACCGGCAAACTCCTAATGGGGCCTGGGACTCTATGTGCAATGGAAATGAAAAGAAGGTATTCTTTAGGTCAATCACTGTAAAATGTGTAGCATTAGGCGGTATGTTACACAAAATTTTAGCCGGATTGGGCATACCTTTAAATATTGTTTTAGAGGTCTAAATCGTGAATAAATCTCCATAGTCCCCCTTTTGGTTTTTTCACTGGGTACACTGACATGTTACCTGGGGCTTCAGATGACACAATGATACCCTGTTGCATCAATGTAGCAATTGTTTCATAAAGGCCTTTGTCTGCCTCCCTTGAAATGGGATACTGTTTAACTTGAGGTAAGATTTCTCCATCCTTCAATTTTATTTTTACTGTTCCAATTCATTTCAGCAGACCTACATCGTAGAGCACGCTAGTCTATAGTACACTTGGTACTTTTGCTAAATTTCATTGCAGAAAATATGGTACCTTTTTTAACCAGCAGTATTATCTAAGGTGTTTCCCTTTTCTATATTTACATTTGTAATGAAACAGAAATTTCGAAAAGTACTTCATCATCTGTATCGCTGTCTTCAAATAGCTCAAAGGTAACTGGAGGTACGGCCTTATTTGTGGAAGGACTAGGGGCTCGAAAGATATGAAACAAAAGGGTGTCTTGCCACTTATCGTTTATAACATGCCAAAATTCATGTATGTTTGAACTATTTAGAGAATAGTAGATTGAATCAATCTGCTCTGTGAAACCATCCAAAGGGCTGTTTTTAAGTTTGCAGGGTTAATATACAAACAAATACAACTATAATTTGTATGAATCTGCACAGCTTTTTTTAATTGGCTGTTGCATTACTTTTTCTTTATGTTTTTCTCTTCACATGAAAGTGCATTAATCTTGTAGAAAATGATATTACTTTTTCATCAGCAAATGCAAATATACAACACATAACACAAATCAACACAAAGTAACAAGTGTCAAACAAACAGAAGAACGCAAAATATGAAAACCGTCAATTCAATCCAAAGATAGTAAACTTGTACACTGTTACCTCTTTTGAAGATAGTGCAACAAACAAATTGTCATGATTCCTAGACATATATATGAAACATACTCTAGACAGTGATTTTGTGCAACAATCGTTGTAAGACTAAATATATGTCCTCGTTGTAGACCTAACATAGGTGAGAATTCGAGCAAAAGTGACCAATCCTTGGGTCTACATCAGGGTGATAAGCTCTAGATGTATCGTGGACTCTTCAGCATCGTGGGTGCTTGGTCCAGGGATGTTTCGGCTATGGATGAGTGCGCCTTCTTCCGGGCCTTGGATTGTGTCTCTCGAAGGGAGGAACACATATATAAGTAGTGTGAAGAAGGTAATAAAAACAGGCTCCTAGAGGAATGCTCTGGGAGGATGGGTACAACTTAGATGCAAGCTATAAAGATTATCTCTTTCCCAAGGGAGAGTAGCACTGACCTTGTAGGTAACACTCTTGAGGACTTGGCGGTGCCAGAGGGGGCATGAACCAGTGTCCGTCACAGTATCATGTATTGTCTGCATATGGGAGCTGGTGGTTGAGCATCTATGATGGTTTTGGGGTGAAGTCTCTCACTGTTGATTGGCATGCAGCCATCAATAGGCCATGCTCAGAGGTTCTGCGGGCGAGAGGAGAATGGAGGGATTAAGTTTAAAAGGGTTAGAACCTCCATCTGCGGATCCAATCGTACTTCTACAATGGGTGAAAAGGTGGAGCAAACTCATGGAGTAGTTAGTTAGAATATCGGTCCAATGGAGTGAGTGACAAGATAAGATTACCTTGTTTCCCCATCTCTCGGGTGTGCACTGGAAACACTCCATAGTATGCAGTGTAAATGCCTTGAATTGATAGAAGTTGTATTTATTTCTGGCTGTATCGTGCTCACACTGGAGTCAGAGTACACGGAGGGGAAAGATCGGGAGGAGAAAGCCAAAGATATTCAGGATTAGGACATGTTGGTGCAGATATTTGGCTCTCCACATTGGACAGGAACGTAAAGCGTTCCTTGCCGATTTCAGTGTGTGCGCGTACATGAATAGCATGTAAAGCAGCTCTTTACCTACATGTAGCAGCAAAAATTATGAATTCTCCACTAGGCTCTATACGGTGGCATTCCTTGATCTTGCAAAGCGCTGTTGATCTGGCTGTGTGGAGTGGATTTTTTTGTGTCTATCAGATGCATGCGTGAAGGTGTAGTGTCTGATATGTGACACCGAGCCCGCATGTGCAGCGCTATGCCATTTTTATATTGTGCATTGTCATTGTCAAGATGCGTTTGAGGCTATCTTGTAGCACCGAGCCTACCTTAGTTTAAGAAAGGGGCAGCAGTGCTGGTTAATACTTAGATCTTGTTTCTGAATCATTGGTGTACATCGCCTTCCTGCTCCTGGGGTCACGTTACCCTATGTGGTTAAGGGGGTGGCTGTGGACTATGATAGCTTGCAGGAGGCTGGGCACCTGTGGAAACTCAGTGAGTCCACGGAGACGGGATGATTCTTACAGAGTCAAAAAGAGGGGGACTAGTGTGACTAAGAGCCCTCTATTGTTACAGTCACCACTCAACTTGCCGGATACGGGGCAGGTTAGGTATCTGGCAATGTGTGGAAAGGGAGAACTGGTTGAAGTAACGGGGGAGCTCAATTGTAGGGACACGGTGGTTTGGCTTCATTTAGTCCTGAAGTGATGGATTTCAATTTAAACATCCACAAAACGTCTGTGTGGTTAAGGGCATTGCTTACATTCGTGTTGTTTACCACTTTGTTGATCGCCCACCATCTGATGTCATCTGGGCTGTGCTGGTGTTCCATGAAGTGGGAGACCAGTGGGGCATTTTCGGTTTTGCAACTGATTCTTGAACAGTATTCACCAATTCTTTTGTTAAATTGCCTTTGGGTCTGGCCCACATACCTGAGCCCACAGGGGCTTTCTAGGATGTAGATCATGTTTGTGGTTTTACAATTCGAGAAATGTCTTAAACTCCAATCTTTATCGTCCACCATAAATGTCTTTATTTTGTTTGTAAATTTGCAGACTGTACACGATCCACAGGGGTAGTGGCCTGTGATGTCTCTAAGGTTCCAAAGCTCTGTTCTTGTAGTCTTTTTTGTAAGCCTTGCATGGGTACGGTATTCTTTTAAGTTCTTTGCATGCCTTAGGGCAATCCTGGGGCTGGGTTCGTCCAGAAGACTTAGTTGCACCAGCGGCAAGAATTGTTTGATTACCCATCTAAACTTTGTGGGGTCTGGGCTAAAAATAGTCACACTAGTAATGGTGATCTGTTCTAATGGCCGAGTTTTATGTAGTAGGACTTAATCCCTTGGGGTACATAGTGCTCTCTTGTGAGTATTCTTCAAGAATTTATTGGGGTTTTCTCAGGCGTGTAGTCTGAACTCCAGGTCAGCGGCATGTTGTCTGTATTGTTGTGTTTCGGAACAATTCCTTCTCAATCTAGCAAATTGTACAACAGGTAAATTGTCTGTGAGGTTCTTCAGGTGGCTGCTCCTATAATGTAATAGAGTGTTGTGGTCAGTCTCCTTCTTGTAAAGGGTGCAGATCAGTTTTTCATCCTGTGCTTTGATGGTAAGGTTGAGAACATTGATGGTGTCAGGGCTACTATTCATGGTGAATTTAATCTTGGGGGTTGGGTATTAATTCAAGTGTAGAATTTGTTGAGTGATGTGGTGTTCCCCATCCAGATGTAGATGATGTTGTCAATGTATCTCTGCCATTTAGTGATCTTATTTTCAAATGGATTCCTAACATTGAGGACATACATATTTTCGTATTCTGCCATGTAGATGACGGCCAGACTGGGGGCAAAGGGCGCCCCGTCGCCGTACCACAGGTCTGAAGAATAAAGGTTTCATCGACTGTGAAATAGTTTTGAGTAAAGGTCAGTTACAGTAATTCCATTATGAAATTAACTGTTACTCTCCCCTGGGACATGTGGGGAGTAAGATGTCCCCTCATACATTCCAGGGCTGCTCCTTCCCTAATACTGATGTACAAGGCTTTAATGTCCATTGTGACCAAAATGTTCTCAGTCTTCTTAAAGGGTGTATTTTCAAAACTGTGATGGTAGACATGGTATCCCTCAACTAGGTTGGTGTAAGCTGGTTTAACGGTTTAAGAAAGAAGTAAATAAATGTGCAGAGGTGCTCTAAAATGGAGCCACAGACTATAGATCTCCCCGGGGGAGTTTCTGCTTCCTTATGAATTTTAGGGAGCACATGGAATGCTGGAATTCTCCCTTCAGATGGGTTAAGGAATGCCTCTTCCTTTTCTGTGAACCAGTCATGTTCATATGCATATCTCGTAGTTTCCCGGATCCTGGCCCTAATCTCTTCAGTGGGGTCCTTTTTAGGTTTTCTGTAGCTGGTCTCATCCTCCAAGAGACTGACAGCCATCCTCTTGTACTGGTTCGAATAGTTCATCATCTGTCATGTCGCCAACCACTTTATTGAGTCTGGTGCTATTCCTTTGCACCAAATAACACCACACTACTCTGTCCTCTTGCACCACTGCTGCTTCTAAATGTATTGTTATTATCTCTACTTGAGCCTCATCTGTGGGTACTTTGGCTCTGAACAGAAACTCTGTGGTTAACCATAACAATGTATGCTTTATTCATGAAAGCCATCCTAGCAACACCTGTACTCTATAAAGCAATCATTCTGAATTCAAAGTCCTCCCTCGTAATGCTTTCTGACCATAGAATGCTTGTATAAAGTGTCTTTCATTTGCATAATGAAAGCCTGGTATTGAGCATATTATCCCTTCCTCAGTAAATTAAATCATCATATTTAATTTACTCACCATATCTCTTAACAATATGTTAACCAGAGTCTCTCGACAATATAGCAGTGGCACAGCAATCATATCTTCTCCCACTGACTGTTACAGATAACTCTTCTGTGAATGGAACCTTTGTCATAGCCCCAGAGCACCCATGTGCATCCATCATTATTTGTGACAGTGGAGACCCTCCCTTCCTGATACAAGAACTCATTACCCCTTCGTCAACCAAAAACGAGAACAACCTATCCCCTTTAGGTGTATCATAATGCGGCCTGCTCTTGCTGTGTCTGTCTATAATATGTTGGGAGATATTCAGGCCCCCCCTCTTGTGCCAGGTTATTGCCATTATTTGTTCAATGCCCCTCTGCTTCTACACACTCATACATAATGCCCTGTCCTCCCGCACATCCATCATTGTCCCCCAAAACCGCCAAAGCCTCCAAATTGGGGTCTCATCCCTTCAAACGCTCCTCGATATCCACCTCAGAACCTGTACCCTCTACCCTCGGTACATAGCCCATCCACCTGGGGTAATAGTTACTTTCTCCTCTCCCTCACAAATATCTGCTTGCTCACTGCTGTTGATATTCTTGCTCATAATTCTCTCCCCAACGTTCATTATTAGTGCTCCCTCTATGTTATTTTTGACAATTTCTTTTGCACCAATTAAGCTTCCTCTCTCTGCCTGTCTTCTACTTCTCTTGTCTCATTTGACAATAATGGGCAATATTCAATCCAACCCTTTTCCATGCATCATCTGACTGTTCTCCCAATATCAAAGCAACTAAACTCTTCATGTCCCCTGCTGCCAATGCCATCCGTGCTGTCCTTTTCTCATGCTCATGAATCCACTTCCCTGCCGTCAAGGATAGTAAATTTGCCATCAGATTTTATTTATCTGTTTGTGGCCGTGGCATATATTGAGCCAGTCCCCTCCCCTTTTGGAGCAAGGGTAATTGCGGTATCGCTGCCTGGTTTGGGGAAAAAAATGTGAAAAAAATATTTTATTTCAACATTTATTTTTATTTTTCAAATAGTCTTTTATCCTTCTTAGGTCGATAAATGAGTACCAACACAGGTTGGGTGATATTGTATGCATATTTGTTCTATAAAAAAGAGCTTAAGCGTAAGTTCTATACAATAACATATTATCTTTTGGCCTTGAAGGTCTGCTTGGATTCACAGTAATTTAGTTTACTTAGAAACAATGCTATTTTATGCCACTTCCTGTTTTGTCAGGGGTGAAAGGTTGTGTTTCATCACTTCCCGGGATGTCACTTTGGGGTGGGGTCAAATGACATCACTTCTGGTGATGTCATCAGAGGTCAAGGGTCGTGAGGCGATGGAAGGGCCACTTTTTTGAGGCGAGGGGTGGGCCACTCTTTTTTGGATGACCGGGCCTATTTCTTGTCCCAGTCCGACCCTGTCTTAAGGACAATGGCATGTGTAGGGAATTGTCCGGGAAGTGAGCGGAGTCTGAGCAGTCTTGGTCCCGGCTACAGAGAAGGTGAGCGGGAGCAACGAGAACTGGCGCTGTGTAGACGCGAAGAGCCGGTGAATGTCAGAGGACACGGGAAGACCGGAGCACTCTCAGTTGACTGCAGTCAAGTGACGGTCCACATACCAAAATTAATGTGAACTATACTGAATATCGAAGTGAATGGAAACTGTGGTTTGAATGAAACCACATTAATTGTATACCGAACTGACTCAACATTGCGGTTTCAATTGAACCACTTTATATTGAATACTGAACTGATGGGAATGTGCTATTTGATTAAAGAAACGGCATATGGATTACTGAACGAACATTTGAAGTTAAACCAACATATTGAATGTTAGACTTAATGTAAGCAGCACTGTGAGCAGAACGAAAGCCTTTTGAAAAATAAACAGTTACTTGAGGATGCTAACAACCAAGGTGAGAAAGAACCATAAGTCTGTGGTAAAGCAAAAGACTGATGCGAAGAGTGTTATACTAATCAAAGAGTAAACAGTGATAAGTGAGAAGCCGAAAGCACAAGAGCCTGTGAGGGAGTCAAACAAGGTCAAGGGGAAGTATGGTTGCGTGACCAGTGATGGGTGTGCCATGTGGTCTGACAACTACGCCTAGACCAGGAAGTTCCCCACTGTAAAGATCACAGATATGACAAATAAAGTCATGTTTAAGCATAGGTTTCCTGGTTGCATGACCAGTAATGAATGGATTGTGTGGTCTTACGACTGCACATAGACCAGGTAGCCCTTAATGGTGACAAGCAAAAGACATTGTGAATAAACTACAGATAACTGTGAATTAAATACTAAAGCAATCCAGAAGGTGGGTCAAGTGGAGCTATTGTTTTCTTGTATTGAACATTTGAAATCAATATAAGCGCTGCAGTGATTTCTTGGGGAATGGAACCCTGAGAGTCTAAGGAACTGAGAAACGCTGTCTTGGGGAAGCGGACCTCAAGCCTTACTTTTTGTGTAAACTGTGATATATTGAACATGGGGAAGGGAACAGCAAGACATGGCAGAACATTGTTGAGGCAAGCAACTATTGGAACTGCATTACACTTAGGATAGGGAACCCAAGAATAACTTTAAGCTAAAGTTGAGACTTTACTTTTGAACACTATTTTGTTGTGTAAAAAGAACTCCACACCATGTCTACTTCTAGATGTGAGGGCAAGCATAGGTTTTTACACAGACAGACTTTTGTTTTTGACGTACAGACACAGACGTCCCTTAGTTTTCAATAGGTAGGGAAATCCCCACTATAGTGATAGGGAAAGCTAGGCATTACACCATCCTGAAATTTAATAAAGATTCTAGTTTTGAATTTGAAATCTGTTTTCTGTGTCATCTCTTGATACCATGCCTGTCTCACACCTTGTATACTGCAACTACTCCTTATCTTCCCATCTCTTGACTACCTATAGAACCCGGTCTGTGTGTTATGCAACCTTTCACTTCTTCTGTGCATGCAAACTTCTTTTCGCCCTACTTTTGTTGCATAACCTATTCTACTGTGTGACCATCGGTGTTTTAATGAATGTTTCTCAGCTTGTACTTTTGTTCATGCGCGGGAACTGGTGGGGGAGTGTCCAAATCCGGTGCAACTCTCATCTGCACCATCACAAAGTCACACCACTTGGAAAGATAGCCTTTTAAAAACATTTGATGGGACCATGGTTTGCCAACCAAATGATTTGGCATTCAATTTCATTGTGGATATGCTGGCGATAACCCAGGGCACTTTCACAGGCCATTATGTAAGACCTTTAGACTGTCTGGTTTATCTTTGACCATGTAAAAGGATTTGATTGGGTGATTTATTTTATTTGTGACTATATGGTCAGCTTCTTCCCAGCTCTCTGGTCAAAGCACTGAGCTCCGATTCTAGCATGTGTGTTCATCATGAATTACAACGAAAACATCTGTGATAGTGATTCCCAGAAACATTTCTTCCTATGCACCATCAAATTTAAGATTGTTATAACCCATCCACTCCACAAACAGCAGAGGGCTATCTGATCCTATGGAAATTGCTCCTGTGGGCTTATGACAGAAATTGTATCAGAATCATATTCATGTACTGACTTCCAACAATAAAATGGATAAGAAGGCAGGATCAATGTGGATACACAAGAAGGAAATAAGGGGTAGATGTGACATATGTGAGTGAGATCACTGGTAGTGGGACTACCTAAATAGGTTCCTAAAAAAAAAACATTTGTAAAAGCCTCCAGCTTCATCATTTCAGCACATGAACCTTTCTACAGACACAGAGACCCTCGTATTCCCACAGGCCTCATTCACCCCCTATGTCCCTTCCAACAAAGGTCATGTACAAAACACTCTTAAACTAAGGATTACAGCAAAGCCTGAGCAGGTATAGGTGACTTAAATATCAAAACTCCTCGAGAAATATAAAAATATATATATTATCTATAAAAGGTGATAGTGCCCATTAGAGTTTGTAGGATTCATGTCTCCTCTTCCAGCAACAGCTTGTGGTGTTGCCATTCTGTCATCTTGCTAAATCAGGGAGCTCAATCATTACCTACTGTGGAACTTAAATTGTGTTCCACATGGATAAGATAGTTCTGGGGTTTCACCATATTTTCTCTCAAGAGTCATGCAAGTCATCCCAATAAACAACAGACAAACCTTTTTTGATAATGCCATTTTGGAATCAGAAATATGCTTGCAGGGCTCTCAGATTCTCTTAAAAGAATATGGGAAGAGTGTGCTCTTCCAATAGATGTTGTCTTCCTCATGTCAACTTTGAATTGGATTATCTGAGCAAGCTATTGCCCACCTACTTTTGAGGGTTTTGTCCTAATCTATATATATAAAAGAAGAGGTCCTGACTAACTGAATAACTGACTAACTCATCAATGCCCAGCACAAACTGTTCAACCTAGGAATGTTAAATTTGGAAGGTGCATTGTTTTCATGACATAGACTCCCACTAAGAAAGGATTTTTGGAAATGCTGTCCCTACGGGGCTAAAAGTGGGGATGCATTTTTGACTGACACATCAACGCCCAGCTCAAACTGTTTAACCTAGGAACATGACATTTGGAAGGTACATTGTTTTCATGATGTAGGCACCCACTAAGGAAGGATTTGTGGAAATTCCATCCCTAAGTGGGAGTAAAGGGGGTGACTTTTTTACTAATTCATCAACACCCAGCTCAAACTGTTTAACCTAGGAATGTGAAATTTGGAAGGTATATTGTTTTCATTGCGTAGGCACCCATAAAAGAAGGAATTTGGGAAATTCCATCTCTAAGGGAGTGAGAAGGGGGTATGAATATTTTTATGAGTATACCTATAAGACAAAAAATTAAGATTTACAGACGTCAACATTGGTATGTAGGTTCTTCAAAAATAGAAAAAAAATGTTTTTTATAATTTTCTGGAAATCCAGTTAAGTGGTGGAAGGCGGGGGTACATTTGTTTTGAAGGATACCCATATCTCACAAACCGAAGATGTTAGAAATGTAAAAATTTACATTTTAAATCTTCACAATAAAGTAAGTTCCTGAACTGCTTCTTAAAATTGGTAATGGAGAGTTTCCTGTGTTTATAGCAAAATTGTCATCCCTTCTGACCTAACACAATCATCAACTTCCTAGAAGACCTCAGATCCAAAATGTACCCTGACATAAAAAATCGCATGGAGAAATCTACAGAATGGTTATGCGAGTGTGCCATTTTAGCGCCAAAGAACAGCCGGGCTGCTGTAATCAATAAGATACTTATGAATTATTTTGGAGGAGTCCAAATGGAGTACACATGTGTAAACTCAGTGGTTCAAAGTGATGACACAGTCCACAACCCTGCTGTGTTTTTGAACACTTTAAATCCTCATTGTCTTCCTGAACACAAACTTCTTCTCAAAGTGGGAGCACCTGTGATATTGCGGAACCCCAACCGAACTAAGCTCTGTAATGGCACCAAATTGCTAGTTAAAGCTCTCTGCAGAAATGTAATTAAGGCTACGTTGCTCACCGGTTCTGGCCAGGGGAAGTCTGTGTTCATACCACAAATACCTCTGATACCTTCAGAATATCCGTTTGAATTCAAAAGACTTCAGTTCCCCTTAAAGGTTTGTTTCGCCATGACAATCAACACATCTCAGTGCAAAACTTAAAGGTAGCAGGGATTGACCTAAGGGAAGACTGCTTCTCGAATGGGAAGTTGTACATGGCCTGTTCCAGAGTGAGCTCACCTAACTCTCTGGTAATCCCAGCACCTGAAGGGAGAACCACTATTGAGACAAATATCCAAATCCACATGAGCGAAGCCGCAGGCAACAGCTGGTAAATAATAAGTGCTCAAAAACATTGACTGAATTCTGCATAGTTCACACACATTTTCATTCAACCCATTTCAGAACAACAGAAGCAGTATCTGCAGTCGATACCGTACATTTCACTGAATTCAATTTCACCGACTCGAAAATCTTTGATTATGTTTCCTTTGGAATGGTTAGCTAAGTAGGCACATTTTAAAACATAGACGGGGTGGTGTAATGGAATAGGATAAGGTAGGGGGAAGTGGGAGATGGGTCAGGTTGCCTCCCCCACATAATAACAAAAATCGAAGGAAAGACAATTCAACGATTTTTTCTTTAGGTGAAGTGGATTCAGTGAAATCATGGACATTCATCTGCAGCACCTTCAGCAAAACTAATAAAGAAGGTGCTATCTCAATGACCCGTCTTTTTCTGCAAATCCTAACTACCATGTCCCGCTCTTATTTACTTGGTTATCCTTCACATCTTACTTTTCCAATCACTGATGTAGGACCTGGTGCAGGAATATCCAACTGCATAAAAGGGGAGGGTTGATGGACTTTGGAGATCTAATATATCCTGCTGATTTGTTGTCTGTCACCCAGACACAATATCAGAGTTTCCAGGATATTTTGTGGAGACTCAGAATTCAATAGAAGCACCTCACCTGCTTGCTTCTGAGGAGCTCATTTTGGAAGTCCCTGTAGCATAAATGGAGGTGTCAAAGACATGTATAGCACAGTTACACCCGTCTTAACACCGTCATTTACACTAGAGGACATTTTCATTGTTTTTGAAAGGGGGAAGGTAACAGGAGTTACATTTCAGCCTCCCATTTGCCTTTCACCTTGAAAAACAACTTGGTTTCCCACCAGCATGGCATTTTTATGAAACCAATTATTTTATATGGAAATTGTCTGCTTTTTACCAATGCAAAAAGAGGTGGTTTCCATTGTAAATCATTGGAAATGCTGCCTGTAATGCTCACCTGGCAGGCAGCTTTATCAATTACAAACACATGCTGATGTCATACAGCATTTATTTTTGATTGTGAACATTGATTTCCATGCACAAATCAAAGTAAACGCTGCCTGGCTATTCACTCTGGAACTAGCATTGCCTTTGACCACAGGACAGGTCCTGACAGCCGTCCTGCTGCACTGTCCCTTAAAAGGCTAAGCATGGAAGAAAGTCACAGAGCTCAAGTTAATTAGGGCCTGGTATGTGCAGCCCAAAAAGCTGCCGCTCTCATATATTTTCCTTTTGTCCCAAGCTTATTGCAGTTTACCAAATGTTGGAAGTGGCACTGCAGTTGAAAACCGGATATAAAAAAGCAGGGCTGTCCTGTACACAGATGTTATATAATTATTTATTGTACCGGGGCGTGGGAAATAAGTCTATGTTTTTTTTTTGCCCCACTCCATTTTCCTTCAACAGTAGTTTTGTGGTCTTGTCGCCATCGTCCTCTGTTAGGGACTTTCTGTCTTTCACCATGGAAAGCTAATCAATGAAATAACATTTGCTTTTAAATACACTTTTTCACATGGAGTTTCTCTGTGGTTTGTTGCTCTGCCTAACACTAGGATTTAAAGGCACAGACAATGGGCTTTAGTGGAAATACTGTAAGTCACTCTGTGGAAAAGAAACTATGAGCCAGGTCTTGCCAGAGTGTATTCAACTAAGGGGTAGGTGAATTGAAATGAGGCAGAGGTGGAGAGGAGTGTCCGGCCTTAAACCCCCAAGGTATTGTGTCTGTAGAAGCAATGGCTTTCTAATCTGCTACTCAAGTATTAGTAGTCATTTATATATGATATGATATGATAAATTATTTATATCTCGCTCGTACACAAGTGTTTCAGAGCGCGACAAGGCAAGGGAGGGGAACAGTGGGGAACAAAACAACAAACTTACTAGGCCCAGTGACATTAAGAACGTGCAAGTGCATGGGAAAGGGAAAGGGGAAACATGCATGGAAGGGGGAGAGTGGAAAGTGTGGAGCAGATGAGAACAGATAAATAATAATAAATACAAAATAAATAGATAATAGAGGCAATAAACTGTGGTAGTGCAGCCAGAAAGTGGTAAGTGCTGTGTATAAGGCAGCAGACTGGGTATGTCTGATAAGTGCAAAAAGAGAAGAAAGGGTGGTGTGGGGGCCTGTATGGGTACAGATACAGTCCCCAGTGCAAGGGGTGGCGTTGAGGCAGTGCAGGAGGGTGGCAGGGTGAGCAGGTACCTGGTCCCAGGGGACAGAGGGTGGCCAGATGTATGGTGCCAAGAGAGAAACAGATCAGCAAGAGAGAGGGGGGGCAAAGGCAGAAGCAAAGAGGAAGGTCTTGAGGTGCTTCCGGAACCCAAGATCGTTTTCCTCAAGTTTCAGAGTGGCAGGGAGGCTGTTCCAAAGGGAGACCACAGCCGTAGGAAAGAGATCGACCCCCAGCAAAAATAAATTTGAAAAACGACTGACCATGAGAGAGTTCGAAGTAGTGGAGCGAAGAGCTCGAGAAGGAAGGTATTTGCAGAGGGAAAGTTGAAGGTATTTTGGACCCAGGCCCCAGAAAGTCTTGTGGACAATGCAGAGGGTTTTGAATGTAATCCTTGCATCCACAGGGAGCCAATGCAGGGATTTCGTAGCTGGAGAGATATGGTCCCAGGGCTTGAGGACAAAGACAAGTCTTGCAGTCCTGTTCTGGATTAGTTGAAGCAGGCGTAGAGTAGAGGTAGGTAGATTTAGAAAGAGGCTGTTACAATAGTCCAACCTGGATAAAACCAGAGTTTGGGAGACAATGAGCTTCTGGGGGAAGGAGAGAAAGGGCACAGTACCTCGGAGGAGGTGCAGTAAGAAGTTTGACTTTTTAGAGACATCTGAGATGTGGGTGGAGAAGGAAAGTGTGGAGTCAAAGATGACCCGGAGGTTCTTAGCCTCAAAGGTAGGGGTAGGAGGAGGGCCAAGTGAGGCCGGCTAGAGAGTGAGGGGGAAGGATGGTGAAGGTGTACCGATGAGCAGAATCTCAGTCTTCTTGGCATTTAGACAAAGATCATTGGTGGCGCACCAATCTTGAATGGCAGTTAGGCAATCAGAGATGAGAGAAGGAGAGCAGGTGGCCAAGGGTAGCCTGAAAATTAGTTGGGTGTCATCAGCATAGCACTGGAAATTGGAGCAGAAAATGACAATGCAGTGGTCGAGAGTTTCCAGGTATTGGTTGAAAAACCAGGGCAAGATGTTAGACCCCTGGGGAACACCACAGGTGAAGAGGGAGATAGAAGATAGGAAGGACGCACATTGGACCTGGGAGGGTCGGTCAGAGAGGAAGGAGGGCAGCCAGGCCAGAACCTGATTTGTGATACTCAGGTTATCACAGAGACGATTGAGCAGGGTGATATGGTTGCCTCTGTCGAAGGCAGACGAGAAATCAAGTAGGATGAGGACAGAGGGAATGTTAGAGTCACGGTTGGAGACCAGATCTTCACAGATGTTCAGGAGAGCAGTTTCCGTGCTTCTGGAAGATCTGAAGCCAGATTAATGGTCATGGAGAGAGCCAACAGAATCGGAGTGAGCGTTAAGCTGAGAGATGGGCAGTTTTTCCAGGAGTTTACCATGGAAGGGAGTAATGGAAATTGGGCGATAGTTAGTTATGCAAGAAGGTTCAGCTGTGGGTTTCTTGAGAAGAGGATGCACAAGGGAGTGCTGCAGAGGGGAGGGGAAGGATCCTGAGGCAAAGGAGAGGTTGCAGAAGTCAGCAAGGGCCGGAGCAAGGGTATCAATATGGTCCTTGATGGTTTTAGAGGAACAGGGATGAACCTATTTTGATGAAGCTTCCATATATCAGACTTGTCTGGCGACCTCATCAGGGGAAAAAAGAGGGTAGGATGAGAAAGAGGGTGTGGGGTGTTTGAGGGTGGGTCAGCAAGCACAGACTGAGAGGGAGGAGAGGGTGAAGAGGATGTCCTGGGTTTTTTAGATAAAGTGAGAAGCAAGGGCGTTGCAGCAAGCCTGGGATGCAAGAGGAGGGGTAGAGACTGCAGCAGGGTTGGAAAGCTCCTTGCAGATTTTAAAGAGTTTGGCCGAGTAGTTAGATGTCGCAGAGACACAGGCTTGAATGTGGACTCTCTTCTTGGAATGGACAGAGAGTCGGTATTGCCTTTGGAACAGGCAACAGGCTAGTTTGTCAGAGGATGAACAAGAAGCCCTCCATGTCCTCTCAGTTGCCCTACACTTACATTAAAGTGTAGCTAGGTTGGAGTCATACCAGGAATTGCACTTGGCTTTGGACTTCAAGCGGATCCTCATGACAGGGGCAAGAGCATCAAGAGTATCAGAAATAGAAGAATAGAGAAGGGACAGGGTCATGTCTGGGTGTGATTCAGCCAGAGGAGGGGGGGAAGGTGGCAGCGAAAATCTTAACTGACACACACTTTATGGGCTGGTTGTCCGAGAAGGTAGGTGGCAGTATTGTGGTAGGCTTGGCTTGGGGGGAAGGGAGTGAGAAATGACAGGAGAGGAGGAAGTGGTCACTCCAGGAGAGAGGAGTGGTCAGAGGGGTCAAGAGGGGGAGGCCAGAGGAGATCAAGACATCTAGTGTGTGACCTGCAGAGGGCGTCGGGCCAGAGGGGAGGGAATCACAGAAATTGCCAAAGAGCAAAGATGAGGGACAGGGAGAATCAAAGTGGATTTTGAGGTCACCAAGGAGGAAGAGTTGAGTGGTTGAGGCCAGGAGGGAGGAGGAGATGTCAGCCCACTCGGAGAGGAGAGAGGTTATTTGACCCAGGGGCCGGTAGAGGGTAGCAACAGTACGAGAGTGGCTAGGAGAGATTGAGAGCCTGAAGACAAGTCATTTGAAAGAGGAGTAAATCTGAGTGGGAATGATAGTGGCAGGAATCCACTCAGGAAAGATCAGGGCTATGCCCCCTCCAGGCCGGGTGGATCTGGGTGCGGAGAGGATCGTGTAACCATCAGGGAGGAGAGTGTCAAAGCTTGTGACAGTGCTGGCCGTGAACCATCTATCCATTAGACGAAGGACATCAAGGTCCAGTTCTTCAAGGAGGTATCAGATGTCAGGGGAGTGTTTGACAGCAGAGCAAGAGTTGAGAGTGGCAAGATGAAGAAGATTGCAAGCCTTAAAGACCTTCCGGGGAGCAGTACAAATCAGAGGTATGCCTTGAGGAGGTGTGGAGGTAGCCTGAAGAGGGGCAGAGGAGGAGGGAAGAGTGGGCAAGGTAGCCAAGGAAAGAGAGTAGGGGACAGCCAGAGATGAAAGGAAGTTGATGAGGTGGGGGAACCGCCTATCGAAGAGGAGATTGGCCTGAGGACCTTGGACCATGACAGTGCCATTTAGGTAGACATTAAGGATGACTCTAGAGGAGTCAAAGGAATCCATGAGGACTTCCCAGCGAGTGCCACCATTAATGGGATAAGAGGAGACAATGCACAGAGATCATATGCAGTGTACGTAGATCCGGCGAAGGAACAACAAAGAGGATGTCGATGAGGGTCTGTCTGGAAGGGGCGCTGGAATAGGTATCAGCGATAGGGAGACCTTGGTTGGAGGCCAAGATATACTTTTTAAACTTCTTCTTTCCAGACTTAGTGAGAAGGGAAGGATAGTTGATAGAGAAGCAGTTGGAGTAGATGGGAGAAGCAGAATGTGCCATGCGTGTCAAGAGAGACGAGGCAGAGGGAGGAGTAAGCAAGTACAGCGGTATGGAACAGTCACTAGGCTAGCAGGTTACAATCAATGGCCAATAGTTGAATGCGAAACTCCCAAGTTTGACTTTCAGGTTAAATGCAAAACACACCCAGGTTTGACTTTCAAGTTAAAAGCAAATTATACCCGAGTTTAACTATCAAGTTAAATGCAAAATACACCCAAATTTGACTATCAAGTTAAATGCAAAATACACCCAAGTTTGACTTTCAAGCTAAACACAAAACACACCCAAGTTTGACTTTCAAGTTAAATACAAAACACACCCATGTTTGAATATCAAGGTAAATGCAAAACACACCCAAGTTTGACTTTCAAGTTAAATGCAAAACACACCCATGTTTGACTATCAAGGTAAATGCAAAACACACCCAAGTTTCACTATCAAGGTAAATGTAAAGCTCTGTCGTAAGGGAAACTAAGTGGGAATCAGGCAGTAAAGGTGTGTACAGAAACAACTTCAATTGAGTTCATAACAGGGAGGATCGAGAAGACAAGCAGAGAAGGGATGCAGGGCAATCAGGAGGGGGAAGTGACCTGTGCAGAATGAGGTAAGAGTCATGGTAGTCCAGTAGCCAAGTATAGGAAAGCAACCTCAAAGAGGGTTGGGGTGTGGTGGAAGTCTCATGTAGTGGCCTGTCATCAGACAGGGAAGCAGACAGGGGCTTAGAAGTGGGACTTAGAAGTGGGCCTTTGTAGATGGTGCCGGCTCCCGCCTCCCGGTTGCTCGGAATGGGAAATGAAGGCCAGAAAACCAATGGTGGTGGAAGCAGCTTTTTCCATTTGTATGGCCTTAACATGCCTGTGGTGGGAATGCCCTCTGGGACTGAAGTCTACATATGGGAACATTCTCAGAAGCAGCTTAGAATGCGTGTGTGCATTAGACCATGATTAGGGGTTAGGTGGGCTGGATAGACTTCAGGAAGCAACGCAAGATGTCAGGCATGTGGATGTGTGCTGAGGGTGGTCATAAGAGTGTGCTAGTGCAAGAGACTCATTACATGACCAGCTAGACCGAATATTGCAGTAGGTTGTAGCTGTATTCTAATGGCAGACGTGCTGAGGCAAGTCTGATGTAAGGAGCCAAAGACATTATGTGTCCCGCTGGACTGAATTTGTCATAGTCATAGCTTCATTCTAATATGTCTGGATGGATAGACATGCCTGCGGCAGATGACCACCGGAATGGTGCGTTTATACGTACCTTAAGTTCAAATGAAGCTTATCTTTGATCTTGTTGTGTGTCTAAATTGTCTGTATGGGAAGACAAGCTACCCTCATAGGCTCTTCTAGGCACCATAGACGAGCTAGCCTCAAAGTCTTCTTAGAGCAAATAGACTGGTTTCCACAGGACATCTTTTAGGCATGACAGACAGGCTACCTTAAGATCTTGGCATCTTAGGATTCTCTAAACACAATCGACAAGCTACCCTTATAGTCTTACTATGCTTGAAGACGTGTATTTTATTACATAATATAAAGCCCGTTTTAAAGCTTTGTGGCAGGAATGATGATCAAATGAGCAAAAGTAATGTCTCCCTTCTAATGAGTGTGTCACTGTTCCAGGGCTCTGTATTTACAGACAGTCCAGTTTGCCAGTGTCTATAATGGAGCCTCTAAACTCACAGTTTTCAGTGTGTCTGTTCTCAAAAAGCCGGTAATTGGGGCTAGGCACAGGTGGCATGTTGCAAGGCACTTGATAAGACAGGTGACATTCACCCACTTAACCAGCATTGTAAGTATGTCTGATTTTTCAACTGAGATGAAGCATAGGTAGATGGAGTGCAGTTTTGCAAGGCAGTCTATAGTATGCCAGCCTTATGAATTAGAGTCCTGGAGCTGCAAAATATCCCTGCCCTTCAAGAATGCATTTGTAGGATGAGACGTTCTCTCTGTACCACTTATTATCAGTAATCAGCAGTATGCAGTCATCCTCACTGATCTGCAGAATGGCCTGTCAATGTGGGGGATAGTAACTAGGTGTCAAGACTTTTACTATGTGACATTCAAATGGGAGAATGTCCTTATTATTGATGTGATAAGTGATCAGTGTGGCAGTGACATTATCTTTAGGTTTATTTATTTACTTGGCACACATTTCACTGGGCACTATGACTCAAAGTCAAAACTTCTATGTGCCTTTTGTGTCTTCTCTCTTGTGAATGCCATGTTAATTATGTTATAACGCAAGTAAGAGATGTTAGATTTTTGGGCTTTCTTTCAACATAGACTTATCTTGTTAAGTCACTGAATATTCCATGCCTGGCAAGCACATTTTCTGTCACCATTATGTATAATTGTTGTGCCATAATACCTAGACTTATTGAGCCATCCTAATGCCTTGACACTGCTTGCCAATTCTTTAATTAGAAAACATGAAATTAATTTAAAAAAAGATATGTTCACTTATCACACGCATTTGATATTTCTTTCTAACATAATGGACAGCCGAGCAAGCAGGAACATTGTAAAGACTGGAGGGGGTGTCTGTACTCTTGCTCTCTACATGGTAGAGGAGAGGCACAGAAGACCCCAGCCAAGATTATCTATATTGGTAAAATGTGACGAGCAATCAAGGCTTAGCTCTCAGGAGGTGATGCAGGCTGGTTCTTAACTACAGTGTAGTCCCCAAGCACCCACAAAGGAATGTCCACACACTGTATTAGTTAAAACACAGTCGTTATATAAATAAGGTTCAAGGTTATTTACACAATCCCAGTAACTTATTTGTGCTGAGTCAATCTAAAATGGCAAATATATACACAGTTCTACAAGGTAGCACAATCACTATGAGATTTCAATAAAGTGCATCAACTCAGTTTAAATGTCACCAAATCAAGTTATGAAGAGAACCATCAGTAGACTTAGGAAAAAAGCATTTGGTTCGATCAATTGGCAGAATACTGAGCCCCTACCACCAGGCACAGTCCTGTATGAGGATCCCCCCCACCTGGGCAACCTGTAAATAAGGATATATCGTACAACCCCAGTCCATATATTGTTAACAATAGTCTTATTTCTTTCTAAATAGTTCTACAACCCCAACGTACCTGGAATAGCAGAGTTCGACGGATCCTTCTTGAGTGGCTCCCTTTAAGGCAGGAGCCACGGATCGTTGAGATCCCACAAGGAAAAAGTGTGAAGACCGTTGTTGCGGCAGCAGCTTTAGTTCCTGCGGTGCTTGTTGACGATCAGTTGGAAACGTCCTGCAAGCTCAGGCATGCGGTGCACCTCAATGACAAGTGTTTGTTGCCGCAAAGAGTCAATGAAGAACTTTGGCGCAACAAGGGTGTTGGTTCCTCGGCGTCTGGCATCGGCGAACGGGACCGGACCATGGCTAGCGTCAGTGCTTCATTGGCTTCTCTGAGGTCTCCGGGTGGTGGGAAACCCACCAGCGGAATCTCCTCGGTCGTCAGCAGCTTTGACTTTCTCTGGCAGGACGAAAGCCGTCGACGAGGATGAGCAAGGGAGTCCTTGGATCAAATATCCTAGGCAAAGGGAGCACGGCTGCTCCGGTCAGTGACCTTGCTCGGCGCCTCGGTCGGGAACGGTGGATGGCTGTCCGGTGCTTTTCTTCGTTTTTCTTAGTGGTCCCTTTCTCCGGTCAGTAGCCTTTCGTAGGTCTGTCCACCAAGGAGCTTTGGCAAAGATCAGCTGGTGCAGGATGGTCCCTCATAGCTCTGGAAGAGGTATCCTAGCCAGGTCCACTCTCGGACCAGTTCCTTGAAGGCACAGCAGCTTTCTGATTAGCAAAGTACAGCAGCAGCAGTTCTTCTTCTTCCAGTGGGCTTCAAGGTTAAGCATCAGTTTTAACTTCGCTTCTGAACAGCGTCAGTTTCGATGTCAGTTTCTACATCAGCTTCTGAGCGATTTCTAGCAATGAGAGTCACCCTGATATAATGTTCCTCTCCCATTCACTCTGCTGGGTCACACTCAGGCAACCAATCATTCAGAAGGGCATTCAGGCAGTCAGGCAGCCAATGAGGTGCACAGTGCATTCAGGCCATTCTTCTCCATCTAGACACTCACAACACAGAATGTGGATTCGGACAAGCACTCAGCCATTTAGCACTACACACTGCATTCATACCAGTTTCGGGCAGGGCTGTCTCAGTCATTGTGTCAACCACCAGTTACTAGACACCCATAACACAGAATGCGTATTCATCACACACTTTTCACCCTGGTCCCACCCCATGGGCGTACCCACAACATACAGTCATTGGGAAGGCTCCAGCCAGACTCGCCTGGACTTCCCCACAACACCATATATGGAACTTCCACCTAACAGCCAGTAAGGGGTTACAGAGATTCAGGGCTTCCCGGGACTTCGGGAAAAGTAAAGTAACAGGCGATAGAAAGCAAGAGGCCACAGGGGCCATCTTGTTTCCTATCAGGAATCCATTGATTCCAGGGCCTGGGGATCCCAAAAATGGAGGGCGCTCAGGGCACTTGTCAATGCAGCACAGAGCTGCCACCAGCCCGTACCCTGCTCTGTGGGCCACACACAGGTGCCCAAAATCTTACACTAGGAGTACAGGGTCATACTCCCACCCATGGGTGCCATAAGGGTATCCCAAGGGTCTGTTCACCAAACCAAATACAGGAGGAACCACACTGCCAGGAGTCCCACCTGAACACTGGCGCAGAAAACAAGTCAGAACGTACATGATAAGGCAATGAAGGACAAGTATACGGAGGCCCTCTCCCTCCGATGCATTTCCAGCATCACAAACATGCAACCATGATCAGAAATAGTATTACTTACCTTTGACATGCTAATATTCTTCAGGTTATTATAATGTTTCCCAGCGTGGCATCTGACAGAGAACTTTACCATGCTGAGTCACTGCAGTTGCCAGCCTCACCTGGGCCTGGTGAAAGGTCTTTACGATCTGATTGTTGAATGTGGCCTGTTTGAAGTATGTGGGCTGTATCAGCAGCAGTCCCTCTTGCCCAGTTCTACCTTGAAACACTTCTGTATAGGCGCGTTACAAATGCCATATCATATCATATCATATCATCACACAAAGGTCCTCCTTGCAATCTTATTGGCAATCTTAGCAGAATATCTCGTGCCAGAATAGGCTTGTTGAGAAAACCAATGTGGGGATGTTTGAGCAGCTCCTCACTATTCTGTGCCATGTGGTCAACACAGATTTCTTGTTCCGAGGCATCTTAGTCCAGCAACTGTCAGCTGTTTCTCAATGCTTCCACCAGTGGAGTGGGCGTAAATGTCACAATGCCTGGGTAGCATGTTGCAGGTACTCGAGCCTGTGTCAGGGTGGTGCTGGTAGTCACATGTCTGGCCCGGGTGCTTCAGGTAATCACAGCATCGCTAGGGCAGGTTGCTAGACTGTCTTACTGCACCCAGCCAGGAAATGCTTTCTTACAGTGCCATGGCATTTTTTACTGTCAAATCCAACAGGAGTACGTTCATATATGGTAATACTGGCATCTGCCTGCATATATACTTAATGTTCATGGACGGGCACAGCCAGCATGGTAATGGTTTTTATACTGGCATATATTTCCCCCCAAATTGGAATATAGGAAAACAAGTCCCAGAGTTCAAAGCAAAAACAGGACTGGATGGCTGTCTTGCACATTGCCATGGGAAACTTTACAGCTCTGCTATGTAAAACAGTAATAATGTGGAGTTTGAAGTACAAAATGTCAATATTTGTACCAAGCGAAGCATGAAAGGTATATATTCAAGTGCCTAAGTGAGGGGGGGCAATCTGACACTTTCCCCAGGGTGGCAACATTTCTTGCACCAGCCCTGCAGCATAGCCAGCTAATAATTCACTGAATGACAGAACTGAGGGAACGGTTCTGTTACTCCCTCGTCCCTAACTCCAGGGCACATTTTTGGGGTCACTCCCCCAGTAACTCCAGCCTTTTGTGATATAGCCATGACATTAGGTACTCTTGTAAGACACAGCAATTAGCAATGGTGAGTTTATCCCATCCTCCACGGAAGTACGCCTGACAATATCTGAGAACCATTCTACTACACTTTTCTAGTTGAGACCGAGGAAAGCATACACTGGGCCTCATTATAAGTTTTCTGGTCTGGTAACAATGGTACCAGTAAACTTGCCGGTACTGTTCTTACCGGATCGGCAAACTACGAGTTCTGCTCACGGGTGCCTTCCCGCCAGCCAGGTCTGACCTGGCGGGGCATACCGGCACCCGCGAGCAGAGCATGTCGGATGCACCGGCATCATTCTTAATGGTGCTGGTGCATCCGACCTCCCCATTCCCATTGAGCCGTATGGGGCTCAATGGGAATGGAGAGCATTTTTTTCTGCCGCCAGCGAATGGGCAATTAGCGGGTCCGCCGGGGCCGTAATGACCCGGTAATTGCTCATTCGTGGGTGCCGGAAGAAAAATGATACCGGCAGCAGCCGTGCCGGTATTTACCAGCACGACTACCGCCAGTGTCATAATGACCCCCATTGTCTCAGGATTTACCACGTTTGCTCCCATACTGCTTCCGCTGCTTCTGCACTGCTGAGTCAGGGACCGTTGATCAGCATCATGAAAACAAACCATTACCCTCTACCAAACCGCTTGATTTTAAGATGGGAAGACATGCCAGGTAATTATAACTTCGCCTTTGTTCAACTAGAAATATATGACTATTTTGTTGATGAAACTATGCACCATCCAAATTGGCCTTAGCAGGCATGTGTGCCTAAAGTATTAGAGGGATTTGCCTATTAGCACACTTTCAGTCGTTGTTTTGCTCGGCACGAGCTGAATGCTAAACAGACACATGTTTTCCATCAATAATATTGTAATATATGTAAATTGCTATATATTTTACTCGCAGCACCTTTCCGTCTTATTCTCTCAGCCAGCATTATCAGTCCGCGGACCAAAACTCTGCAAGTCATAGCATTACTAGCTCAAGGGAATCAGTCAAACAAATGTAATTTACTCAATATTGGTCAGTTTGACCCCTGACCCCCGTCCCCCGGCAGTGTATCCCTGGCAACCTCTGATGGCTGTTCAGGCAGGACATGCTTATTGGTCTCGCCTGTGACAGCTTTCCAACGGCTGCTTAACATGGCGCAGAAAGCCTTCTGCAGAAAATGAGAAATCCAATAACGCCTGCATTCTGATCAGATGGGTGTTTACGGAGACATGCAGGCAATAGTGAGAACACTTCGCGAGCACTTTCTCTGTGGCGCTGAGATCTAAGTTCCTGATTCTTCCCGCGCATTGCCGGAAGCGTAACAAAGAAGAGATACGGTAATCTGCCGGATGTTTATCTGTGAAAGAGAGCCTTCTGCAGCAGCAGTTACCACAGACAGGTGGGCATTTCCCCGGGTGTTTAGAAGGCCTTATTCGCTGAGTATTTATGCCACTTGCTACACTTTTTAATTTGAGCATACATCATCAAAAAGGCAGCAACGAGGCTACTTAACTTGCTACTTAACTTCCTTTCCATAAAGACACTCGGCACAGAAGGAGAATAGAATTTAACTCTAGCCTGGGGATACAGGCAATCAGACTTCACGAAAGCGGATAAACACATACCACATATACTGTAATGTAATAATAAAATATGGTATGGTTCTCTGGGGAAAGCCTGCATGTTTCTACTTGTGCTCACTATGTCATTTATTTATTTATTTTTACATTGGAACTTTAAAATAAAAAACAAAGACCAACATTTTACATTTTAAATGAGGACAAGTTTTGACTTTGTAAATACAGGCATACAGCACTCACATTATATATTTCATGACGCCAACTTGTTACACCTAGCGCTCCTCCCACAGTGTTTGAGGTTTCATCACACCATAAAGTGGTGTTTCTATCAACGAACTAAATTGAGGGCTCTGGATGTATTTACCACTCTAAAGTAAGAACGGTTAATTTGTTCTTGCAGGAAGTTGAACCTGCAGTGAACAGAGGGAACACAGATCAATGAAACACAGACTTATGCCAGGGAGCGAACATACTTCAAGCATACGTTTATTTATGTTGCTACGGTCTGCGTTACATCGCTCTTCAACCTTCAACGGGAAGTGTCCCTATATTGTTGCCAAAATGTCGGTTACAGGCCTTAAAGTATTCATTCTGTAAAAGAAAACAAATCGCACAGGCCCAGATTGTGCAAATCATGCCCGAGGTCAATTTGTAGAGAACTCTTGCTGTACATGTGGGGTAAGCGATCAACATTTAGAAATAATTACATGGAACGACTGACATGACTGACCCCCCACTTATCCGGGTTTACACACGCCCAAACACAGAATCACTTGTACACACGCAATTGTGTTTGTTGTCCTGTTGAGCAATGCCATTTGTGTCATTTCTTTGACAATTCTATTGATTTCAAGAAAGGACGATTGGCAGTAAGATATGTTATACTACGGCAGAACAGCAAAGATGCAGCTCTGCCATTCACATGTGTGTGTGTTGCATGTTAGTATGTTATGTGCAGGCCAAAATGTGTACTTCCACAAAGGGACTGTTATATCCGCCCTACGTCCCGCAGCGCGGTGACGTAGGGCAAGTTAATAAAAGCCCCGCCCCCTGAGTGGGAGGTAGTTCCGGGCGAAGCTAAGCCAGCGTGTGTGTGTGTTTTTGTGAGCTCTCCTGCCTAGGCCGCGCTCCAGGCCATGCGGCCTCTTGGACCGGAGCCAGCCCTTCGTGCTGGGCCTCCGGCAACAGCACGACATAACAGGGACAATGATGTTCAATGTTGACTGACTCTGAAATAATCCATTTCCCTCTGGTCTTTGCAATGGCAGAGGACTTCTGTGTCAGTTCAACATGTCTGCCTTGAAGTAGGGGACTTTGGAAGCTTCTGCCCAGCAAAAAGCCATGCTTCACTTGAGCAAATATTGTGCATTGCTGCTGCAGGACAATATTTGCCGCAGCCAAAATACCATCCAAAAGAGCGCAGTGCCTGTGCAAAGTTTTTGTAATACAGTTCCCGATCGTGATTTTTCCAATCACCCAAAAAAATGTCCTTCCATTGTATCACGTGGGCATTTATGCAAATCCACAGATAGCCGAAAGCGTTGCTTCATCTGATTGTGATCCTGTAAATAATATCGACCATTGAGGTGCGGGGGGGGGGAGAGCAAAGATTTCTCATATCAATACACTATTCAAGCCATTTGTTTGACAGTGACATTGCCGGTATGCTGGTGCAAGCACTGCCCCAGTTAGGGGCTGTTTGGGTACAGTCCTGGCACCTATGGCGCCAGGCTCATAAAGATAAAGTCAGTCCTGGCGCCATGGGCTCATTATTGATAACTTACCTGAAGCAGACCATGCTGCATAATCACCTGAGGCAGACCAGGCTGCATGAAGACTCAAGCCAAATGAGGCTTAGGAGGGACTATTTTACTGAAGGGACTATTTTGTTACTTGGGTGGGGCTGTGGAAGAATACTTACCTGGATCTTCTTCCAAGGCTATTTAAACCACGCCCGGACAGCCACACGTGCTTCACGTTATTCTGCTTGCTGCAGCGTAACGCTCACCGTGTTTTCAGCAGCTCCAGTCTTCAGCCACGCCCGCTTCAGTCCTGGGACTCCTGGAACAAGAAGACAAGAAGGATAAAGGTTAGAACAGGAGTTTTAACTTTAATCCTTACCTGAATCCTGATCCATTTCGCCACGGAACTGAAAGACAGAAGTCTTTGAAGTATCGCTTCCCATTCCTACGGCGCCGCGCTGAACTCACCTGCTTGGCGGTATTTCAGCATTCCATCACGCTCTCTCCATCTCGCGGCTGCCCTTCGACACCTAAGGAGACAAAGACAGCAAGGTGAGCAAGGGGACTCTCTAAGGCTATACAAGCTACCCCCAAGGACTTACCTGACTTACCACGGCAGGTACTCACCTCATCTCGGGTCGGCGCAGTCAACTCTGCTTCATCGCCGTACCCCGGCCCCTAAGGGGAGAAAGCAAAGACAATACCAGTTACCCTCCACAAAACGTACCTGATTTACCACGGGGGTCTCACCTCATCTCGGGTCGGCACAGTCAACTCTGCTTCATCGCCGTACCCGGCCCCTAAAGGGAAAACCACAATAGACTTACCTGAATCTTACCGAGTGCCATTTGGAAATCTTTGAGTGGATTAATCGGCAACCTGCAAGGAATCGGACAGAGTGAAGAGCAGACATTTGAACTCTTATGAACAATTGGACTTTAGAGTCAATACTGGAACTCACCAATTCCTCTATGCCAGTGAAGTAACTGGTAATCAACGCGCCCCTGCGGTCGACGCAGGATGGAGAGCTCATCCTTCCAAACCATCAGTTGAGACTAAGGAGGGGACTTCAAGAGTGATCTGTGGGAAGACAACGGGAGTGGGGAAGGTGTGTTGACACTCAAATCCACGGGTGGTTAATTCCTCTTCTCCTTTGCAGAAGAATATTCTTGCGAGCCAGACAAACTAGGCTGAGCGGGCCAGTCCAGTCAGTCATCTCGGCGCTACACGTCACGCTGGTGGAAATAACAGCGGCCCAGTTCCGGTCGACGCCCCCGTGGGAACCAGGTGAGCGTAACAACAGTCTAACGAAATAAGCAGATTGGCAAATACAGGTGTATTTTGTGAATGTGTTTTTCCCCTTGATGAGGTAAACATCAGCAAGGGTTCTAGGGGAAACCATAGTTCTCTCTATGAGTATCCAATTTGGTACACTACTTGATTCCTCATGGGTAAACCATAGCTGCGTCTGCCTAAGAACAAAAGCCATATGGTATTTTATTAAATCTGGAAATCCTACTCCACCATGCATGCAACATCTTTTAAGTTTACTAAGAGATATTCTATGTCACCTTTTCCCCTTAAAAACGTAGCTAAGCAGGAATGTATGGATTTGAAAAAGGAGGGGGTAATAGGTTGTTAATTCTGTAATTCTTGTTAGAAGGTTTTGAGAATTTTGTTTGAAAATCACTCTGCTGGATGCAGAAACATGAATACCCAAGTATTTAAATTGTTTGGGACACAATTTCACACCTAGGGTTTGAGCATGATCTTTAGTGCAATGTATGTTGAGCTGTAGGATTTCTGATTTGTCAGTGTTTAACTTATAGCCAGAAGCTAGTGAGAATTTTGAGATAATATCTAATAGGTGTTGACCACTAGTATCAGGAATTTCCAAGAGCAGTAATACATCATCTGCATACCCAGAGTTTTGACATGAATGTGCCCACACTGAATTCCTAAAATATTATCATTCTGTCTTATTGCTTCTAAGAACAGTTCCAAAGCTAAGATTAAAAGGATTGGGGAAAGGGGGAGAAACCCTGACGTGTACCTCTAAACAAGGGGAGGTAGGGGGACATTTGGCCATTAACAAAGACAGCCGTTTTAGGATTAGAATATAATATTCTAATCCTAGAGAGAAATGGGGTACCTAGTCCATGTCACCTAAGAGCTTTGAATATATAGTCCCATTCCACTATATCAAATGCTTTTTCTGCATCGGGAGCTACCACTGCATGGGGATGCTTGGAGTTATTTATTATATCTAAGACGTCAAGGAATAGTCTAATAGTAGAAGAATAAAGCCTACCCTTAACATATCTGACTTGATCATGCTTAAGTAATCTAGGTAAGAAGGGAAGAAGTATGGGCTGATACAGGATCTTTATTAGGCTTAGGAAAATCAATTAACATATCCTCAGAGAAGGATCTGTGTGCTTTGTTTTCCGTACTAAAGTGGTAAAAGAGTTCATTAAGTTTGAGTGTTAATAGGTTATTAAAGTGGGCAAAAAAGTCAATAAGGAAGCAATCTGGGCCAGGGGCTTTACCCTTTTTATGGTCTGTAATGGCCCGATGTATTTCAGTAGGAGAAATAGGCATACTCAATGACTGAAGATCTTAACTGGAATATGTAGTATGAGGGATGTGATGAAGAAACTCTTGAATATGAATGTTATTCGAAGGAGCATCAGAGGTATATAAGTTAGAATACAATTGACAGAAAACATGAATGATTTCTTTATCTGAGAATTTCCTGTTGCCTTTTTGATCCTTAATGACTACAACCCAAGCTCTTTTGTTTTTAAGTTTTAGAAATGATGCGAGGGATTTACTAGACTCGTTAGAAAATTGGTAAATCTTTGCTTTATATTTCAGCAGGTTAGCGCACACGAGCATTGTGAGACGATTTTATTCTATCATACTCTTAGCTTTAAAAGATCCTTAGGAGTGGAAGGGGAATTAGTGTGTGAATATTGAGATTTAAGGGATTTAAGTTGATTGAGAAATGCATCTGATTCTTGCTTAAGTTGTTTCTTTTTATTAGCGACAAAGAATATGATTTGGCCTCAAAGAACAGCTTTCTAACAGTCCCAATTATTAGTAATAGATCTGTCCTGACTTTTATTTTCCAAGAAGAAGTTGTTGTGTTGCTGTGTAACAAAGGGTGTAAATGATTCATCACTCAGACGGGAAATGTTAAATCTCCATCTACTGGAGTTATGAGCATTCTGTGGGGTTTTCAATTGGATATATACTGGGGCATGAGCCAAAATAGTTATGCATTCTATTTGGGCAGCGAGCAGGAGATTGACCATGGATTTGGAAATTAATATATAATCAAGTCGCGAGAAAGAGTTATGAGGATTGGAGAAGAAAGTAAGCTCTGAATCGGTAGGATGGGTTATATGCCACGCATCACTAAGACATAACTCTGATACGAAATTAAGAAATTGTGCATGAGATTTGGTGTTCTTGAAGCACATACTAGACTTTCGTTCTAGGAAAGGGTCGATAATCTCATTACAATCCCGGCAGATAATTAAGGGTTACATTTAATAATGTGGTTTCTCAGTTGTCGCCAGAAAGAAGGGTTTGCAACTGTGGGACCATAAATATTCAAAACAGATTACCCAGTGTATCCCACTAAGATCCTAAGCAATACCCATCTGCCTAGATCATCAGATTCATTTGCTCTTACTTTGCATTTAAATGCCTTGTTAATAAGTGTGATGACACCATTCTGTTTACCATTTGCCGCACTTGAAAAAACCTGGTCCACCCAGTAACGTCTACGTTTAGCTGCTTCCTCATTTGAGAGATGTTTTTCTTGTATGCATGCAATCATTTTAGTATTAAGGCGAGAATACTTTCTGTTTCTTGATAGGATTATGCAGTCCTTTAACGTTCCAAGAATTTATATTAAGTGGCATAAATTAAGGTATGGTTAAGATATACATCAGAGAATCTAAGAGGTAAATAACATTGCTGAAATAATAGGCATTACAATAACATATTTAAATGATTAGTAAAGAAATACTCCCATGAAGTATCTAAATAAAATTCTGCATAAAGGGTAGTTACAGTAAAGGAGCAAAACATTAGCAAGGTGGGTAAGAAAACAACCTAAACATGTATTCTTTTTGCAACAGGCATGGCAAAGAACTGTAGATAGGGGAGTGGCTAACAGGAAATGGCCACACCAATTCATGTTAGATATTTACGATGAGATGGGGTAGAGAGCCAACTGAATCAGGGCATACCCGTACTCCACTCCGATGGGAGATGCTAGAAAAGATTCAATGCATTACCCCATTAGATGTTGCAGTCCTTTACAAGATACGGTACATGAAGTACCGATAACATCCCTTTTATCAGATTGAGAAAAGTGTCTTAGATCCATTGAATTTTGAAAGGTGATGTTTGCCCATTAAGAATAACTTGCAGGATAGCTGGATGAATGATGCCTAATCTTGCATTAAGTTGTCTCATGGGACATCAATATTTTCTTGCCCTCCGAAGACAACTGTTTAATGTGGTTCACTTTGTCCATTGTGAGATTTACATGAGTATATTCCAAAAGGGCAAAGCTCAGAGTTCTAGGTAAGCCTGTAGAGTTTCAGATTGAAATGGTTGGTCTAACTCAATGTGCCCTTTGGATATTGAGATGTATTGATGCTGGCAAGTCAAGGAGCTGAGATAATAAAGCATGTAGAAACAAAATATGATTGTCTTTTTCAATTCCTTCCGGAAGGCAGACGATGCACAAATTATTTCTTCTGTTTCTGTTCTCAAGATTCGCAGCTTGTTTTTGTAGAGATTTAACAGTGATTTTCAGAGTCACCGCACTGCTGGAAATATCTTCAGCATTGCTAACAGGCCTCTCAACTTCATTCATTCTGGACTCAAAAATAGACCATTTATTATCAAGCTTCTGCAGTTTGGCATTTGTGTCTTCCATAAAAGGCTTCAAGGCCCTTATCTCTGCCAACATAGTTTGCATAACTGGGTCTGACATGTCCTCTTTTGGTGTGGGAGATTCACATTTATGCCTTTTGAGGGTAGTAGATGAGGGCAAAGTTATTTCTTTTGGTTTTCCTTTTTTGGATGTTATAGTAGTCACTCTTTGTAGAAGATATAAGGTAGTGCAGTACATATGAAGTAGAGCAGAGCTTGTAGGATTATGGTACAAATCACATAAAACCAGTAAGAGAGTTTGGAGTATAGTTATAGTGAATTTTTGATCCAAAGATACCACCGTTAGATGATACTCCTATTAATGCAATACTGTTAAACCTTCTTCAAGTAGTGGTGTGAGACTTTATAGTGCCAGGTACAATTTGGTGGAATTTTCCTTTTAATTTAGTTTAATGAAAAAGTAAATTCTTTAGAAAAAGCAGTCTGTGAGCAGGCGTACACCCTTTAAAGTGAGAATTTGGTCAAATCATCTGCTTAATTAAAATTGCAGGTATTACTATTTGTCTCTTTAGAACTTATAAACCTCAACTGCCTGGGTTTATTTACATTCGTAGCCCGTGTTGTGTGCAATCCAAGTAACCAGTGTTAGAGCCCAGTTCCCGATCAATGATATCCAGACAGATGAATGGAGACACCAGCAACAGGAGTCACTGGACTTTGTGGTCCTTGGCCCAGCCCATGGAAGCCTCCGACATGCAGCAATGGCAAGCGCAGCCCTTCTGAGATGCACCACGGACCACCAGGGAAGATTAAGGTGAGAGATGCAAGTATTTAGAAAGGGTATATTGGGCTAGTATGGCGTGTAATATTGAAATAAAGTCACTAGAGTGGTGCGCAGTAAAATAGGTGGCCATCTCAGTTGGCGTGCAGCAACGCCACCCCATTTTTTTGGGTTTTAAAATCAGACCATTTAACAAAGTGGAATGTCCCTAATGTACACAGATTGTTTTGCAAATAATCAGGCAAATTAAAGTGAAAAGCATGCCCCATGGATACAATTGCTTACAGGACACTGTATTGATGACTGAGTTGTGCAATAATAAAATAATACAACCTCAGACCTGCTTACGTGCTCCACCATTACACCCTCATAGACTTCTGGTAATATTCTGGGTGGAACACCATGCATGCCTCTGCAAGATCTAAGTAACAGAATGATGGAAGTATCAGACCTTGTCCTGGATTCACATTTTAGGAAGCTTGTCAGAGTGTGAATTTGTGGGCTCTCAAGGGGCACATTTGTTTGAAGTTTGTGTGCAGCCTTATGCATCTTTCAGAGATGGAGTTCGTTGTTGTTGGAGCATGTTTTGAAATGTACCAAAGGGCTTATGAATTGGAGTTTGGATACATGAGTAGGGAGGGGTTGTGAAAACATGCATATTTAAATTTAGGGTAGGTTTTGTTTGCATAGGTTTTGATTTAGGTGACACTGTGCTGGGGGAGGAGAAGAGATTTCCCAAGGATAGCTTGTGTAAGACACGTTTATGAATTACATCCTGGAGAAAATATCAGGGATTCAGGAAAGTTGGTATGCATTCAATTTCTGTCTCTTGAGTTGAGTGAAATACACACATTCCATGGGGTGACACTTGTGTGGAAGAGGAGGACAGACTTCCCAAGAAAAACTTGTGTGAGACACATGCTGGCATGATATGTGTGGTCTATTGTAGCGTGAATTCATGGAGGCAGTAAAGTACCATTCAGATTCTGTCTGTTCAAATGAGTGAACAATACAGGTGAAATCGAGAAACATTTGATTGGAGGTGGAGGATCAGGAGAAATAGGGAGTCCCTGAGTGCAGCTTGTCAGAGACACATGGTTCCATATATGTTTAAGACAAAGTAGCATAGATTCAGGGAGATGGGGGATTACATTGTTTCCATATATTGGGTGGAGGAGAAGAGACAGAGAATATTTCAGTGTTTATTGTACTAGGCACACTTTTGCCTGATATTTATGTGAGAATGGGTTAGGGATTCAGGGAAGTTGATGTACGATTCAGATGCTCTATCGTGAAGTGAGTGATTGACACACATGCCATTTGGTGAAAATTGGGACGTGAGACATGCACTCATATGATATTTATGACAGAAGGTACCAGGACTGATAGAGGCAGGAGATACCATTCAGTATATGCAGTCAAAATCTATGGAAAAAAACGTCAGTGGAGTTGGAATTCCCAGTTTTAGAGGGAAAATCTGCTGAAAATGTCCAAACATTTCACAATAAGCATCTGATTTCTTAGTAATGCAGATCATTTAGAAATCTGCTTTTTCTGCAAAAAACATCTGCACCACAGATTTGGACTATATCTACCATTCAGTGGATGGAGAACATATTTGAACAACTTGCCTGGAGTCCCTAACCAAGGTAGAGCAGAGAGGGGCATGCTGCTCATTGTTTTTCACATAAACAGCAGCCCTTCTTGCGTGCATTGGCGATTTCAAGAACTTCACATGGTCAACTAAAGGAATCATTAATCTCACACTCTCAGATAATCCATCAAAAGTCATTCAGGAGTGCATGCAACCTTGCAAGTACATACACATTGATTGCACCATGATGAACATCCACTGAGACCACAATAGAGGCTGCACTTTCAGTTCCATTATATGTCTCAGCATCAGAAGGAGTGGCGCAGATCTTAATAAGAACAACACACAGAGTTATTAAACAGCAGGAGAAGATTTAAAATTTCAGGACTCCCTCTCCTCCACCCCCATTGAATGATGATTATGATGAGATGGAAGATTATCAAGATAAAAATGAAGAACCATCAGGGTCCATGGAGGTAAATGCTTTGCTGGTGGATACTCAGGATTATGAGGAGGACCATGTAGCAAAAGCCACAACATCAGAACTAGTAATAGAAGCCCATAAGCACCTACTTCAAGAAACAGCCTTGCTGTCATAGCCTGTGTGTTGTTAGCCCAAAACAAAATTAACATGAAAAGTTCAGCAGTACTTTCAAGGAATAACTAGCAACATATGGTCACCGATTCCCCATCTGCCAGAAAATGGAGTGCCACAGAAAGACAGTGGGCCTCATTATAAGTTTGCCGGTCCAGTAACAACGGCACCGGTAAGCTTGCCGGTACCGTTGTTACTGGACCGGTAAACTACTAGTTCTGCTCGCGGGTGCCTTCAGTCCGCTAGGTCTAACCTGGCCGGCGTACCAGCAGCCGCGAGCAGAGCATGTCGGATGCACCGGCACCATTCACAAATGGTGCCTGTGCATACGACCTCCCCATTGCCATTGACCCCTATGGGGCTCAAATGAGAATGGGGAGCATTTCCGGCGCCCGTGAATGGGCAATTACCAGGTACGGCGGGCCGTAATGACCTGGAAATTGCCCATTTGCGGGCACCGGAAAAATAATTATGCTGGCACGGCTACCACCAGTCTCATAATGGGCGTCACATGTTAGTGGTCTCACATCATATGGAGCCGTGGGAAGAGGTCAAAAGGTAGGACATATATCCATCTCCATATCACCAGACAAGCAGCTTACAATCACAAGTCCAAACAATAGTCCCTGAGAATACTGCAGCCATGTCTTTGCTTGGACCAACACACTGTGATCCCATTATCACAGTGATGCATAGCAGATATCCCCCATTTCATTATGCCTGTGTTCTGGAAACATTTGAGTGCGAACAAATATCAAAAGACACGTGGCAGATGTGCTAACTTTGGTGTAATATTTGCAATAGTTCTCTTGTGCTATTCTTTTGTTGAAATACCTCGATTCCATTGGCTTTTACAAACTAATTGCCACAGGAACATTCCCAGCCACCATTGCCTTTCCTACAGTGCAGTACTGTAATTGTAATATGAGGTTATGCATATTGTGAGGGCAGGTTCTACATCACAATGGGTGCCCGAAAATCCACTTCAAAATGGGTGTGTGGAGAAGTGAACAGGGTATTAACTAGAAGGACATCACAGGGTACTGGGTGGCTTTTATTTCCTTCCTCTACAAGTCAAGAAGTGCCCATGTGTAATGGAAGGGGGCAACATGTGCATTCCTTTCAGCATGAGATAATTTTGTGCATGCCAATATTTCCGAGCAGAAGCCACAGGGGAGTTGGTTCTGGGAGAAGGTGGAAAGGGAGGTAAAGTGACTAAGCCCTTGTAACTTACACAAGAGCCTTATTGCAGAAGACAACTGGGCATATGTCCTTCCTGATAAAACAATTATATGTGTCATGCTTTGCACTTGTCTTTCACCTCATAGTCACGATCAGCAATTGTCAGTCTGTGAAAGAAATGGTTGCTGGTCCCGGTAGTTCAGTTTGCATTTCAGTTGAGCTTACGATGACAGAAATGCACTGTGCAAATTACAGGTGGTACAATCTGAAGATCTCAGTGGCCACCTGTTGGAACTTTACTATGCACAGTGCATGTTGGTCAGAAGATGCAATGCCATCACAGATTATTGCCACATTCACAGTTTTAGACGGGGCATTCACTACACCAAGCCTGTGGAAGCTAGTATCTAATGTCCATTGTATGATATTGCATTCGAGAGAGGCCACCAAGTAGGTTAGCTACCACAAGGCATCCTCATTGAGGATCTCCCACTGTATACATGCCTGTGACAGAACCTGTTCAACGTGGTGAGGGCCCATGCTTTGGTAGGCGATATGGATACCCTGCACAGTGATCAATGGGTAGCCGAATTTCAAAGTAACATTGAGTCTCTGTGGTCTTATTTTTTAGACCCACATTTCAAGCTAAAAGTGTCAGCCTTTCATCCACGTGTCAGGGAGGATGATGTGCAGCAATCCTCCCAAGGAGGAGACATTGTGAAAATATTCAAGGATGCATTGTTGCAGCACCGCAACATCAAGTAGAGAAAACATGCGGGCATCAGGACGAGCATAAACCAGTGCATATTTTGTTAGTTGCTCTTGTAATGTCTTGCTCAAGATTGTTGGCATCAACGGGTGGTACAGCACTGACTCCTGTTAAAAGATTTGTGAGCAAGTATCTTGAGTACAAGCAGGCCATCTGTAATAATAATAATACCCACTGTTGCTTGATGCCTATCTGCTGGACACCTCACCTGTCTGAATGGATGATGTCCCAATCCAGTATTGGAAAAACAAGCGTGAAACTGCCCATCAACACTTGTGCAAGTTACTATTGAATCACTAAACTGCCCCCCGCAAACGTGCAGTTGAAGAGAGTTTTTAATGCGACTGGACTGTTGCAGTCCCCAGAAGTCGCCACATGCAACCTGTTGGATAAGTGACATTTATAAATATATGTCAGCACTACATTGCAGTGGATTATGTAACAACATCTACCAATAGCCAGCACAGCAGCTCTAATGATAATTACGCTGATTAGTTACCCGGTACATTTCAGACACTGAAAAGTGGAGCAGGGGGGTTTTGTGGTGCATGCGGCTGGTAAAAGGCTAGCTGTAGAAGGTGCTGAGAGCCCCTACCTAGTTGATGACTTGCATTTGACCACATGCCATTGCCGTTTGTGCCAGTACAGTGTCTCAACATGCAAGTCAGCACCATTTCTGCAGCCACCCTCTAAAGTTCACTGGCTGTACCATATTTTGCAGCCATCCCCTAAAGTTAATGGGCTCACATACAGAGCACAACCACTCCCAAAGCTACACAGGTTCTCTACATTAGGCTGTCACGCTCAAGTTTGCGGAGTTGTCCCTGTGAAGACTTCCTCATTTTCACCACCACACACAATCCCACAGGAGGGCATGAAGATGCTGCAGCAAATGCCTTATTGTTCATCGTCGCCCGGGTGATGGGCACACGGCAATACAAGCTGGACATGTCTCTACGCCTTATCGGACCATCACTTGTATTTAGCCCACATGCAGGTGCTGCATATGGCATGCTGCCGTCGACCTGTTTTTTGGGCAGTGCAACCAACATACTGTTTCCCACAGTAGTTGGTGGCATATGCATTGTTTAGGTAGGCTTGATGGGTGTGGTGTGTGCCAGCTGCTTGTCATGGCATACCAGATGATATACCTGATTGAGTGGTGATGCACCCTGGCCCCTAGAAAGGTGCTCACACTCACATCTCACCGCTGCAGGGGGCTGTAGCTGCATCTGGGTCTATGGCTCTTGGGGGCTTTAATGAGGACCACGTGCACACATAGATGAAAGGAAAACAATATACAAGAGACAGTAAGAGTCCTGCAGACAT
Organism: Ambystoma mexicanum; assembly: GCF_040938575.1. Taxonomy (NCBI): domain Eukaryota; kingdom Metazoa; phylum Chordata; class Amphibia; order Caudata; family Ambystomatidae; genus Ambystoma; species Ambystoma mexicanum. Next base: position 146,087,348 of record NC_090933.1, read on the forward strand.
GAAAGGGTAAGCTATGCACAAAGAAAAGCAACAATGACCATGATCAGAAAAAGGCAGAGACCAATTCAGACAAACATGTTTGTTTCCCACTTAGGGTGTACACATAACAGTCACAGTTTCCCACAATATATGGGGTAACTCCAGCCTTATGGGCAGGTTGCTATTACAGTGCTCCACTCTGAATGCTCATGAGAAGAAGCAGTAGGTTGGACTTCTGTGTCTAGACCCTACGGCACAATGAAGGAAAACAATGCTGAAAAGACTGAAGCCTCTGTGCGTCCAGCAGGAATGGACAAGTGACTGCCTTGAGAAACAGGAATCAGCACAGAGATTACCGACTAGAAAACCCAGCAGACAAACTCTGGACAAAGGAATCACACAAGCACAAATGCGGACAGAAACATCAACACAAACCTTCACAAAAATATCCAAGGAATGAGCAGGAGGTATTAGGAAGCAAGGTTCAAGACATAAGGCCTCATTACAACCTTGGTGCTAAGTGCACCAACTTTACCACCATGGTGTAAACTCTGTTTACACCATGGTGGATGGCGGATTTACCGCCCCATTCCAAGGTGAGTGGGGCGGTAAATCCCCATTTCCCATTTTCCCTTCCCCATTCCCATTTTTGCCCCATAGGGCATAATGGGAGTGGGGAAGGCGCTAATTACGCCGCCGTAATTAGCACCATGGCAGGTTAGCGCCATGGATTTTAACGCCTGCTAAAAGCGGTGGCGTTAACCCTTAACGCCTGAGTTGTAATGAGGCCCATAGGATGTTAAAAAAGAGCATTAGAAATAGAACGTGAAAATAAGCACAACTGCTCTGTGGAATCGAAATGCAGAATGGAAACTATAGTTTGGAATCCAGGAAAAGTGAACTGAACTACTAACTAGGTGCAGAAAGAATATGGCTTCAGGTCAGAGAGCCAAGGACTTCAGTCGGTGTAACAGGATTGTAGGACAAGGGGGCCACAAGCACTGGAAGTGGAGCAGGTTCTTGAAACAGAAGCAACAGTACACAGGAGAAAACCATGGTTGAAAACAGGAGGACCTGGACACACAATCAGTCAAAATCAAAGTGTTCCTACAGGCAGCTGCTTAAGTACTGACATACCCATGGCTGAAGTATGCTCACTAGTCGCACTTGGACCACCACACGTGTGAAGGGGGATAGCTCAGGGGCAACACATTTTTCTTGTAAGCAGGACAATGCAGAGCAAAACAGGTTTGAATCCTGAGCCCAGGCTTAGGAACCAATCTCTGGTATTAAGGATGTAATAAAAGAACAATCATAAAAGAATGATATCTCCCCCTCATTATGACTGGAGAAGTGCAAGCAGTGGCGACCCATTGGGCTTGTAGGGGATTGCAGATTGCAGGATAGTCATTCAAAGGCTATTCTCAACATAGTAATAGCCAAGTTTCCTGTACTTCCAAAAGCTGATCTGTGTAATGTGTAGTTTGTGCAATTCAATGGGGAATGGTAATGTCTTCAAAAGAAAATGTAAAGCCAGAAAATAAATATAGTTCACTGGATTCTTACAGCCATACCTAACCTGGGAGAGCTTGTGTTTGTTTTAAAAGGATGCATGAAATAAAACCGAAATGGAGCAAAACTCATTTGAATTCGAAAATGCATTTCAATATAAAAACTGAAAAAGCCCAAAAGACACAGTAGCTTTTACAGGATGGGATATGGACTGGAGGGGGCCGGACATGGAAGTCCAACAATGGGCTATAGAGGATCCAGGCGAGAACATTGGTATGAAGAAGCACCCCAAAAGTGAAAACACTAATTTGGCATGTCAGGAAATATGCTTGGAAAAATTATCACTGGCATTACCATATGAATCCAAACAGGTAGGATTGCAGCGAATCTCTATGAATGTTTAATGTGATTTCCGTGTGGTAATTTTCTTCATAACAGTGCAATTAGCAGTTCCAGTTTTTTGTCTTGAAGGCAATGACTTTCACAGGATCTGGGTCAAACCCCAGATCCTGGTATAACAAAAAAAAAGACGGGCTGTGTGAAACAGGAGATCTGAATAACATTACACAATTGCTGGTGATGTTTTTTGTCACTAGAGTAAAACTGAGTCACTTCTTTCTTGAATTCATCTTGTTTTTCACAGTATGCTTATTTTCAGAAACAATCTCAATTCACAATCTACTGTTTTTGTTAACTCTATTGTGCCTCTCAAAAGTGTCTGCTTAACATTTAGGTTACTAATATTTTGAACAACGGATGTATTTCTTGCAAGAGAAGAAATGTGAGAAATGTGAGAAAAGGAATGCTTAAAATCCACACACAAATCTGTCCTTTTTGTTCAACATTTTCTAAAAATATTAGCTTCCTCTAAAATGCTGATAAAAGAGGGGAGAAAGGCAGGGAATACCGTGCAAGTCATTCAAGTGAATTTCAAATTCACTCAATTCTGAAATGTATACATTGACACACTTGTACAATACGTGGGCACCTGTACTCTGTGTTTGGTGGCCTACAGACATTGTGCCTGAGCTGTCTGCATGACCTGCACATTGTGGATACTATCTTACATCTTTATCACATGGCTGGTATGCTGGCTTAATCAGGATGGCCATTGATTTGGAATTTTGTGACCAGTTGGCCCGGTCCTAGGGTTAGCCTCCCTCAACTAAGTCAGCTCATTTAAGAAGAAGACCCAGCAGGTCAGGAATCCAGACAGCACACTAAAAATACATAACATTCTAACTCACCTACAATGTGGGGGAATGGTAACATATATATGTTCTGAATGATTGAAGATTGATTGTTTTACCACATTTACATGGCGTGTGACTATGCTTAGAATGATCTCAATGTACTGTTATGCCATGATATTCCATACTTACCATCATATTCCTGGGGATAGGGGTCTCCCCGTATGAACCCCAGCAGAAACCTAGGAACATGTTGAGATGGAAACATCTTTCCTAGGATAACTATTTTAATTGCTTGCATTAATTTCCTATTTCATAAATCTGATCATGATTATATTCTTTTCAAATGACAAACCCATAGATATACAAATCTAATTATTTTAATATAAAAAACATGAATATGTAGCAATTCAACCATACCCCTACCTTAATAGGAAAGTAATACCCCCTTCAATGTATAACATTTATTATTAAATGCATTATCCACATGGACACAAATTACACATTATCACACCCATGCAACACTAAAAAAGATATCACAAAAGTTTCAGAAAACGAACCAAAAATCTGATGTTAATTTACAACAAGCAATTATTATCTAACAGATGTTGTCAAACTATTTTGTGTATATCATAACTGTTCACTAAATGGTTAATACTAATTTAACACCCCAGAGTATACAACCCAACCCACAATAATTCTGGGACAATAAACTTGCATTAGAATAAAAATTACATTTTATTCAAATAAGATCTTTTGAAAGGTGGTCATCTAACTTTATGCTGGATAAGTCACCGCAATAAAATAACGGCACAGGTATTACTGGTTTACAGAAACAGACATTGGCTTGCTCTGGAGTCTCAGTAAGAGACCATGTCCAATTAATTGCAGTCAGGCAATAGATCAATGAATTCTATTTGTTAGACTAGTTCTTCTTATGAGCCAGTGTAATCAACTACTTCACATAACAAATTAAACCATTCTGGTTCTCTCCGCTATCATAGTAAGTATAGGTATCAAAAATGTATTACATAGAATAATGACAATACGGTTGATCACATTTTAAATGAATCCACCCCCTGTGTGGATGTGGTCCTGTCGGTTTCGAGCAAATGCATAGAAGTTGAATGCAAGCTGTGATGAGATGCATCAGACTCGTTAGGCATCTGTTTACGGACACTGTGCTATCAATTAAGATTTCACAGAGAAGGGGTTTATCCACTCAACATTGGAATATATGTTTATGATTTTCGAAAAAAAGGAATAAAATCCCCTCTTGCCATACTTCACAAATTGGGTCCCATTGGTGCAGGGTCCCCCATTGCCCCCCCCCCCACCAAATGCTCAATGTAATGAGTTAGGAGTTCATGTAATTTGGTTTGGAAACATTGTCTGTGGAATTGAAAAGGACACAGCTAAGATCCGTTTCATCCCCAAATATCTCTTTTAAATATCTATGGCTATCACTTGCCGTAAATGATGAATCAATCCTGGAGATGTGGAAATGTGCTCCAGTGTCAGACTACATCTGTGAAAACCCAAAAGGTTTCCTTTCATTGGCTTCATATTTACAAAGAGCTGCACATTATCTGTTCCATTACATGCTATAATTTTATTTTAAATATAAAACGCATTTGGGTTGGTTTTGAATACATTTATCATTATTAATATTATTATTATTATTATTTTATAATTATTACTATTATTATTGTATTTATTGCAGTTTCCCACTTTACAAGCTCAAGCATTGTACTTGGAATGAGTTTCCCATAGTGGAAGGTACCTCCTAGTCCGTTGACTTAAAATTTATATTGGGGACGTGTCATACTCCATTTCAACAATTCTTTACGGGACACAGCCAGCAAAGACCCTCACGTATTCCTAGGGAATTCCAAGTCAGCTTTCCACTTATGGTCCCTTTCTCCCTCTTGGAAAGCATGTTTGCCTCAGATAAATCCGCTTCAGGCTTCTGTCTGGATAAGGCTGCTTTCATCTCCAGATATTTCCCAAGATCAGCAATCAATCATTTGGACCAGGGGTTCCCATTCCATGCAGCCTGAAAAAAACAGCGCTCTTTTCCTGTGTTGCAGTGTGTACTCTCATCCAGCGCCAGGCACTCCAATGATTCAAGAAACATTCAGCTCTTTTATCTCGTATCTTTTAATTGTCATTTGTCTAAATGACATTAGCAGTTAGTGTCTCATACTTGTCAATGACATGTATTTCAGCTCTTCAAGGCCTTTCTCAAAACCGGGCTTAATTTTAATACCAATGATGAGCATAATTCTTTAATCACCTTGTAGTGTTGCTTGCATTGTTAATCAAAGGGCTAGTTACCTTGGTCCTTAAAGCATCGTAGCAAGTCTCACGAAGCGTCCTACGTGCTGGGTGCTCAATATTGGCATTCAAATTAAGCTTGGTTTTGAGAAAGGCCTTGAAGGGCAGAAACAGGTGTCATAGACAGGCATGAGGCTCTAACTGCTAATGTCATTTAGATAGATGACAATTAAAAGATACGAGATAAAAGAACTGAGTGGATCATTGGAGTGCCTGGCGCTAGATACGAGTACACACTACAACACTTTACCGCAATCCAAGGAGTGGGTATAACCTTGGTACTCCATCCTCAGGGACAGGCAACTATTTACTGGATCAGAGAGTGCTTTGGCACAGGGAGACAGATTGAATACCACATACTAGTTGTTCACTTTTCCTGTGTGTTTCAACTTTTATAATTGAACGTATTCCTGCACTATCAAGCTCACACTTTTTAATTGGCCACATATTTCCTTTTAATTTTCATAGGTTGATTATTATGAATAGCATATAAATTAGTGTCAGACCTTTGGCTTTAAATACATTGTTCCAGTGCAGCTAAGCACCCTTGTAGATGACGGCAGAATTATTTATCTATTTATTTACTAAAAAAGGTGAACCCGTTTAGGCCCTTTAAGGAGACGTAACAGTATCTGAGATGGATAGGGATGCATACCTTACTCATACATCAATAATCAGACCTACTCAGGAGGTTTGGCAAAATCTCCACTGTTTTCATAAAATTTTTTTAAAACAGGGAGGACAACGGGCATCAACGGACGCGGCACAGCTCGCTTAACAAGTTCTCTCTCATCATTTCATTAAAAACATAATTATATAACAAAAAACAAAAATTCATCATAGGTGATGTCATACTACGTGGCAAAGTAAGAAAATCTAAGTGGGATTGTGGTTGGTCTATGGGGAGCATCTACATATACTTTCTATGGGGTTGTGATTGGGTCTCTAAAGTCAGGTGGACAACTAAGCCCACCCAAGTGCAAGTCATCTTCTGTGTTGGACTACCACAGAATGTCCTATTGCCTTCTCAAACTATATGGCTCTTTGGTACGTGGCCCTCTATAATTGGTTGGCACACTTGTACCCTTCTGGAATATCCCACTCACTAGCAGCACACAAGCTGGTACCTAGGGTTCTGGGAGGTCAGCCTAGTCATGCCTCCCCACCCAATTAGCTCAACATCCATCATCACTCCTGCAGTCTGCCACTCAATTACTATGTTTGAACTTGGCCTTGTGCAGGCTCTCTGCCCCTGAGGCTAGGCCTTATCTTCTGGTCTCGGTGTAGCTCGCGCCAAAGTCTATTTTCATCTGACCATGTGACTTGAGACCATGTTTTGAGCTCCTTCATTGCATTTTATTTAATTAAATGCAGAAAACTTGGCGCTTCTAGTGTTCTTCCATTAGACCTCAAACAGGAGTTCATCTCACTTCTCATGTTATTTTATCCTTTCAAGTAATTAACCAGGCTCTCGGCAGCCCTGACTCCTGACACTGGGCCAGGCAAGCCTTCTCGAATCTTCCTTCACCATCAACTATTCTATTCTGCTGTGCCACACTTCCAACCCTTTCATTCACAGGTTCCAATTTACTACAATGCGTCGTGGAGCATCCAGATTCTATACATTCCTATGCATATACATTGGCGCATCGCCTGCAATCTATTTACTATGTTGCCAGCCCTATAATTACTTCGTCTACTTGGGTTACTGCGTCTGTACAATTGTAAAATGGTTTGACATTTTCTTCAGTGCTTCTCTGCATGTGCAACCTTCATTTCACTCCTGAGTTGTTGCTTAATTCACTACTCATCAGATTCTATAAGGTCCATATTCTTTCTTCATTGGCTTCTCTTCTGGGTGCGTCATCTCCAATTCATGTGACATCACCAGTCTTCTATTTCATTTTCTTTCACACTTCTTCTGGAATTTCCTTCAGAAGACCGTAATTTCTTCATGAATACATATAGGGTTTTCTCAATGGATACCTTGTTTCAAGGACTGTTCGTGGTATAGGTACCATTCCTGGCATTGCGCATGTCACAATTTCTGGTTGCCAACATATAGGCAAGATGGGGGCAGGACTTCTGGTACAAGTACTTGGCTGCTCCTCTACAAGGGCTTTCATCGTTTCTTGCTGCCAGTTTAAAGTTGGTCACAGGCCAGTCTTTGGGCCTTCAGTACATTTCTTCCTATGCATTTGCAAGTTTAGTTTTATTTTGTGGTGAAATCCAAGCCGTATTTCAGTTGTAATCCCTCAAATGAACAGCAAATTTCCTGCATCCCACAGGTGCACCCTTTTTGTGTTAATTGATCAAAAGCACAAATGTGAATTGAGTGAGGCATTATTTCGGCGCCTTTTCACTTTATATTACGGCACTCTTAAGTTTCTCTTTTGGTCTCCCCTACAATTTACAGTCTACCAACTATAGTTTCTACAAAAGGAGTCCTGTTTTGTATGTCTGCCTTCATCTTCATCATCATCATCATCCCACTTGTATAGCGCAAACAAATCAACAAAGGCATTAAGGCGCTAGTGTGTGAAAGAGCAGACAAAAGATTTAATCAGGTTTATGAAAACAGGTGGGTTTTAAGATGAGCTTTAAACAAATCAAAGGCAAGGATACTACGAAGGGTCAGCGGAAGGGAGTTCCACAATGTGGGCCCAACACTAAGAAGGCACAACTGCCACAGTGCTCCAATTGATAAGATAGTACTGCAACGCTTAGGCTGATAAGGGACAAAAATGCCTTCTTCAGGAATAAATGTTGAAATGTGGCATGGTTACATAGTATCCTTCTTAACACAGGATAGCCATGAATGCCCAGTGCCTTCTCGCCATACGTGAGAACATAATCTCAACTTAGATTGCTGACCTGAATGGTCAATAATACCATTATTTAAGGTAAGTATGAGTTTCAGTCTTGTTCCACTGTACCTCACATGATCTGTTTGCCTATTGAAAATTAAATAAATTGCTGAGTGGCGGGTTGAACTCTAAGTTCTTGGATCTTACTATTAAAATTAATAATTAAAACACTTACCAGTAATGGCAGAAATCGGAAAACTCGGCCAGTAGTCTCTAAATTAAATTTATTATTTCCCCTGCACACCGCTGGGCAAGGTAAACAACCATGCGCTCTATGCAAACCAGTGTCCTAGTGGTTATTCAAAATCCCAAAATGATTCAAAATCAATTGCCTGAAAATGAGCAATTCTCACTTGCATATTTCAAACATTATGTTTTCTTAATAAAACAATTAAAAAGTTCAAACAATTGTAAGCAATGCTTTGAATCACACAACACAACAATGCTTGGAGCTGTTGTTTTAACATAGAGATAAATACTGTGTACACAATTGATCTTGTATAGGCATAGATACAGTAAGGTAATGTTTTTAAGAAGGTTACTGTTATCTACATTAGACTGTAGAACATAAGACCAGTTCCCTGAAATGAGTTGTATGTCTCTTTACATCTAGAGATTGGGATACAACTTTCCTTTTGGAAACATCAATTTGAGCAGCGCCTTCTACACCCAGTTGTGCAAAACTGAAAGTGTGTCTTTTGGCGTTTTGAAACAGGTTAGTTAAATTTTGAATTATGTAATTATTTAGAAGCATGCCAGATTTGGATGGGAGTTAAATTTAAGGAAATTCATGTTCGTATATTCAGTTCACATATATGAAGTCAGGGACTGGACCTTCTGAAGAAGAGTAGCGTATAAATATGTCGAAAAGATTATACATTACCAGATCTTGAGATTGATTGTGGAGAACATTACTAATGATTCCTAGGAGGCATAAACATTAGTTTATTCATTCAATTTGTAAAGAAAACAGATAATCAAATGATGAATATGATTGACTTCATTGTAAAAAGTGTATTTTGTAATAAAAATGATTACTTAAGGATGTTTGAATATTTTATTTTATTTATGGACAAAATTTAATGTTTTAAATATAGATGTGAGAATTTAATGAATTTGTTTTTCTAAGGAAATTGTTTTTGACTCATGTTGAAATTGTGAATAAGCACAATAAGACCGGTCTACATAGACAGTGCTGTTGTTTACCTTGCACAGGGGAGAATAGGTAAAACACATCTATTGCCAATTGGAATTTGACGTATGTTATGTGGGAAATGTTATAGCTACTCATTTCCTTATTTCATTAAATAGTTACAAATATAAAGGTGTTCCTCATATTGATAGTTTCTCAGTAAAGAAGCAGTGTGTTGCCTTTTGATGCTTCCTTTATTGTGAAATCAGCTGCATCTCCTTGGAATGCCATTTTGATCGTAGTTTTGTGTAACTGTGATCAAACTACATTTTGGTGGTAAATTTCTAGACTATCCTCTTTTTCAGTCATTTCCCGGTAACAAGTATTTCAACCCTATGGCTAGGATAGACTAGGTTTGGAAAACAAATAAAAAGTTATTGGTCCGTAAAATCTGTGTTTTCATTGTGTCTCCCAAACTGAATTTTAATGTCAGTTTGTCCAAAAAGTGCTATTATTAAATCATTATAATTCATGATTTGGGGCTTCAGTGTAGTATGCTTGAGTTGTGATTTTTCGAAAAATCTGAGAGGGAATGGCATTCCTTTGTGCACTGGGATTGAGTATAGCATAACAGAAACACTATGCTCCAGTGGTAATAGCATGCATTCTCGATTTTGGAATGATTTAGTTTTACAAAGTGTAGTAAGTCAGTGCACCTGCCTATCCTTTTTGTGTGAGGGAGCCAAGCTGCTGAGCACTGCACCACCACATTCTCTTACCGAAGTGCCCCGAGAGTATGGGGATACCCAGGCTGAAAGGCTAACAGTTTGTATGTTGTATTTTTAAATTACAGGATGCAATTTGGCGAAGACTGTAGTTCACAAAAGGCTGGTTGCTGAAGTAAGTAGACCACAGTCACTGACTAATGCTGTTCACTCCCCAGCATGAAAGTGGATCACATAAACAAGAGAGAAAGCTGCTCACTTACCTTGTGTCTGGAAACACCACACTAGTTCAACTGTGGTCTTCAGGTGATCACAGAATGCCAGTGAGCCACAATGCTGCATTACCCCGATTGCAAGATGGTGCTGATGTTTTGGTCACCTATAAAGCTTGCATACTGCTAAGAGTCCAATGGGGCATGAAAAGTGGTCTAATTTAAAGGTAAACCAATCCTGGGATACCAGTTATAACAATTTAATAACAAATTCAATAAACCTAAAAGTCCTAACAAATCTAATGAATGAAGCAGTTCACTTTAGGAAAGAGACAGAACCAAGAGAGATTGTTAAAATGGCCCAGGAAAGTCACAAATTACCCAGAGGACTCAGAGTAATCCAAGCCCGACTCAAAGACAAAGTAGACAACGTGTAAGGCAAAATCCGGCTTTATTATTATCCAAATAAAGCAGGGACAACATATAAGGATTACAATCTCGCAGCTCTCAGATGATATTTTGAAAACAATTGGTTAAATACTGCAAACTCGTCATCTCAAAGTCACAACATAATATTAACTGCAAATACCTACGGGGAATGGGGATTGGTTAGTGGTGGTGATTACATATAGGTCCTCATTACACGGTAGGCGGTAAACCATGGTGCTATTTGCCGCCGGTACCATACCACCATGGAGGAAAGGGGAATTACAACCCCATTCCAAGGTTGGCGGGGCGGTAATTCCCCCTTTCTCCATGGCCCTTCCCCATTCCCATTTTTGCCACATAGGGCATAATGGGAATGGGGAAGGAGCTAATTACGGTACCGCAAATTGCGGTACCGTAATTAGCACCAAGGTCCCTTTGCGGGTCCCAACTTTAACGGCTGGTCTACACCAGCCGTTAAGGTCGGGTCCCGCAAAGGGACCTTGTAGTAAGGCAGTAATGGTTAACGGTCACCGGTACCCTTACCGGTGACCGTTAACCCTTCCCACCTTCCGTGTAATGAGGCCCATAGACTCTGTAAGTGGAGAACATTTCATTAGGTTAAGTAAATCTGATGGCCCCACTTGGGACCAGAACTAAATTGATAAAAAATAAACCCACATCATCCATACAGCAAGTGATTGGTTGGTAAACTATTTCATGGGTGGCATAACAATAGGGTTTCCAACTGGTTGACTTCTTTCTGACCAACCTTCAACACTGGACAGGCCATCCAGACATGAAACAAACCTGGTGTAGGGGGAGAGAGGCCCATGGACTGGTAACTATTCATTAAAGTAGATGCCATCCCTTATCCTTAGGCTATGGGCCAGGGCCATCTCTTTGTATTTGGCTTTGTGTGGTATCCCATGTCTGTGTTTAGGTGTAGGGAGTACGGCAGGTGTCCTATCTGTGTTTGGGATTAAATTGGACCATCAGATCTGGTCATTGGATCCGGTCGGGTCTACCGGCAGCAGGGCACTTCTGGAGGGATTGGATCAGAGGCACGGTTCTGGTCAAATTTGGACAGCCGCTCAGACTGGATTTGGATGGGCCCTTCTGGTCACTGGACACTGTAGATTACAGGATGCAAGTTTCAGCAGGCAAGCCTTAATGGTAGCAGGCCAATCTGAATCAGAATTATTCTTTTAAGTTTCGGATGTTTTGAAAATGGGTATAGCTAGCAATAGTTCAGCAATGCTAAAGTCTAGATTCTGCAAAGAATTCTGGATCTTCAAAGAAGTCTGGAGTCAGCTACAAGATGAAGAGTTCTGCAACAAGGTCCTGCGCGGATATTTGGATGGGTGCTGGAAGCAGTCTGTTATGTGTTGTGAAGTTTCTATATTTATACTGTGAAATGCCAGCCCCCAGTTTATGGTGTGGGCAGAATTTCAAAAACACACCCCCATGGCTGTGAGCGGCTGCTGGTAATTTGCTTTGTTTTGTTTGGCAGTCAGAACAGAGCTGTCATCGTTATGATGGGATTTAGGAACTCCCACATTGATTTTTACCATAACATAACTTTGTCACACATGTACCTTTCTACAATTATGTACCCTAATAAAATTGGACACATACATTTCATATTTGACTGTCTATAATCCCATTCAATTCCCATCTTTGTGCGAGCTGTCTTTCTCATTCCAGGTATTTTCATCAATTTTAAACATAACAGTTCGGATTAATGATTTCTAATTTGGTACATCTCTGTGCGCTTATCAGTGGATCATGTACGTACAATCTTAGGTTTGCAACATTAATTATTCTGCTACAACGAGAATTTTTTCATAGCTTTGGTTCCTTAAATGGTACAGGTTTCATCAATGTCTTCAAATCAAAAGCCTGAAATTAGATTAATGTCTATCAATTTTCAGAGGTATCCTTCTTTCGGTTGCACAGCTAAAGAGTTTTAAACTTTAATCACAAATAAGGATTTAACATCAACGTTCTCCTTTGTAACCTCCCCTTCCCAGGCAGCAGCTGTCGAGTCCTTTGATCAGGGAGGTGTGTCCGCTTACTGAAGAGGGAAGGTCCCCTGTAGAGATCAGTTGGGCAGCTTGCCATTGTTTTTGGCTCAGCCAGATACAAATGTCTGATGCGGTCTCATTGTGCTCCTTGTTGTCATTATGCAGGAACCATTAAGCAGCCATTAGCCTTCCTGTAGCCATTGAGTGTCAAGCTGAAATGTGAATCTTTCCCAGGCTGGTCTGTCAGATCAGAATTAAATAGTTGATTAGCTCCAGTCTGGGTTCCTTTAAATTAAAGTCTTTTCATTTCACATATAAAATATAAGCACAGTTTATAAGGGATTTGGATTTTTTAAAAGAATTAGCCCTTCACAAACATGCTTTAAATAGGCGGATTTTGCAATTTTAATCAGGAAACAGAACCACTTTTAAAATGGGTTTGACAGCTAATTTTCAGATGCAGCTGTCAGTCAGTGAGACCTGGATTCCTCTGACTGCCTGGAGAATCTATGATTTCAGCACCCTTTTCCCTCAATAATCAACTGGGAAAATGACTGAATTTAGCGCCACAACAGCACTTTGAAGGTTGCAAAGGATTAGGAAAACTGGATTTTAAGGCATTTTCGGATTTTAACCCACTTCTGTAGCCTTGATTCATGTAACTGGTAACAGCACTCACTGGCATTCTCATGCAGGCAGTTCTGTTTTGACATCAACTTCGCCTGTGTGTGACAAGGTGGTGCAGCCTCTTTGTGATTTCTGAACCATTCACAGTTTTTGCAGATTTGGCGTGCACTGTGGTTAGCGCCTCCATTTTTGGCAGATTCTTTCCCCCATTGGCAAGGGGATGTAGTGTGGTGCATTGGCATGGGTTGAAATATCCCACCTCCCCCGACTTCAGCGTGATGTACAGTCATGGGGCAGTTGGGACCGTGGGATTTTTTTTTCTCCTGTCCATGTGAAGAAATCCGGTTGCTTCTCCCGTCAGCGATTGATGCAACACACTCTCCTCGCAGGTTCTGTGTGGAGCGGCATTACGGACCTCTTGGTTTTTTCCTCCCGGTCCCCGAGGATGTCCTCCTTGGTGATTAGGTGGATTTAGTTCCAGTACTAGAAAACAGAAAATACTACAGTTATGGAAATGTCCCCACAACTGTTGCCCGAGGGGTGTAGTGGGGCGGATGCATGCATTGAATACAATTTACAATATTCCCCGCCTATATTTAATAATGGTCTTAACACTCTTTCCTCGTACGTACTCAATGGACATTTAATAATTCTTTTTAGATCTCTGGATTTTCCCCCTCTGGGTTTCCGGTAGGCTCTTCTATTTGCCGCAAAGTATGCCTGGGATGGCAACTCTTTAGCTGGTTTATGTGGATCCACTTGTCTTTCAGCCAGCAAGTTACCTCTGGGACGGTGGATTCTGTAGGCGAGACCTGGGATGGTGGCCTCTCCTCCAATTCTGAAATTCCATTTCCTACCGTAGCACTAGTGCTGACCGGAAGGCTTTCTTTAGGTCTGCCAGTACCCTGAGATTTACTCTCCAGCTGGGACCGGGCTTGGAAATAACTCGGGTCCAAATTAATCTCGAGTTGGTTGAGGAGGTGACTGCTCATATAAAAGGCAGAAGGAACACCTTGCACGATGCAACAATTATGAACTATGCTTTTCTTATCTCTAGACATTTTGATCATGCAACTGCTAAGCAGAGGATTTTTGGAGCGGGTGTTTCCAGGTCGTGTAGGGTCTGGTCTTTTGGGAGTTTTTTTAATAATACTTCACTGATGAAGCTTTCTTCACTATTCAAGTCAACTCGGGCGAGGACAGACTCCTTCCCGTCATTTAACTGAATCGGGAGGAAGCGCTGTTCACCCTTCTTCAGAATTCCAGCTAAGTTTTGTGCTGGGTTGATATCAATTTTGGCTATGAACTTGGGATTTTCTGATTGTACATTAGTATAACATTTCAATGTATCTCCTTCCAGGGTGGAATACCACTTGAGACTGAAAGGGAGGCTGATTTGCAAAAATGGAGAGGGGTTCCCATCACCAGTTTATTGTCCCACAGCTGTGATGGTGACGTCGGGTATGTCATTGTTTTGAAGGTAGAACTTATTTTGGTCCGGTTTTTGTTCAACCATGTGGCATGTGCCATTTACACTAACATGGTTGACACTTTGTTTTAATTTGATTGGCCCGTGAGTCTGGGTGGTCCAGAGTACCTTATTCACACACTCTATTAGGGGAGACAGTCTACGGAGGATGTCCTTCCCTAATAGACAGGGGGTTCCCTCTGGCACCACAACTAGGACCGTGTGCTTCATTTTGTGTCGCCCAATTTTAATTTCCAGCTCTGCAGACCCTTCAACAGGAATTTTCTTCCCATCAAAGTTCTGGAGCTGTTCAGGAGGAGGTGAGAGGTATTTGGTATCGTTGCCCCTTCCTGAATTTAGCTGCTCAAAGATCCTCTTTGACAGCAAAGTTGCTTGGGGTCCAGTGTCCACCAGTGCTGGAATTGCACATTGCCCTTGTACTTGGATGGAGGTGTAGAATCTACCTTCCTTCTCCTCCAATGGGCAAAGGTAATGGGTGTTTTTGGTAAGCTGTTTGGTGAATTGACTTATTTCTGACTCTGACACAAGGGTAGTTGGGTCAAGAGATGGTGTTGGAGTTGGGGAATCTGGCAACGAATTTTGACACACCGCTATATGGGCAGTTTCGGGATCCCTTTGTTCTAGTTCTGGGCTGCCCCCCCCTTCTAGGAGGCGGTCCCCAGAATGAAGTTGGGTGGTTTGGGAATCTGAACCCACAGTTTCAAATTCAGTGATTTGAGGAGTCCCGGGCTCCTCCTTTTCTGATTCGAGGCTGCCCCCCCTCTTTTTGGAGACAGTCCCCAGAATAGGTCTGGGCATGTTTCAGTGGGGGAGCTTTGGAATGAATCTGCAAAAAAGATAGGACAGTTGGATATTGGGAGAGTTTTGGGCTCCCCTGGTTCTGATTCTGGGTTGCCCCCCCTTTCTGGAGGCAGTCACCAGAATTGGTTTGGGCCAGGTGATTTTCTGGCTTGTCATTTTGGGGTTCAATGATGGGCAGTTTTAACACAGTCCCCACATCTATCCAGTTTTGATTAGGATCTCTTCGGACCCATTTTTCTTTGGGAGGAGTTCCCCCAGCCCTGAAGGAGAAGATTGTTTTCCCAGAGTCCTCTGAGGACCCCTCTCCTTCAAATTGGAAGACTCTTCCACAAAATGGGTCTTTTTAGGCCCTTTATTTCTCCTACCCACCTTCTGTTCCTTTGGTTGCAGACTTTCGGGGGCAGGAGATTTTGGTTCCGGTTCCTGGGTTTCCAGGGCCTTTCACAAGTGAGGAAGGAAGCTTCATCTAAGGCTTTACACCCCCATTCTCCCTGTGCCTTCTAAGTTGGAACCAGTGGGTTGTTGGGTTTCTTTCCCTGTCATTGCTCTGGAGTACCAGACCCTTGATTTGCGGAGTTCTGAGTCGACATGCTCATCTGAGGGTTCTGCTGAGCCCTCAACATGCGAACCAGATCCTGTGACAAGTTCTGGACCTGGCGCTCCAGTTGGGACACCCGCTCTGGCTGGTACAGGGGTCTCTGTTCCATCCTAGGTGGATCACTTGAAGGGTAACTGTCCCTTTTCCCATAATACGGGGTTGGGATAGTTCTGGTAACCCTCCAACATTGGACTCCCTTCTCCCGGATTGGGCTGTCTGGGCTCAGGAAAGTGGGGAAAGAAAGGGTTGTTTTGGGGGTTGAAGTTTGGTGGGTACCGGGGAAAGAAGCTCAACCCGGCATTTGGGGCATTACTGCCCTCCTGGGGAAAGTTAGGAGGGAAGTTTCCTGGGTTGGCAGCTACCTGGTTGGATCCCCCGCTTGGGCTGGGGGAGTCCACAAATAGCCCAGGATGGGTCTGTTGCCCTTGTAATGGGGGCATATATAATGAGGGGAGTTAGGGGTCCCATTTGTGGGATTACCTCCTTGGCTACCTGTTTGGGATTGGCCCGAGGGCCTTCTGGTTCTTTGGTTAGAAGGATTTTGCACAGGAATATTTTTAGGGCCCCCATCTCCAGATCTAAAATGGGGGCCACCTACACATCCACCACCTTAGCAGCAGCAGGGGTGTTGGCTGGTTTGCGGTTTTTATTTGTATTTTTATTCTCTACCCTTTTCTGCCTTTCATAAATACGAGTCGCCTGTTCAATGACCCAGTCTAGTGATCTCTTCTCGTGAAAGTCCCTCACCAGCTGGGTCATGATGTATTTAGGGAGTGCATGAACAAAGCTATTAATGAACTCCATAATGTCTGTGTGCAACCTCCTGGTGGTCTGCGCAAAGGCACATTTCAATTCTTGCACATATTCTTGTAGGGCCTTTGTCTTCCCCACACTGCAGATTGTAGGCCACCTTGCGGGCCTCTTGGGGGTTCCTATGTACGTAAAAATGCTTTAAGATGGCCGCCCTGTAGGTGGACCATCTTGAGTGATTTTGATCCTCCAGCCCCGCAAAGAAGCTGGAGTGTTCAGGGGAAAATGTCCATTTGACATATTGAATGCAACTCTGACTATCTTTCAAATGGAAAGTATCCATCATTTGCTCATATAACTCGAGGCGCTCCCAAACTGACTACTTCCCATTTTTATGATAGGGAGTTATGACGCTCCTAATGTCCTTGATCTGTTTCAGGGGATCTTTCAGTAGAGCCCTCTTAATTTTGTTGGCCTTTTTAGTCTTAGTCACCCGTGTCCACTCATCCTTTGACTCAGAGGCACTGCTACAGGAGGTGGCTATCGGATCCTCTAGGTTCTCCCTTATTTTGCGAGCTTGGGAATGGCTTGCAGAATGTGGGGGCCTAGTTTCTTGAGACCTGTGGCGCTCACAAGAGTCTTCTGACTCTCCCTTGCTCCCAGGATTGGCTGAGTACCCCCCCACTGCACTAGCTGGGAAGAGGTCTTTAAGATACTCTTTGTGGGCCTAGTTTCATGGAGTTCCCCACCCAATTTTACAGATTGATCCTTTGGTAGGCAGTATTTTTGAGGATCCAGTTCCCTAATTCTCCCCTCACTGGAGACTTCCTGATCAAAGAGGCTAGCCCTGACATTTGGAAATCTGTACAGAGAGGCCCGCCCATCCTTTTCTGGGAGGCACTGATCTGTCAATCCCCTGTTGCTAATTCTACTGAAGTCTACCATCTCCATGGCCCTTGGTTCATATGAGCCAGTGGACATGAGGGCGGCAGAGTCCATGGTACTGAAGGGGTTAAAGTCCCTGATAACAGGGGTCCAGATGTTATGCTCAGGAGTTTCTCTGTCCCTTCCTACCTCATCTATTTCAGCCCCTATTCCCTGGTGACATGCCACAATCTGACTCTTTTGCTCCTCTATTAAGGCCTTACTGGTCTCAATGATTTGCTCTTGCATGGCTATCTGTTTGTGGAGCCTATCATTCTTTTCACAGAGAGCCACATTGTCTCTCTCTGCTTCCTGCCTGGATTGGAAATACTGGGCCAATTTTTGCTGCAGGAGACTCACCATCTGAGTTTTGTCATTATTGGACTGAGTGTTCTTTTCCAGAGCATCCCCCACCCGCCTGGTGTGCTGTAGTAGCTTCTCATATTCAGTTTTAACTTCACTAAACTCCTGAAGGGCCAGCTTTCTTTCCTCTAACTTAGTTTTTAATTGGCTGACTTCCTGGCCTAAGGTGTCCCTCTCCTGACTTAGAGTGCCCCTCTGTTCAGCCAGGTCGTCCCTCTGTTTTTTAAATGCACTAGATTTCTGGCGCTCCTCATCAAATTCCTCTTGAGAGTGGATGTCTTTAATAATTAATTTATTATTTTCCTCTTTCAAGGATTCTACCTGGTTCTGTAATGTGACTATCTGTTCTGTGCAGACTATATTATAATTTAATTGATGCGCCAATTTCTGTTGACCCTCTTTTAAAGAGTCAACCCTTTCCTGATACTCATCTTGCAGTGTCTGTAATTTGGTACCTTGCTCTGCATTCTTTTGCTGTAAGAGAGCCAGATCTTCCTTTAATTTGGTAATATACTGCCTAGCCTCTGTTTCTGATTATTGGCTCTTCTGGAACCTTTGCTCTGCAGAGTCCAGATTAGTTTGGATTTTCTGCAGTGTTTCCCCTTGCTTCTTTGCCAGAACTATATTGGCCCTCATTACAACACCGGCGCTAAACCGTGGCGCTATTAGCACCATGGTTGGTGCCGGTGTTGTAACAGGTCCGCCATGGTTCAATGGGGAATTACCACCCCATTCCAAGGTTGGCGGGGTGGTAATTCCCCATTGAACCATGTCCCTTCCCCATTCCCATTTTCGCCCCTAGGGCTCTATGGGAATGGGGAAGGCGCTAAGTACGGTACCGCAAATTGCGGTACCGTACTTAGCACCAAGGTCCCTTTGCGGGTTCCTACTTTAACGGCTGGTCTAGACCAGCCGTTCAGGTCGGGTCCCGCAAAGGGACCTCGTTGTAAGGCGGTAAGTGTTTAACAGCGCCGCAGCCTTTTACGGCGCCTTTAAAGACTTAGCGCCAGGGTCCTAATGAGGCCCATTGTCTGCATGCTTTTCCTGTATTATTCCTATGTTGAGGTACAGGTAGGCCGCTATTTTGGTAATTCTACACTGCTCCTCTTTTATTTTGGAGGCCATGTACAGTTCGCTAAGCGCTTGGCGTATTGGACCCTTGTCCTGCCATTTATCTAGGTCTATTGCAGTGACTTGTTGTTTTATTTCCTGTAGCCATACCTGTTCATCCTGTTCGGGCCACTCAACCCTGACAAACAGTTTGTGCAGGGGGTGTTTCCTCGCAATATTAATATCTATTGGGGTCGCCATTTTAGAAATATCAATTTTCTTATGGCTTATTTCAGGGTTAATTTACTTTTGCAAACAGGCCTTATTTTTTTTGAGTATTTATTTTGATAGTGTAGCACAGTACCCCAGCCCAGCAAGGTGGCTCTACCCTGCAGGCTAGTATGCTGCACTAGACTGTCATGGTTGGTATTTCAAATACATAATCACGGCACAAGCCCCCAAGCTGTAAGGGATTTCAATCAGGCACACACCCAGGTCTCACCCAGCATGTAGTGCGCAATGAACCCCTTATTTATTTTTGTCTATAAGTTCAATATTCAGAATGATATACTACTCATATTACACCCGTCTCAAAATACCCCCTAGGTCACACTGGATCAGGAATCAGGCTAATTTGTAAAGGTTAATATTTATTTATTTACTTAATATTCAAATCACACATCATTTATATATGGGGCAATAATTACCAAGGGGTGACAATATGACAATACAATTCAGAAAATAAGTAAAGCAATTGAATTCACTTATAATAAAGCAGAATAGAAAACACAGGAAAAAGGACAGTTTTGGTTTGTGAACAGATAGCGCTTAGGTTAATATTCCCCCTGCAAAGTTTTTTTTTAAAATACAAATGAGCAATCCTACACAGATCTAAGTAATCAGCAGGTATTCAGGAAGGAAAGACAATGGGCCTCATTACGAGTCCGGCGGTAACCGAGCTGGAAAAAACAGCAGGTTACTGCCGGACTCGTATTACCATTCCACCTCCGTGATTCCCGGAATCCCCGGGGCATTACAAACCCGGTGACTTGGTCATTCCAGAGGCGGAATTCGGTAAATCCCCAATGAGGCTCAATGTCTAGAGCTTAAATTCAATCTTCACTCCCCAAAAGTGACACTTTTAAACTGACAGGTTTAAATTGCTTTGTAAAATAATGCAAAAGGGTGCAGAAATGCTTAAATGGAGACAGATTCTAAGGAAAGCAACTCTAAACAAGTCCTAACACACATGAGCTACAAGATAAACAACAATACACACTTTAGATCAGGATGGGATGGAAGAAGCACTTTGAAATGGGGAAAAGAAACGTGTAAACTTTTGAGAACTGCAAATTCGCGGAAAACATTTACTATGCGATATTGGACAAAAAGTGTCAAATACATACGATGTGGTTTTAGTTGTGGATGTAGCTAAGCGACTTAGTTATCAGTGAGAGTTGAAATTCCATTTCTATCTTTAAAATTGAAGAAGTTATAGAGGTTTTAGTGAGGGGCGTTTATGCACAATAGGAGCAAAAATGGAACAGGAATTTGGTTTTAAAAATTACAGATATGTTTTATTACAATATATTAATCACTATGAAAAAGAGGAGGACACAAATGAATCTTCACAGCTACGTGGCCAGCACAACCATTCACGTGGTGAATACTCGATTTTGTTCTGGGATTTACTTTAGTTACTCAAAATCACCAAGGAGTTATGGTTTTATAACACAGATGAAAGAAAAGTCAGCGCAAGAAGGATTCTAACAATACTAGGGTTCTGAATTTAAAGATGGGATGGGTTGAGATTGGGATAATTCAATGCAGATATACCATGGGTCACTGTTCTTCCTGTTTATACTTTGTAATTAAACTGGACCGCCAGCTCTGGTCATTGGATCGGGTCAGGTCTAATGGCAGAAGGGCACTTCTGGAGGGATTGGATCAACGGTGCAGTTCTGGTCAATTTTGGACTGCCCCTCACACTGGATTTGGATGGGCCCTTCTGGTAACTTGATACGGTAGATTACAGGATGCAAGTTTCAGCAGGCAAGCCTTAATGGTAGCAAGCCAAGCTGAATCAGAATTATTTGTTTAGGTTTTGGATGTTTTAAAATTGGGTCTAGCTAGCAAGAGTTCAGCAATGCTAAAGTCTAGATTCTGCAAAGAAATCTGGATCTTCAAAGAAGTCTGGAGTCAGCTACAAGATGAAGAGTTCTGGAACAAGGTGCTGTGCGGAAATTTGGATGGGTTCTGGAAGCAGTCTGCTATGTGTTGTGAAGTTCCTATATTTATACTGTGAAATGCCATCCCCAAGTTTATGGTGTGGGCAGAATTTCAAAAACACACCCCCACGGCTGTGAGTGGCTGCAGGCACGTGCTTTGTTTTGGTTGGCAGTCAGAACAGAGCTGTCATCTTTACGATGGGATTTAGGAACTCCCACATTGATTTTTACCAAAACATAACTTTTGCACACATGTACCTTTCTACAATTATGTACACTAATAAAATCGGGCAAATGCATTTCGTATTTGACTGTCTATATTCCCATTCGGTTCCCATCTTTGTGTGAGCTGTCTTTCTCATTCTATGGATTTTTGTCAATTTTAACCATAAACAGTTTGGATTAATGATTTCTAATTCTGTACATCTCTGGCCGCTTATCAGTGGATCATGTACATACAATCTTAGGTTTGCAACATTAATCGTTCTGCTACAATAAGAATTTTTTCATAACTTTGGTCCCTTAAATGCAGGTTTCATCAATGCCTTCAAATAAAAATCCTGAAATTAGGTTAATGTCTACCAATTTCCAGATTTATCCTTCTTTCGGTTGCACAGCTAAAGAGTTTTAAACTTTAATCACAAATAAGGATTTAACATCAAAGTTCTCCTTTGTAACCTCCCCTTCCCAGGCAGCAGCTGTCCAGTCCTTTGATCAGGGAGATATGTCGCCTTCCTGGAGAGGGAAGGTCCCCCGTAGAGATCAGTTGGGCAGCTTGCCATTGTTCTTGGCTCAGCTATAGATGAATGTCTGATGCTGTCTCATTGTGCTCCTTGTTGTCATTATGTGGGAACCATTCAGCAGCCATTAGCCTTCCTGTAGCAATTGAGTGTCAAGCTGAAATGTGAATCTTTCCCAGGCTGGGCTGTCAGATCAGAATTAACTAGTTGATTAGCTCCAGACTGGGTTCCTTTAAATTAAAGTCTTTTCATTTCACATATAAAATATAAGCACAGTTTATGAGGGATTTGGACATTTTAAAAGAATTAGCCCTCCACAAACATGCTTTAAATAGGCGGATTTTGCAATTTTAATCAAGAAACAGAAACACTTTTAAACTGGGTTTGACAGCTAATTTTCTGATGCAGCTGTCAGTCAGTGAGACCTGGATTCTTCTGACTGCCTGGAGAATCTATGATTTCAGCACCCTTTTCCCTTCAATAATTCACTGGGGAAATGACTGAATTTAGCACCAACACAGCACTTTGAAGGTTGCAATGGATTAGGAAAACTGGATTTTAAGGCATTTTCGGATTTTAACCCACTTCTGTGGCCTTGCTTCATGTGACTGGTACCAGCACTCACTGGCATTCTCCAGTAGGGAGTTCTGTTTTGACATCAACTTTGCCTGTGTATGGCAAGGTGGTGCAGCCTCTTTGTGATTTCTGAACCATGTGCAGTTTTTGCAGATTTGGCGTGCACAGGGGTTAGCGCCTCCATTTTTAACAGATTCTTTCACCCATTGGGAAGGTGATGTAGTGTGGTGCATTGGCATGGGTTGAAATATCTGACAGGGACAAAGGAATATGTACCTTCTGTTTTAGAGTCGGGAGAGTCTGGAGGCTAAGGGACTTCATAAGCTCAGGTTGGAACTTTCAATTGGCCTTCATTTGACTCTTACTTTGGAATAGATTAGGATGTCACCTGGAGGTGCTCTTTAGATTCTGTCCGAATGGCCTGACTCAGTTCAAATGCCTTCTTTCCGAAGGCCAGTAGTGCCGTTTTGTTTTCGACATCCTGCTTTAAAGATGTTAGGGAGTCATTCTCCACAATGTAACACATGTATTCTGTTTACTTTCTATTGTTTTTTAGATGGTGAGGTGTTTTTCTGTTTGTTACTGAACTGCCACTTGTGCTGAACTGGTTCTGCATAGACATTTAATGATTTGTCTGATCTCTCTGACTATTTTTGTCTACAGCCTTTGCTAATTTTTGATTTTTGACACCCTATTTTGGACATCTTGTTTGTGCTTATGTCAATTGTTTAGTGAGCTTGGGATTTCCCTTCTTAACTGTGTTCTTGAGTTCTTTCTTGATTTATTACAGATAATTATGTCACAGCTGATCAAGCTGAGGCTGTAAATCCACATTTGCAACAATACCCTTTTTCATATGTTCCTTATTCTCTTTCATTTGTAACTTTAAAGGCATCATATTATCCAGCAATGCATTAGTATTACTAGTATGCACGTTTAATTTACTTTGAAATCAGTCCTATGTCCGTGAATAGTGAGTGCAGGTGTCCTTACGACAGACGACTCTGAATCTAGACTTTGTTTTGCTTCCCTCTGCAGCTATTTTTTCATTTTGCATCTGCTATACAATGTCTTCCTTCTGTTGTCTTGAATTCTGATTAGCTTCAACTTCCAGTGCCCCATTCAATGAATGTGTTTATCCTGCTCACTGATTGTTATTCTGTTCCATATATATTATTTATGCAGATGTCTTTTGGGCAAATTCTTGATATCTTTCAATGTTGGCAACTTGATTGGCTAAGTCAGCAGAAACAATTACAAACAGTAATGTTTCATTTTTCTTTGTAGCAGTTGAATGTAGCATTTGTTATGGTAGTTGTAAAGGTTCCTATTCTTCACAAATATCTATTCCCATATTTGCTATTCTACCATTATTCATATTTTCAGTGTCTTCACGTTTGTGTGACCAATTGAGAGAAAGTCGGTGCATCAGATCCGTTGGTTTGTAGGGTCCTGTGCATTTTTGGAAACTTTTTATAGGCTATTTGACCGAGGATCAAAATCAATGACAAATAAGCACATTAAATATTCACTGAAAAAAAACTTTGTTAAAGGGACCTTATGGTTGTCTGAAATTCGATGAAAAACATTTGTTATAGGGGCATTATGGTTAGAAGTAAAAACAAGAAACCTCTTTAATTCACCAATTATCATAAGCTTAGCAACCATAACTTGCACCACAACCGTGCACTGCTAAGATCTCATGCTGCACATGAGCGATCTCAATGTCACTGGTCTTCAGAAAATCATTGTCCTGTCCTCCCTTGTACCCCTCCCTTGCCTCATCATGCTTTGAAACACTTATGTATGGGGGCGCTATTAATAAAATATCATATCATATATCATATCAAGACTAACACCCAGGACATCAAAGATGACATCACACATGTCATTGATGACATCACTTATGACAGCACATATCTGGGCCACTTGTTTTAGTTCACTGAACTATCTAGGCCGGGTGGTTTTGTTCACTGATAGTCAGAATTTAAAAATTCAAAAGGTGCTATATATCTATACGTTAACCTTGTGTGTTTTTAAAGTACTTTCCTTAGGGTTTGGCCTCAGCTCATTGTACACATACAAAGGGCAATAAGCAGGCCACAAACACACAATTCATTTGTAAACATGAAGATGAACTTTAATGTTATTAACATGTTCTGGTGATGCTGTTTCTTTCTTCCTTACTTTAGTTTCCCTGTATGTATCTTTGATTTGTATGCATTGTGGGTCTTCATATGTGTTGTTTGTACTAGGACAAGTGTGTAGTGAGTCTTGAGTTGCTAGCTATTTATTACATGTTTAACATTACTGAAAACTCTGATAAGGTAGCATTCATTATATTACCATCCAAAATTACAAGATTAAAAATATTGTACTTCTATGGTGCATGCTGCAGTCATTGCCTATGTTTACGTATGATTAGGTTCCTGTATTAACAACGACACTCCAATATAATGTTTTGTTTAGATGAGTAAATTCTTTAATAGATTAAGTAGTTCAAGATAAGTCTCTCGGTCACCCCTGACATTTTGTTAGCAACATTATAAACACAAATCCGTGTAGGGACTTTTCATCAAAATGAATTTCATATGTGGTGTCATCAGTGATGTCATCAATGACAGATGTGATCTCATCTTTGATGTCCTGGGTGTTAGTCTTAGGAGTGCACGGTGGTGGCGCGAGTTATGGTTGCTTAGCTTACCATAACTGGTGAATTTCGGTTTTACTTGTAACCATAGCGTCCCTTTCACAATGTTTTTTCATTGAATTGCATAGGTTTTCATTAGGGAAACTTAACCATAATGTCATTTTAACAAAGTTTTTTAGTGAATTTCATGGGTTTTTACCAGCACTTGCTAATTTCCTACAACTTACTAAAATCATACTTATCCCAATATAGCAACATTTTTGTCCAATTTACAAAGTTTCACTAGGAAACTTTGCCATTTCCTACTTTCTAGCATAATTTTTAACACTGCAACTTTTTCCACTGTTTTTGCGTTTGTCAATGTCCATGAACGTTGATGCCATAGCAGACTTTCCAGAGAGACTCACATGACCTTGCACGCGTGCACGGCATGATGACGTGTTTGTGAATGCGCCCGCACTTCGCGATTGGGTCTGTGCTTCGCGGACAGTTCGGAACTGTATTTTCTGCTGATCTAGCAACTTTCAAGCTCGAAATATACCCTTGCACAGCTCCTACACCTATTCTTACTCATTATCCATTAACAATCTAGAACAGAGCACATACCTGGAGAAATATTAGCAAAACTGCTATTTATCTTAAAAATGGCATCAGCTATTGCCATTTCTCCTCCCCAAGAACCACCACCACCAGCTGGAGGACCTACTCAACAAAAAAAGTGCAGTACTTCCAAAGACAATGAAGAGGACCAAGATGTCATGCCTGCGTCATGGGTGCATACATTTGCGATCAATATGGACCTTATTTCCCATTTGCGAGACTTTGGTGCTTTTCTATTTTTCCCAACAAACTACACTTACCACAATGCACTTGGCTATAACCATCTATTCCTGGCCATTCCTATTCGTCATCTTCGGAACTACAATCCCCAGAAGCCCTAGGGATCTCCTCTGCTTCCACCAGCTCAGGAACAGAGAGGGAGGTGGCCGATT
This sequence comes from Ambystoma mexicanum, assembly GCF_040938575.1. Classification (NCBI taxonomy): domain Eukaryota; kingdom Metazoa; phylum Chordata; class Amphibia; order Caudata; family Ambystomatidae; genus Ambystoma; species Ambystoma mexicanum. Next base: position 146,113,543 of record NC_090933.1, read on the forward strand.
GTCTGCAGGTGTGCTGATCCAGGTGTGACCTTTTAGCCTGCCTCTGTGCTGGGCTGGGCGGTATAAAAGCTGCTGCTTGCAGGAGCTCAGTCTCTTGCATTAAGAGTCCTTCCGGCACCTTTTTGCGTCTAGCTACGGCTCTTGTATGCGGTTCCTCCTTACGCCGGCTTTGGATCCAGTGCCCTGGCGGGCTCTCTACATTGCAGCTTATCACGCTCTGCTGCTTTCCAGCCTCCGCCCTTGCCCTGCCGGGCTCTCTGCTTTGCAGCCGATCACACTCTGCTGCCTTCCAGCCTCCGCCTTTGCCCTTGCGGGTTTCTGCCTTGCAGCCGATCACGCTCAGCTGCTACCTTCCGCCCTGGTCTTCCAGGCTCCTGCCCTGCAGCCTGCCTCACTCCGGCTGCCTACAGTCCTTGTCCTCTGGGCTCTCTGCTCTGCAGCCTGCCTCACTCCCACTGCCTACAGTTCTTGTCCTCTGGGCTCCCTGCTCTGCAGCCTGCCTCACTCCGGCTGCCTACAGCCCTTGTCCTCTGGGCTCCCTACCTTGCAGCTTACAGTCCTCTGCAGCCTTCTACGGTCAGCGGCCCTGCCCCCCAGGGCTCACTCCTTGCAGCCCGGCCCTTCTGGGCTCCGTGCCGTGCAGCCTGCTTTACTCCACTGCCTTAAGCCCTTTCCCTCTGGGCTCCCTACCTTACAGCCCTGCTCCTGTGGGCTTGCTCATTGCTTTCCTGCTCCTCTGAGCTCTCAACCTTGTTCCTTACTGTCCTCCGCTATCCAATCCTGTTACACGACTTTCCCTTCATATCCTTCTGCTACTTTGCTATCGACTTCCTTTTTCCTGGATTTGTCTGTTAGTATTTTCTCTTGTACTGTTTGTAGATCCTTCGGTACAGAGCTTGTCTGTTGGTTTCCGTCAGGCAACCTCTGCCCCTTACCTTGTCTCGTTTCTACGTTACAGACACCCATAGCTGTTGTTCCAAGCCATGAGCAAACAGCGAGGGCCTCTGTTATAGCAAACTGTGCAGAAGGCTAGAGTTTTTCCTAAGGTCAGTGGAATACTCTTTTCCTATATCTGCATACACCCCTAGAGGGAATCCATTCTGTTGTACCTTATTCCTTGCTACACTTGCCTACTCTTCGTTCTCATTACTGTCAGCTGTGTGTGTACATATCTGTCCACCTTACTTCGGCACAACCACCCAAAACCCTTCCTGGGTGTCCTGTGTCACTCTTAACAGGGTGTCATCCGTGACACAAGAAGATGCAACACAGCAGAGGAGTACCCAGAGAGAATCATGGGTGTGGCAGTTTTTTAGCACTGTTGGAAATGTACCAAAGGCTAAAGCTACTAAATTGAAATGCATTGAGTGCAATGTTGTACTCAGTCGCGGACTACCTGGACAGTACTCCTAAGGGACCGCATCCATGTGCCGCCACACCAAATCCAACCACCGCAATGCGTACAGAAATGTAGTTTCTTTCTTAGCAAGTAGTAGGCTGTCTTCCTCTACCTCAAATTCCCCAACCAATACTGTAACCACACAGCCTACTTCTGTGCGACACAAAATCCCACCAGCTACTGTGCAAGCAATAAAAGAGGATGTTGATCCATATCTTTTGAAGACAACAGCCCTCTTTATCTACTGCAAAACCCCACTGTGCAGGGGGGAGCGATTTCAGAGTACTTTTGAAGATGTAATCGAGGAGCATGAGAAACACTATCCCCTACCTTAGATGTAACGCACATGCAACATCTTCCCCTGTCCACCTACCCCTCCATATTAGAGCTTGCTGCTGCTTCCCTCATTTCCCTCCCCGCCTTAGTTTCTAATCTCTCCTGCAAAATAAATACAAAAATAAAAAAAAACAAAGAAAAGGTTCCTTTAGGAACCACCTTTCACAGTTAAAAAATAGAAATAAAAAAATGAATGTTATGGACTCCATCTACTTTATATTTCTCAGTAAAGTACATCGAATCAATAAGACTTTACAACATTTACATTAGCATTTTGTTTTATGCTAATGGATATACTGTGGCATTCATCCTCCATTCCAGGGACTGGAACGGGGGATAACGGTCCAGCAGCCCCAATTATCGGCCCAAGCGAAGCAAGGGCAGATAACGAGGGCTCTGGACCATTATCCCCATTCCAGCCCCTGCAATAGGGGATGAATGCTATTAGCACCTTGGGTTGCCAAAGTGGTAACCCAGGATTCTAAAAAGGATTTTCCATCCTACAGCAGGACATGCATGGCGTCCTGCTGTAGGAAGGAAAATCCATTTCCAGGATGGCCACCATGGAAAGGGAAGGCAGGAGTCCGTGCAGAACCCCTCTTCCCTTTCCATGGTGGCCTGCAGAAGGCACATAGAGATCCCCATGACCATATTAAGCTTCCACACACCAACTGCCACTTAGCAATCTTTTACAAATCGTTTCTATCTACATTTCCCTTACTTATCCGAAAAAATGTACACAATGCTCCTATAAATGCACATATGCATTGTGCAGTGAGAGAAGTGCATAAATAGAAGGGGCAATACAGATGGGCAAGTGCTCGTGAGACCCCAGCAGGGAAATGCCAAGGTATGCCAAGGTATGGGACGCCACTGGGTAACTTCTGGGATGCATCTTAACCATAATATCACTATAACAAAGTTTTTTTTCTGTCAATTTAATAGATTGTTATAAGTGAAAATGTTTCATGGTGTTACATCACTATATTTAAGTTATTATTAATTTCTCTTTTCACATATATGAAAGAAGTATAAAGCTCCTTTAAAAAACATATTTTTGCAACACATACTTATATCTGTTGTTATCAGCAGTGCATGCTGGGGATGATATCATCAGGGTCGTTGCTAGGTCTGGAAAAGATCCAGGGCTATGCTAATTTTGGGGCTGTCGGGACTCGGGGCTAGCTAGCCTTTTGGTTGCAGCCTCTGATATTCTATCCTGGCCTTCAACCAAAAGACCCGGGGCTATAGCCCCCTAAGCCTCCCCCCCTACCAACGCCTCTGGATATCATTGTTCAATTGCCTATGGGATAAGGCTCCACCATGACCCCAGCCGAACCAAACCAACCTTATTATTCACTGCACCTACCCTGCATCTTAGTTCAGTGTCCACTATACCATAATAATATAACCAATGGACAGTGCTCATGGCTTGCAGCCATGGCCACTCTCCAAATCCATGGGGCATAGGCTTCGGCCATGCAGCATTTCCCAATGAGCAAATCAGAGTACACATTTACCTTTGCTGAGTGCCAGGTCCACTACCACCAGACACCAAATGTATATCACTAGTTTTTCCAATTACATTCTTACACTCAGGCAACATTTTATGCAGTTTCATTGAGTGGCGCCAAAGGTATAAGCCATCCAAAAACTGCTTTTCACCAACCATGTAATGCACAAATAAGCATAAATGCACAAGAACATCTAAGATGTTGACGAATATCACAGGGTTATCCCCAGACTGTTTGCGGACATTACAGAAGAAAAACACCTATTTTTTAGCTTTTTAAGGTCATATCGCCTCCCATCCTCATCACCCCTCACCTCTCCAGTGATTGTTTGATAAGTTTGACAAGTGCAATGTTGTGTTTTTTTAAATATGTTTTCACTGTGCTGTCTGTGGACACCAGCCTCTGTCCGCGAATCCAACCTGGTGGGTGTTTCCAAAAATCAGACGGACCTCGCATTTTTTATTGACCAATCAGCGGGTGCGTCAGATGTACGCAGACATCATTATTGCCCTCTAGACCAATCATATGCCCAACTGCGGATCGAAAAGGGAAGTAAGACTGCAGACAGAACCCAGATATCACAAATTTTATTTACCTACATTTTGGTTCTTTTAAAAATAAATCAATAGACGGATTTACAGCAACTCTCACAAAAGCACACTTTTTGGACCAAGCCGCCACCTCTGCCACAAAATTAGTGAAAATCCATCCAGCGGTTTGGGCTGCAGGCGTGAGTAAAATTATTTTCCATTCCACTATACGAAAAAACCACACATATTGGAACCCCCCCTATAACCTTGGATCTCCTTAACAAAACCTGACCAAACTTTGCAGAGTCAATCTGACAGAGCCATATACTTTTTTTGCTAAATTCGATGAGGATTTTCCCTGGGGTGGCGAAGATATAAGCTGCCCAAAAAAGTGCTCTTCCTATTGGTTCAACAACTTAACCATAACTACAGGGCCGCTACCGCAGGCTCCCTAATTAAAATAAACATTACAATTCAATAATTATCTCTTGCTGAAGGTTACTTTACACAAGTAAGAATAATTCTGTACAAGCGCATGATACTAGGTGAGAATTTGTCAATTGTCATTTTGCACATGCATTTATGTGGACTCAATCATGAAATCATCTGTCTGCCAGCAGTTTTCAGTTCAGTTGATTAGGCACTGCTTATTGTACACTTTTTTTTTCACCGGTTATTCCTGCCTCTTTTCTGGCCATGTGTTGTTCTAATCCACAAGACATCCCCGGAACTCTGAATAACAATTTCATTTTTCGCAACATAGTCATTTCTCTTAAATGCAGATTATTCCCTTTGACAGTACAGGGCAAGCTAACACGTCACATGATTTGCTAAAACAAATGCAAACAAAAGCAATATAATATTCCTGGTTTATTCCCACTAATCAAAGTGAACAAACAATGTAGAACAAAATTGACATCATTTATTTGAAACAAACACCCACATTTAAATCAATATTTGAAGGATTAACCAGAATGAAACATCATTTAGATACCTGTACCCATTTTAAATGAAAACTGACGTTATTATATGGATTTGGAACACATTCACATTCAAACTATTAGACAGTTGACTGTGAATTCTTCTTTGGAAGTTACTAAAAACAGTTTCTTATGAAATATCAACATTTTAAAGAATCTATTAATCGACTGTTTTTGAATTGGAGTGATGACTTGTGACACCTTAATTTCTATGATGTGTCTAGTTACAAAACAAGTGAATGGTTTTAAATTAATTAAGTACCTGGCGAGGGTCAATCAGAATGAAACAAACATTCTGATTGGCCTTCGCCGGGGCTTTACCCAGCCGGCAATCCCTTGGCCGGGATTCCATTCCTTTGTTCCTGACAGGAGGTGTGGCAGCCCCTCAGCCAATGAGGAGGCTCGAAACAGGGCCATCCCCGCTCCGAGCCTCCACACCGCTGGAGGCTGCCATCGTCCCCCGCCAGAGATTCAGGTATGTATTTTCTTTCCTCCACCTCCCTCCCCTACAAACTATCTCCTCTCCACCCTCCCAACCCCACTTAGCTTCGTTTTTCACCTTTTTCGGAGCGAACGCGCTGGGACCACTTCTGTCCCCAGCGCATCCTCTCCCGATGGCTGCCATGGAAAGGGAAAACGGACTCAGTTTTCCCTTCCCGGAGGCCATTTTCTTTTTTTTTTCTGTTCCAAAATGCTGCAGCGTTTCGGAACAGAAAGAAATGCTATTAATAACCCGTTCTTGCGGGCTGGGATACTAATAGCAATAAGCCCCTCGCTGCGGGGGCATTACAGAGTCAGGTAATGCCGCGGGGCCTTTGTTAAGGCCCTCGCTTCACTCTGGCCTATAACTATGGGCCCTGGGGCATTACCTGACTCGGTAATGACCCTGCGGCGTGGGGTTTATTGCTTAATCATAGGGACAAATAGAAAGAGTATTTTTTTGTCAGACCAAAGATCTCTGTAGAGCCTGTTCCTCCAATATGCACACCTGCACTGTGTGTTGGAACTCAGCTTCTCAATAATGTCTTGGCAGATGGCTTAGGTTATAGAGCTTTAAGTAGTTGAAAGTTATTTAATAAGCTACATATAATGACATGAGCCACTTACTAGCCAACACATTCCCTCAATGTCCAGCCCCCAACTGTTACACAAATCGAACATTCAAGCACGCAACATTCTCTGGGTTGCCTTAGATCATCACACACCAACATTCTAACCCTCATTCTAACCCTCACAAAGCGTGGCCACCAGGACAGGCAGACAATTAACAGGACACAATATAAAATAATGTTTCACTCTAAATGCATGCCCCAATTTAATCTCTCAGACAGACACCCTGTCACAATAGCAGTAACTCACATATATAGTCCCAAATCACCTTGCTTCTTTGCATGCAAACAGTACAAATAAATGGCTTCTCCTTAACAATTACAACTTGTCGTGGGGAAAAAAAAAAGACAATTCCTCTTGCAGAGACACAGATCCGAAAAGCTTTGACAATGCAGAGGGATCTCCATACATGTTACTGTTAACATTCAATAAACATGACAGATATGGATCTATCACACAACAAGGACTAAGAGAGAAATAAAAAGAAACATGCAGCTACCCTAAATACCACTGCCTAAAGCAGGGCGCCATACAGTCACAAACCTCCCTGATTTCCTTCCACAAGTACATGGTCTGAGATGAAAATTACACTGCTGTACCCCCACACAAAGGGACTATGTGTGCCATGGAGTAAAGGCGTCATTGATGAAAAAACGATCATGCACAGTAGCAGCCTCCAACAAGTAGGAATTCAAACACCAGGCCTGCACCCTCTGTTAACATTCCAGCTCAATACACACCTGGATTCTCCACACCCAGGGTCATTCACACCTTCCATAATCCAGGATCTTTCTTTCCTCTTCCCAACAAGTAGAGGAACATTCACCCAGACTGCCACCCACAGTTGCACTAGAAACACAAACCAAGTATTGTAAAAGTCAATTTTCCTGGAGTTTAGTGCTGTTCTTTGCATTTTGCATTTATAGGCACCAGGGTGCAAGGAGGAGAGTGCAAAGTTTCAAAGGAGGATGTGATAAGGGGCGCAGGTGTGCAGGAGAATGAGAAGGAAGGAAAACAGAGCAAGGAAGGATTGAGAGAGGGTACCATCGATAATGAGCAAATGAAAATATGAGCAGGAAAGGTTCAAGTGAGAGGGTAAGAAATATAGTGAGACTGTGAGAGGAAGGATGAGAGGGGGTAGAGTGTGCAGTTTGAATAGGTAAGCTGTAGAGACTGTTGGGTCGGGTTAGAGAGATTGGGTGGGGGATAGTTGGTGTTGTAGAGAGATACAGTGTAGGGTTGGTTGGGAGATAGAGAGTGGGTGGGGTAGTGAGAGTGGGGCAGGGTGGATGGGGTAGAGAGAGTGGGGAAGGGTGAGTTGGTGGCGGTAGAGAGAGTGGCGGTAGGGTGGACGTGGTACAGCGAGTGGAGGTACAGTGGGTGGGGGTAGAGAAAGTGGTAGTTGGGTGGATGTAAGGGGGTAGGGAGAGTGGGAGCAGTGGAATGGCTGGGGTAGAGAGAGTGGGGGTAGTGTGCATTGTTGAGGGTATAGAGATTGGAGGTTGGGTGGGTGGGATCGAGAGCATGGGGGTAGGGTGGGTGGTTTGTAAAAGACAAGTGGGCGTAGGGTGGCTAATTAGGAGGGGTAGAGAGAGTGAAGGTAGGGTGGGTGGGTGGTGGAAGAGAGAGTAGGTGGGTGGGTGGGGTAGAGAGCATGAAGGCAAGGTGGATGAGTGGGGTAGAGAGTGTGGAGGTAGGGAGATGGGTCTAGAGAGAGTGGGGGTGGCTGGGTAGTGGTAGAGTCTTTGGGGGTGTGGAGGGGGTGGGCAGAGAGAGTGGGGTGGGAGCGAGAGTGGGGTAGAGTGGTTGAGTGGGGGCAGAGAGTGGCAGTAGGATAGGTGGGGTGGGGACAGTGGAGTTAGGGTAGGTGGGTGGGGTAGAGAGTTGAGTTAAGGTGGGTCAGGTAGAGATATTGTAGGTGGGGTGGGTTTGGGTAGAGATAGTGGGGGTAGAGTGGGTGGATGAAGTAGAGAGAGTGGGGGTAGGGTGGCTGAGGCTAGAGATAGTGTGGGCAGAGTGGGTAGGCATAGAGTAGGGTAAGGGTTAGAGAGAGTGGGGTAGTGTGGGTGGTGGTAGAGATTGCTGATGTTGGGTGGGGGTAGGGAGAGTGGAGGTAGCATGGGTGGGTGGGGGTAGAAAGAGTAGAGATAGGGTGGATGAGTGGGGGTAGATAAAGTAAACGCAGGTTGGGTGGGGGTAGAGAGAGTGGAGGGTGGGTTGGTGAGTGGGGGTGAAGAGAGTGGAGATAGGTTGGGTGGGGGTAGAGAGTGTGATGGTGGAACGGTTGGTGGTAGGGAAAATGAGGGGTACAGTGGGTGTGGATAGAGAGAGTTGGGGCAGGGGGGGTGTGTATAGAGTGGGTGGGTGGGTGTATGTTGTGTGGTTGGTAAAGGGGAGAGTGGAGGTATAGGGGCTGGGTGAGAGTAGAGAATGGTGGCAAGTGGGTGAGGGTAAAGAGTTGTGGTATGGTGGGCGGTTGAATCTGCATAAAATGGAGGTAAAGTGAATGGGTTGGTGTAGAAAGAGTGTATTTAGGGTGGGTGGGCTTAGAGAGAATGAGGGTATGGTGAGTGGGGGTATTGAGAGTGGGGCTAGGGTAGACAGGTGGGGCTAGAGAGAGTGGGGGTAGGCTGGATGGTTATTATGGGAGGGCTAAGGGTACTGTGTGTGGGTGTGGGTTGAGAGTGGAGGTAAAGTCTGTGGGTGAGGGTATCGAGAAGGAGGTTAGCATGGGTAGGTGGGGGTAAAGCAATTGGGGATGGAGTGGGTAGATGGCGTTAGAGAGAGTGGGCTAGTAGGGTGGGTTGGTGGATGTAGGGGAAGTCAAAAGAAAGTGGGGTTAGGGTGGGTGGGGGTAGATATAATGGGTGTAGGCTGGGTGGGTGTGGGGAGAAATAGTGGGGGTAGGGTGGTTGGGCTGGAGAGAACGGGGATAGGGTTTGTGGGATTTGGGGTACAGTGGGGGTAGGTTAGGTGGGTGAGGGTAGAGATAGTGGGGATTGGGTGGGTGGGGTAGAGAGGGAGGGGGAAGGGTGGGTAGTGGTTGGTGAGTGGGTGGGGTCAAAGAGATTCGGCAGAGTGGGTGATGCTAGTTGGTTGGGGGAAAATATGAAGAACAAGTCAGACTCGGGAGGACTTGTCCACAATAGCCCAAAATAGTACCAGGAAAACCCCACCAGCACATATAATGGGAGTGGAGTGGGTGGGTCAGAACAGAGTTAGTGGTAATGGGGTGAGTGGGTATAGAGAGAGTGGGTGTGTTTTGTAGAAGGGCACCGTCAGGAGGACAAAAAAAAAGATCTGCCTTCAAAAGTACCCCAAAAATAGCCCAATTGTCTGTGAAACCTATCCAAAAATAGGCCAATAGGAAATCACGCCACACCTGGAGAATGGAAAGCCTAGCAACTGACCTGCTTCTGTTGCTATGATAACCAAGGGCAGATTACAGAAACGTTGCACTGCTGTAGTGTAAAATTGCAAGGTATTAGCACTAGAGCAGCATTTGCTCTATTTTTTAAAACACTGGGACACATTACAAAACCATTATGCCACGAAAAGTGCAGTTTGCCATATTAAAAGCACCAGGGCAAAAATTGTCCTAGTGCAATAATGCAGTGAACATGCATCTTTTTGTGCTCTAGTGCAACGTTTGCCCTGGTTCTTTGAATATACCAAATTTTCTCTCTCTCTAGCGCATTCTACCATTTGCTATTTGCTCATGACCCCAAGAACACTGGGAACATTTTACCATATGTTTAAAAAAAAAACAATTTGTCATGTTACAATGGCCCACCAACGACTCTAGTGATAAACCTAACCCTAGGGATCTACACTAACAGGAGGTCACAACCAACAACTGGCATACTGCTATCACATGATATGATACTATATGATATTTTAATTACATCACACCCATACACAAGTGTTTCAAGGCACGACGAGGTAAGGGAGGGGTACAAGGGAGGAACAAAACAAACATCTTACTAGGCCCAGTGACATTGAGAACGTACAAGTGCAGGGGAGATGGAGGGGGGAAGTGAAATGGGTAGGGGGGGAGTGGAAAAGTGCAGAACATGTGATCACAGCAACAGGTAGTGCAGCCAGCAGGTGGCAAATGCAAGAATAAGGAGTAGACAACGGGTGTCTAATAAGTGCAGGAAATGGACTGTAAGGTTGCAGATATAGAGCCAGGTGCAGTGGTTGCCAGGAGGCAGTGCAGGTGTGCAGCTGGGTGAGCAGGGATCTGGGCCCGAAATCAGAGGGTAGCCAGGTGCCCAGTGCAGAAACAGACCGATCAGCAGGGGCGAGGAAGAGAGAAGGCAGATGCAAAGAGGAAGGTCTTGAGGTGCTTCCAGAACCAAAGATGGTTCTCCTCAAGTTTCAGAGGCAGGGTGGCTGTTACAGAGGGAGGCCCCTGCCAATGAAAGAGATCTACCCCCAACATGTTGTTTGTAGTAGCGACTGACCCTGAGGGAGTTGGAGGTGGAGGAGCAAAGAGCTTCAGAAAGAAGTTATTTCAGAAGGGAGAGTTGAAGGTATTGCGGACCCAGGCCCCAGAAAGCCTTGTGGACAAAGCAAAGGGTCTTGAACTTAATCCATGCAGCCACACGGAGCCAGTGAAGAGATTTCAGGGCTGGGGAGATAAGATCCCTGGGCTTGAGGCCAAGGACAAATCTTTCAATCCTGTTCTGGATGAGTTGCAGAGGGCGGAGAGTAGTAGCAGGCAGATTTAGGAAGAGGCTGTTGCAGTAGTCCAGCCTAGAGAGAACCAGAGCTCTAGAGACAGTGAGCTTCTGGGTGAAAGAAAGGAAAGGAAGAATACCTCTGAGGAGGTGCAGTTGGTAGTTTGACTTCTTAGAGAAGTGTGGAATCGAAGATGACCCAGAGGTTCTTAGACTCACAGGTGGGTGCAGGGATAGGGCAAAGGAAGGTGCAGGAGTGCCGATGAGGAGGATCTCTGTCTTACTGGCATTAAGGCAGAGGTTGTTGGTGGCACACCACTCCTGGATTGTAGAAAGACAGACAGAGATGAGAGAGGGCGAAGAGGTGGCACAGGGGAGCCTGAAAACAAGCTGAGTGTCATCCACATAGCACTGAAAATTGGAGCAAAGAACAGCAATGTGGTGGTCAAGAAGTGCCAGATATTGGTTGAACAGCTAGGGAGAGAGGTTAGGCCCCTGGGGAACACCAAAAGTGGAGAGTGAGATAGAGGAAAGGAACGACCCAAGTTGGATGTGGGAGGGTCAGTTGGAAGGAGGTCAGCCATGCCAGGGCCTGATCAGTGATACCCAGATTATTACGGAGATGGTTGGCCAGGATGGCATGGTTGACCATATCAAAGGCAGAAGAGAGATTGAGTAGGATGAGGACAGAGGGGAGATTAGAGTGAAGGTTGCAAAGCAGGTCTTCACGGATGTTCAGGAGAGCAGTTTTGATCTTCGGACTGCTCTGAAGCCAGACTGATGGTCATGGAGACTACCAGCAGAATCGGTGTGAAGATTAAGCTAGGAGATGGCCAGCTTTTCCACATGTTTTCCCAGGAAAGGAGTGATAGAGATCGGCGATAGTTAGCCAGGCAGGAGAGGTCAGCAGTGGGTCTCTTCAGAAGAGGTTGCACAAGAGAGTGCTTCAGAGGGGAGGGGAAGGCTCCATTGGTGAAGGAGTGGTTGCAGAAGTTAGCTAGGGCAGGAGCAAGGGTGTCAATAAGGTCCTAGATGGTTTTGGATGAACAGGGAAGAACCTGATTTGATGAGACTTTCACAGATCAGATTTGTCCGGGAAATCTCATCAGGGGAGAACAGAGGAAAAGAAGAGAAAGAGGGAGCAGAGGCGGCTTCAGGGTGGGCGGAAGTAGAAGAGACTGTAGAGGGAAGAGGAGGAGAGGACGACAGGGTGGTCAGGATGACCTGGGTTTCAGAGATCAAATCAGAGGCCTGGGCCTTGCAGAAGTCCTAGGAGGGGAAAGGAGAAGTAGAGACTGCCAGCTCCTTTCAGATTTTAAAGAGTTTGGCTGAGTTGTTAGATGCCACAGAGACGCAGGCTTGGATGGGGGCTCTCTTCTTAGTGCTGACAGAGAGCCGTTATTGCGTTTGGAGCAGGCGACAGGTCAGTTTGTCAGAGGATGCACGAGATGCCCACCATTTCTTCTCAGTCCCCCTACATTTGTGCTTAAGGGTGACTAGGTCAGAGTCGTACCAAGAGTTGCACTTGGCTTTGGGCGTCAAGCGGATCCTCATGACAGGGGCAAGAACATCGAGAGTATCAGAGATAGCACAATGGAGCATGGAAAGGGCACTGTCAGGATGAGAGTCAGCCGGAGGTGGAAGAGGGGGTGAGAAAGTGGCAGGAAAAGCCTCAACTGACACACACTTCATGGACCAGATGACAGAGAAGGTAGGTGGCAGCGCTGGAGCAGGCCTGGGCATGGTAGAGAGGGAGAGATGAGAGGAAAGGAGAAAGTGATTGCTCCAGGAGAGAGGAGTGGTGAGAAGGTTAAAGAGGCAGAGGTTAGAGGAGATGAGAACATACAGAGTGTGCCCTGCAGAGTGAGTCGGGCCAGAGGGAAGAATAGAAAGAGAGAGAGAGAGTTGCAGAGGTTCCGAAAGAGTACAGAACAGGGACAGGAAGGATCCATGTGGATATTGAGGTCTCCAAGGAGGAAGAGTTGAGTGGTTGAGGCCAGGCGGGATGAGGAGAGGTCAGCCCACTCAGAGAGGATAGAGGTAATCAGACCTATCTAAATGATAGCATAGGACCACCCCAATTAACCTAGGTGTGAGTGTATCATGGCTCTGTAGCCATTCACTGCATTTGTCAACTAAAGATAAAGGGGACCTCGGGAGAGCACGCTGAACCAAATACAAGAAAGCTCCCATTGTAGCACCCAAGTTGATCACGTAACCTCCATTCACCGGAAGTACTAATATGATGTTGCCCTTTATGCTGGAGAACCGCTGGCAGGAACATGCAAACACACCATCTCTATGCATGCAGGAGAATGATTGTATTCTGCAGTGTCATCATTTCACTTCTGAATCCCATGGCGAGCAGGTCACCTGGGGTGCAAATGGCTTTGTGCCCTCCAGCCAGGGAAAAGTGTGCAAGGGAAGTGTGGGAGATCTTGTAAAATACTGCTCTCATCCTCATTGCTAGCATTGTATCTTGGAACTGTGGCTTTAACGATGATGGCCCAAGAGACACGTGGCTTAAGTTAAAAGGTGTTATTCTTAATTAGTACCTGGTGCAGCATAATTAAAATTAGATCTACTCACTGATTGGTCCGTTTCCGAGCCTTACCTTGTTGTAATCCATATTACGTTGCAGTGAGTATCTCGTGTTGGTCCCAAGATTAATTTCCCGTTCCAGATTGTGACTGACTTTTCTACATTTCCGCTTCACATCGCAACGTCACCTTCAACCTTGGAACGTTTGTTTTAAAAAAATAATTAAAAAACATCACGGCCCAAAAGCAACCAGCTGAAAAACAAAAATGCCATATCTATGTTTCACATTGAAATGCCTTGTGAACAAGTGCATTCCTCGGAAGCTCCTGCTCTCATAGCATTTTCTATCACAGGCCCTTTTTCAATGGAGGAGTAGCTGGAAGACAGCAGCACTGAAAGTGAAGATGGACAACAAAAGTCGTCTACTTTGCAAACCACCTTTCAGCATAGCAGTACAAATAAGAATGCAGGCAGACATGTTTCAGTGGCTAACACTGATTTGCATTTAAATAGATCTGAGGTCAATACTCGGTCTGCAACAAAATGGGAGTGGACACCTTTAAAGGGTGGTTTGTGTAAAAAGCTTACACGTGTGCATTTTTAAATGTCACCTTTTACAATTCTTGTCTCTCTTTGGCACACATTTAACGCATAAGTCCCTACAGTTAGTGGAGTAGAATACCAACCTCAAAGTTTGATTTCTCTCTGCTCTAGTCTTAATCGACATCTAAACAGCCCACCTAATAGCAGAAATGGAAATATAATGCCAAATGACCACTTTATCGCAGCCAACAATTTATTCATCAGCATAATGAAATGACTGCAATGGAGGGGAAATGACCAAGCAAAACACAAAGCACCAATCACGCTCCCTGACGAAACTTTGTTCCTTTGGCATTTTCACTACCACATTTCAGATACACTACAGTATAAAGTAGTGTTTGACATCCAAATTCACTTCGCAAAACAAGGACGTGAGGAACTTCATTTAATTCCAGCAAATGCATTTGGAGTAACTTCAGATGAGAATGGTAAGCAATACGCTATGCTTACTTTTAATGAACTAACCAAAAATCACCATACTTGACTTGAACAACACCACAGTGACTTGAGAGGCAGGATGTACGCAATTCCCACTGATCGAGATTGTCCTGTGAAATCACTTCTATTGTACATTTCTAAATTGCACCTGTATGGTCCTTACTTTTTTCAAATGCCTCGTCGCTTCCACAAAAATGAATACTCCAAGGAATCCATGTGGTAAACAAATCGACCACTTGGTAAAAACACTTTTGGATCATTAATGCAATGAATACTTCAACGCACACACCTAACTAATGTCTACACAAATCAATGCATTCATGCAACTGCAATACAACTTCTGTCTAATGCTGGACATGAAACCAGTGAAAATATGTCTGTTCATGAACATCGAAACCCATCGTCAACTACTAGTTACTGGCAACCTCAACCAACCCAACGTGATAAGTGGTCTACATTTCTGCACCAGGGCAAAGCACCACAATGTAATCCTCTTCTCCCTGAATCTGTTCCCTGTAACAAACCAGAAACCCCATGTATTAAATCCCCTGTTCCTTCTTCATCTAATTATTTCACTTCCATTATGTCCACCATTTCTGAAAATACTTCTAATCACCAGTTTTCCAATTGTTCATTTACTTTCCTTGGCAATGTGCAATTTCATTCAAAATAATGTTCTTATTTTTGTTTCATTTTTTTTCTAATCCATGTTTTGTTTGGACTAAAAGATTGCTCTGTAATTGTTCACCTTATGAGCAATGATCAAATAGCACTAATGTTTTTGCTTGCTATGTTTGGCATTAAATATGTTTAATGGTTTTTTTTCTTTTGTTTTGTTTTGGAGGTCCTACATTGTTTTACATTGAATAGTGTTCTCACTACTGTAAACAGTTTTCAAACGTTTCTTCCCTCTCACAAAAATACTATTTTTGATTGTTTTCACTAAACAGTTGTTATTGAAAAAGACAAAACAATGTATTTCTTTTCTGGCCACAATTGGCATGCTAACATGGTCCACTACACTACTAATTCATTATTTCAAAATACTCCTATGAGAAATATATTCATGACAAATAACACCATTGAGGGTCCCTGTTTGTGTATAATTTGCTGCATTAACAGTACTCATGAAGAGCAAATGCTTCTGTCTTTTTTGTGGAGAAAAATATCCGTTTAACACATATTCTTGTTTCATATCAATAATGCGCAACCAACATGGCCTGAGTAAGAGCACAAAAATGCATCTATGCATTTTTTTTTTTCATTTGGCAATACATTGATATGGAGCAACAGGAAGCCTTACTCACAACATGGCCCCCTGCTGCTCCATATCAATGAAGCAGAATGTGCAGTCTAGTCTTTCCTGAGTAGCATGTCCTGCATAGAAAAACACGAATGCACACGGCAAAGATGAAACACTGTACTATTAGTATCCTAGGGCTTTTATTGCCTACTAGTTACAAGTTCTTCAATAAACATACAAAGTACAAATAATAACGGATCACAAAGGAGTCACCTAATTCACTCATTGCAAACGTATCCAATGTCACATACACAGGGCATTCATTCAAGCACACACTCAGGATTACATGAGCTTCCTTGCATCATCACACACCAACAATCTATAAGCCTCATATAGTGTGGCCACTAAAACAGGCAGACTAGGAAAAGAACAGCACATAACATAATCTCTCACTGCATCTTCATGCCCCAGACACACCCTCAGGCAGTCACTCCCATGTTCAGTCCAAACATCTTCAAAGGTATCTAAGGCCAATCCAAAGAGAGATTCTCGTTAAAGACTTTCATTTAAACTAAGGCATTAACTTGGCATCAGGAAAATATAAACCCACTGATCATCTGCCAAGTGCAATGGCAAGTAAGAGTTTCCAGATTCACTGAGAGACCCTGGCAAATGCAATCACCCTGGCATTTGATGTATTAGGTTCTAATCTCAAAGGGTAAGACCCTTGCAACATATTTTTGTTGCTTCAGGGAAGTACCATGTAACCACACAGAACATTCTTTTGAAAGGGTATCAGTAGGACAAAGGATAGGGACACCCCACAGACTGGAACCTCAACAGTATCCAAAACAAGATGCGACCTGAGAACCAAAATCCATTTTATTTTATTTATTTATTTTATTTATTTATTTATTTATTTGTATAGCGCTAAAGCCTGCGGGCATCAGAGCGCTTACGAAGAGACATGACAACAGAAAATTAAGACCGAACAAGGTGTGAAGTGACCAGTGTTACATCATATTTGGTTACAGCTACTTCTAGGATTCATTTGAAAAGTAGTGTTTTCATTTTTTTCCTGAAGAGAATGTTATTGGGTTCGAGCTTCAATGAGGTGGGAAGTTCATTCCATTTGTCAATACTTAAGGTCGGGAAGGCCTTGCCAAGGGCGTGCTGCTTTTTCGTTTTAGTGATTTGCAATTTACCTGTGTTGGAGGATCTAAGCCGTCTTGTTGGCTCGTACCACTTGAATTGTTTCTTGGGGTAGACCGGGGCTTATAGGCAGCGATGAACCATTGTGAGAGACTTGAAGGAAATTCTTTCTTTCATTGCCAACCAATGGAGAGCCTTCCTTTCTCCGGTGATGTGTTCTCTCCAAGTTTTTCCTGTGATCCTTCTGATGGCATTATTTTGGATTACTTGGCATCTTTTTACACATTTGCTGTTAGCTCCTAGTAATAGGGAATTTCCATAATCCAATCTGGACAATATAGTGGCTCTAGCGATGATCGTGCTGTTTTTTTGATCTAGCAATGGTCTGATTTTTCTCAAAAGTTTTTGGTGATACTGGCAGTTTTTCTTTAGGGAGGCTGTGTGTGCTTCAGCGCCTAATGATGCTTGAAGATACACTCCTAAAGTCTTCACTTTTTCTGATGTTGGAATTTGGGTATTTTTGATAAAGAATGAAGAATAGGATGGGCTCAATTTCTTTCTGGCCTGTGAGGAGCGAATATCATAAGCTCGGTCTTGGAGCCGTTCAAGCACATCCAGTTTTCTTTCATCAAACACTAGTTGGGTATCGTCGGCAAAGTTGGTAAAAAATATACCCATCTGAGTTATCATGGTGCAAAGGCAGCGCATGTAGAGATTGAAAAGCAAAGGAGAGAAGCTGGTCCCTTGTGGGACACCGCAATCGACCGGTTTGGTGTTAGATGTTTTGTCTCCCCAGACAATCCTGGATTGCCTGTTTTGCAAGAATGAGGCTATCCATTCAATTGCTCCTGGTGAGCAATTGCCTGAATTTTCAAGGGCCTCTCAGAGTTTTGCATGATCAAGCAAATCAAATGCTGCCGAGAGGTCCAATAATATTAACAGGCCTGATTTGCCTTTGTCCAAAATAGACAGCATTTCTGTCTGGAGGTCTAACAGCGCAGACTCGGTACTGTGGCTAGATCTAAATCCAGACTGCTGTGGATGCAGTAAGTTATTTTCATCCACATAGCTTTGGAGTTGTTGTGTGGCTATTTTATCCCGAATTTACAGCAGAAAATTGCAGTTAGTAATGGGTCTGAAATTGGCCGGGTCCTGTTGGTTAAGGTCAGGTTTTTTTGGTAGAGGAGTGACCGTGACCGTTTTAATAATGTTTGGTACAATTTGGTCCCTAAAAGAAGCGTTTACCATTCTTGTGAGGAAAGGGGCAAAGATGTCAGGGTTTTCTAGAATGAGTTTAGGTGGTAAAACATTTTCCGAGCATGAGGTACACCCCATGGTGGTGAGTGTTTTCTTCATTACATCGAGTGTGATGGATCTGAATTGGAATTTTGAGGTTTCAATCTCGTTTTTATTTTCTGTGAGGTTGGTTTTAAATGAGGTATTTGTGGTCAGGCAGTTAATGATGATATCTCTGGCTTTGGTAATTTCATTTTGGAATGCAATTTGGACTTTCTCGCAATCAGTTTCAGTGGGTTCGAAGAGTGGAGTAAGTGTTGTGAGTTTGTCTATGGATTTGAGGATCTGGAAAACCTTTCCGGTGGAGTTGGCCGCAGTGCTAATGATGTCATTATAGTAGTTTTTATTCAGATCTATGAGTTTAGATTTGTATTTGTGGTCTGCAGTCTTCCAATTTGCTTTATTTATTTCAGTGGGTTCTTTTAGCCATTTCCTCTCAAGGTTCCTTTTGTCTTTCTTGAGATCAATTGCTTCGGCAGTGAACCCTTTTTGGTGATTGGAATTTGGTCTGACTTTCTTGTTTTTTAGGGGGGCATGGAGTTCTAACAGTTTTGTCATGCCTTGATTGTATGTTGATATAATATGTTCACTAGGGTCTTCATCATTAGTGGTGGCCATGATTTCCTGCATTTCCTCTGAAAGCATACTAGTCGTAATTCTTTTCAGATTCCTGCCAAGGACTGATTTTGGTACATTAGCTGGTTTTTCCTTTTTAAAGTTCAGGGACAGTGAGATTTCAATTTTGAAATGGTCAGACCAGATGCATGGATAAGTTCCAAGCGTGGTTACTTTATGGCTATTTGTGACAATCCAGTCCAGCTGGTTCCCAGTGGTTGCTGTAGGGCCATTGTTAATAATGGTATGTCACCCATTAATATGGTCTCTGTGTTGGTTGATTTGAGGTTGTTTAATATGGACACAATCTCGTCATTGAACTCCGATGTAAGAGATGGGGGTCTATATATAGTGATAATGTTGATGCAGTTGCTTTGAGTAGGAGTCAGTTTGAGGTGAATGACCTCACATCCTGAGCACTGAATAGGGGTGGCAAAGAGTTTAAGTGAGTTTTTTGTGATTATTGCCACTCCTCCGCCCTTTCCAGTTTCTCTATTTTTAGATATATGTTGTAGTTTGTAGGTACTGCAATATCTATAGTAGGTCCAACAGGCTCTTGCAGCCATGTTTCTGTTAGGCATAAGATGTCCAGTTTCTCATCTGTAATGTAATCGTGGATTTCTTGGGCATGTTTAGGCATTGACCTAGTGTTCAGTAGTGCAACTTTAAGGTGTACATTATCAGCTCCTGTCTCCTGGTCTGTTTTCGTGAGGGGGATAGCTTTAGGTTTAATGCTTCTTATCTGTGTCTCGTTTTGATCAAGTGGATCATGTCTGTGTCTGAGAAAATCTTGGACTAACCCTTGCTGTTGTAATATAGCAGTTCGGGACAGTAGATCGTTAAGATGTGGGTAACCCATACCTGAGTTTTAGCTGTGAAGCCTGTGTTTGGAAATCGCCAACGTTTCTGGCCGTGAGCCGTTGGACGCCGCGGGCCGGCGTAGACCGGCTTCGTTGCAAAACCGCCGGCGCTGAAGCGCCTGACGTTTCTTTAAGTTGCCGTGAGAGCACTCTGGGAACTGTAGTTCCTGACTGTGCGTGCTAGAGTGACTGCGGCGGCAAAAGATGCCGGAATGCTCAACAAGTACAGGGATAGATTCAAGGATTTAGGGAGCAAATACAACAATAATAAACTGCCCAGTCTATTTAGTTGCACCAGCTACAGTCTGTACTTCAAAATAAAATGCTGGTGTGCATTTAACTTCCTGTGGTTAACTTAGGTTTGCTGCTTCCCGTTATGCTAAAACAGTAAAGTATTATTGAATTAAGTTGCTACAGTCTTTATGAGGCTTCATTCTCTTTTTAGGATGTGGCTCAGCTCTAGGCACTGAATTCCTTCTGTTCTGGTCTAATATAGATGGGGGTGGGGGAGCCTTCATTTAAAGGTGCTGTGTAGACAAGTTTAGATTTACTCCTTTTCCTCATTCTTAAGGGAATTGAATCGTGCAGTCTGTGTTGCCGGCTCATTAACTATTATCTATAGGGTTTTGGTTTAGATAGTAATGTATAACTAATATTTAAAACGTGTACTGATGTGGGATCATTCTTATTGGTTGACCTTCATCATTGGTTAATTCATCAAATGGGATATAGATAAGTACAACTCACATAGTCTTCATTGGCTAAGGATATGGGACGTCTTTACAAGTTACACTTTCCATCCCCTGGAAATGAACACATCCTCTGCAGATCACCCCTTTCCCCCGTCCACACTTGAACATATCCCCATATCCCTTCTGAAGTGACATTGCCAAAAAGACAATTTGGTTGATTATCTATAATAATTGAATACAATGTTGCATTTCATAAATATGGTCCATCAGCTGTGTAGGAATGAGCTGTATGAATAAAATGATCTATCTTTTACTGAATGCAACTGTGTCTAACATGCCAAAACCTGCTTGAATCCTTATAAAAATTATATTTTCTTAAAGAGTTCATTCTACTGATTGTGCATGTAATCATTATGTCCGAATCATTTTCATCATCATTTTGTCAGAAAGGTTACATATCTTTCTCAGTGCTAAATCAAGAAACGTGTGTAAACATGTCCTTCCTATATTTCTCTACACAAAACCTTTTAGTTAAAGATTTAACTTAAAATGAACAACACCATTTTGAGTATGTTCCTTTGTAGATAAAAGAACGGCCATCCATCTGGTAGTAAAGTGACTCAACCATCTACCTAATGATGGTATCCTATGACAAGACAGTAGCTTTAAAGGCATAGTTGAAAGTACATATTATTGATTAGATGGCTTTCAAGAGGCCTGTGGAGAAAATGTGTTTAGTTGGCATCTGTTCTTTGTAAATAAAGGTATCATTGTCAGGCATTGGACCTCACTAGTACTAAGCATCTTAAGGGGTGTAATAACCTTGGTTGTCCAGGAAATTATTCCTATCAGTTCTTCCAGAACAACATTCAGTTCTTTTCTTGAATTTAAAATGAATTTCCACAGACAAATTGTGGCCTGTTTGGAAAAGAAAGGAGACTTTAACTGTTCTCCATGAAATCTTGGAATACACCTCTGTATTGCTTTTATGACCCAATGCAGACAGTTGGGATTGCAGAGAAAAATTGAAACATTTTCAGTTACCACATAGCTGGGGTTTCAATATGGGCTACACATGTACTGAAAAACTCATACCTAGAGAAAAATATGTAGTGATTCCATCTAAACAAGTTGAACACAAGGCAGAGAAAGTGAACAACAAATCTAGTGTGATACAAAGCAACCAACAGAATTTGGTTGCAGTGAATTCTAACCCTCCTCCCCATCCTATGATAGCTGACGGTTACTGGCAGTGGCTTCCAATTGCTTTCAAACCTCATTTTGAAACATGTTCCTGATGACCGCGAGATAATCCTGTCTTGGAATACTCGTGGGAATGCACACTATTCAAGCATCGATGGGCTGATCGCGAATATCGCCAAATTTAGAATAGTTGCCCTTCAGGAAACATGGTTGGTAACTGACTGTGAGATTGATGGACGAAGTAATCATGTTAGTGCTGCAATACAAGGACCCAGAGGACGCCCAAAGGGAGGTCTTATGATCTCCATTAAAGCCCCTTGGTGCGGGACCAAGCACGAATCATCTACGAAGATGATACTGGTTGTTGTAGTAACATGCACACTGCCTACAATAGAGAAATTCATCCTGGTGAATGTATATAATCCTCCTGGGGGAAAATTAAATAGGGAAAACATCCTAACACTAACCAAAATACTGACAGAGTATGGAAGTAAATTACCAGTTATTATAGTCGGTGATTTAAACATAAAGCTCAGATATGAGTCTGAATTCATCGACGTTGAATGGAATTCTGAACCAGTAAGAATAGACCCCATGAAAAAAGAAGCAAAAGATTGGACTTTCCTACTAAACAAATATCAATTACTTATCCTGAATGGTAATACCCCAGGTGACTCTGAGCACTTACCAACCCGTATAAGTGGAAATAGTATGACAAACATTGACTATATAATTATAAATAAAAAAGCAAGAATGCTAATATGCGATATGGCAATAGGTTGCAGAGAGGAAAGCGATCATATGCCTCTCTATCTTTGCCTTCTAGATAAAGCCATACATAATTGCGGATATCATATGAATGGTGATATAGAGATAAATGAGGCAGGAAATCAAATTAAATGGAACCCACAAAATATTGAGAAAGGTAATGAGATCGCTGTACAATTATTAGAAATTTCTATAGGTAAATATAACAATGCTCTGAATGATAACATGCACGTAATACTCAATGATTTTGATTTCAAGACTGAAACCATTAAAATATCGGTCATGGAAAAAAAGAAAACATAGAACAGTTAGAGAAAAATGGAATCAGACACATAACAAGAGTTACGATAGTGTGATACATAAGGAAAAGAAAAAGCTTAGAGACGGTCTCAAAGTACTTATAAAAGTGCAAGCCACAGATGCCACCCAACAGATACTAACACGTAAAAGGCAATATAAATACTGGTTGAAATCTTACCAGAATAAGAAACATGAAGGCATATGGTTGAAACTGGCTCACGCCTCAAAAATCAGAAATAGTAAAGAAATGTGGACCATTATAAATGCTAAAAAAGAAGTCTCTTTGCCTATTAATTGTGTGACTGAAGGTCTATGGGTTTCCCATGTGAAAAGTGCACTGGGAACCATACGAAACGAAGAAGGCGTGATAGTGATTGCCCCTACCCAATGGAAATGTACCATGACTGAAAGCACGTTGGCCAAAATCATATAAAGACTGCCAAAGTCAAGAGCAGCTGGACCAGACAATACGTGCAATGCTCTATTACAAAAGGCCCCTGATCTATGGACAAGAGTGTTACTTATTTTATTTAAATGGATCGGGTGCTATGGGAAACTCCCTGAGACATGGAAAAATAGCATAATATTGCCAGTATATAAGAAAGGGCCACACAAAGATCCTGCCAATTATAGAATGTTGGCCATGCTTGACATACCGGCCAAAATATTTGCCAAAATCTTGTTAATTGAGTTGAATCATTGGATAACCAAATGTGAAATCCTGCCAGAGAATCAATCAGGCTTTAGAGCAGGCTCCTCAACCACGCATAACATAGTTAACCTTGTAACTGCAATAGAATACTCACGCAAGGTACGTGGATTGTCGGTATATGCGGCATTTATCGATTTTTCTGCGGCATTTGATACCATCACTAGGAGTAAGCTATGGGCCAAGCTTATCAAATGGGGAATACCTTCAGTATTATTGTATATGATACAACTGCTATACACTGACACATCGGTCCGTGTTCGTCTAGACCTTGAAGGTAGACTATCTGATGCGATTTCTACCCTGCGTGGAGTCAAACAAGGCTGTACATTAGCAGCCACACTTTTTAATTTATATCTGGCACACTTTCTAAATTAGGTCAGTAATAAATCAATTTTTGACATTAAGATCGGCACAATTAAGCTTGGGTGGCTAGGTTACGCTGACGACATTGTATTAATTTATTATACACCCAAGGGCCTCCAAGTAAAATTAGATGAATTGGTCAAGTTTGCTTATAAGAAAAACTTGAATAGAAACCATAAAGAAAAATGGATAGTAGAGCAAAGACACCTGGAGGTCTTAAAAGAATACAAATATTTAGGAGTGGTTATAGACAATAAGCTGGATTGGAAAAAAAATTGGTGGGAAACTAAGCGAAAATGTATGATAGCCACTATGGCTCTAAGTAAATTTATTGGTACTCAAGGGAATATTTCTGTAAATACTGTGATCTCGCTATATTCTGCTAAAATTGTTTCCTGTTTACTCTATGGCGCGGAAATATGGGGTTGCCATTTTAAAAAAGAGTTAAAATTATTTGAAGCTAAAATGCTTAAGATATTATTGAGGATGCCAAAAAATCTGTCTAATGAATACATATTGCTGGAATGTGGATTGACAAGTGTGAATAGTCGGATAGAGATAATGGTGGCTATGCTATATGTTAAGCTTCGTCGTCTCTCTAATGGCACGTTTGTAATAAAAGTTATGGATCAATATGTTAGATCTTCAAACAGAATTTTGTCACCATAAATAAGTGGCATAAGATTTATGATAAATGGACAAAAAGTGACAATGATGATTGGCTGTTGTTCTCCATTGTGCAGATCAAACGTAAACTAAAAAGGCTAATTAGTGAGCAAGTTAAAGAGCAGATGACAGTGAATTTGGGTGAAAAAGTAAATAGTGGTCCCTTTCTAAAACACTTGATGTCCAGAGATGGTATACCCACCTACCAACATGCATTTCCAGAAAGCATAACGATTAGGTGGTATCTAAAGTTTAAATTTAACATCTGTAATACTCTAGACATACTAGGTCCAAAAAACGTTATCCATAAGGATAGTCAATATTGTAGATTATGTGGGAATAATACAATAGAAACTGCCGACCACATAATATGTGAATGTGGGAGTATTGAGGGAATACGCAGAAAAAACCTGATGAAATATAACAATGATACATCCACATGCAAAATGTCTGAAATATGGACGAGTCTTATGAATGGAAAAGACACGAATTTAATATTTTATATGATGAAGCTTTTTGTGAAAATTTTAGAGATTTTATCTGATTTATCAAATGGTGTTTTAAAATTTTTATAGTAATATCTTTTAAGTAATGAAGTTAAAGTGTATGAAAGATAACATGAATTGTGATAAAGATGTGATTTTATGTACTATATATGTAAAACTGTAATGTTATATGCATATCAAATCAAATAAATAAATAAATAAAAATATATTCACAAATCTTTTTCATGCAGTAATTTTCAACACTGTCTTTCTATGCAGAATGAACAATTTGCAGAGAAGAAATTGCATCGCGTGTAGAAAATAAGCAGTCATTAGGTGTGTAAAATATACAGAGACAGAAAGTGTCATATCACTGTTGCTGCCAAGACAAGTTCATTTGGAACTGAAGTGCTGGAAATTCCCACCAAACAGCACCAGTCCTTGGCACAGCTCCCCAGAATCCATCTTATGTCTTTATTATATTGTTTATTTGTCCAACTTGATGCCTTAGAAGTTCTCCTGCTACCCGTCCCTGTGCCCCCTCCCAGACTTCTGCTGCCCCATTCCCATATGCTCCTCTTTACTGCCCCACCCTGACAGTTCTGCGCCTTCCCTCACTGCTTCACTGACCTCCCTTACAGCTCTGACCCCTATCTGACTACTCTATCCCTTCCTGCCTGACATGAATCCCTCCATGACTGCTCTCCTCTGTTTCTAACATCTCCCTGACTGCTGTGCTCGCTTCTCCTCTCTCCTGTTTCTACACCCTCATATGTCCATCCACTGGTAGTACCATTGAGGCCTCTGTGGCCTGTAGCTTTCTTGTCCAGCCATTACATCACTTCCTACCCTTCCTAGGTTACTCTGACAGAAACCGCAGTCTATCAGCCAAGTCACTGCTCCTGCAGCCAGATGTTGTAGCCCTCCCCCAGTGTGTTCACATTGCCTCCGTCTTTGCACCATAACACCTGGAAGACAAAACATTGTTGAAGAGAGGCCCCGAAAGATATTTTACAGCTAGATAAACATCCCAGTGCAAGTCATTATGAGAAGACGGCACACCTGACAGGCAAAGAGCAACAGAGGACCCTACTCTGTGAGTACAACCAACCGTGCAAGGCCTTCAAGGTAAATATGAATGCTGTGGTGACTGTGCCATGCAGGCAGAGGGAGATAAAGCAGTATAACTGCATGAATCATTGAGAAAAGTCAATAACAGGATTTTCCAAATGTGCGTCAAATGTACATACACCTAGAAGTCATCACCCACTCACATGTGCCAATAGATATGGACATGTGACATCACCTATGTCTGCTTCCCGCAAGTCATGTCTCTATACACATGACTGAGACTACGCACTGCAATGCTCCTGGTGCATATGGGGAGATGAGGACTCAATGTCTGTAACAGGTAAATGGGCCCACCCACTACATTCTTACGCCTCAATGCACTGCCTGATGGATCAGAGTTGTATGTTGTTGCTTGTTCCAATACCATCAACGTGAGAATAACTACAAGCAACTGAGAGCACTGGGCAAGACTCCTGAATAGATTTTCCCTTATAGAGTCACAATCTAGTTTGACTTGACCTGGGTGTATGACTGCCTGTATGCCACTGTCAGCACAGTGAAGAGGCTGGATTGGCGCCAAATTGGTGGGAACCTCCATAAGGAGCCATGTGAATCCTCCAGGGGCTTCACATAGTGGCCTCATGTCAGAACCTACTACAATTTGCAATTGTTTGTGCATACACAGTTGAACGAAAACAGCGATGTGCAATGGATGCATGTTTATGTACTGATATAATACCATCACCAAGCTCCCTAATGCATACCATCCTTGCACGCTGTATCCCTGTCGTGACCGGAAACCGTATCCCTTCTCCAGTGCTATCCCTTCAATTAAAATATCCAGAGCCCTGCAGACCCTTCGGAACACTAAGGCTTCAACCAGCTGTAGAGCATGGCCAATTCCCCAGAGCTCAGCAGGGAAAGAGGACAGGTAAAAAGTGGCCCATCTGCCATCATGCCTTCAAAGATTCGTGGGAGTGAATTAAAACAAAACATCACTGTTATGTCCAACAGCTATAGATGTGTGTTGAACAATAACTTGTGATTTCAGTGATTGTAATAAATACAGCATACACTCAATTGTGATCTAATTTGATCAATTGTGATCAACAATCATGTTGTGGTTGCTGTAACTGATCAAATGATTACTGAACAGGCAGTGGTCAGATGCTGCTAGGTACCATGCCCAATGTTGCCCTAAACTGATTGTGTGTAACTGATCAACTCTGATTACTGGACAGGCAGTGGTCAGATGCTGCTAGGTACCATGCCCAATGTCACCCTAAACTGACTGTACTTGGCAATATACCGTTCACCAATCATTTCCCCAATTATGATCCCATGCAGAAAAGGGCAATAGCACAACGTTGACAGAAAGGAGGGTGTGCTGAAGGGTATGTGTGTTTACATGTCAACCCACCTATGGCATGATATCATATGCCCAACTAGATGCAATGCATGATGACGTCAATGCAGAGTGCCCTGGTGACATTTACTTGTGGATGTGGCTATGACCACAGAAATGCAAAGGGCCTGTTTAAATGCATGTTTTAACATATTTTAATAGACAAATGTGCAGGTGCATCTGTAAGTGCAATGGGATTCTGAAATATGGCCAATAAAAAGTAAATCCACAATACCTAAAGGCAGTTGTGATGCCATTTGCCATTATCTACGCGCCCTTCTCTGCCATAAACCACTTTCACGTATGCTCACACTGTTCACACAGAAGTTGCTTACATCACCTTACTGTCCATATCCAGTACCATCACTCATTTCGAAAGGTCACACAATGATGTTACCATAGCTTTGTACCACAGTAACCCCACACGATAGCACCAAGAGAAAGATAATCAGTGCAGACCGATGGGATGATGGTATAAGTGGTGTACCTGGATTTCATTTTCAATTTGTGCCATGTACCATGCAGGTTCCATGTGTGTTCTCACCAACAGGGGACCATGACAAAAGTCATGAAGAGGAAGATGATGGGGAGGATGATGGAGTAGATGAAGACATAGCGGTTGGGGAATGAGAGCCTGGTCCAGACACCTGGAAAGAGACTAGTCACCACTTACCATCCGATCACCTGCTACTATCACCCAGCTCCTGCCATCCAACAGCACTTAAAATCAGACCTATGGTAATGGTGACCAGGGCACCAATTTCTCCTCGACTCCAAACACTGTCTTTGTGGCACTACATGTAATCCAGAAGCTTAAGGGCAGGAGACATCCTGCAGGTGGTTGTTGGGATGGAGACATCACTCCTGTGAAACAATTTCTTCACCAGTCAGATAGATAGGTTTCTGCTTCTCCAGTGCCACTGTCCCAATGTAGGCATAGGCATCGAGTATCCCCTTTCCATTTACTCTATGCAGCAAACCTGCCCCCTGGGTGACAGTATTTTAGCAGACCTTTCAAAGAGACAGTTAGCATTGGGGGCTGAACAGGCATGGGTAGTGGGTAATGGTGGGGGGACCAGGTGGATGTCTGTCTGTAGATGTGGCAAATCATGACTTGGCTACATCTGTCCCTGGAGAGACTGTTGAAACAGTTGTCATACAACAGGCTGAAGGGGGAATTCACAGTAGGGATATGGACGGCCAGTGAGTATGCTCAACATGACTGAGAACGTGTTTCTGCAGAAGAAGCTGCACCAGCAGCAGATGAGAAGACATACAATTGGGACATAGAGGATTCTTGGCCAGCCAGACAGCAGAGGTCTAGAGACATCCAGGCCACTAAGTACGCTATGTTCATGTCTCTTCAACAGCAGTGCTCCAATGTTGGAGGTGAGCCATCAACAGATCCAGTCACACGTCACCTTGGCTGAGCTGCTGGCCCACCTGGAGCAGTCCCTTTCACATGTGGAGGTGTTTGTGTGATGGTGTCCATGGCCATCAGTTCCTCCAGCTTTGCCTTTCAGCACCTCCTCTGACCCTCAACTGTGCTATAGTCCTCAGTTATATATCCCCACTACCATTACTCTTGCCATCAGCAATTTTATTTCCTCTCTATGCCCACCAGGTTAACAGCAGTCAGGGGAAAGTAACCACCATGTCCTCTTACCCTCAAATGATATTTGTCTGTCAACTTTTCTGATTTGGAGTTCTATTTGTGTTACAATGTTTGCACCCTGGGTTTAGTTTGGCCTCCCTTTGATCCTGTATTTGTTTTTACCCAGTGGGCAATTCATTTCGTACGATTTACCCTGGACAAGTGTTTTCATGAAACTTGTGCCCTGAACATTTGCTTTGTTTGGGACCTGTGACCTGCCCTAGACTTTAAAAAAAAAAAACTTTTGACACACACCCCTTTGGAACATCAGCAATATGTGCAACTTTGGCAGTCTGAAAAAAAGTAATCTTGCTGAAGACCTTTGTCTATCATTTCAAATGATGTTTTTTCACTGCGATCTTTGGGAATGGCGTGATGTTCTCTACTGAAGTTGTGCGCTCATTGTTATCATAAGACACGTGGATCAGTTCTTCAGGACACCAAACACCTGCGCTATGGCATTGCAGGTCCAGGTGAGGGCAGCACTGTATTGGGGATGCCTCTAGTTGATTGGATTCCACAGGGGTGCCATTAGCCTAGTGTGTATTGTGTAACCAGAGTAATTTGTAGAGGAGAGAGGAGTATTGTAATAATGATTCATGTACTTTATAGAGTGTAAGTGACCCGTGTGAAGCAATTTTCTGAGGACATGCGTTTTAGAGGAAGTAGTAATGCAATGTGAATGTACATAAGTTTTAGGACAGTGCATAGAGGATAAGTACAATTCATATATATATCAGATAGTGAGCCTTGTCTTTTATCTGACTCGTACAGAAACATGGATACTGGTAATTTAGAGTACAATGATAACTAATGATTACTTCCAGACCCCATGATTTGTGAATTGTCAAGATGTACCCATGCATAACTCTCTGGCTTCTCAATTGCATACCTTAGGAGGACAACCAGTGTTGTTTTATTGTTTGCATTAATTGAGCTGTGGAACTACCTTTCAAATAGGGATGGGAAACATAACTTCCAGACATGAAAGAAAAGGAACGACAGTGATACATGCTCTGCTGTTGTTTTCCACTGTGAACCCCGTCAATCTATTGGGTAGGCACATCTTAGTAAGCACAACATGACCACCTCGTTTTCTGAAAGTTGAGTGGTGTGTTCAAACCCCAGTATTTGTTTTGTGAGGCTTTTATTGATCCTACAAGCATTGGGAATTGAAGCAATAGTGAGAGGGATACCAGTGGCCCCTGATTAATTTGTATATGGGATCACAGTGCTTTCTAACACAGTCCCGCAGGTGGCCAACCAGTATCGGTGGGTAACCCTCTGAATTTCTATTCAGACCAGCCCTGCCCCAGGAACTTGTTGCAGGAACTATTGTCATGCTTGATATAGAATGAGCGTTTGTGCCAAAGGAAAGAAGTGTTAATAGCAACAGACATAGATGGTGGAGAGTGGCACGCAATTTTGTGCATTGACCCAACCCAATCCCAGAGAAAACTAACAGACAAGGATCTTTTTGAGAATAAAACAACGACAAGGAGATAATATTGGAAGTATATGTCGCTTTTGAAATAATGATATAGAATCGACACGTCCCATGTAACATTTTATTGGTAGGTAGTGCCCCTTAATTTGCTGAAGAAGACCTATCACAAATATCCAACAAGTGGTGGACAAGCAACCCTCGCAATATAGGGCTTTTGCGCAGTGTCACACCAATACGCATCACATTGAAGCAAGGTGCAGTGTTGCCCAGAGTTAAACAGTACCCTCTATCCAAAGCAGCAGAAGAAGGGATATATGACACCATTATGGAATTCCTGCACCAAGGGATCATAGTACCATCGAATTTCCCATGTAATACAACCATTAATCGTGTGAAAAAATATAAGGGGTCCAATTGGAGAATGATTCAGTATTTGCGTCCTCTTAACAACATAATACATGCAGAGTTTACAGCTGTCCCTAACCTTGCCACGATATTGTGTAATACGCCCATAGTGGCAACACATTTCACTCTTATAGACTTAAAGAATGCCTTCTTTTCTGTCCCGCTTCATCCAGATTCTCACTCCTTCACTGCGTTTACATTTTCCGGGAGGTAGTTCCAACATACTAGGCTCCCACAAGGGTACTGTGAGTCCCCCAGTATGTTTAATAGGGTTTTGCATGAAGATGTGGGTAATATACAAGTTCAGAGTACAATCATTCAGTATGTAGATGATCTGCTGGTGTGTAGCACTATTGAGCAACAGTGCAGGGACCATTCGGTTGTATTGCTACAGTTGTTGGCTGACAAAGGGCACAATGTGGATAGAACAAAATGACAGTAATTTCAAAACATGGTGTTATATTTAGATCAATTGATCTCAATAAATGGTAAGACAGTAACTGCAGAATGTGCAGCAGGCAGCAGCAGTGCATGGCCCAACCTGTAACTGTTAAGGATGTTGGGTGTCCTGACCCACGTTTGAGCTATCATGCTGCAACATTTGGTGCTGTGGGCTTAGAAAATCCAAGATGGCCAAAAAACCCACAAGTGCGCCAGAATCCAGGAGAACCACGCAGTTTGTGCGCACACCAAAATGGTTACCTCACTTGCCACCCACCAGTGTAAAGAAAGATCTTTGTTAAGAAAATCCACTGTTACTGATGTCAAAAAGTTGCTGAAATCGTGGCTCACCGGACCACTTTAAAGATTCAACCCTTTTGTGGGGTTCCACATAACCATTTTACTGTAAGGAGCCCCATCAAAACAATGTTAAGCAAGGATTATTTACTACCATGTAAGAACCATTCCTGTTTGGAATGCATTAATCCAAGAAAGATCCCAAAAATGGATGCAGTACCAACAAAATCCTCAAGGCGGCGCTAGCGGTCTAAACTCTGACAGGAGAACTAAGTGCAGTTGCAGACAAAGGGATTTGACTCAGCTGACTTCAAAGGCTGCCTGGGAAACCCTCTCACCTCAAGAGATTCACACCACAGCCCAGGATATCACATGGTCATAATAACCAAATGCAAAGTGACCCCCTGGTCTGCTGACCTCAACCTCCTGGAGACCACACAATAGGCTATTGCACTTGAATAGAATATGTTGATTCTGGAGTCTGCTGCAGAGTCTTTTGGTTGCGGTTGCGAGAGGACTCTACAGCTTTTGCTCCTGAACCCTGTGAGGACCTGCTTCTTGTCCTATTTTTGTTTCACCTGCTTCCACCTGGTGCCTTTAAAATACCCAGAAGACAGCGGAGCGGCCGCGGAGTCTGCTGCAGAGTCTTTTGGTTGCGGTTGCGAGAGTACTCTACAGCTTTTGCTCCTGAACCCTGTGAGGACCTGCTTCTTGTCCTATTTTTGTTTCACCTGCTTCCACCTGGTGCCTTTAAAATACCCAGAAGACCGCGGAGCGGCCGCGGAGCGGCCGCGGAGTCTGCTGCAGAGTCTTTTGGTTGCGGTTGCGAGAGGACTCTACAGCTTTTGCTCCTGTACCCTGTGAGGACCTGCTTCTTGTCCTATTTTTGTTTCACCTGCTTGCACCTGGTGCCTTTAAAATACCCAGAAGACCGCGGAGTGGCCGCGGAGTCTGCTGCAGAGTCTTTTGGTCTTTAGGCTCTGCAGGCTCCGCGGCGCCCCCCCCAGAAAATCCACCTACTGAATCATTCAAAGACCTTTAAAACCTCGCAGGTGACCTGCCTCTCATCACGAGCTGAACGAGCTGAACAGATTGTCCCGCTGTTTTTGGTGGCAGCCCACTGCTGAACAAGACACAAACATCTGATCCCAACCAATTAATACCATCCTGGTGAGCCTCTCACCTTCCCAGCGAAGACAAATCCGCCCTCTTTCCAACAACCATTGGTACGGATTGTTACATACACCCAAAGCACCGCTGCCTGCCCCGCGGGAATTCAACGCCGTGACAGGCTCCCCGACTCCCACTTACCCACGCTCTGCATCACTGCCGCCGAATTTGCTGATGGACTCTCCACTTGAGCGCCGTCGCGACCGCTGACAGCTGCGCTGTCCCCTCGTGTGCTCGCATCGGCTGGCCTGGAGCTGCGCGACTCCCCTCTGATGCCGGAGCCTGCTTGTGCCTGGCGTACACGCGCCTCCACTCCACCTGACACCGAACAGAGTCCTCTGCTGCTCGTGCTTTTGCGGCCCCGCCCCTGCCACTCAACGTGCTGACTCCCGGCACCCGCAGCTGTACAGCACCCGCCCCAGCAAACAGGCAAACGCGCAGCGCAGCAGATACTCGTCCTCCTACCCAATTTCGCAGTAAATGCTGCCCTAAAATGCTTTTATTCAAAATCCCCTCCTTTTAGCTATATAAAAAGCGGGGAAAAAAATAATAAAATCTCCCCGCCTCACCCCCTAGACCCCGAACATTACAACACCAAAAGAACAGTCCCAACAGAACAGAAAGAATATACGTCAACGCCCCAGTCGACTAATCGAAATCTACAACAGACAAACTGTAACTCGACCTACTGCAGAAAACCGTGAAGAACAAACATCTATCTACGCCTACCGATCAGGAGACCGAAAAGGTTCGACCCTTGGATCCTGATCTGATCTCTACCGACTAACTGAAGTCTGTAATAGACTACCTCCAACTCTACCTACCGCAGAAAATCGTAAAGAGCAAACATCTGCCTACCTTCGCTGATCAGGAGACCGAAAGGGTTCGCCCCTTGGATCCTGAAACCTCAACCCTAACCGCTCCAGAGAAACAAAACGATCATACAACCTCGTACCATTCACCGATCAGGAAACCGAAAGGGTCCCGCCCTTGGATCCTGAAAGCGCAACTTGATCCTCTAAGAAGACCGAAACGAAGATACACCAGCGCAGCCTCGCTGACCAGGAGACCGAAAGGGTTCTGCCCTTGGATCCTGAAAGCGCAACTTGATCCACTACAGAAGAGCGAAACGAAGATACACCTGCGCAGCCTCGCTGATCAGGAGACCGAAAGGGTTCGACCCTTGGATCCTGAAAGCGAACTCCAAAAAAAAAAAAAAATCGCGGAAGACCGCAACGAACATACATCTGTGCACCCTCATCGATCGGGAGACCGACAGGATACGACCCTTGAATCTCAAACGACACACCATCTAACCCAGCTCAATCTAGTACAGTAAGCTGCATAGAACCCTACTCTCGGCCCCAAAACAACTTGACCGCACCAAATACCAAAACGTTTGAATTAGACAAAGACAACAGCAGCAAGCCCTAACCAGGGGGCCAGTACTCTGAGAAACCAAATAGGAACCTCCCAAAACTTAAGTTTAGCAAACTACAACCGGGAAACAATGACAACAATTCGCACCAATAAACAACACCCAACTCAACGCCCAAAAACAAGACAAACAACCAAGACCGCGATCGCTAACACCACGGAACAAGATTCACTACAGCTAACACTGGAGCAATCCTTCAAGAAAGTGACATTGTACAAAGAAATCCCAAAGTCCCTGACACAGAATTCACATTCTAAACAGAACTCAGAAGACGTCAGAGACCAAAATCTAGAAACTGTTAATCCCACTGTGACATCCCCCCGACTATTAGTGGAGTCACACAGTTCAGTAGAAAATCAGCAACTTATCTCATCTGGGCTAAATAGCCCGGACATTAAACCTCAAGCTCAGAATCCAACTACAAAAACTGGACAACCCACCATGTTCGTACCATCATTACCGGCTCTCCAACTCGAACTTGAACAGCAACTGATCAATCCTTCAATTGTTCTGAACACAAACCACCAGCCCACAAAACAAGATCCTTCAAACAACGTGATACAAGACACCCTGACAAATCTTATAACCAGCAACAAAGAACCCATGGAACTTACAACCAAACAGTTGCAGACAACCACAAAACAGGATTTAACACCGGACAAACAAATCCGAAATCAGCAATCCATGGAATCGAAGAAACCACACGAAATAGATAGCAATCCTCAGGAAATTGCTAATAATCAAGAACCAAAACACACAGCTGACCCTGTCGGCTTCAAGCCAACCTCAAACTGCCAACAAACTGAACGAACACAAGACTTAACTACAAAATCAGCAGCTCCAACACCAGACCAACAGAAGCAAAAAGAACAAGCAAGATTAGCACGACTTGCGTGGCTTAAAACCCACAACTCCGTTAAATCCACCAGCACAGTGGAACCAACAACATCCAAAACAAGAAACAAACTGGCAAAACTATCACTGGACATTACCGAAATTGAGTCAATCATGACTACTGCAGAAAAAAGAAAAGAAGTATTTGGAGACCTAACAGAAGCAAATCAAATGCAATCAACATCAACACCATGTATCCCCTATGGAAACCAAAACAAGCAGATGAAAAAAGAACGGCAACCAGAATTGGATGAACGTAAAACTGTCCCATCACGATTCAACTATGACTCGGATGAATCCTACTATACCCCAGACCCAATAATCAAGAACCAAAAACCAAAAGACCCCCAACAGAAAAACGACAACCACGAACAAGCTGAAGAAGATACACACCCAAGAATCCCAACAACAATGTTAGATTTGCAAAATATGCTCATCACAACACTCTCCCAGTCGATGATCCCCTTCTTGAAACTACATTAAGATTTGAAAGATTCAATAAAAGATCAAGCGACCCTTCTAGCGCTAATCCATTCAAAACAGATACACATTGAACATTTTGTCTCGACAGTGGAATCAAGACTGACAATAGAAGCAGACGAGACACACCGGTGGCAACAAAGACTAGCTGAGATCGCAAAAGGAGACCGACAAGAGAAAACAAAACTTACAGGAGAACTATTACAGATGCTCAAAGAACACAATCATCAGCAAGCAACCAGACCAAACGACCAACGGCTACAAAGCCCGCCATTTCTAAAATCGCCACAATGTCCAACTCAGACACAACAACTACCTGAAACCACCTCGGACCTTGCCCAACAAATACCAAAACAACCGAGTCAAATTATTACTAACAAAAAAACAGAAACCATTACCCCAAGCAACATAACAAAGAATCCAAATGAAAACTTTCAGATTTTCGAAAAAGAAAAAACAACAAATGAAATGAAATGCACCCAACAGAAAAATAACAAAAAATGACAAACGGGCTCGCGAGCGTTTCTAAGAAATATAAACCAGAACACCCAAATTGCTCAACAATCAAAGAAGAAACTACCAGTTGCCAACACACAAAGTATTCAAGTTCAGCTAGCCCAGACAAAACCCAAATTAGCGCAACCTATCCCGCCACAACCGCCGATCGACGAGGAATTGCTCAACATGCCCACCCATGAAGAACAACCATCAGAAAACAATCAACAGTCTTCGCAACCAATAATCCAGACGAGTTACATAATAATCGACGAATACGCCTCAATCCTTGACCAACAATCGAAACAAAATCAAGACAACTCTACTGAACTCTCCCTAGAAGAAATCTCAATGATCTCAATGGAAAACATCTCAACAACCACAACCAGAGATGAACCCTACGACCCCATCTCGTCGATCTCGATAACAACAACACCACAAGACTCCAGTCGACACAGCCAGATCCGACCAACATTTGTCAATCCACTACGACAAAATGAAATATATGAAATCCACATTGAAAATGCAAATAAAAACCTGGAACCGGTAATTCTAAATAGAACAAACCTACTACGCCTTTTTGGCGTAATACCTCGCCTGAACAAACTCACAACAAAAGACATTGCTCTGATAACCTTTAAAGACGATCGGAACTTGGACAAGATCGTCATAGAGCTCCCGGACCCCAAAAACCAAGAACTCATCATATCAACACGAAGACAATTACACAAATTGGGCTTCTCATGCTGAGCCTCAACATTCACGAGAATACCAAGCAAACCAAAATATAAAGCAACAGCAAGTTACGAAGGAAAAAACATTGACCAAAGGAAACAAAAACAGGCAACTGACGATAGATACTCAAATCGTGCCTCAGAAGAAGCAGACTCAAACAGAAATAACAAACCCAACAGAACAAGCTTTGAAACTCCTTCATCAGACATTGCATCTATAGAAGACTCAATAAGAAGCCAACGACCAGAGAGAGATGCCCACGCAATTAGAAGAATCTATGACTTCGAAAACACCTTTTTAGAAACAGAATCTACAGAATACTCAATGAACTCAAACTCATAACAATTAACGAACTATGGATTTATGTGGTCATTGTGCTCGTGGAACACCAGAGGAAATCTACATCTATTCACGGACACAGCCGCTGAACTAGAGCAATACCAATTCATATGTCTCCAAGAAACCTGGCTCAGTGATCCACCAGCATGCGATGGTTTTATCACATTCCTAAACCCAGCTATCGTACAAAAACAAGGAAGACCTGCTTCAGGCTTACTCACCCTAATCAAGATAAACCCTCACAGCACAGCAATACTCTCCGAGAACATAAACCCTTGGACTCAACTGACCACAATAATATGTACAACAAACCAGCAAAAGCGAGAAGACAAAAACAATTCAACAATCCTAATCCTAAACCTCTATTGGAACCCACTAGCAATATCAACAGATACGTTCCTAGACGGAGTTTTCATCTCAATCGATGAGGCCACAACTAAATACCCGTCATCGGAAATAATAATATGTGGCGATCTGAACATCAAGTTATATGATAAGAACGGTGGCCTCTTAAAGCACTCAGATTTATTGGCAAATGCAAAGAGATGGATAAAAGAAACCACGATACGCAACCTACTCCTTCTAAGTCAAGGGAACACTTCGAAATCCTATACACCAACATGGAGCAGAGGTTCATCCCATGCAATCATTGATTATATATTTCTATCTGAAAAACTTCACCAATCAGTCACAAACGTGCAGACGATATTAACAGACAGGAGCGACCACAATCAACTTACCGCCCACTCTGAAGCGACACTGGAAAAAATAGAGTCAGCATTACCACCTCCTCTATTAGAACTAAACGGAACAACAACAAGACTGAGAATCCCACAAGCATCCTTAGCCTCATTACCGGAAAAATTCCTACAGGCAAGTCTGACAAATGCTCTAAAAATCGACTACGAATGGATCCTAATTCCGTTCCGACAAACCAGTAAAAATCGCCCGCAGAAAGACCATCGCCATTCCTACAACCAAGAAATTGCCGAAAGGAAAAAAGCCTTAAACCAAACAATAAGACAGTTAAAGAAAACTCCAGCTCTCGATACCTCAAACCAGATTAAAATTCTGAAAAACAACCATCGAAACTGGACTAAATCACAAAAATGTCTCATTCAGCAAGCAGATGCAGAAAACATATTGAAAAGCCACAAATCCCACAACACAAAAGAACTTTGGAACTTACTCAATGACAATCAACAAAAACACCACAAGCTTACAGCTAATGTAACCCAAGAAAAATGGATAACGCACTTTACTACCATTTACGCACCACGAGAAACAGATCAACAGAATACACAGCCCACAACAGACCCAACATGGAAAGTACACGCAGAATTTGAAGATTTCATCCTCCTGATTAACAAACTCAATACTTCTAGAGCACCAGGCCCAGATGGACTATCTAATGCCATAATCAAAGAAGATCCTAACGCTTGGGCAAGCCTCCTATGCCACATCACAAAACTGATCAATAAACTGCACAGAATACCAAACTCCTGGAGAACAGCAGTAATTGTACCAATCCACAAACAAGGCCCTAGAGAAGACCCCCAAAACTTCCGACCGATCGCTCTGCTCGATCCGCTAGGAAAACTATTTGTAGCAGTACTTCTAAACCAACTCACCGCGTGGGCCATAAAAAACAATACATTCTCGACCAGACAAACAGGATTCACGGCCAATGCTGGAACAAACCTCAACCTGATATTACTACAAGTAATTAAACATGAAGCTATCAACTCCAACTCGACAATCTACACAGCATTAATTGACCTAAAAATGGCTTTTAACGCAATCTCACGCGAAAAACTATGGTCGAAACTTAGAACATGGAACTGTCCACCTGATATCCTAGAACCGATTATTCTGCTGTATTCAAAAACCACGATAAAAGTTAGATTGTCGAGACAAGGAGCTACAACATCTGCCATATCAACAGAAAATGGACTCAAACAAGGCTGTCCTCTCGCAGCGACACTCTACAACTTGTTCACTGCTGATATCGAAGAACATCTAAAATCACATAAAACCAATCCCCCCAAAATCAACTCGATCCCAGTCCCAGTCATGGCATACGCCGATGACATTGTGTTACTAGACAAAACACCGACTGGGTTACAAACGACACTGGCAGACCTAAGCCATTACATGAAAAAAAACGAACTAACGATCAATACGGAAAAAACAAAGACAATGACTCTCACCAAACCACTAAAAAAAGAACAAACCAGCGTATCTTTACGATCAACAATGTCGAAATAGAAAATGTTACTTCGTTCAAATACCTAGGGATCACAATAAACCAGTCAAAATCAGAAGAGCAGTGGATAGACAAAATCGAACAAACATCTCAAACGCTATCAAGACAAGGCTGCCTCCTTCACAGAAAATACGGCAAGTTCTCCTTCAAGCCAATTATCTCCTACTACAGACACAAGTACATTCCGTTTCTGACCTATGGTACTGAAGCAATGTTGAACGCTCAGAGAGTCAACTGGACAAAATATGAAGGGGCTTTCTGGCGCAAAGTCCTTCGACTCCCGCAAACATTTCCAATGCCAAGAATACGCTATGAATTGGCAACTCAATCAATTGAATCAGTCGTACAATGGAAAAGACTAGATATTTTTCGCAAAATACTGACAGATGGGAAAACTCCAGCAATTCAAATACTGCGACATAAAGAAAACACCTTCAATACGACAATATTGCAAAAATGGAAAGATACAATGAGAAAAGAAATGGATAGTGAAAATATCACAGAAGAA
Source organism: Ambystoma mexicanum (assembly GCF_040938575.1). NCBI lineage: Eukaryota > Metazoa > Chordata > Amphibia > Caudata > Ambystomatidae > Ambystoma > Ambystoma mexicanum. The sequence goes on from NC_090933.1 coordinate 146,153,076, forward strand.
CTGCTTATACTTCGTCCACAACACGCAAAAACAAAACTGCTGCACAACGACTGGATAAAGACCATCCAACAAAAAAATACCTACAAACAGAATCTACATTGCACAAAAGACAATAGGAGAATCCACGAACCACCAGCCTACCTGCAAACCTTCCCAGACCAAACCATTCGAACAACATTTCTAAAAATTCGCCTAAACATTCTTCCTACAAAAGCATACCTATCTACAAAAAGACAGATCAAGCACGAAGACAACTACTGCAGGTTCTGCAAAGACCAAAAAATCGAGGAAACCATATTCCACCTCGTCATGGAATATAATGAACTCGCCTCACAACGCAAAGAATTCGGTGCTTTTTTTCAACTTTCATCGACACAAATGTGTACGCAAGAAAGATGGACCGCTCTCCTCAGCGGCCACAACAACAAGTACACTTACACAATTGCTATCTTCCTATCTTCTATACTCGAACTAAACAAACAAAATTAAAAAAGCCAATCCAACTCACGCAAATGATGAAAAAGTTTTCAAATAAACTACAGCATCAAAAAAAAAAAAATATGTTGATTTTGACTGTTTCCTGTCAACAAAGGCCTGCCTGCCAGAAGACACATGTGATCACTGACCCACCCAAGTCTTGGAGGCGGACTCCAACACTCTGAGAACTGAATTGAAAGCAAAATATATATTTTACAGAAACACTGATAACTCTTTGTAATCAAATGACAGGAATGTATAACTTTGAGAGCCTTCATTTAAAAAATGTACCTTCGATTCAAGCCCAAACTCCAATTTGTGTGATGTTCTGGGGCAAAACCCTGCTATTTATGTATACTACAGACTCTGTGTTTAAGCTAGAGACATGGTAATTTACTGGAGTATGTATGGACAGGCCGTGTACATGTGTATAAATCTGGAGAAAAATCCGATGTTGCAAAACCCACTAAAAAGCACCAAAGGTTGCCATTTCTGAATGCAAGCCCCCAGGAAGAGCAGAATTGGAACAGGGGCTACCTCATGTGATATGTGATGGGTGCATGTCATTTCAAACCACTGTGTATCTATGAAATATGTCTTTAGGTCAAATATAGATTTGTGTAAAGTTGACAGGGGTGGGTTCTCTGTATCATAAACAGACCTCATCATGATGACACTTCATTTCATTCCCCCAGTCAAGGGGAAGAGGAGGAAGTGGCCAATGACAAGTGGAGAGGGGTAGGGCCTAGAAAGCTAGCCTCTCCACCCACTTTCAAAACACATAAAAGCAGACAGTCAGGACAGATAGGGAGATTCTATTCCATCAACTGCGGGACGCTCTGCCGGGAAAATCCATACTTTACCTCCATCAACCTCCAGAGAGCCAACATAGAGACTTCAATCTATCCACCTTCAGAGACCAAGACTTTACTTCAGAATTTGTAGCAGAGAGGTCAACTACAAGCTAAATCCCTCTTAGCAGGCCTCAAATCATTGCCACTATTCACAGCCAGGCGAGCTGTTTGAATTCTTTGCAAGAACTCTTGCCATTTGCCAGAAAGCAGTGTTGTATCCAGAGAGAGACCAGCTGAACCGGAGACCGCTGTATCCGGACCCACAGACCTGATCAGAACCAGAGACCCAGACCAGACCAGCAGAGTAGAGCTGACCCAGAAGCTGTGTGCAGAGACCGCCCGTGGCGAGTGAAGAAAACCCGCTGACCAGATCGTGACGATGCCCAGTCCTTCTAAAAATTAGGAGTGAGTATCCGCCAAAACTGTGCAGAACCCAATCTCTTAGTTAAAATAATATAATTCAATCTATTTTAATCTAACCAGAACTGCCTCCTAACTGTCACCTGTCATTTGCAAAGCTGTCACCTGTCATTTTCTATCTGCAAGCTGTAACCTGTCGCTTTGAACTTTAAAATTTCAAATCCAAAAAACTACCTTTATTTAATCGTCCGTATCTCTGGAACCGTTTGGGCTAGGAACTTGGTTTAACTTTCCTCTGAAAGCTTAGAATCTCAACTTCCCAACAAGCCTACTTCCTAAACAGCAGCTTCATTGCTTTCCTTTGCCAAAAATTCATTTAACCTGCTAGTTACTCCTAGATCCTTGCTAAAGTGAGCCTGAACTCATCCCAAGTACATTTCACTCACCCTGAACCTCCTGAAGGGAATTAAAAGCATTTTCAGCATATTTCTCACTGCATTGTCACCATATCCAAATCATTTTGCCTGTGTTTCAAAACTCCTATCTGTTGTATAAGCTGCTGGGGGGGAATTGAACTGAATTCTATTTGATTGCATTCCTAAGAACTGTGTCATCTTCATCTCCTTACAGTGCATAAAAGGGGGGGTGAATTGTCCGAGAAAGTGATTACATTGTCTTTTGCTGAAATCCTATCAAGTTATTTTCTGTACTGCATTTCATTCCACATTGCATCCATTGAAACCATAAAAGTATTGTTGCTATCTTATCCATCCTATAACCACTCATCATTGATTATAAAGAAGTGTGCTAGTGCCGGACTATCCATTATTGATTACTGCTCAGATTAAGTGTGATATTTAATTATTAATTTATTATAAAGCGTGATTTATATATCTATTGTTTAAATTATCAAATAAACCTTTTAAACTTGCAAAACAGAACTACTTCTTGGCTCAGTGGGGTCAGGGGGATTCCAAGAGAGGGGTGTTATATAGGGGTAGTCATCCAGAACGCATGAACTGGACATACAGATATATCAATAAGGGTTTCCATTCAGTATCCCAGACTAGGCATTGACTTAGCTGTAGTGTTGAATTGAATCCTCTTACAAATTGGGGGCTCGAGCCGGACGTTTGGGTTAGATCTATCACTTGTGCAGATTAATACAGCGTGCCAGCTGACCACATACACATATCCGGTCGGATCACCACGCTGTGTTACGCTGTAAAGCACTCCTCAAAGGAACGCTCTAAGGAAAAGGTCTGTTTTGCAAAAATAAAATACAAACTTCTGTAAGTCAGGACAGAGACCAATCTCTAGAATGACGACCTTGGTAGATATGAAAATAGCCAGAGAACACTTCTTACATAAGCTATTTGTGAGAGGTGAGTGGACTCATCAGGACCAAACGGTCTGGTTGCAGGCAATCGCGCAACAGGTCACTGAAACAGGGTCAGATACATGGGGAGATCAGGGTCCCCTACATGTGGCCCTGAGCGAACTATACATGGCCCCGAAGGCCAAGGATGAGCACCACAAGATTGCCATGGTAGCGGCATATTTATATTTACATATGGGAGCCATGCAGGACAAATGTGCTGAAGGCCAAGATCTGGCGAGTAGGCAACTGCTGGCATTACAGAAGGCCCAATCTGATCTGGACTCTTCTGAGCAGAGGCTGCTCAGGAGCCAGGAGTCAGAAAAGGACAGCAGACAGTACATCACTAAAATAAAGGAGGATATGGATGTGCTGCAACAGGAAAAGGCGGACCAGGATACCAGATTTCTGGCCTTGCAGAAGGAGTACCAAGAAGGTTTGGACTCCCTACTGCAGAGCCAGAAAAAGCTGGAGCAACAGTTAGACTTCAATAGGGCATGTGCCGAGCAGGTAGTCACCCTGCAAAGCCACCTAGATAGGGAGAAGGCAGAGAGCAATAAACTGATTTTGAAAGACCTGGATACCCAGGCAGAGTTTGACCAGGAGCGCCAGAAAACTGGTGCCTTCCAAAGGCAAAGGGACGACCTGGCGGCACAGATGCAGGCTCTTAGTCAGGAAAGGGATACCTTAGGCCAGGAAGTCTGCCACTTAAAAAGGAAAATGGAAGAAAATCACCTGGCCCTCCAGGGACTGGGTGACCTCCAAAAAGAACACCAGAACTTGTTAGAGCACACCAGGAAGGTGGAGGATGCTCTGGCAAGAAAGGAGCAGGCCAATAGGGACACAGCTCAGGAGGTAACCCTCCTGCAGCAAAGACTGGCCCAGTGCTCCAGGACCAATCAGGAAACGCAGAGAGAGAATGAGGCTCTCTGCCAGCACAATGATAGGCTCCAACAACAGGTAGCGATGCAGGAGAGACTGATAGAGTCTAGTAAGGCCTTAACTGAGGAACTGAAGGTGCAGGCTCTTGCATTGCAACAGGGAGCAGGGGCGGATAGAGACCAGGTTCGCTGGGAAAGGGAAACTCCTGAGCATAACCTCAGGAGCCCTAGTACCAGAGGCATTTATCTCTCTCAGTCCCTGGACTCTGCCACCCCCCTGTCCCCTGGCGCACATGAGCACCGGGCCACAGGGATTGCAGATTACTATCCAGCCAGAAGCATGGGGATCATAGGCCAGTACCTCCCAGGAATGGATGGGCGGGCATCAGGGTATGGGCACCCAAGCACAGTGCAATTTAGTGGGGAACCCCAGGAGAATAGCCCCATTAAGGGCATCCTGAAAACTTCTGTCCAGTTAGGTCAGTGGGGGGGGGTACCCATCAAATCCTGGCAGCAAGGAGGAATCTGAAGACTCCTCTGAACGGCGCAGGACACAGGAGACCAGGTCCCCACATTCTGCCAGCCATTCCCACGCTCGCAGAATCCGGGAAAACCTGGAAGATCAGACAGGAACCTCTGGGAGCAGTGCCTCTGAGTCAGAGGATGAATGGACAAGGGTTACCCAACCAAAAAGGCCAATAAGGCAAAAAGGGCCTTGCTTAAGGACCCATTGAAGCAAATAAAGGCAATAAGGAGTGTCATCACGCCTTATCACAAGAACGCCAAGTATTCTGTTTGGGAACACTTGGAGCTTTACGAGCAAATGATGGAGACTTTCCATTTGAAGGACAGCCAAAGCTGTATTCAATATGTAAAGTGGACCTTCTCACCAGAATACTCCAGTTTCTTTGCCGGGCTGGAGGACCAAAATCATTTAATATGGTCCACCTATAAGGCGGCCATCTTAAAACATTTTTCTGTTCACAGAAATCCTCAAGAGGCTCACAAGGCAGCCTACAATTTGCAATGTGGGGAGGATCAGGCCCCACAAGAATTTGTGCAAGAACTGAAACCTGCCTTTGCGCAGACCACCAGAAGGGTGCGCACAGACAGCAGAGAATTTGTCAATACATTCTTCCATGCCTTGCCCAAATATATAATGACCCAGCTCGTGAGAGATTTTCATGAGAAAAGATCTTTAGACTGGGTCATTGAACAGGCTACCCGGATCTATGAGGTGCAGAAGCCCATAGAAAATAAAAGCAATACCCAGAAAAATCCCAAAACCAACAGCACTCCTGCTGCTGCCAAGGTGGCAGAGGTAAAGGTCACCCCCGTTTTGGACTTGGAGATGGGGGGCCTAAAAACCTACCTGCACCTAATAATTCACAGCCCAGAAGGCCCTCGGGCCAGTCACAGACAGGGAGTCGAGGAGGTAGTCCCACAAATGGGGTCCCCGCTCCCCTGACTATGTAAGTCCCCGCTACAAGGGAAACCGTCCTATCCTGGGTTATGTGTGGACTCCTCCAGCCCAAGGGGGGGGATCTAGCCAAGCACCTGACCCGGGGAACTTCCCTCCTAACTTCCCCAAGGAGGGCAGAAATTCTCCAAATCCTGGGCAGAACTTTTTCCCCAGGTATCCACCCAATTTCCAGCCCCAAAATCATCCATCCTTCTTTCCCCAATTCCCTGAGCCCAGACAACCTAATCCGGGAGAGGGGAGGCCAAGGGTGGAGGGGTACCAAAATCTTCCCAACCAGGGGTACTACCAGAGAAGGGATAGCTACCCTTCCCGGGATCAGCCCAGGGGAGAAAATAGAGCCCCGTTTCAGCCTGAGCAGGTTTCCCAGTTAGAGCGCCAGGTCCAAAATATGGCACGGGATCTGGGTCACATACTGAGGGCTCAACAGAACCCTCAGATGAGCATGCCACTGCAGAATGCCCCAAACTCTGGACCTGGTGCTCCAGAACAATGACGGGGGCAGCACCCCGATAACACACCGGTTCCCAGGGAGGAGGCACAAGGGGAAGGAGGGTGTAAAGCCTTGGAGGAAGCTTCCTTCCCAACTTGTAAACAGCCCCTGGAATACCAGGAACCGGAAACAAAATCTCCTGCCCCTCCCTGAAAGCCCGCCTCCCAAGGAGCAGAGAGGGTAGGAGAAACAAAGTACCCAAACAGACCCGTTTTGTGGAAGAAATACAGATCTTCCAATTTGAGGGAGAAGGATCCTCAGAGGACCCTGGGAAAAGGATCTTCTCCTTCAGAGATGGGGGAACTCCTCCCAAAGAAAAATGGGTCCCAAAGGATTCCAATCCAGACTGGGGAGATATGGAGACTGAGCTATCGCCGCCCATCATCTCATCCCAGAACCAACAGCAAGAAAATCCCCTGGTTCAAACCCATCCTGGTGACTGCCTCCAAAAAGGAGGGGGGGGCCAGAACTGGAACCAGGGGAACCCACAATGGCTCTGATCTCCAGTTGCCAAATTTTTCTTTCAGATTCCCAAGGCTCTCCACAGAATTCTGCCCAAATTTCTTCTTTTGCAATGTCCAAAACCAGAAAGTTAGCCCACCAGTTGTCCAAAAATGTGCATTATCTGTGCCCCCTTGAGGAGAAGGAGGGAAGATATTATGCCCCGGTACAAGTACAGGGGCAGGGTACGATTTCAGCGCTGGTGGACACGGGATCTCAAGCTACCCTTCTGTCCAGAAGGGCCTTTGATGAACTGAATGCAGGAAGGGGAGGGAATTACCAAATTCCTCTCACCTCACTTCCTGGACAACTCCAGAACTTTGACGGGAAGGGAATTCCCGTCGAGGGGACGGCAGATTTGGACATTAAAATTGGGCGACACAAGTTGAAACACCCGGTCATAGTTGTGACTCCAGAGGGCACCCCTTGTTTACTAGGGAATGACCTCCTGAGAAGGTTGTCACCCCTAATAGATTGCGTAAACAAGGTCCTCTGGACCCAGACTAGCCGACCCATAAAATTAAAACAGAGTGTCAACCATGTTAGTTTAAACGGCACATGCCACATGGTTGAACAAAAATCTGACCAAGTAGAATGCCACTTCCAGAACAACCAGATTCCAGATGTGACAGTAATAGCAGTAGGACAACAGACTGGTGATGGGGGGTCCTCTCTATTTCTGAAAATCAACCTTCCTTCCAGTTTAAGGTGGTATTCCACACTGGAAGGAAACACCCTGAAATTCTTTACCAATCCACAATCAGAAACTCCCACTCCTATAGTCCAGAAAGATGTGAAATCAGCTCAGAGCCTAGCTGATATTCAGCAAATTGGAGAGCAGTTGTTCATCCCTGTTCAGTTAAATGATGGGAAGGACTCTGTTCTCGCTCGAGTGTGTGTGAACAACGGTAAGAGCTTCATCAGCGAAGCCATGTTCCGCCAACTCCCAAAAGATCCAGCCATTCCCACATTCAAACTGATAGACAAATGGGAAATGGACCTGGAAGCACCCAATTCCAAACATCTCCTGCCAAGCAGGTGTATGCTCAAAATCTCCATTGGCAACAAGAGCATAGTCCACAATTGTTGGGTCGTGCGAGACGTCACTGCCGCTTTTTACTTAGGCAGTGACATTCTCAATCGCTTTGCCATTAGTTTGGACCTAATAAACTTCAAAGCTTGGTCCCGATTAGCGGATAATCCCATGGGCTTTGATGATCCAGAAAAAGCATTTAGGTCAGCTCAATTGCTACCTTATGCAGTTGAGATTCAGATCAAAGAGGAAGTCACCATCCCAGAAAGGACCCGACAATTCTCCCTGGAAGTGAAAGTTAAAAGAGGACAACATTTGAAAAACCCTGATGCTTATATACATCTAAATGCTTCTCTCCAACAGCACGGGTTGGGGGTAAACCCAACTCCATTAGTCAACATAGAGCATGACACCATTCCAATAGAGGTGAATAACAGCGACTTAAAGAGTATTACTCTAGCCGCAGGCACCATTATTGGAATGGCGGTTGATGACCGACATTTTTCCATTGATCTAGGAAATGAACTGTTAGGACCAATCCCCAAGGACTGTTTTGACAGTGACAGTGAGGACAATACAACACCAGACAGGATTTTTACCCGGCATGGGGGGAACTTCCTGGTGTACACTTCCTGCCCCTATGGTAAGGAAGATGTGGCTTGTGACTTCAGGAGGGATGAGGTGATTTTCCAGGTCCATGAGGGTTGCCTTTCCCACCTGAGGCCTCCAGTCCAAATCAGCACTCTGACCAGGGACTTCTCCACCCAGCTGGAGGACGCCGCTTAGATAGCCAAACCAGAAGTCTTTCCAGGCTTCAGGCACATGGTGGAAGAGAGAGTCAACCTAGCTGATGCCTGTGTGACTCTGGAACAGAAGCAAAAGTTGAAACAAGTTTTCTTAGATTTCCAAGATCTCTTTGTGGTAGACTCATATGACTGCGGCCGCACCGACATCCACACAACAACAATCCCCACGGACCCTGGCATGACTCCAGTGTTTGTGAAGCAATATCGCTTGCCTCTCACATCAATGGAGTCCCTTACTGAAATAATTAAGAACCTTGAGTCCCGGGGAATAATCCGTCCAATACACAGCACCTTCAATAATACGGTGCTGGGAATATTGAAGCCAAACGGCCAGTGGAGACTCTGTGCCGACCTCAGGGAGCTCAACAAACGGGTCCATACTTCCCGATGGCCTCTGCCCTACATTGACCAAGGGCTGGCCCAGATCCAGGGGTCACAGGTATTCACTGCAATAGATCTGACCAATGGATACTGGACCGTGCCGGTCAGTAGGGAGGACCAATACAAGCTGGCTTTTACCTTTGGGGGCCAGCAGTATACATGGACCCGGACTCCCTTCAGATACCTCAACTCCGGCAATGAAGTCAACATTTTCCTACACAAGGCCATGCCCGACCTGGGTGCAAGGGGTAACCTGGCTTATGTAGATGATGTCCTCATCAAAAGTTCATCTGTGGAGGAACACATAGCGGAGATCCGTTATGTTCTGACCCAGTTGAGGGCCGCCGGAGCAAAACTTTCCTTTCAGAAAGCACAGTGGTGTAGAACCTGTGTTAATTTCTTGGGGCATGAGATTACTCCTCAGGGTCTCTGTCCCCAGGAAAAGAAAGTGGAAGCACTTCAGAAACTGAAAGACCCCACAACTCTGCGGGAACTAAGGAGCCTCCTTGGACTGACTAATTACAGCAGAAAGTTCATTGAGGGCTACGCAGAGATCACCAGACCCCTGATTCATCTCCTGAAGGGGGGGTCAAGTGGGAATGGGGTCCAGAACAAGCCGAGGCAGTAAGACAACTCAAAAGAAGCCTCTCACAAACGCCCTGCCTAGCTTACCCTGTCAGAAACAAGGAGTTCTTCCTGGAGACGGGGTTCTCTAGTACGTGCTTGACGGCGGTATTATACCAAAAGCATGACAAGGTCAATAAAGTAATCTCCTATGCGAGCAAAACTTTATCCTCTGTGGAGGAAAAATTCAACGATTGTGAGAAGGCACTTCTGGCAACGGTGTGGGCATTGAAGAATTACCGCCCATTTATCCAGGGGGAACACATCATAGTGGAGACTCCACACCAGCCTCTGCAATATCTCCAAAGTGACAGAATCCGGGCCGGAAATGTGATTAATTCCCGAATTACTTCCTGGATTCTGTCAATGCAAGGCTTTCCTGTGGAGGTCAGATATGGCCAAAACAAGAAGAGTCCCCTCGCGCAAGGTCTGGCTGACTTACATGATTGTGCCAGAGAAAACTGTCTCGAGGACGAAAGTCTAAAAATCAAGGACAACACGGAGGCATACCTTAATTCCCCACACAAAGTCTTTGAAGAGGACAAGTGTGAGGGAATGCCCACTGTATATGTGGATGGATGCTCTTACCATGTTGACAACGACGGGGAGAAAGAACTGGTGGCTGGCGTAGGGAATGCATGGGTGAAGGAGTTCCCAGAACCCTCCGCTGGATACAAAATTGGTCCCCGAAGTAGTCAGGTGGCAGAATTGATGGCTGTGCATCAGGCCATCCTCACTGCTGTCCAGCATCAACTCCACGAACTGGTCATAATCACAGATTCGGATTATGTACGGAACGGGTTCGTGGAGCACCTGGTTAATTGGAAAACCAGAGGCATGTTATGCGCTAATAACAAACCCCTGAAACATGGGAAGCTAATCCAAAACATTGATGATCTGGTCACATCGAATGGGATGACCATCTATTGGAAAAAGATCAAGGGTCATTCTAAAGTAGAGGGACCAGACAAAACTGGAAATGACTTAGCTGATCAGCTGGCCAAAACCGGGGCCATCCAAGGGGATCTAATAGAAATAGAGTCCCTGTTGGGGGAAATCCAGGTCACTGCTATCACTAGGTCCCAGACAAATGCTCACAATGATCTGTCAACTGCCCAATGGAGCAAGGAGACCCCTGATGTTGATTTGATTACCGCTCAGAAGGGGGATCCAATAATTGGTAAATTTTACCAATACATTGAGGACCCTGAGAACTTTCCCCTGACGGATACCGATTACAACGGGAAAGAGGACCTTAGAGTGTTGATGAAATGTCCAAAAATGTTCTGGATCCAAGACGGTTTGTTGGTAAGGAAATCCAAAGCTGGCCACGATCAGTGGGTGGTTCCTACCTCATTCCGAAGCCTGATGTTAAGTCACGCCCATGATGCGGCCACCGCCGGTCATAGGGGGTTTCACACAACACTGGAAATCTTAAGAGAGGTTGCATACTGGCCACACATGGGCCAGGACCTCAACCAATACTTGAAGGGTTGTCTTGTGTGTGCACAATTTCAGCCAACATCCCTCACACACCGGGCGCCTCTCCAAAAGAGGGGCATGACACTGCCATGGTCAGATTTACAAATCGACTTCGTAGGCCCTGTGATTCGCTCGTCTAGAGGAAATAAGTACATGTTGACTGTGACATGCTTGTTTACCAAGTGGGTGGAATGTCTCCCAGCCCCAAATTGCAAGGCAGAAACAGCAGCTGCCCTGATGATTAACCACATCTTTTCCCGTTTTGGTCTACCTCAAAGGATTGAGTCAGACAGGGGTAGCCACTTCACCAGTGAAGTAATGACAAAGATGTGGGAGATACTGGGGGTCAAGAGAAAGCTACACATTGCTTACATGCCAGCTTCTTCTGGAGCAGTGGAGAGATACAACCGAACCATTGTGAGCATATTAAAGAAGTTTGTGGCAGATTCTGGGCCAAGTTGGGATATCCGATTACCTCTGGTCCTAATGGCCATCAGATCTACACCTTCATCTGCAACCAAAATGTCACCATTTGAGTTGATGACTGGACGCAAGATGGTGCTTCCGCAGCATTTGCTCTACAGGACCCAAGAGCAGACACTAATAAATGCCTCCACAACTCATGAGTATGTGGAGAATTTAAGGAAACACCTTCAACATGCTTTTGCCTATGCTCAGCGGAATCTAGAAAGATCGGCTGAGAGTATGAAGACCCACTATGACCTGAAAACTTCCAGGAAGGAATATCAGGTGCGGGACCGGGTCTATCTATACAATTTCCAAAGGAACCAGGGCAAACAGCGAAAATGTTTGCCTACATGGAAGGGATCCTTTGAGATTATAGACAAGATCTCCCCTGTGGCCTACAAGATCCGCATCCCCAAAGGCGGTTTGGCAGAGGGGGAAGACAAGTGGGTACATATAAATCATCTAAAGTGTTGCCATCCCAGGCACACTCTGCAACAACTGGAGGAATCCTCTGGAATCATAGAGGGTACTGTCTCAGATTAATTCAGTTCTAACTTAAAATATCCTACATATCGCCTATCAAATTCTGAGTTTCTCAATGTGGGTGTTTTCGTTTTTGTATGCAAAAAGAAATGTGCATGTTCATATGTTTTGACTATACATTTATATGCCACCCCACTATATCAATGGTGGGGGAAAAATGTCTATGAATAGGTATTGCCGCTCTTCCTTTGTCGTCCTAGGAGAAAGAAAAGCTTGAGACTGGCCAGGGAGGACGATCCGGAGACCGGGAGCAGAGACGCGAGGGGCCCAGGATACCGCCAATATTCCCATCAGGACCGGCGAGGAGAACCGATCGATCAGTACCGGATGGAGGAAAAGATGCTGAACTGTGCCATTTGCAGAATTGGAAGAAGATTATGCGGACAGACCAGTGCGTGGGTCAAAACCCTTGTGCACCCGACTCCCCATCGACTCAAATTCAAAGGGCAGTCACGTGGGGGGATTTTTGGGTGTCCTGACCCACGCTTGAGCTATCATGCTGCAACATTTGGTGCTGTGGGCTTAGAAAATCCAGATGGCCAAAAAGCCCACAAGTGCGCCAGAATCCAGGAGAACCACGCAGTTTGTGCGCACACCAAAATGGTTACCTCACTTGCCACCCACCAGTGTAAAGAAAGATCTTTGTTAACAAAATCCACTGTTGCTGATGTCAAAAAGTTGCTGAAATCGTGGCTCACCGGACCACTTTAAAGATTCAACCCTTTTGTGGGGTTCCACATAACCATTTTACTGTAAGGAGCCCCATCAAAACAATGGTAAGCAAGGATTATGTACTACCATGTAAGAACCATTCCTGTTTGGAATACATTAATCCAAGAAAGATCCCAAAAATGGATGCAGTACCAACAAAATCCTCAAGGCGGCGCTAGCGGTCTAAACTCTGACAGGAGAACTAAGTGCAGTTGCTGACAAAGGGATTTGACTCAGCTGACTACAAAGGCTGCATTTTAATTAAAAATTAGCCACCTGCTGTTCCCAGAGGCCAGAAGCCTGGGAAACCCTCTCACCTCAAGAGATTCACACCACAGCCCAGGATATCACATGGTCATAATAACCAAATGCAAAGTGACCCCCTGGTCTGCTGACCTCAACCTCCTGGAGACCACACAATAGGCTATTGCACTTGAATGGAATATGTTGATTTTGACTGTTTCCTGTCAACAAAGGCCTGCCTGCCAGAAGACACATGTGATCACTGACCCACCCAAGTCTTGGAGGCGGACTCCAACACTCTGAGAATTGAATTTAAAGCAAAATATATATTTTACAGAAACACTGATAACTCTTTGTAATCAAATGACAGTAATATATATCTTTGAGAGCCTTCATTTAAAAAATGTACCTTTGATTCAAGCCCAAACTCCAATTTGTGTGATGTTCTGGGGCAAAACCCTGCTATTTATGTATACTACAGACTCTGTGTTTAAGCTAGAGACATGGTAATTTACTGGAGTATGTATGGACAGGCCGTGTACATGTGTATAAATCTGGAGAAAAATCCGATGGTGCAAAAACCACTAAAAAGCACCAAAGGTTGCCATTTCTGAATGCAAGCCCCCAGGAAGAGCAGAATTGGAACAGGGGCTACCTCATGTGATATGTGATGGGTGCATGTCATTTCAAACCACGGTGTATCTATGAAATATGTCTTTAGGTCAAATATAGATTGTGTGTAAAGTTGACAGGGGTGGGTTCTCTGTATCATAAACAGACCTCATCATGATGACACTTCATTTCATTACCCCAACCAAGGGGAAGAGGAGGAAGTGGCCAATGACAAGTGGAGAGGGGTAGGGCCTAGAAAGCTAGCCTCCCCACCCACTTTCAAAACACATAAAAGCAGACAGTCAGGACAGATAGGGAGATTCTATTCCATCTGCTGCGGGACGCTCTGCCGGGAAAATCCATACTTTACCTCCATCAACCTCCAGAGAGCCAACATAGAGACTTCAATCTATCCACCTTCAGAGACCAAGACTTTACTTCAGAATTTGTAGCAGAGAGGTCAACTACAAGCTAAATCCCTCTTTAGCAGGCCTCAAATCATTGCCACTATTCACAGCCAGGCGAGCTGTTTGAATTCTTTGCAAGAACTCTTGCCATTTGCCAGAAAGCAGTGTTGTATCCAGAGAGAGACCAGCTGAACCGGAGACCGCTGTATCCGGACCCACAGACCTGATCAGAACCAGAGACCCAGACCAGACCAGCAGAGTAGAGCTGACCCAGACGCTGTGTGCAGAGACCGTCCGTGGCGAGTGAAGAAAACCCGCTGACCAGATCGTGACGAGGCCCAGTCCTTCTAAAAATTAGGAGTGAGTATCCGCCAAAACTGTGCAGAACCCAATCTCTTAGTTAAAATAATATAATTCAATCTATTTTAATCTAACCAGAACTGCCTCCTAACTGTCACCTGTCATTTGCAAAGCTGTCACCTGTCATTTTCTATCTGCAAGCTGTAACCTGTCGCTTTGAACTTTAAAATTTCAAATCCAAAAAACTACCTTTATTTAATCGTCCGTATCTCTGGAACCGTTTGGGCTAGGAACTTGGTTTAACTTTCCTCTGAAAGCTTAGAATCTCAACTGTACAACAAGCCTAGAAACGACTTCCTACTTTTGCCGTAATCACGATTCTCGCACTCGCGAATTTTACCGCGATTTGAAATTTGGTTAAAAATCCAGCCACGTGTGAAAACAGCAGCTTCATTGCTTTCCTTTGCCAAAAATTTGTTTACCTGCTAGTTACTCCTAGATCCTTGCTAAAGTGAGCCTGAACACATCCCAAGTATATTTCACTCACCCTGAACCTCCTGAAGGGAATTAAAAGCATTTTCAGCATATTTCTCACTGCATTGTCACCATATTCAAATCATTTTGCCTGTGTTTCAAAACTCCTATCTGTTGTATAAGCTGCTGGGGGGGAATTGAACTGAATTCTATTTGATTGCATTCCTAAGAACTGTGTCATCTTCATCTCCTTACAGTGCATAAAAGGGGGGGTGAATTGTCCGAGAAAGTGATTACATTGTCTTTTGCTGAAATCCTATCATGTTATTTTCTGTACTGCATTTCATTCCACATTGCATCCATTGAAACCATAAAAGTATTGTTGCTATCTTATCCATCCTATAACCACTCATCATTGATTATAAAGAAGTGTGCTAGTGCCGGACTATCCATTATTGATTACTGCTCAGATTAAGTGTGATATTTAATTATTAATTTATTATAAAGTGTGATTTATATATCTATTGTTTAAATTATCAAATAAACCTTTTAAACTTGCAAAACAGAACTACTTCTTGGCTCAGTGGGGTCAGGGGGATTCCAAGAGAGGGGTGTTATATAGGGGTAGAAATCCAGAATGCATGAACGGGACATAAAGATATATCAATAAGGCTTTCCATTCAGTATCCCAGACTAGGCATTGACTTAGCTGTAGTGTTGAATTGAATCCTCTTACAAGGACATGCAGACATTTCTGGGGTTGTGTAATTATTGTAGGGCGTGCATCTTTGACTATTCATCATGCACCCAGATACCGCTGCAGGCCCTTACAGAGGCTCAACAGACCAAAAGTGCCATTACTTGGACTGATGAGATGCTCACTAGTTTTCAGTAGTTGAAATATGTCATTTCCACTGCTCCTATCCCAGCAACCCACGTCTACACTAAAGAGTTCTATCTTTTATCACACTCATGATGGTCAGATGATGATGGCAGTTTTGTCCCAACCTAATACTATGGGCCACAAACCTCTATCGTATTAGAGTGGTATGCTAGATTCAGTCATGCAAGCACAGCTCCCCTATGAACAAGCATTAGCTGTAGCTGATGTTGCCATTGAAGTCAGGTATGATTACCATGGGGTGTTCTGTTACTCTGTACGTAGAACATGCTGTGTTTGCAATAATTGAAAGATCGAAATCCACATTGACAACACAGAGGGCTTCTGCATATGAATTTATTCTTTCCAGCCCATCTATCTACATTGTTCTCCGTAAAACTATAAAACCTGCTACCTTCTTGACAGAACCCATCACTGATTCTGATGATGTTCGTGATTGTGCCACATGCGAGAGCCCGGGCAATGACATACCCAAAGCATGAGACTGTGCCCAAGATGACGTAGAGGTGTTTTTTGTTGATGGGTCAGTGACTATTGATCAGAAGACAGATCAGCGACATACTGGGGCAGCAGTGGTTCAGTTGGTTGATGGAGATTATGAGATGTTTATCCAACAAAGATTACCTATCCATTATTTTGCCTAGGCTGCAGAACTGATTATTCTTATTGAGGCGCTAGACGCAGCACAGGGATGTTGAGTGATGATTTATTCAGACTCGGCACATGTGACAACAACCGCGGATGCGGGATTGTCAAGAAGGGCGAATAGAGGATTTTCAGAGAGCAGATGGGTCCCCAGTGCAGCACGCAGCCCTCTTAGACAGACTGATTTATGCTCTCTCGCAGCCAACACTCAGTCGGCAAGTGTGTCATCCATATAAATGGCGAGGACCTTGTTTTACTCGATAATGAAGCAGCAGATAGAGCAGCAAAGTTAGTCACATATTTACCAGTGCCAGCTCTCCCGAGTATCCAGCATTTGCCAGCATGCGGTTCCAAACCCATGTTATGTATACTGCATTACCTATTACTGAAGTTATAGAATTGCAAGGTAAAACTCTGAAGAGTGAGAAGTTGCTGTGGCAGAGGAGGGGATGTGCGCATTCTCCCACACATTTAATTTGGAGGCAGGTCAGCACAGGGAAAGTAGTGATGCCCAAAGAACTGGTCCTGATCACATTCAATCAACTGCACTTGCCCTTGCATTTGTGTCTAAGCAGCACATTGCTGCTGATATAAAGAAAGATTAGTACGTGCAAAACATGCAAGAGTTATTGAATGTTTTCACATCAACTTGTATGGTCTGTCAGACCCATAACAATGGGCATCCATTAAGGTCCGTTCGTGGTACATTGCCCCGTCCAGGTGGACCATTCCAAAAACTCCCTATTAATTTTGCAGATATGGGAGAATGGTACAGCACTTTTCACCATTTCATAGTTGTGTGCCCCTTCTCCCTTTGGATTGAGGCTCATCCATGTGCATATCTTGATGCCAAATCGGCAGCAATTTTTTTGTGAGAAACGGGTTTCCTTGATGGGGTGTACAAGAATCTTAAGAGTGATAACGGCAGCCACTTCTTTAACCAGCTTTAAACAAACACAAGATGTGCTCAATTTACCACCCCCAGGCCAATGACATTGTTGAGAGGATGAATGGTCTTAACTGTGTGTTACTCTCAAAAAGAATTGGGTCCTTTGCTTTCCTCTGTCCCTTTTCACTTTGAGGACTCAGCCCTGTATGAACCTTCACCTCTCCCCTCATGAGATAGTGACAGGGAGACATATGCACTCGCAGCTATCACCTGTACGAATGGATTCCAATGCTCAGAGGGCTGCATCAATTTTATGAGATGAGTTTAAATAGAATTTGACTGAATTAACAAAGACAATAACATGCCTTTCTCGACAGAACGAGCAGAAGAAGAAACCAGTGCTGCACCAGATTCTGCGAACTAACCGTCTCTCCAATTGCACCCAGGGAATTCTGTTTACATCTGCAACTTTGTCCGCAGATGGATTGAGCCGCGATACAATGGACCTTACACGGTACCGTATGCCACTCCATTTTTGGTTAAGATGAAGGAACTGCAGTATTGGGTGCACCTATCCATGCATCACCTCATTCTATGAACATATTGTCTGAATTTTTCCTGTGATTTACTAAATTGGAGGAAGAATTGTGGTGTTCATAACATTTTTAAATTTGATTCCAGCATCCTATTTTCCACATCTACGTCATCAGTCCAAGTATCCAATATATGTGTGTACTTGTTTTTTGTACTATCGATACGCTGCTCTTGTTGTGCAATTGTTTTCATTGTAAGAAATAACTTTTCCCATTGATATTACACGGTTTACCTATCCTCTTCACAATACATTCAGGTTGTTTTATAAGTATAGCTGCACTCTGTAGCTATTTATTCTTTTCTATGGGTTTCGTTTTGGTATGTTTTTGTTTTTTTCAAGTGAGTTTATTTAGTTAGGACATCTAAAGGCGGTGCACTGTAGGGGATGTGTAAATAGTGTTTTTTTTTTATTCTACAACACCCACTATACATTTTATCACAACTGTAGTGGATCTCAAAAGAATATGCCAGGACACATGAAAGTTGCATGTAAAAAGGGGAATAGATCAGAAAAATGAATATGCCCAATATAAATGAGGTGTGTTTCACACAATGGGCCTCATTACGAGTTTGGAGGTAGCCATGCCAATTTTAGCGGCATGGCTACCCCCAAACTTGGGTCTGGCTCCGGGTCCCGCAAAAGGGGACTTACCAGGCCATTCTGACCTTGGAGGGCCCGGTAATTCCCTTTCGCGGGACCCGCACCGGTACGTCCCCATTCCCATTTGCTCCCTCATAGTACTCAACAGGAATGGGACGATGCTAACAACCAGTCCGTAAGCATGCTGTTCTGCTAGTGGGTCCCGATCTGCACGTCTGGTCTGACCAGGCATACAGATCGGGACCCGCTGCAGAACTCGTAATGTGGTGGCCCGGTATGAACGGTGCCGGTCCCTTACCAACACCATTCTTACTGTGGCCACCACAGTTGTAATGAGGCCCAATGTCTGATGTGCACCATCCAAAATTTAGTAACGTGTGTTGCAATCAGTGTCGAACCAGAGGTATAATGGGAGCAGTTACGTCTGCTCCCTCATCCCACATGTGTTGGGGGTACACAAGATGTTAATACCCCAGAAAATGCCATTCTTGGAAACCCAGTATTTGGTTCATCTGGTACTATGTTGGGTTCATAGTTTGTTCCAAGAGCACAAGGTACAAGTTGTATTAATGGACAAGGAAGAAGAAAAATGTGCCAAAGAAGTTAATGGTGCTCCATGTAAACAACAATCAGTCTGCTGAAATTAAATGGACTCAAGAGGTAAACGGTATTGTTTAACAAATGCTGGAGCCATCTCAGGGTCCATGTGTATGGTGGTTGAATGAATCAATGTATGTCCACTGTCATAAGAATCTAATAAAAAGATTGCCTGAAAGTCCAGGAATACCTGTTTCAGTTTCTGTCTTTGCTCCTCAGTCTCACAGGCATTGGCTAGATTGATCCGTTCCTCAACCATCTGCCTGAAAACTGGAAAAACATCAGGCTTAGAGATCTCTGCAGTATCCTCCAGTTGAGTTGCGAGATCTCTCTTAATATTATTTACACATACATGAGGTTCCATGGATTCGAGGTAGTTGTGATTGACTCTAAATACCACGCTATCTCGCTTCCTGACAACTCGAACAACGACCAGCGCGCCGAACCTGGCACCGACCAGGCTACCCAGCCCCTCTGGTGCCCGGACTTGGGAGGACCAGAATGCAGCTCTCCTTGAGCCCACCACGATACTCAATTGGCTTTGAAAAAGACTTAGGTTGAAACGCACGTCGGCTGTTTGCACTTAATTATGTTGAATATTTGGCAATCATTGCCACAAAGATGTTTCTTTGGTTCTGATCAACTAAAAAAATAAAAATCACATGCACCAACAATTCCTTGACTAGACCATGACTTAAAACCACTGGCATAACTGCAACCTCTTGGACTAATATATCCAACCAGCGCCCACACTGATCCACAGGTTTTGTCACCCCCACCAATCTTTCAACCAATCGGGAACCTTGGAGTTGGTCCCCAGACAAACCAAGATCTAGGCTGCAGGCTGATTCTGAAAGAGCCAACAGGAGGTGCGCAGGGGATAGAAAGTCCCGACACCGACAACTCCAACCAACAAATACTTCGACTCTAAATACCACATGATCCTTCCTGCTATCACAGGTTACCTCTTCTACCCCATAAGGACTTAAAGAGTAGACCAAGAAATTTTGCCCATGGCGGGTAAAAATCTTTTAAGGAGGAATACTGTCACTGGTGTCATAACAGTTTTAGGAATTGGCCCTATCATTTAATTCCCTAAATCGATAAAATATTGTATGGGCATCAACTGCCGATCTAATGTATGCACCCAGAGTACTACTTTGAGGGTTGCTGTTATCCTCCAATATTTGAATTGTGTCATCTTCTAGATCCACTAAAGGTGTCGGATACAAATACAAACCTTGTTGTTGAAGGTGAGAGTTCAAATTTATGTAAGCATCCTTATGTTTGAGGTTTAGTCCTCGCTTAGTTTTGAGGGGGATTGTGAATTGTCACACCTGTCCTGGATTAGTAACCTCCTCTCCCACATGAACTTCAATGGAATAAGGCAGCAATTTAGCTGACCAAAATGCCCTCTTAGTGTTGTCAAAGCCCATGGGGTTATCCCCAAGGAATGACCATACTTTGCTGTTGTTCAAATCTAGACTAATTGTGAATCAATGGAGAATGTCACAACCCAAATAAATGTCAATTTGGGCATCTCTAATGACCCAACAATTATGTTCTATAGTTTTGTTGACAAAGGACATTTTTAACATACAACTGCTAGACAGGAAATGCTTCAAATTTGGTGTGTACAAACCCACTTCTCATTTATCAATCAATTTAAACGTGGGAATGGTCTGAGCTTTTTGGGGTTGCTTGAATTATATGTTGCTGATTAAGCTTTTCCATTACTCAGACATACTCTGGCAAGCACTGGCTTCTCCCCCTCCTTTATCTGAATGGGGAAGGACATGCATAAGTCCTTTTTCTGAATATCAGTCAGACCTTTAGCTGGTTTTTCATTGTCCGCTTTCAAGGAACTTGGGGTTTCTTAGAGATTTTGATTCATATACAATCTCAAAGTATTCCCTTCCAGTATGGAGTACCACTTGGAACAGGGAGGAAGGTTTATTTTCAATAGTTGAGGAGATTTCCCATCACCAGTTTGTTCTCCTACAGAGATGATGGTGATTTCTGGGACTTGATTGTTATGATAGTGAA
The DNA here is from genome assembly GCF_040938575.1 of Ambystoma mexicanum. Lineage (NCBI taxonomy): Eukaryota > Metazoa > Chordata > Amphibia > Caudata > Ambystomatidae > Ambystoma > Ambystoma mexicanum. Next base: position 146,173,857 of record NC_090933.1, read on the forward strand.
ATTACACTTGATCGTTACGTCACTCGATCAAATGGCAGGTGCCATTCAGGCTCACATAATTCGTGCTTCTCTTGAGTTTGTTTCACCAGTTAGTCTGGGTCCAGAGGACCTGGTTCAGGCAGTCAATCAGAGGTGATAACCTCAGAATGAAATCATTCCCCAGTAAAGAGGGAGTGCCCTCTTGAGTCACGGCTATCACTGGGTGTTTCAAACAATATCATACAATTTTTATTTCTAGATTCGTAGTCCCATTGAAGTGAATGTCATTCCCATCAATGTTTTGGAGTTTTCCAGAAAGAGATATGATGAGAATCTGGTGACTCTTCCTCCTTTCTAGATTCAGTCACTCAAAAGTTTCTTTAGAGATGAGAGTAGCTTGGGATCCAGTATCCACCAGAGCTGATAATTCACGCTGACCATGTACTTTGACGGGGGCTTAAAATCTGCCCTCCTTTTCCTCAAGTGTACAAAGAAAGTGCAAGTTGGTGGCCAGCTTGGTGGTCATTTTATTAATGTGGAATTCCTTCACTACATGATCTTGAGCAGTTTCTAGTGTCAGAGATCGGGAATCTGTAGAAATAAATCTGCATTTTGCAAGGCAGTTTGTGGTCAGGTAATCCTCCTTCTTCCCAGGCTCCTTGCTGTCCCCCCTGTATTTGAAGACAGTTCTTAGAGGCTGTTTGTGGGGAGGATACCTCTACAGTCTTTTTATGATTTGTCTTGCATGTTTGGGGTCTAGGGATTTCTCTATCTGGGTCGGTTTGCATATCCTCACTGTCAGACTGAGGGTCTCTTGTTATCCATTTCTCGTTGGGAGGGGTTCCCACATTCCTGAAATAGAAAAATGTCCTTACCTGAATCCTCTGGAGATTCCACTATATCAAAGGGGATGATTTGGTTTTCGTTCTCTTCAAAATAAGTTTTTCTTTGGCCTATTCTACCTCCCCTCTGTTTTAGCTTCCAGAGGGTAGAATAGTCACTGTCAGGTTGAGAGTTATTCAGGGCTTCCTTTCTGCTAAGAAAGAAAGCTTCCTCAAGGACTTGGTATCTCCCATCAACTAGGGCCCCATCCCCAGGAACCTGTTGATTGTCTAGACTTCCTTCCAGTCATTTCCCCCTAGGGCATCAGACGTGGGTGTAGGGGCAGTCTGACAAACATGGTTGGTCTGAAGGTTTGATAGAGCCCTTATCATGTGCCCCAAGTCCTTGGTCAATTGTTGAACCTGATAGTCCAATAGTGTAACTGTTTCCATTGCATCAGGGTTGTAGGGAGGTCTTTGCTCAGCCTCTGTTGCTTCCTGAAAGGGTAACTATCCCTTTAGGTGAAGTAACACAGGTATGGAAAATGTCCCTCATAATTTTCAGTCCTGATTCTCCATTCTCATTGATTCAGAGATCTATTGCCAAGGAACCGGAAAGAAATGATATATGACATGATACTTTATTAATAGTGCACCTATACACAAGTGTCTCAAGGCATGACAAGGCAAGGGAGGACAAGACAACAATCTTGCTATGCCCAGTGACATTGAGATTGCGCAAGTGCAGGGGAGAGGGAAGGTGGAAAGTGCAAGGGGCAGGGGAGGAGTGGAAAGTGCAGAACAAAAGATCAAGACAACTACAAGTAGTGTGGCCAGCAGGTGGCAAGTGCAAGAGTTAAGCGCAGACAACAGGTGTCTAATAAGTGCAGGTAAGGGGACTGTAGAGTTGCAGGTACAGACCCAAGTGCAAGGGTTCCGAGTAGGCAGTGCAGGTATGCAATTGGGTTGGCAGGGACCTGGGCCGGATTTCAGAAGGTAGCCAGGAGGTTGCCAGGAGGCGTGTTGCTCCTTTCCTGCAGGGTGTACTCATCTGGTTCGAATCTCCCTTTTGTGCTGGGGAAGGGACCATAAACCCTTGGATCGACCATGCCCCTTTATACTGAGGACTTAAATAAGTGGTAGGGTCAGAAAGGTCATTGTTCTGATACCCTCATTGAGAACCATTTGATTGGACCTGGGCGGAGGACCTCCTCGACCTCTCATTCAGCTTGACAGCTGGAGGAGTACTTTTAAGGTCTCCCATCTGCATGTCTAAAATAGTGGTAGGTTTCACCTTTGCCACTTTCACAGCAGTAGGTGAGGTATTCGGTTTTGTGGGTGATTTTATTGTCAGTGGATTTCTGTACCTCATAAATCTGAGTGCATTTCTCTATTACCCAATACAGGGTCCCTGCTTGTGGAAATCTCAAACTAATTGGGTAATAATATATTTGGGGAGTGCATGGATGTATGTGGCCATAGATTCCCTTTTATTTGTATTCACCCACCTTGAAGTCTGAGCAAAGGCACGTTTTTATTCTTGAGCCAACTCCCTAGGCGCCTTACTTTTTCCACATGGTAAGTTATAGGCAGCCTTGCGTGACTCGTGTGGGTTCTTGTGAATTGAAAAGTGTTTCAAAATGTTTGCCTTTATAAGGATCCTGGTCTTCCATTCCTGCAAATAAACTGAAGTACTCAGGGGAAAATGTCAATTAAAAAAATTCCATACAATTGTTTAATGGGGTCCTTAACAAATAGCTTTTCTCTCTTTTGCATTTCTTCTGTGCCCCTGAACCTGAGTCCATTCTCCTTCAGAATCAGTGATGTTGTGGGAACTCCAGTCCTTGTCTTCTCGGCTATTCCTAACTCTGTGAGATTTGGAATGTCTTCTCAAAGCATGGGATCTGGACTCCTCCTTTCGGCTGTTCTGCCGTGAGCTCTCAATGTTACTTTCCCAGTGGTCACTTTTTGGTGCAGGTTAATACCCAGTCACTTGAAGTGTCTTTTACAATGTATTTCTCTTATCTGTTTTAAATTGTTCTGAACTATTTTTAAAGTTTTGTTGATTCTTATCCATCTAGATGTAAATGTTGGACTTGTAATATTGAAAGGTTGAATTTATTTTATGACACCATATAGACTGAACCAATTTATTAAGCAAGTTATTCCTGAAGTCTGCGTTCCTATAACTGACTAAATGTCCCTGTGTCTTCTAAGATGCCCTCCCTTCGGGAGTGGACTTAACCTAGATTTTTGCTGATGTTGCCGCCTGTCAAAGGGAGGTACAAGCCAAGGGGGCCGTTTTACCCTATCCTCGCTCACTACTTTCCTGTCAGCTAAAAGATTGCACACCTCATCAAGGTCGATTATCTACTTTCTTGTCATCGGCTTGGATCTGTGTGTCTTATTTCACTTAGGCCTTGATCGCAGGGATCAAAGAGGTTCTAAAAACATGGACAGCTGTGATTCCTTATTAGCTGTCTTTTACTAAAAGATGATGCTATGTCTATGCCGTGTCCACAGCTCTTTTCTTGTGGAATACGGGGTTTCGGTCATCACTTCTGGACCTATTGTCAACTGGTTTCAGCGGTATCTCATTACTTCCCTCTTTCTTCAGGACATACACTGACTAAATACTACAGATCATTATAATCATCAGCAGAACAGCAAAGAAAAAACAACAACAACTAGACTGTTATATATTCTTGTCCTGTATATCCACATAGGTAAGTTGTGGAAGGTTTTTCCCAATTACTGCTGGCCGTGGCTTCCTGGTCACGTACCATATATGGGAAAGAAATAGAGAAAGGGGTACCATCAGACACTTATGTGCATTATTTGCTCCCTAGTGTAACGTAATAAGAGGAAGGAGAGTGTCTGTCACCTGTCTTCTATTTACTGTGTGGTTCTATCCATCATGTAAGTACTTTTCCGAGACATCATTAATTTGTTAGCCCGGGCATCTGTAATACAATAACACAATTCCCTTTTATCTAAGGTAACATTTCTCTCTCCAGCCCTGTTGCAGAGCTCTCCTAATTTTCTATGTTAGTACCTGTATGGTCCGGAGTCTGTATTTACTGCTCTCCAGATATTCTGTGTTCCTGGTCGTGGCTTGGTTTGTTCACAGATTAATACATTTTTTCCTTGTACATAGATAGCCACTATATATAAAAGGGAATGCGCGTTACTTTCAATTCCGAATTTTGCGAGTCTTGTCATCAAGAACGTGCTCCGTGCATCTACTCTATTTAGTAAGGTGCACATAGCTGGCTCTCTTTTGCGCACAGTTGTTAAGGATTTCAATCAGGCACACACCCAGGTCTCGCCTAGCATGTAGTGAGCAATGAAACCCTTTTTTATTTGTGTCTATAAGTTCAATATTCTGAATGATATACCACTAATATCACACCCGTCTCAAAATACCCCCCAGGTCACAGTGTACCAGGAATCAGGCTAGTTTGTAAAGGTAAATATGTATTATTTATTTAATATTCAAATCACACATGAATTTTAATATATATATACATATATATATATATATGGGGCAGCAATCACCTAACAGTGACAATACAATTCAGAAAATAAGCAAAGCAATTGAATTCACTTATACTAATGCAGAATAGAAAACACAAGAAAAAGAACAGTTTTGGTTTGTGAACAGATAACATTTAGGTTAATATTTCCGCCTGCAAAGTACTTTACGGCATAAATGAGCAATCCTACAGAGATGTCAGTAATCAGCAGGTATTAAATGCAATCTTCCCTCCCCAAACAAGAGAGAAAACCGTTTTTTGGAAATTGACACTTTCAACTGACAGGTGAAAATGGCTTTGTGAAATAAAGCAAAAGGGTGCAAAATGCTTAAATGGAGAATATCTTTTAGGAAAGCAACACTAAACAGGTCCTAACACCCATGAGCTACAATATAAACAACAGTATACAGTTTAGATCAGTATGGGATTTGCGAAACACTTTCAAGGATAAAAAGACACGATAAACCTTTGCTAAAATGTCAATTCACAGCAACATTTCACTATGCGATACTTGGAAAAAAACAGGTCAAGTACAAAATTGAAGAAGTTATAGAAGTTTTAGTAAGAGGAGTTTTTGAAAAATATGCGCGAAAAGCAGAAATTCGGTTTTAAAAATGACAGATCGGTTTCATTACACTATATTATTGACTATGAAAAAGAGAATGCCACGCATGAATCAGTTACTCACAGCCGCTCGTAACTCTTCACGTGTGATACTCTAGTTTCCGTTTTGTATGGGAATTACTTTACTTAATCCCAAATCACTAATGGGTTATGGTTTAATGAAACATATGGGAGAAATCCGCGCAAGAATGTTTTTGACAATACTGAGGTTCTAAATTTAAAGATGGGATGGGTTGAGATGGGATAAGACAATGCAAATATACTAGGGGTCACTGTTCTTCCTATTAATACTTATAGTCCCTTGTAATTAAAATTGGAATGTCAAAGTTCTGGTCATCGGATCGGGTCAGGTCTACCGGCAGCAGGGCACTTCTGGAGGGATTGGATCAGCGGCGCGGTTCTGGTCAATTTTGGACTGCACCTCAGACTGGATTTTGGATGGGGCCTTCTGGTCACTGGACACAGCAGATTACAGGATGCAAGTTTCAGCGGGCAAGCCTTAATGGTAGCAAGCCAAGCTGAATCAGAATTATTCTTTTAAGTTTCTGGGATGGTTGAATTTGGGCCTAGCTAAAAAGAGTTTAGCAATGCTAAGGCCTGGATTCTGCAAATAAATCCGGAGTTAGCTGCAAGGTGAAGAGTTCTGAACAAGATGAAGAAGTCAGGAACAAGAAGCTGCGCGGAAATCTGGATGTGTTCTGGAAGCAGTGTGTCCTATGTGTTGTGAAGTTCCTATATTTATACTATCAAATGCCATCACCAAGTTTATGGCGTGGGCAGAATTTCAAAACACGCCCCAATGGCTGTGAGTGGCCACAGTCACTTTCCTTATCCTGGTTGGCAGTCAGACCAGAGCTGTCATCTTGATGATGCGATTTAAGAACTCCCACATTGATTTTGCCCAAATGTACATTTCTAAAATTATGTTCCCTCATAAAATCGGACATTTCATATTTGATGGGCTATATTCACCTTCAATCCCCATCTCTCTGCGAGTTGTCTTTCTCATTCTATAGAATTTTCTCAATTTTAATCATAACAGTTTGGATAAATAATTTCTAATTCGGTACGTCTCTGGGCGCTTATAAGTGGATTATGTACATACAATCTAAGACTTGCAACATTAATAATTCTGCTAGAATTAAAGTTTTTTCGTAACTTTGGTCCCTTTAGTGGTTCAGGTTTCATCAATGTCTTCACAGCAAAAGCCTGAAACTAGGTTAACATCTACCAATTTTTAGATTTATCCTTCTTTCGGTTGCACAGTTAAAGAGTTTTAAACTTAACCACAAATAAGGATTTAAACATCAAAGTTCTCCTTTGTAACTTTCCCTTCCCAGGCAGGAGATGTCACAGTCCTTTGATCAGGGAGGTATGCCCCCTTCCTAGAGAGAGAAGCATCCTTCCCCTCCCAGCAGAGGTCAATGCTCAGCCTGTCCTTTGTTCTTGGCTCACCCAGAGACGAATGTCTGATGCTCTCTTTGTTGTCAATATGCAGGAACCATTAAGGCCTCCTGCAGCAGTTGGGTGTCAAGCTCCAATGTGAATCTTTCCCAGGCTAGCACTGTCAGGTCACTGTCCAATCAGAATTAAGCAGTTACTTAGTTCCAATACTGGGTTGCTTTAAAATTCACAATAAAGTCTTTTCTTTAACATGGATAAAAATAAGCACAATTTATAAGGGATTTGGACATCTAAAAAAATTAGCCCTTCACAAACATGCTTTAAATAGGTGAATTTTGCAATATTAATCAGGAAACAGAAACACTTTTAAACTGGATTCGACATCTACTTTTCTTCTGCAGCTGTCAGGCAGTGAGGCCTGAATGATTACTTTGACTGCCTGGAGAATTTATGATTTCAGCCCACTTTTCCTTTCAATAACTCACTGGGAAAATGACTGAATTTAGTGCCAAAACAGCAATTTGAAGGTTGCCAATGATTATGAAGCTGTATTTAAAGGCATTTTCAGGTTTTAGCCTACTTTTGTGGCCATGATTCATGTGACAGGTAACAGCACCCACTGGTATTGTCCTGCAGGGAGTTCTTGTTTTGACATCACTTTGCCTGTGTGTGGCAAGGTGGTGCAGCCTTCTTGTGATTGATGAACCATGCACAGTTTTGCAGATTTGGCATGCACAGGGGTTAGCCCCTCAATTTTTGGCAGTTTCTTTCCCCCATTGGCAAAGGGATGTAGTAGGGGGCAAAGGCATGGGTTGAAATATCCCACACAGTCCAACTACCCTTTTTCCTTAACATGCTCTTACCTGGCTGTCACCATATCAATAAAAAGAAAATACCCAGTGTCTTCTTCTCTTCTTCACCTGAATGTGTAGAGTTTTTTTTAAATGCCCTTTGTGGGCTGCAGCTTTTGCCTTCTCCTTCAGCTTAGCGGGCCAGGTGGCCTCAATGCAAATAATTTTCTGTAAATGTAATTCTCTGATTTTCTCATCATGTATCTTTTCAGGGTCATACATTTTGTTTTTTTAAAACAATTATATTGAGTTTAACAACAAACAAAAACCAAACAGTGGACATCAAACATAACTTCCAAGTGTTATATACAGTATCATGTTATGTCCCCCGCTATCCCCTTACGCTCCCCCATCTCGAGCTTACTTCCCTTCATCACCTTCCTCTGTCCTATTTGGGGCTTTGTTGTAACCTCGCGTTCCTGGACACTTTTTTGTGGTATCTCTGAACCCTTACCCACAGCCCATGATTCATAGACTCCCCCACTTCCTCTTCCCAGTCCCGTCTCAACTGGAGCACCTCCTTCCACATCCTTGACATCAGAAGTTCATAAATTCGGGAGACTTTGTGCCCCCTGTATATCGTAAAATGTTTCGATGGCCATGTCAGGCGGGCCTCCCCGCAATATTTCTGACCACGTGTCCTTTATCTTCCACTCCAGCCTGGTATGGTTAATGTACTGCCTCCTGTGCAGACCGGTATCTTCCACCAGTGTTTCAAACTCTACTGCCTTCCCCCCTTGCCATATATCCCCCAGTGTTGCTCTACCAGTCGATTCCCAATTACTGCGAATCACTTTCCTCAGTTGGTCATCTACTCCTTTCAGTGCCATTAGTGGCATCTATGGGGGGCATGGGATCGGTGTTTTCCATGGCCCGACAAGCTTTTCACCAAATCTCCCATTCCAAGTCCAACACTCTCGTCCTCCCAACCTGCTGTGGTTTCGACACCCATATCCTCTCTTTCATGAAGAACGGGGCACATTCAGCTCTTTACAATCTAGACTCAGATGTTTAATCTTCCGATAGCCACTTAGCCGCATACAGTAGTTGGCTGGCCAAGTAGTAAATCTCAAAGTTGGGCAATTTAATGCCCCCTCGGTCGTACGTGTTTTGCAGTTTCCACAATGCTATCCTGTTTCTAGTGTTGTGCCATATGAACCCTCTGCATATATTTTCGAGCTTGACAAAGTATCACTTAGGTATGAGGTACGGTATATTCACAAAGAAATGCAACAACCTATGCAGTACCACCATCTTTAGCAACAACAATCTCCCCGTCATGGTCAGCGGGAGTTTGGCCCAGAACCTCATACTGTTTTCAATATTAACCACTGCCTTCACTGTGTTTTGTGTATATTCAGCCTCTACCATATGATACCTCTCAATCTCCAGATATTTGAAGATCCTGGTTTCCCATTGTATTTTTAATACTGGCAGTTCCTCTCGTGGTAGCCCTTTATATCTTCCTAGGGGGAATATACAAGATTTCTTGGGGTTTACTGTTATACCTGACAGCTCTGTATATCTCTCCATTACTTCCAGAATATACTGTAGGTTTTCCTCCGGATATCTTAAATACAGTAGCATATCATCGGCATACAATGATATCAGGAGTTGTCCCCCTTTCGTACTTATCCCCACCTCACCATATTGTTGCCTCAAGTATATCGCCAGGGGTTCCAGTGCTAAAATAAACAACATTGGGGACCATGAGCATCCCTGTCTAGTACCCCTACAAAGTTGCCAGCGATCTGACACTTTCACTCCAGTCCTTACTCGGGCCAGTAGTGCGCTGTACAACAGTTGGGCCCACCTCAAGTACATGGGCCTGACCCACATATTCTCTAAGAGCTGCCATCAACCACAGTCATTTGCCTGAATCGAAGGCCTTCACCACATCTAATGAAATTATTGCAACCTCCGTTGGGTACCTTTCTGTCTGTTCTATGAGGTGTTGTAGCCTTCTATGATTGTCAGATATGCTCCTACCTGGAACATACCCGGTCTGGTCAGGATGTATACGTTTATTAATAACTGGTCTCAGCCTATTCGCCAACACTGCAGTGAGTATCTTGCTATCTTGATTAAGTATGGATAACAGTCAATATGACCCGCAGTCCGTGCATGGTTTGTTAGGCTTGAGGAGCGGAATAATGATCGCCTCCCTTAGGGATTTTGGCAGTGTCCCTTCTTTTCAGGGTCATACACACTCATTAAACTATCTTTCACCTCCCATGACACATTGATCGGACCAGCTTCCCTGTCATTTGGTAAAGGTGACTATCCATCAATTTCAGATAAGGATTGGCCTTCCTGATCGGACTGGCTATGGATAGGCGAGTCCACCTGCCTCATGTCTCCCTGTTCTATGTAGGATGCATGCATGCTTTCAGTTCCAGTTGGTACATGGAAAGAAGTAAATAATTGGTATGACGGCCTTGATGAGAAGTGCTGCCCTCCTCCATTATAGTACCCTATCACATATTTTGGCTGGTCAAACTGGGCAAATCATTTTCTGTAAATCTAATTCTCAGATTTTCTCATCATAGGTCTTTTCAGGGTCAAACATACTCATTAGACTATCTTTCACCTCCCATGACATATTGATCTGGCCACCTTCCCTGCCATTTGATAAAGGTGAATATCCATCAATGTCAGATAAGGACTGGCCTTCCTGATCATACTGGCTATTTATAGGTGAGTCCATCTGCCTCATGTCTCCCTGTTCTATGTAGGATGCTTGCATGCGGTCAGTTCTAGTCGGTACACGGGAAGAAGTAAATAATTGGTATGAGGGCCTTGAGGAGAAGGGCTGCTCTCCTCCATTATAGGACCCTATCACATATACTGGCTGGTCAAACTGTCTCAGTGCCAGTTTGTAAATTTTCATTTCATTATCTAATTTCTCACACTTGTTCTCTCTGCCAGGTTCTCCTGCTTGCATTCATAGAGTTGAATTTTTAAATCTAACACTGAGATTGGCTGGCTTCAAGCACTCTGCTTGAGCCACCTAATGGTCCCTCGCTTTCTGTAAATCTTTTTGGAGGACTTTGTTTTCCCTCTGAGAGCCTTGTATTATGCGTGCATTTTCACAGCATGTTTCCTAAAATAACCAGCTCTCTCTCCTGAGCATCACTACTATGCACGGCATCCAAAAGGTCAGCCTCTGCTTGTCCCAAACTCTCCATAACATCTATATGTTCTTCCCTGATTCTTTTCAGTTGTGGAGATACCGGCTGATCCTTAGCCATATTAATTTTCATCTGATTTACTTTTTATAACAGGACACTGTTATCTGGATTTAAAGTGCTGTTTTCTTTGACCAGCTGCCTTTCTATTGTTTCAGAATATTTAAGTCCTGACCGAAATCATTCTGTGGGTCAATGTATTTTAGGATTAATTGGCTGTTTTCATGTTTTAGCACCTTAAATGGATTGTGTCGAGGCCACCATTTCGTCAAACAATGCACTGTTGTAAGTAGATTGATCATTCAACTTGTGTTGCAGTTGACTTGAGGTTTCTAAACTCTCTTTATCTATGTCCTGGTGTGCATATAACTGCATTTCTCACTATACTCTGGCCTTTAAGTGGGTCTTTACTTCATTTTTAAGTTGCTCAATGAGTTTTCATTTTTGAGTTCAAGAATTTGGTTTTGCTGTACTGTATACTCCAACTGCATGAGTGATTTCTGGGCTTGCAACAGACTAGCACCTTTATTTTGCAATCCCTATTCTGTCAATGGCAAATGGAAATACAAGTGATCCTTGAGGTGTGACATTTAAATGTGTTCTTCACAAGCATTTTTGAGCCATGTAGAATTCAGCTATTGCTTTGTGTAAAATCCCACCATCATGTCAAATGTCAGTGCCTACTAATGTAACATGCAGTATCATTCTGGCTTTCAAAACACCCAGCCTTGTTCTCAGGCCAGTCGCCCCAAATTAAAAGCTTGTACAATAGATGTTTCCTGCCATTTTCAATGTGTATGTCACTCATTTTGAGTGCAGTTTTTACACAACTTCCTAGAACTATTACTACACAAGAATAAAAATATTGCACATTATTTCAGCTAGATATTACAACAATCAATTGCAAATCAAACTCTCTTTGCATTAACTTGGCACAATAATATTCTTCTAGACACTTGCATGATTCTCAGGGGTCAAGCAAGCAGTGGGGCTTTTAACAACCATATCAAAAACATGCCATACAAATCTCTGACGTTGCACTTAAATGAATAGCCTGGTAACAATACATATTGCCATGAATCAAAACAAAAAGCTAGATCCTGGATGAGCCCCCATTTCTGTACAATATATTTATGGGGCAACCATCAATGCAGGGAATTAATTGATTCCCCTCAATCAAAAGTGCTTCACCAGTTTACCACATTTGGACTAGCTCTGCCCTTAGCAAATATCACACCAAAATTACTACTTAATAATATATATTTATTAATAAATAGACACAATCAATATCTCACAATAATTATCACAAGGCACGCAACCTTACTCTGTGGCACAAATCTTTCTTTTCGACAAAACCTCAATACAAACATGCTGAACACCATTCACTGTTGGTAATACAATTCACAGAATATCTAAGACACAACAACATGTACAATTTTAATTTCTGATCTCAAAATCCCCCCTGTTAACATGTGCAGAGAACTACAGGTTGAATAAACGCTGGGTCGCTCAAAAGACTACTAATGAATAGAATGTTGCAGCACCCTTGACATAACAGGACAATTTTACTTCACCCTATAACTTGTATGTGATTTCATTGACATGCATGACCCCATTCATCTCTTAGATCCCTGCACACTTTCTACTTCTAAAATGTTCTAACACAACCATTATTCATTCTTTATGTTATGTTATGTTAAAGGTTCTTATACCATGCACTGTTGCCACCAGCGTGGTCATTTTGTGCTCTGGTGGATCTGTAATACAAGGAGGGTGGCGGGTAACTGAGGGTAACTGAGCAAAGGTCTGTTTTCTGGTTGGTTTTCACTATGTGATGTTGGGTGAGATTATGTGTGGGTTGTTTTTTTGTCATGTTTTAAAGTGTGTTCTGTTTGTGGTACTGTAGAGGTAGGGCTGTGTTTAGTTCAGAGTTTGAAAAGGTGTATACAGAACGGTGAGTTTTCAGTGTGGTTATTGGAAATACATATCCTACCCCCGAAGCTCTGACTAAATGTGACCCATAGCCCTTCCCTAGTCGTTAATTCTAATGTGTCGCAATTACCACCCACACAAGTTCCTTCAAGAGTGATGAGTTCCCTGTGCAACTCAGTGAAAAATCTCACTACAATTTGGAATCTCTTCTTTAGTCTCGGTAGAGAGTGTTCTTTTAAATCAGTTATTTCACTTTGCTTAACTTGGAAGATGCTTTTCTGCCCAGTACACACCCAATGATTCAATGTATCATTTAGCACACCCTCTGCTTTGGTACAGGTTCAGGGATAATTAAACCATAACAAATTTACTTTTTTTTAAATGCACCCCTTCCCTTTAGGGGATTTTTGGGGTTGGCAATCAGGCTAGTAGGTAATCCACAATTACTTTAACAACTACATCATTATTCACACTTGGAAGTATGTTGAAGATTTTGAATTTCCCCAAGATCTTCCCAGTGTCTGTTGACTATGTGGGAACTAATTACATTACTTATTAATAGGAATTGCTACGGATCTACTCTGGATGCCCACTCCATTAATAAGGAAAACATATTAATTCAAACAGATCTCAGCCAATGGTTTGTCTCATGTACTAACTCTGGGTACATGGTCAGGGAAAAGTCATCAGGCCTCCTGGCTCACCTTAAAGAAAGCATGGGGATGTAGACTGCCTCTCCAGACTCCGTTAAAATGGTCTCCAGCATTAATACCTCTGTTTCTCTCCTGGTTCCCTCCATATTTTAGTCCACCTTTCTCCTTGTCTCATTCACCTCCCTCTATCTCACTTGCAATTGTGATTCTCCTTTAGTCGGTTTTTCCCTTTTTCCACTGTTTGTCTAACTTTAAAACCTCCTAACGACGCCCCAAAATAACTTAACTATGAGGTTCCGGCTCATTGATTGATACTCCTAATTGGTTCCTTTAGTTACTAGGCTCCATTTCTGGGAGGTATGACACCAATGATTTGAAATGGCATTTCTGAACAAAATCTTGAACATGATACTTTTCTTCAAATTTCATATAAGTGTCCCAAATTAAATATTTCGGAATTGTTTTGATCATGACAGTCGCAATGCACTGTGTATCATGTCGGCACAAATTGCAGATCCTTGTGATTTATTCAAACAGGATAGGAATTATAATCATGGGATTTTACAGACAAGTAACTGGTTCCATTAGCTGCAAGGTACCTGGCTATTTGAACTGTAATTTATTCTGGGGAGCTGAAATCACATTTTAGCTTATAGCTCTGGTTCCCAAGGTGAGGAGAGTTGTATAAGCTGTGTGGTAATATTTTAACCATCTCATTAATTGCCAAGGAGCTCAAAATAATTAACAAAATATGATTTCCCATATAATACTATGTGGAATATAATGAGGTGAAAATAATCAACTTCAATTAAATAGCATATTTTTGTTCCTATGCTCTGTGCCCAGGCCTGGTTATCTCCCACTGTTGGCCTAATCTGCCATAAAACACTTAACATTCTTCCTCCCAGGGTTGATTGAACATCTGCATTTTTATCTTCCTTGAGCAGCAGGGATCTATCCAACCCTGACTCATGTGACATTCTCCTGTAACATGTGAATTGTCATCAGCCCAGAACCTCGCCACAAATTGAATTTTAAATCTGAGTATTTTACAAAAGTCCCAATCCATCATTTGTAGTTTTATTTACTTAGTGGTGGTCATCTCACCACACTAAAACTCTTTTCAGGCACTAGCTCCACTCCCTTCTTGGCTCTGCGAGCTAAAGGATTCCCAAGATGTGTTTGGTAATTGTAAGGGGAAGATGAGCAGGACATGCCATTTGAATCTGTTGGGGGAGGTTTTCTTGTGTGAGCCCAGCATGAAGTCATGTCTGATGAACAGAAATGTTGCTTGTGTACTTGTTGCATTTTTCTTTCTTTATACATGAGACCTGCCTTGATATCTTACATGACACAATGTTCATTGTTCTACTGCACCATGCCACCAATATCCTCTTTATATTGTAAACATTATTGGAATGGCTCTGGGAATGGCATTTCATGTGTGAACTGTCCATGCTTCCAAGCTGCAGAATGCACACATTTCTCCATGGCACCTTAGTTGTAGCAAACCAGCACTTTTGGGGTGTTGTGCCCAAATACAGGACACACTTAACAGAATCAGCATTTGTGTGTTCGGTAGTTGAAAATGAAATGTTGTCCTTGTCTTTGCCATTTAACAGTTCCCGTTCTGTAAAATCCCACGCTGGCGAAGGGCACTGTGTTGTGCAACACAGGACACGCTACCCGTCGATAAGTAGCACGTTGCGCTATGTCCATGCTTTCAAACCTTTAAGAGTTGAGGGTCGGACCCTCTGTGGCAAAGCCCATGTAGGCCAAGGGTGCAGTTTTGTGCAATGCAAGTCCGCAGGAGATGCTGCCCATCGATACGTAGCACATTGAGCTTTGGGCATGTATCAGAACCTTTAAGAGCTGAGGATGAGACCCTCTGCAGTAAGTCCGACATAGTCCAATGGTGCGCTGTTGGGTGCTACAGGCCCACAGGAGACGCTGCCCGTTGATACATAGCACGTTGTTCTATGTCCACAATTCTGAAGCTTTAAGAGCTGAGGATGGGACCATGTGTGGCAAAGCTCATGCATGCCAAGGGTGCTGTGTTGTGCAGTGCAGGTGTTTGTTGACAAAGGTATCAGAATGCAGATTGTGAGCATGAAGCGCAGCCGATGACCAGCCAGCAGCAACCGCAAGGTAAGAAAGGTGCGGGCGGGGGCTCCGCCATTACTGCTTCCCACTAAACTGGCCTACCACGCACTTACTTCCATTTCGACGCATGTTTCATTCTGCACTGCCTCCATGCACCCATCAGGCTTTCCTCTCTCCCGGTTAGCCAAACTTTGTTTCTTTTTTTCTATGCAACTGTTTATTGGCATTTCTCTTACACCCTTTTGCATTTTTGTTCCTTCTAGATCAATGTTTTGGGCTCTATCACTCTTTCTGTATATTTCTCCTGCATTTTTCTGCTTTTTCCCTCCTCAATGAGGGTTCCTGCGTGTGCTTCACGCGGCTTACCATTGTGTCCACAAGGCCTTTCTCTTGGTTCCCTCTCACTCTGTCCGTTACCACTGGTGTCCACTAGGCCTTTTCCTCTGTAGGCTGAATTGAGCCTATTGACTCCCAACACTGTTTCCACTTACTGCTTGTTTGCTGCCCTTGTTATTCATCTTTATGTGCGACTCTCTTTCCCTCTCCATTCTACCGTCTGGTCTGACACACTCAGCCGGACACACCCTGGATGTTTTCATCTCTTCAGGCATTCCTCTCTCCAATCATCTTACTACTCCTCTCACCTGGACTCACCACTTTCTTCTTTTTCTCACTTGAAGCTTCCTGTCCCCTGGCAAAGCCCCACCCAGAACTGCCACCTTCCTTGGAGGCTATTCCACCTATGAAGCAAGTATCAGTGGCCGCCTTTGCCTCCACTTTCTCTCCCCCACCTACGCCTGTGGCTGACTCCCACTCTTACACAACCCTCTTCAACCTACACCTTTTGATCTCTAATGCTCTGGATATCCTTGTCCCTGTCATGAGGACCCACATGAAGCCTGCCACCAAGTGCAACTCTTGGTGCAGCTCCAATCTGGCTGCTCTGAAACACAAGTGCAGACTAGCTGAGAGGAAGTGGGGGGCATTGGGCACACCCTTTTACAAACTGGCCTGCTGCCTGCTCCAAAAGCAATACAGACTCTCCATTTTCTCTAAGAAGAGGGTCCAAATTCGGCCTATAACAACACGGCTTAACTTTTCAAAATATGCATGGAGCTGGCCAATCCTACTGCAGTATCTACCTCTACTACACCCACCTAGGCCATATGCACGGCTCTGGCCTCTCATTTCACCACTAGAACCCAGGAAATCCTGTCTGCACTGCTCTCTTCTTCTCCTCTCTCACTCTTTACCACTCTCAGTCCCTCCTTGGCCACCCCACCATCACCTCCTTCTCTCCTCCCTCTCTACTGTAATACCTGATGATCTTTCTAGACACGTCCAGTCTATGGAAGACTACTCCAAACAGGTCTACCCCTGCTCCTTCAGAACCATTAAGGACAACATTGTCTCTCTTGCTCCAGTCTTGGCAGATTTCTGTAATCACTGCTTTGCCACTGGTTCTTTCCGCTCTTTTCTCAAACACTCCCTTGTGCACCCTCTACTGAAAAGGCCTTGTGCCAACCCCTGTATTCAGGGCAACTATCGCCTAATCTCTATCAACCCTATCCTGGGCAAACTCCTGTAGAAGTTGGCTATCTCTCAGCTAACCCTCCACACTGAATCTGTTGGTTGTTTCCATGACCATCAGCCTGGCTTCAGAGCAGTGAGAGGCACGTAAACTGCTCTACTGAACACCTGTGAAGACCTGCTCTCTAACTTTGATTCCAGCTCCACCTCTGTCCTTATTCCCCTTGACCTTTCCTCTGCATTTAACACAGTCAAACATGCCACCCTGATTTTGTCATCTCTGCAAGACCATGGGCATCACGGATCAGGCCCTGGCATGACTGACCTCCTTCCTCATGGACTGACCCTCCCAGGTTCAGCGTGGGTCCTTTCTCTCCACCACCTCTCTCTCCACATGTGGTGTTCCCCAGGTCTCTATCCTCTGACCCTGGCTCTTCAATGTCTATCTGGCCCCTTTGGCCCATCTGATCTCTATCTTTTCTTCTAACTCTCAGTGTTATGTGGATGACACACAGCTCTCTTTCAGGCTACCCTCAGCCTCATCCTGGCTCATCCCTGACTGTCGATCCACTATTCAGTCATGTTGTGCTTCTAACAAGCTCTGCCTTAAAGCAAGTAAGACTGACATCCTTTTCATTGGGACCCCTGCTCCCGCTTTTCCTCCCTTGCTCTGGCCGCCCTCCGTGGGCCTTCTCCCCTCACATTCTTGTGAGGCAAAAACCCTTGGGGTCATCTTCGACTCCACACCCTCCTTCTCTCCCCACATCACGGACCTTGCCAAGACAGCCCGTTTCCAGCTGCTCCTCCTCACAGGTATTCTCCATTTGATCATCTTCCCCCAGAAGCTCACTGTCTCCAGAGCTCTGGTTCTCTCTAGGCGGGACTACTGCAACAACCTCTTTCTCAATCTGCCTAACTCTACACTTTGCCCTCATCAACTCATCCAGAACAGGACCGCAAGACTTATCCTTGGCCTCGAGCCCAGGGACCACATCGCTCTGGCCCTGAAACCCCTCCACTGGCTACCTCTGGCTGTAAGGATCAAGTTAAAGACCCTCTGTTTTGTCCACAAGGCTTTCTGGAGTGGTAGCCCTTACTATCTTCAACTATTGCTTCCTAAATCCCTTCCTTCTAGAGCCCTCTGCACATCTATGTCTAATTCTCTGTGTGTCAATCATTTCTCCAAGCATATAATAGGAGTAGATCTCTCTCGTCTGCAGGTAGCACCCTCTGGAATGGCCACCCTACCTCTCTCCACCTTGAGTCGGATCTCCTTAAGCTCTGGAAGATCCTCCTCAAGAACTTCCTTTACTCCTCCTCTTTCTCACTTCATCTCCCCTGCTAACCTACCCTTTCTCCTCACCTGTCTGCTGACTGGCAGTTTGGTGTCCTCTGAGTCTTACAGGGCACCAGCAGTCCCACCCCCGACCAGTCTGCATGCACTTGCCGCCTGGCCCACCTTGCACTACCGCCTTTCTTCCTTGCACTACCTGCTGGGTTGCTCCCTGTAAGCCCACCCTTCCTTGCTCTTAACTTAGAGCCCTGCTGCTCTGGGTGCACTTCTCCTTAACCCTCTCCCCTCCACTTCTTGTTGGGCACTTGCACAATGTAAATGACAATAGGCCTAGTAAGATCGCTTGTCTTGTTTTCTGTTTGTTCCCCTCTCTTGCCTGGTTGCACCTTGAAACACTTGCATATAGGCACATGATAAATAACAAAATAAACAGTCAATCGACATTTCTGCACCTTTGGACCCAACCTGGCCAGAGGCAGTTCAATAATGTACTGTGGCTGAATTTACCCTACAGATTGGCTTGTTACAGGGGCTGGCATGGAATGGTGAACTAATTTGGACTTTGGGTGTAACACCCTAACACAGCTTGAACCTGCTCTTAGCAGGTACTATGTATTTGAGTAAATGTTGGAGATAAAACACATATAACGCTGTGTCACTTTATCCACTATAGTCTTTTGCATGCTGAATTTATGTGCATAATCTGTGCATTTTGTGGCAGTGAAGTCAAGTATTTAATACGTATATTTTAACTGGCTTACACGTATTTGGCATGACGATTGTTTATGCATAACCAGCCTGTAAACTATAATAAAATAACAATATATGTAAAATGTTCAGGCAATGTTTTTAAGCACTCTTTTTATGTTCCAGAGACTTGGACAATGAGTATTACTACATTATCTTATTTTCCCATTGCCTGGTCATCTGCATCTTCATCCATTGGTAAACTGGCCTACAGAAAACTCTCGAGATTTCCCAGTAGGCTTCTACTCCATGGGTCTTTTTCGTGTGGGGCTGATTTTGTGTTCCTCTTAACCTCTCTCCTAGTCACTAAATCCCTTTTTGTACACCTCTCTTCATGCCCCATATGGCTTGGAAATGCCATCATTTCTTTTCCTCAATCTTTAAAAATCTTTTACATCTGTTTGTGTTTGTTGAATTACTTTTTAATTGCAATATAAACACAAATGAGGTTTAAAAGTCACTAGTTGGACCCATTTTTAAAAAAAATTGGACAGAAAACCCACAAGCTCTGCTTAGTGGGGTTTGGCTTCTCACAAGGTGTTATCTGATGGTGCTTTAAAAAACATTTCCAGACCACATTTGGGGCCTGATTAACAGAACTCTTTACACGCTGAAAAGTGACTTAGAGCCCATTTGAGTGCGCAAAAATCCTTTCGTCGACTCATGGAACGGACTTTGCGTGCATTTCCGGACCTTGCAGGTACTTCGCGCAGGTCCATCACATCTTTGTGTGCAGTTGGGTGCTCTGCGCAAGACTCCATGCAAAGTGTGGGACGGGCCTACGCAAGGAAATAAATAGGGGGCTGAACATGCATATTCCCCACTTGCTATGCAGAATGAGGAAGAACACAGACTTACGTGGGTGTGTTGAGGGACGGGCTACGCATAGGAATCACACGCCCAGCAATGCAAAAATACAAGCGTATTCATGGTTCTGACCGCGCAACGTCATGTCGGGTGAGGAAGCACGCAAAGCTTGTGATCTCACCACCACATGAAAGGACACACAAAGTGCCAATCGCGAAGGAAACAAAGTGCAAAGGTAAGGTACAGTCAAGAATTTAGGGGTGCTGGCACGCAGTTGAGGTGCCGATTGAAGTTAGTGGCTTGTGTATGTAGGTTTTGCACGCAGATCTACCAGGGGGCGACTTGAGTTATGTGATGTGTAACGCACTTTATCGGGTTGCAGTTAGGAGTTGCAGTGTCATCGGGGTGCTGCCTTGATTGCGAGGGGACAGCCCACAGTATTGACGGGGTGCATGATGCCGGGGATGCTGACTGCACAAAAGGTTAGTATAAATGGCTAGATCTGTTTTACGTGGGGCATATCGTGGGCGTTCCAGACGCTACTTGGACCTAGGGTTACTTTGCAGTTCAAATTCCATGAATACACAGAATGCGCATAACATGCTTTTAAGTGCAGGTATGTGCAAAGTGGTGTTACGTGCAGTGTACATTGTAGGTTCGATGTGCTTTTTCTATACATCGGGCCCTTTGTTCTCAGTCCCCCCCCTAACCTCATCGAGTCTTCAAACACCATTCAACAAATTGATTTATCAAAGTATTAAATAACATATTTTCTCAATTTGTTTTGGGGCACAGCTCTACTCTTTTATGTGCAAAAATCATGTATTTAATATCAAATGCAGCTTGTTTGCAGCATGCCCACGGCTGAATAGACATTTTAATCATCACAGAAGACTTTTCCTTTCTCTCGCACGCGCCTAAAAAAGAAGACCGTTGCAATGATCAAGCCCCTTCATCAAGGCCTCTCTTCATCCTTCATTAAATGACAGAAAATTGCTCTCTGCTGGGCTTGTCAATGCAGCCTTCCCTCGCCGAAGCCCATTTGTTTCACTTGCGAGCACAGTATATTGCAAGAATTTGCAGATTTTAAATGACGAATGCGCCCGAGTTTACTTCGCTGAGCTCTGTAGAAGTCCTTTCTGGTTTTCCTCGAGACATAATGTGCTTTTTTTAAAAAACGTTTGTTTTATAAGACATTTCCTAATCATTTGTCAGTACAATTCATAGCTCACCAGCAAGGAAGGCTTAAATATGTGTCTCTTTTGCTAAAAATATGCCTTCATAGTATAATATATGTGAGTAATCTCAACTTAAAGGACATTACAAGTGCCTGTTCTTCATTAAACCTTATTGAATGTGTTATCTTTTTTTTGCTAATTGCACTGACTAGCTGTAGCAGTTAAAGAATACATTTCACGGGAGCGACGGTCAGGTTTGGACAGCGCGCAGAAGCGCCAGCCCTTTCCAGAAAAGATGAGCCTGAGTAGCGCAGGTGCCACTTTCTCCGACCCCACTCCCAGATGGGGAGAAATAAAGATAATATGCCTAGAAATAAATATAGATAAACACAGACGGAAAAGTTGAACAACAAAATCCAATAAAAAACGGCCCTGAATCATAGCCACGGGCGCTTATCGAGCCCCACGTTAGCAATGTGTTCATTTATTTATAAATGTAATTGGCTTTTTATAACGCGCCTAATACCATACCTGAATTCGGTTTCTAAGCACGGATACAGGATTCGAACCTCTGTTGCTCTGGGTTGACCCTGTGCGATCCATGCTGTTGTTCGGCCATCATTTACCGATGCTGGGGCAGTAAGGACAGAGGGTGCAATGTTTGCTTCTGGAATTCTGTCGGGAAAGCGTATTTAAGAGGCCGTCAGCCTCATTTACAAAGTGTTTTTAAATGGAGTTTTGTCATTCCATTTTGGTTGCACACCCCACTCGGTATTTGCCACGCCAAAGCGTTCACTATTTCTTAACCACTGCTCTGAAGGTTTGTCCAAAAAGCGACGACGAGCGCTTGGAACGGGCCTGCAGCACGGCGTGTCCTTTGATTGCTAGTTACGTTGCCGGGAAATCATTAATATCTAATTTAGCTATTTTTCATCCTCTTCGGCATGCTATGTCAATGTCGGTGTGGCGGCATTAGAATAAATGGGCCAGCGGTACTGGTCCAGCGTCCTGCCTCGGCTGCTCTGACCTCAGCCGCTTACACTTATGCAGCGTAGGGCTCTCGTTTGGGTATGATTTACGATGTCACATTAACCCTTCATTGACCTAGAAATGCCCTAATATTAAAACCGTTTGACACATGGAAAATCAAAAGACCTTTTATTGGAAGTGCTATTGTCCGCATCATAAGTTTCCCCAATGTGATGCCAGAGTTACGCCATCAATTTCCTACTGCTATCGAACAGAGTATTGAAAAACTAATGGACAGAATCCTTTGTCATTTCTGTTCCAGTAACCAGCAAATGGATCCGAGACAGCCTTTTACCTTCAGAGCACTGCAGGCAATTTTAAATGACACATAGGAAATTCCCTGTTAGCGTTCCTTGAAGAGAAATGCAGTGTATGTGTACGCGTGTTTTATGCATGATAATCCATGTACAATGTTCTAAAAAAGACAAACGTGAGTGTGTGTGGCGGGAGGGGGGGGGGTGTCTATGCGCACACACAGGTCCTTGCAAGAGTGTGTGTTCATTGGCCTTTCCATGTGTGTTCTTGTGTTTATTTTATGTATTAACATTTGTATAGCGCACAGCTACATCTCCTGCTTTTCAGATCTATATAGATAATATAGTGCGATTACTGAAACCTATAATCCATTGACTTTGTGAAAAATATTAGATGCATTACATATATGCCAGACAAACAGTTACAAAAGAGACATTGGGCCTCATTACACTGTAGGCGGTGGACCAAGGTGCTATTAGCAGCTTGGTCCATGCCGGTAAAATACCGGCACCGCATTGGAGGAAAGGGGAATTACCGCCCTATTCCAAGGTTGGCGGGGCAGTAATTCCCCCTTCCCCCATTGCCCTTCCCCATTCCCATTTTTGCCCCATAGGGCATAATGGGAATGGGGAAGGTGCTAATTACGGTACCGCAAATTGCGGTACCGTAATTAGCACCCTGGTCCCTTTGCGGGTTGGTTTTTAACGCCTGCTAAAAAGCAGGCGTTAAAGTACCAACCCACAAAGGGACCTCGTAGTAAGGCGGTAAGGGTTAACGGTCACCGGTACCATTACCGGTGACCGTTAACCCTTAGCGCCTTCCGTGCAATGAGGCCCATTATTTTGCTAATAACTTTGGGCTTATAGCTGTATGAAAGTTTGCAAAGATGTTCTCTACACGGTTCTACCACAATTGAAAAGTTTGATGCAAATTAGTCCGACAGTTCGAAAGTTACAGAGCATTGAATACAAGGGCTGTTAACCTTTCACATTCGTTTTTCCCTCGGACGGAAATGTACATTCATTGAACAGACACAGAGCAGAAACCACTGGAATGATTTGCTTAGCTTTGAAGCAACTTGGGCACAACGATGTGCAGATGTGCCTTTTGGTGGGTTGGTTCAAATATATCCTGCAGTTTTAAAAAATCTGACAGAGAAGGGATACCCCAGCCCAACAATGTATTGCAATGCTGCCATGGTACATTGCTTTTTTTTTTCTTTTTTCCTTTATTGTGCATTCGGTTTATTTGGTACACTGCAGCAAATGAGGCTTTTCAGAAATGATAAGCTTCATTTTTTGGGTGCTCTTTATGAGGCTTCACTGTGTGAGTTCCTGCAAGAACAGGAAAAAGAACATCCTTTGAATTATATTTGGTAGTGGGAACGAGGCTCTTCACCTTCAGCGCGTGTGCGGAGAGAGTGAAAGAGGACAAAATGGTGAGTTTGTAAGTTTGGTGAGGGCTTGAGAAGAGGTTTTTGGGCTGATCATTTTCGTCTTTTCAGGAATAAGTGCAGTTATTGCGGTTATTCCTCACAAAACCATGATGATCCTGTGGAAATTCAATCTGTCTCACAGGAAAATACATTGAGAAAACTATATTTGAACGGGTGATGGGGGCACTTTCACTAGAGGGGGGATGTGGGGAGACAAAATAAGTGGATGTGTGCAAATGTAAAGTTTGAGGAGGGCTTCGGAAGAGATTACATTTTTTGGTGGTTTCATCTTTTTGCAGGAATCCAGAGAGAATCTGAAATGATGAAGATTCTCACAGGAATGTAAAAACACAATTTAATTGGCTATTTCGACAACACCTGGCCAAGGACTAATTCCAATGGATGCACATACCGACAGACAGATGTCAACCCACAGTGCTGCGCTACTGTTGAAAGCTGCCAGCCCAAACGCTGGCTTCCCACACTCTGTACAGCACTCCTATGTTCTCGTGCTAGGTCTGTGCTTTAAACAATATATAAAATGAAATACATTATTCTGGTGAGATCTAATTGCTGTAAAATCTAATGAATAACTCTCGCAATAAAATAAACTTTACTATAATTGATGCAATTTGGTCACTGGTTAAGAATACCTTTTACAAACATATCTTTTACATACTGATTTTTTCAAAAGTAAAACCATTTATTACTTGTTATGTCCGTGTGTAATGTTGACTTTTATGATTTTTAATTATCAAAGCAAAGGCAGACATCGATGCGACTGGTTGAGTGATTACTTGAGTGAAACCGCACAAAATATTGTGATTGGCACAAAGTGTCTGCAGTCATTGTCAACAGTCAAACCACACCCAGGAGTGGAGCTTGTGTCTGTGCATTCACCCATGCAGAGCGCACACAGCAAAATGTGCATCACCCAAGAGCAGCACAAACATGTCTATTACCTCCAGTAAAGCCAAAGATGAAGACCCTTCCTCAGCAGCACAGACACAAAATGGAAGAACAGGGACTGCCCAGGCCTCTCTTTAAAATGTAGGTGAAAGGTAACCAGCCCTTCAGTAGGAATGAGTTGCAAGGGGTAACAAATATGACACAGTAATTCATTACTTAGTGGAATCTTCAAAAATCGCAGATAAACCTCTTATGTTTTTCAATGCTTAGACTCACAAAGTGTCAATGCCAAGTTGAGCTTTTAGAAGTCCAATGAAACAGGGGTGAGATTATTTGGGTAGATCAATAAATAAATGTCCTCCTGTGATACCCTTCAATTCCATGAGTACACTGCTTTTATGTCTGCAAAAATGTGCTTAAATTATTTCAAACGTAAGTGTGCAGTGCCTTGTTGGACTCACATTTTTAATCATACAAGACGCTGCAATTGACACAAAGTATATGCACACTTTGTTGGCAGACACACCATGTGTGGCATGGTGTCCAGTGCCGGTGGGGTCTAAACAGTCAAGCAGGTGCGTGGTGAATGCAAGGCACCCCTTTTATCTCATATTTCACTTCATCCTTAGATGGTCTAAGAAAAAAATGACCTTGTGGGTCTTCCACAGTTCTGTGAGGCATTCATAGTTTTAATATCAAGCTTTTCCAGACTCTCTTTATCACTCTCACTCTCTCTCTAACTCGCGCTATACCTCTCCCCTCTCTCTCTAGCTTTTTGCTCTATTTCTCACACACCTTTTACAAACCCCTCACCACATGACACTGAACTTGTACCAATCTAGCATACACCCAATGCATTACCTGCACTATCTCAGAACACTGCCAAAGTCTCCACGGCACTCCTCTCCACAGTCCTTCATGTGCCTGGTGTCCTGAGCCACCACATCTCCACATGATCTAACCTGAACACCTTTCAATCTCCTCTGTACTGGTTGGGCTTTTGTAGCCCAGCCTTCCCCCTTTTAATACTCCTCTCAACTCCCATCATTCCTCTTGGTTACATGCATCCATTGGCTGATCTCTGGCTAAACTATCCCTTGAAGGCTTCCAAAAGGATTTTAGCCCCACCCCATTTTTTATCACCATTTGTAGGGTAGCCGTCATGTGCTCAGGCTACTAGTTTTTCTTGCTGTTGTATTCATTTCCTTTTGAGTTGTGCTATCAAATCGGTTTAGGGAGGATGTATGTGTCTTTCCTGCTCCCCCTTAGGGCCTTCTCACTGTCAGTCCATTTTCTGTTGCCCAACCGTTCAACTGGACACTGTCTTGGGGTGGTAGTTTGGGTGTTGGGTGTCTAATCTGTTTGTCAAGAAAAATCCCAGCCCATTCCCTTTCTGATCTCGATTACATGTCCCTTGTTCCAGTTTTCTTGGTTGTACCCAGGTACATTCTGGTTGTTGCTGTCCTGAGAACTTTAGAGAGAAAAGAGACTGACACGCATTGTGATACCAGAAGACATATACAATGCATAGTCAGGGGAGCAGTGACTTCCTCCCCAACTGCCTCATCCTGCCCCTGAAGTAGGATCAACACTATCATACCACAGCACTGGGCCACACACCCTGTGTTAAGAGGGTCCTTGCTCCCCTCCAACAGGGTCATGACTCTGACCTTGTCAAAGCGGGCCTTCATACTTGGCCCAGTTACCCCAGCCAGACAGCAACCTATAATCCAGATTACAATGTGTATGCTTGAATGAGTCCATAGTCCAAACAAAAAATATCGAAGACAAAATGGAGGTCTTAAATAATTCTGCTACAAAAGAAAAATTGATGGCAAGTGGTCAATATATGATGTCCTAGGTCTGGGAGAACTTTATTCTAGTGCATGGAAACATGAAAGAGACATTTCCCTTTCCATCCCAGTCAATCAAATATTTGTTTACTAGTGGAAAAACTAATGTGCATAATGGAAGACATTTTCAGAGTGTAAATATATTAGGTGGTGTATTTTAGTGTCATTTATGTTACTAGAAAAAATAAAATTATTTGTAAAAGATCTTTCTCCTTTTACGTGGAGGAGTAGTAACCTCAAACAAATCTCACAAAATCTGTTCAAAGTTCAACATAGTACATACGGCCAATTGTTGTATCTGCTCCTCATTGTCCTGGATTCCATGTATGGGTTTTGGACTCAAATATATAATGTTGAGGGATCGAAGAGTAATACAATGTATGTGCAGCAAGATTCGAAGTAGGCATGAGATCATAAAATAAAGTACATTTAAATCAAACAAAGTTTAAATTGTACATGGACTATTATTGATATCATACATACCAATAAATATTACAATGAATAATTACATAATACCTAAGTACATTAAAGTTATTTATTTTGATAGAAAAATAGTGCTTAATCAAATGCATTTTCGTTTATATGTTTTTTTTTAATGTATATATGTTCTTAGTGTATGCAACTTGAAGTATGCTGTTAAAGTAGTATCCCTGTCTTGGGCCTTTCCTGCAGATAATGTATGTTATCATTGTTGAAATACACATGTTGTTCACCTGGAAGATGAACTTGAAGTCTTATTGTTGTATACATAAGGCCTGCAGCTCCCTCTAGTGGTGATAAAAGGTGAAGCTGGCAAGACGACTTCAGACAAACACACATCTGGCCTTTTATTATATAGAATATGATTTTATTTTTGATTTGCCCCAGCCCACTATTTTATTTTCAAACAGCGCTTAGTCCCTCAGCCTGTTACAAAATTAAATCAGGTATCATGGGGACTGGCACAACGCAAAGAGACCTTTAATAATCCCCTACTTTACAATCTAAATTTCAATGTGCATTACGGTATTGCGTTCCAATTGTAATTTATTCAATTCTTTGCAGATTTCCGGGAGCATTGTTGATGAGTAATATTTAATCCTCAAATAGTGTTCCTGTAGTATGCTGGTTCCTTCATGTATCCCTGTTTGGGCTCTTCCATTACAGCATCTACAACAACAAGCAATCAGTCCTTATAAGAGAACATTGTTATGTAGATACAAAGGGTCTTTTTTGAATCTCTCTGATGACATTGCATATGGCATAATAGGAGGTACACAGAGTGGCAGTATGGAGGGTGACATTAAATGCAATTTTCTCATTGTTAAATACTTCTTCCTAAATAGGCAAATTTCACTGTACATTTGTTATTTTTTCCACTTACTCTAACAACCATACACATTTCTCGAACCTCCTTGAAACCATTCCTGTCAATTCCTACTCAAGTTCAACAGGCAGCCTTACCACCCTTCTCTCTAGCACTGCTGGCCAGTAACCATGATGGCATTTCACTTCAGTCTTTAAGACACAATGGATATCCACAGAAGGCAAGAACACCACTTGTACACATCTATCATTTTCTTGAAAAAGTCATCTACCCAGTAAAGTGACACCTGTTGCAAAACCATCCTATCATATTCTGTTCCCCACTAATATGTCTTTTCCACTGGCCGCCTTACCAAGACATTGCAGCTGTAGAGATTGGAAGTGCAAATGTTCCAATAGGAGCCTACACCTAACCACAGATCAGGGATTGTCCCAGGGGTAGAAGTCAAATATTAAGCAGAGCTAAGAGGAATCCATGCTTCCCACACATCACAGTGAGTGAACCAGTCACAGTTTCGGCCTGCTCAAGGACCTGCCACAATTTTGCTTGTTGGAGCCTGTATTCCGTCTACTGGACCCTTCACCTAGAAGGCGTGTGCTCTCTTTTTTCATCTTCCTCGGTTGAATTTCCACAGATCTCTTCAGGACCACCAATCTTCAAGGATTCCTGAGTCATTTCCAAGGATTCTCATTCAAATGGTATGGAGCACATCTTCTCTGGTGTTGTTTAATTGACTGTTCAGGAAATATTGCACTTAAGCACAAGCTATGCCCCTTTTTAAAGTTGATTCTGTCATTGCAAATTCACAGATAGGTTGGGTGAAGTCTTCCCTAGTAATTCATCTTAAAGTTCCAATGATGTGAAGCTCATCGGTGTTGGCATCCCCGTGTTGGTGAGCTTTGCCACAGTGAAAAGAGCAGTAGTCCTTATACAATTAGCCTTATTGATCACTTAAATACTGATGAACACTCCCCGCTGCAAGGGCTGTATTTGCACCAATCCAAACCCTATGTTTCAACTCTCTCTTACCCTCCCTGGGAAAAATTACTGCAGCCTTATGGACGCTACGTCTGAGAAATTCAGGAACTGAATAGCAACCTGTAAAACAGAGAGAGGCATTGAGAAGTCACTGGTACCTAACGATGTATTGATAACAATATATCAGAACCCAATCTACCTACCCACTAACTGCATGGTACCGCAATGACTGTGAAACCACCTAGTGTTACTGTAAAACTCTGAGATTTCAAACACTTGAAATGCCATGTGCTGCATAAGAGAACTATTTTCTTTAGCTCCATTGTATTGACAAATTACATGTGATGTATTCGATAAAAACCTTCTTTGTTACTGTAGGAATCCTAGAACTCAAAGTGGCTATCAGAAAACAGAACAATTCTGATGTTTGCGTAGGTTCTACAACAGACTCCGTCTCCTGTTCCCCAATATTGCACCTTCCCTTGACAGACACTCTGGGTAATGCAAGTGCAATGTCTATCACTTTGCAAGTCCCCTCTTTTTCAAAATGTTGACCTTTACTCTTTGCCACCTTGGCAAAGACACAATCTTTTTTCATCCACACTACTTCCCTCTGCATTTCCCATCTACAAAATATAGAGCATCAAAACAGTAAAACGGGAAGGGGACAAGTGTATGAGCTCAGGTAGAAAAAAGATCTGATGGAGTAGTGGGAGTTTGTGTAGTTACAGCTTTAGTTCAGATTGTGAGGACTGTCGGTGCAGCTTGGTATCCTGCAGCACATGTAACCCTCATCAGACATCAGAAAACCAGTTCCTCAGGACTGCAAATGGGTAAGGGATCCAACCCGTTTTACAGTCAGCAGGTTTAGGTAAGAATCCCAAGAGGATATCAACTCCACAGTCTTAACTCCTTGCCGGCACATAATGGATTATATATATAGGAAACAATCTATTACCATGTATACCACTGCCATGATGACAATTCAGCAGTAGTTACAACATGGGAAAGTTACAAATTCCTCCCAGGTCCATAGCTGGTGGCGACTGGCTTACAAGGTCTGGAGCAGAGAAAGTTAGTTGGAGCGGCAAATAGACACATATGTCGCAAAATCATGAAATGTCTAATAGTACAGATATGCATTGTTTTGGTGCTGCAGCCCACTCGCAGTGGGAAGAACGGTCACAGGTAGCCAACTCTCTTACATTGACAGGAGTAGTGGTTAGTATTTACCTAAAATGGTGCTCGCCACCTTGGTACTGATGCAGCATTGTATCTGCAACTTCTTATTAGGATGTGGCCATGTTACACAGGGAGGGGGAGGCTTCAGTTGGCTCCAGCATCGAATTCTGTTTCACTCGCTTCTGAAGGGAACTGCTGGAAGGAATGAGGGCTCTTACATAGTCTGGTAGATTATCATCAACAAGTTTAAACTTGCACTTATATTTTACACCAATGCAGATGAAGGCAGTCTCTTAGGACATCCATACAATTCTTCATGGGGGACGTCATTCTGCCCTCTGATTGGGTGTACTTCTCGCGCGGAACATTGTCAAGGGAAGGGCCTCAGGCGACTTCAGGCCAGTTTCCTGCAGATTTGGAAAGTTTATTTTGTAGCACCCCATTTTGCTGCTCCACTGCACCCCCACTCGTTGTAAGTGCTGTGGGCAGAAGAGATTATGTTGTACAATACGGGCAGCAAGAGGTTATTGTACTACTTGAATGAAAAAATGAATTCCTCAGTTAGTGATAATACTGAGTGGTATCCCAAACCTTGGGACAAAATAACTGATTATGGGCCTCATTACACGGTAGGCGGTAAGGGTTTACCGGTACCAGTATTTTACTGGTACCGGTAAATCCTTACCGCCTTACTACGAGGTCCCTTTGCGGGTTGGGGAATTTAACGCCTGCTTTTTGCAGGCGTTAAAAATCCAACCCGCAAAGGGACCAGGGAGCTAATTACGGTACCGCAATTTGCGGTACCGTAATTAGCGCCTTCCCCATTCCCATTATGCCCTATGGGGCAAAAATGGGAATGGGGAAGGGCAATGGAGGAAGGAGGAATTACAGCCTTCCCAACCTTGGAATAGGGCGGTAATTCGCCTTTCCTCCAAGGCGGTACCGGTAAATTACCGGCATGAACCATGGCGCTAATAGCGCCATGGTTTACCGCCTACCGTGTAATGAGGCCCTAAGACTTTTACCACTGAATTTGTATCTGCACGTCAACATAGATATGCCTCAACCCAGCCAGAGAATGTATCTGGGACCACAAGGATGTATTGAAGATTATAACATTGGGGTAACTGAACAAAACCCACCTGGATGTTTAGGAATGCTACATAAGGGTGTGTTTGGAACCATTTTCCTCACGTTTATCTGAAGACAGAAGTCTTGTGCCATGTCGGAAAATTCGGGATTGAACCAATGTTGGTTTAATGTTGAAATCATTCAACGTTTACCGACATGAGCCTGCTCATGTTGAATTCTGACTAAGTGAGAGAGTCATATTTTCTGTGCCTTCCAATGCCACCCAATGCCCTGGTTCATATGTCCTCATGTAAGCAACATCCTTTGTGTATGCAGAAATCCTTTTCTATAGAGGAAGCAAGCATTCTGATGAACTTGTGCTAGCTCCTTGTGAGTATTACATTGGGACAGTTTATGCATTGTCTTTGGGTGCAGAACACATTCAGCCTGAGCGTCGACAATAGCTGCCCGTTTTCCGGTAAAGTCCACACAATTATGACCGCAGTTTGCCTCACTTTCTAATGGTTGACGTGCAGCACATTAGATGACAGCTATTTGCTTAGGAAGCATAATGGCAGGGTCCCTATGCAATGATGATTTTTTAAGTGTATCCAGACTGGGTCAAGAAGCCTTCTTGCTTCTTTAACTATACAAAGTCATGGTCATCCCAAACGCATATCTGGAATCGATCTCAATGTCACTTGGCCTAGTAAGATCGTTGTCTTGTCCTCCCTTTGTTTCCCCTCACTTGTGTATAGGTGCGTTATAAATGTCATATCATATCATATCATGTCCACTGATTGCTGTACTGCTAACCTGTGGGTTCTTGCTAATGCTGTCAGTTCAGCTACTTCTGCTGAGGTTACATTTGGTACTTTACCACTCTATACCACCTCTCCACGAGAACATGCTGTATACAATGTCTCAAGCTGCCCGTTCTGATCCCGATAACAAGAACCATGCACACAATATATTAGATCTAAATGATCTAAATGGGTATCTGCTAAACCACTTGTGGTCATTAGAAGGAAATCAGTGGTGACAACACAAATCGGGGGGCTCGGTTTCATGTGGCTGACCATGATCAGAAGTGACAAGTAGAGAGGCAATATTCAATACTGGACATTGAGTGAAGGTGATATATAAGAAGTCAATGGGCCTCATTACGACTTTGGAGGTAGCCATTCCCTTAATAAGGGCATGGCTGCCTCCAAAATCTGGTCCGGGTCCGGGTTCCCTGAATGGGGAAATACCGGGCCATTCCGAGTATGGAGGCCCCGGTATTTCCTCCTTCAGGGAACCCGGGCCCAGTCCTTCCCCATTCCCATGGACGTCTGGATAAACCAGACGTCCAGAGCGGGTCCCGCGAGGGGACCTCGTAATAGTGCAGAACGCGCTTAACGGCGCCGGCACCATTACCGGCGCCGTTAAACTCATTCCGCACTACTTGTAATGAGGCCCAATAACAAGATTTCGTACTTACGTTCTGAAACAGACATTTGTTGTGTTTTTGCCGTGAGCAATACAGCTACTACTGAATGAGGAACTTGTAATTTCCATGAAGGAATCCAATACAGCGGTTTTGCACTGCTGCACAGCTATGGCTCCAACTTAGTGCAGTCAGGAAGGCATACTTGCATCTACTGGATCTAACTCTTTATTATAGTATGTAATTGGTCTCTGATAAATGCGGTGTGATTTTGCCCATACTGCTAAAGCAACCCCATTACCTACAAAAGCCCACATGCACAGAAGTGCTCTAATCAGTGTATCACTCTGGGGTTTTGGGTTTTTGTATGCTGCTTCTTTCCGAGAGGGAGCTATTTTCCTGTGTCCATTGGGTTATTGTGCCCTGCATAATGTATTCTTTCTCTACATAGCTCCTTTTTCTGTTCAGATGTGTTGTGTCTTTTACTGGCTGTGGCAATCACTAGTACCTGCACATCTAACGTGCATGCCTCATATGAATGAGAAGTTAATAGTAGATCATCAATGTACTGCACCACCACGGATGTCCCTGGAAAGTTAATATTTCCAAATCCTTCTTAACTTTTTTAAAGATAAGATAGGGGCTCAGTCTACCTGGGGGCAGACTAATCCATGCATACTTAATTCTTGAATCGACAAGTGCAAACAAGAATTGACTTTCTACATGCATAGGGATAGGGTAGAATTTAGAGCACAGATCTACTGCAGTGAAGTGTTGGCTGTAGACAATATGCAGACATAAGTGTAAGCAGGTTTGGTAACACAGGAAATGAAGGGATAAGAACAAAGTATACTTCTCTATGCCCTATGCGCATCTACAAGTGATTCTATCAGGCTTCTTGACGGGTAAAATCAGAGTATTGCAGGGGCTGGAGGTAGGAATGATGATGCCTTGCTTTAGAAGGGACTCTATAAGAAGGCTATTCCTTCCTCAGCTTCAGGTTTCAGAGGATATGGTGGGATGTGAGGTATTATCTTGGAAGGTGCAATCTTAATCTTAACTGGTTCTAGATTTCTAAAATAACCCACTTTGTTATCATGCATGGACCAAAGATATTCTGGGACAGCATCAGTCCACCATTGCAAATCAGGTGATCAGTCTCCTGATAGAGGCAACACGGATAATTATGGTAGAACCTGAAGAGTGGCTAAAACAGATTCTGTGTTTTTACTTGGAACACTAAGAAATACCCAACCAGATGCACATTAACTAGTACAATTAAGTTTACATTATAAATCTCTACCAAGCAGATGGACTAAGGCGTAGGGTCTAAGATGGAAAGCATGCTGGTCCAACGGTAACTGGGAGGGTTCAGTGATCCGGTGTGCTACGGGGACATTGGATATCCCTACAGCTTTGCACATTCAGAAGATAATGGAACATCAGGAAATCATTCTGGTAGAATAGCTGACCTACCTGTGTGTGTCTCTACTCGGCATGGGAAAGTTTACCCGCTACTTCACACTGAACCTAACGAACATTTAGGACTATAGGTATTAGGGCATAGGTAGTGAGGTTATCTCTCAGGCTTTGTAGTAACTACTTATCTTCATTTTGAGGCTGATTCAATTCATTTCGAGCAAACTATGAGACATTAGGATTAGGGGAATGTCCTTGAGTATTAAAATTCAGTGCAGGACCCTGTGCCTGGGGAGGCAAGTAATTTCTCTGTAGCATCAAGGGTCATCCATTCTTCCACTGCCCCATTTGTTTAAAGTAGGTACGTGCCATAGGATCTATGTACTCTTATTGCTGTCCCTGCTGGCCCTGTTGATTTCCATCAGAGGCTCCCTGTCCCCTGCAAATGCCTCTGCACCAAATCATTCCCTGAATCCACCCCTTGTATCCAGTGCTCCCTGTGCTTGCATATTTTGCAAATTGAAACATCATACGCTTATTCTCAATAATATTTTTCTTTTGCTGCTGGCACTCAACACAATGATTTGCCACTGCTACTAATTCTCGACAATGATTTATGATACGGGGTAAGTAGTTTAACCCTGTCAAGAAGGGAGAGGGACCCCTCTCAGCCTGGTGTGGGAGCCCCACCAGGGTGGAAATCATAGCCAGTCCTGTCCCAGAGAGGAAAGGTGACAGTTGGGAGGGTCCCTGTCCCTATGTTTTCATTTGTGACTGTGCACTGATTGTGGTACCACTCTTGATCACCCCATAGCTCTGTTTCTAAAATCTTGTCAATCTTTCTCTGTTTTTTTTAGAGAACCTCAAGAAGCAGCAGCCTCTGTGGTGGACTGGAGAGAGAACAGCCCATAAGAGTCACCCAAGGGACTCCTAGTGTTAATACACCCCAATAGGCAGCTTAACAGCAGAGAATTGCTGCGCTATATGAAAGACAGGACTGGATCTGTTATGGAATACCGCCATCTGCTCCCCAAGGCTTCAGCACTCACCTGCACCAGAGTGCCAGAGGTGCAAGGTGAAACAGACTATCAGCCACAACCGCTGCATACCAGTAAGTGAGCCACACAGCGGCTGTTTAATAGGAACTATCAATCTTTTATGTACTTGGATGTTTGTAACACCGCACGGGTTGGGAAGGCAGGGAGATATTGGCTCAGGAATCCAGAGGAGGAGAACCAATGGAAGCAGGAGGAGGAGTATAAAAGGAACAACAGAACAGAGGAAGCTGTACATTGCCTGGGTTAGGTCAGAGGAGGAGGAGGCAGCAGATCAACATACTACAAAGAGGAAGGGCAGTGGAAATCAGTGTGGATGCAGATTAGGACAAAACACAAGGCATTCACTGGTGAGACGACATGGTACTGTGTTGTGAGTGTGTGTTTAAGGTGTGTTCGTGTAAATGGTACTCGTAGAGAAGAGAGCGAGTGAAGGTTGACGGAAAGATTGAAAGAGGGAATCTTTGAACAAGTGGGTGTGGGTGGAGTAGTGAGTAACAGTGAATATGTGGGGATAATAGGAGGTGGAATAGTAGTGTTGTGGAGGGGAGAGTTGTACAAGGTGGAGTAGTGGTGGTTTGGAGGTGGGAGTAGTAGGAGGCAGAACAGCAGTGGTGTGGGGATGTGGAAGCAGTCGTAGGAGTGGGCAGAAGAAGAAAATACAATGAGAGGATGGATGAAGGGAGAATTGCAGGAGGAAAAGGAGGCGAGAAGCGAAGCAGGAAAAGAGAGTTTACAACAGTAGGGAAAGGAATAGAAGGGCGTGGAAAATCTGGTGACTGCCCAGAGTAACTGGAGGGCACCATCTAACCGTGGTCATTGATAGATATCACCTCGATTTTTCCCTGAGGAACTCTAGATAGATATATCACTTGCCTTTAGGCTATCACCTATAGACCTCTTTTATATAGTAAGGGAAACCGATCACAAGCACCAGTCTGGGGTTGAGGAAAGCCTGAGTTAGGTTGGGATTTCCCATTCCTACATTGGAGAGAGAAGAATGTCAGTAGGCCCGTAGTAAATAAAAATAAAAACCCTTGAACCTCATCTGGCAGTTGGTGTCAATTATAAGTAAGGTATGCAGATGAACACACCAGCTAATTGTCATTCTGTACTAACGTCTGTCTACCCTGTGCAGGCAAACCCTACCCTCATGCCACCCTCATGTGCTGCTTCATGCCAGCACGACAAGTGTATTAGCACTGAGTAACAGTATGAGGTTCTTTGATAACATGCTGAGTCTCATCCCATGTGCTTTTAAATTCTTTGACCACATTTTGCAAATCCCCTTGAGTCCAGGGGACATGTCCTGCAAACAACAGATGCTCTTCTCCATCTCCCATGGCAGTCCCCAGGAACTGCCTAAGTAGCACTTGGAAAATAGTGCTGTCCAAATCACATTGTGTACCACCTCTTGTCATGGAAGGGGTATAAGAAGAAGGCAACAATGCTGTGTGGACAAATCTGGGGACCTCCCCTCGCAGAGCTGGAAAAAATGGGCCTTGAATACTCACTATCAGTTCCATTACCACAGCTCGTGCCAGTGAGGTGGGACAGTGGGTGACGGTACAGCCACCGGGACTGGAGCTGTCAGTGCAGCTGGTATGGCTCATGGAGTCAGAGTGTGCCTATTATTGAAAGAATCTAGCAATTTCTCTACTGCATCCTCATCCTGCTCCTACTTTCTTTTCTCTTCGGTTAGCTGGAGGCATACGCGTGTTGATGGCTTAGCTATATCTACCGTCCCTTTTCCTCTTAAAAATGTAATTTGTCTTCTCAATTTATAATAAGAATCTTTCAATTCCCCGAGTTGTGATGCTTTCTTCCAGACTGCCGCTTCTTTGAACAATGTGCCGTAAGACATATGCACCCCCATTGGATATGATATGATAGGTTATTTATAACGCACTTAATACCCAGAAGTTTCTAAGCACAGACCTGGGGATCGAACCTCTGTTGCTCCGTGTCGTCTTGCTTCCAAGGCGAGCACGTTTCCCCTGAGCTATACTCCCAGGCTCACTTTTTTCCTTTCACACTTCCAGGATACACCTCTAAGCTGAACATTTCTCTAAATTAAAAGTCCCCTCCAATGGAATCAGGAGTATGACAATTGTCCTGTATCAACTGATGTCAGATATCGAGAAACTCACATGTGCTAATATCATAGCTTGCGGACATAAAAACTTCCCACCCCTTTCCTTTTCACTCACCCACCTACCCTCCATCTCTTGGGCTACAACCTTTCTTCATTGTCTTCTCTTACTTATTTCGTTTATCCTTCATTATGCACCTTGATAACACTCTATTCTTCCTACCAGTCACTCTTCTCCTTCTCTTCGGTCATAGTCTCCAGCCTCAACTGGGTCTAACTTCTGCATCACTCTCCTGTAATTACATCTACATCCTTTTCCCTGTACCTACATCCCTTCAATATGATGCTTCCATTCTCCAGGGTCTCCAACTTCCTCTATCCCATTTGCCTGCCACACAACACCTGCTGCTATCCTGGACCTTGTCTCATGCTTTGTCCTGGCCTCTGGAATGCACAATAACTCTGCAACAAGACTTCCTACATCGCTGACCACTTATCGTTCGTCTCCCTCAAATTTAAGTTCTTGCTCGCACAGAAACATGTATTTCCCTGTATGCCTTTGCTACACTGGCAGCAGTCCACACTGACTCTGCAACATTCTCCCACTCTCCC
The DNA here is from genome assembly GCF_040938575.1 of Ambystoma mexicanum. Lineage (NCBI taxonomy): Eukaryota > Metazoa > Chordata > Amphibia > Caudata > Ambystomatidae > Ambystoma > Ambystoma mexicanum. The sequence continues at coordinate 146,211,129 of NC_090933.1, forward strand.
TGACCTGTTGGGAAGTGTAATGGTGTGGGGTTACTTATCAAAAAAGGCCGTCAACACTGCCCCTTTACACCAATTTGACATCACTGCTTCCTATTTTGAATATGCCACTATTTAACTTACCCCTCCAACTCCTCTCACAGTTCTGGCTATCTATCACTCCTCTGGTCCTCTCAACTATGTTTTCCCATATCTGAACCTTCTCCTTGAGTCACTTCCTACCCACATCATGGTTGCCATGCTGAGGGAATTTCATCTTCCCAAGCCCTCTGCAGCCACCTACCTTGAACTTAACTCTGTCATCTCTGAGAACGTCCTCTACTACCACCATGACCAGCTTACCCAATCTAGTGGGTACTCTGTTGATCTTGTCTTTCTCTCTAAATGATGCTCCTCCTCCACCTTCTCCACTGACCCCTCTCCCTCTGATCAATCCAATTCAGGCAGGTCTCTAGCCACTTAACCTTTATGATGCAAAGACCTATCTATGTCTCTCTACCATGTTCATGCCTCTTTCACTGACCATGTTTTTTCTGACTTTTGCTACGTACTTATAACTCAATTGGACCAACACTATCCTGCTCATATAATCACACCTTACTGTCCCCATCCTCAGCCTTAGATCACTTCTCAAATTCAAACCCTCAAAAAAACATGTGCTGTAACCTATGACACAGGCATAAATTACGGACCGCAACCCTGTCATATTTGTGTACTTATCAAACCTAATCTCCTCCCTTAGCTAACAACCCACACATGTTTATCTACCCTCCAAGCTTTGCACACAGCTTCCTTATCACTATGTATCGCCTCCTCCTTTTCAGCCTTCAATTTTGCTGATGTTGTTTCCTCTACATTCTCTCAAATCTGTGAAACTCTCACACCCCTCCTCCACTTCCCTCCCAACCCCTCCTCCTTTCTACCGCCTCTCCCCTGTGGATTATCAGAAGAAGAAGACAGAGGTAGTGAAGACATTTTAGGCATGATTTTTATTCTAAAGTAATATGAGTCCTAACTCTCCGTATGGGACATTCCCCTACCTATTTTATTAACTAAGGTACTCGTCTGTCATGGTGAATCTCCAAAACCAAGTCTGTCCACTGTCCAAGTCTAACCTATCTGAACCTACCACTAATTTAAATAACTAAGGACAGGCGAGTGACTCCCTTCACTTGGTTGCTGTGTTTTTTCATACAGTGTTCAATGTTCTTTCATTCCACTGAATAGACCATACACAATGAATCTCATGTTATCTTCTGGATTATGTTCTGTAACTCTTGTAGGGGAGTGACAGTTTTCCTCTTCCCTTTTATCCAAACAATTTTACTTTTGTATAAGTTCCTGCTCTCTTTCTGGTCAGGTTCTAGCCTCTCTTCCCAGAGGGCTGTTTCACGTATGAGTTTGGACTTCCTGTCCTGATCTCCTGGGTGCGGGTTTCCCAAATGTCTTTATTTATTATAGTCCCTTTCTCATCTTCAGGACCAGGGTTGACCTTTCCCTTTCCCAAAGCAATGGGCTTTCAACTCTACTCCTCTCCCACTTTGTGTTTTTCATGTAGCTCTGTTCCTCATGAACATGGTTCTAATTTCTTAGCACATTTCCATTACTTTTCTCAATAGTACTGGGAGGAGTTTCATTCGAGTTATAATGAGTTCCTCTTAACTGTCCAGTATTCACATTCCCTGTATTACCTTCTGTTCTGAGGTGTAACATCACTGGCACCTGTAAGGTAGTGGACTCTCTTTCTGATTCTTCTTGGCATTTCATTCTTGTCTTCTGAATTGAAATTGCTCTGCATCTTGGGTCAGGGGTGGTTTTTGGCTGTCAGTGGTATTGGCGCTGTTTGTGGGTAGACTGCCCACCACCGTTGCTGTGTGGTCACACCACCACTAAACTCACTCTTTGTATTATTTCATTTTGCTCTCATATGCTGGTCGCCCAGCAGCTTTGACTGCACATTGGATTTGACAGACTTATGCGGGCTCTGTGTTCTGTGAGAGCTATGCCTCCTTCCAGCCTGCTACACACAGGGGATATTCCCTGTTTCTCTCTGCTTTCCGGTATCTTGGCATACCATCCCATTTCAGCATCCTCAGCACAGTCCATTGGAGGGACTGATTTAAAGGAAGATTCTTCATTTCCTGTTGTGGATATTATAAGTTCACTTCATCTTTATGGAATTGATAATGTTCCGTTATGTTATGTTCCGTTACAAATCCATATAGTCCATCACTTTTTACGCATCAGGGAGATCCTCATTGGAACGGGAGTCCTTGTCCCCAAAGGCAGCGTCTCTCCTACTGAGGGTGCTGCAGAGTGGGCTTACCTCCCTATCCTCACTGGGGACTTGGGGAGAAGGGACACATTCCCTCAATTCATCACACCATACCTCCTCCACTCTTGACTACTTCTCCCCTATCTCTCCTTTTGAATTAGCCCCCATCCTTTGCAGCACCAACCCAACTTGGCTCCAGTCGACCCATATGCATCTCTCTGCTGCTTTTGACCCTGTTGACCACTCCTCTCTCCTCCTCACTCACCAGGACATTGGGTATCATAAATTTGCTCTTTTCTGGATAGAAACCTACCTCGAAAGTTGATCCTTTAAAAACTCCTGGTACTCAGAATCCTCTGACCCCACACCTCTCCCTGACAGCATCCCCCAAAGATCAGTCCAAATACCTCTGCTCTTCATCCTTTGGCTTTCCATATCACCTTTCTGCTGATGGCACTGACATTTTCTCTCCTTTCCTTCCCTCACTCTAGCCATGTCTGAATGGATTTACAGTTGTCTCACTTCAATTCGTTACTAGGTGGCTCTCCTCTGCATCGGCTGAATTCTTCAAAAACTGAAATCATATTTCTCCCAGCATCCAATGCATCCCTCCCCCTTTCCTATATCTTTGCCACCTGAACTTTGTGCTCCCTCCCCCAAGACTCATAATCTTGGGGTCCTCTTCCATAGCAACCTCTGACTGCAAAAATTCAATACTACCACTGACTTTGTTGCTCGTATTAACGGGAAACATCCCAAATGTTTGAATAAAAATTCATATGGCCCATTTTGCCGAATTCGGCCAGTACTATAAAATCAAAGCCAACAATATCAAACATGAGGAGCAAGGATTGTCGGGGTGTCCCCCGCTTCCTTGACATTGGAAGTGGGGACCCAAAAAAAAGCAATAAAAAAGCGATTGAAAAAGAAAAAGGTACCCTGCATCATCAGCTCCGATCCACGTTAGAGGAGAAGTGGCAGCTGCCCGTCGAAAAGGTAGGGGGGTTTGTCTATGGCTACTTACAGGACATGGACTTGGGTTGATTTACGGAAGTAAAAACTGAATTGCGGCATTATCGACTAAGGTAATTTCTGCTGCGATTGTTTCTTCTGCAGTGAAACAACCCAAATCCGTATTAACCTCCTCAAAATTAAGAAAATGTATCCTTTTCTAACTAACCACTCTACAAAAATGCTAATTTCTGCTCTCATGCTGAGCAAACTTGACTACTGCTCAAGCCTACTACTTAGCCATTCTTCCTCCCTCTAGACAAAGGGCCTCATTACACGGTAGGCGGTGGACCAAGGTGCTATTAGCACCTTGGTCCATACCGGTAAAATACCGGCACCGCCTTGGAGGAAAGGGGAATTACCGCCCTATTCCAAGGTTGGCGGGGCGGTAATTCCCCCTTTCCCCATTGCCCTTCCCCATTCCCATTTTTGCCCCATAGGGCATAATGGGAATGGGGAAGGTGCTAATTACGGTACCGCAAATTGTGGTACCGTAATTAGCAACCTGGTCCCTTTGCGGGTTGGTTTTTAACGCCTACTAAAAAGCAGGCTTTAAAGTACCAACCCGCAAAGGGACCTCGTAGTAAGGCAGTAAGGGTTAACGGTCACCGGTACCATTACCGGTGACGTTAACCCTTACCGCCTTCCGTGTAATGAGGCCCAAAGTCTTCTACTGTGCTCCCTCACTCTCTACAATCTACCCAGATCCTCCCCAATTATGCTGACAGACAAAATACTGGTTGGCTCTCCATGCACACTTGCTCTCTTTACATGTTCTTTCTCCAAGTCAACAAAGCTATCAATAGTGTTCAGTTCCTGCCTGATTGTATCTCAGTTTGCTCAGAATCTCATTCCCTCTGATCCTCCTTTGCACTCATCCTAACTGTTCAATACTCTCCCTCTGCCTCCTCTCACTTTCACTTGTTCACCCAATTCACCCGGCTGCACTGGAACCCACTGTCCATCACAATCAAAGCTAGCCCAACAATGCATCTTTACAAATAATAATAATTTAGCATTTATATAGCGCTACAAACCCTCAGGTATCTGAGTGCTGCTTATCATTACCCACAGTGTGTGGTGCTCATTTATTGACCTCGGAAGGATGAAAGGCTGAGTTTGGCCTGCCGGGATTCAAACCTGCGTCAGCAAGCTCTGCAGAGATATCAAAGCGAGCGCTATCAAAGCGAGCGCTCTACTCGCTGTGCTATCAGACGGTTTAACAGCTTTGAGCAAGAGTTTTTCCTCTTTTCTTGGGGACTAGGGTGAGTGAGGAAGTCAATCTGTGTAAGGGACAGTGGCACCACTAGCTACCCAACTTCCCTACACAGGGGTTGTGAGATGGGTACTCCTTCTACTAATAATAACTTACTCTCAGCTGTATTGATCACAGCCAATTAGGTATCAGAAAAACACATATTTTAATTAGTATACACATACTTTAAAAAGACCATATGTAAACAGAACACGTCAATGTTCTAACTAAAATGAAAAAAGCGTAAGCATTTTTTTTTTGGTACATCAGAGACAAACCAAAGAGAACATCCCTTACGTCACATGAAAATAGTTATAGTTATAGCAACTTTCATTTTTCAGATAAGTCAGCATCTGATTGTTTTCAAAGACAGAAAAAGGAGTAGACAACCCACTTACCTGCTATATTCATTAGGCCATTGATGTGTTTGCTTTACATATGGTCTTTTTAAAGTATGTGTATACTGATTAAAATATGTGTTTTTCTGATACCTAATTGACTGTGATCAATACAGCTGAGATTAAGTAATTATCGCTCGAAGGAGTACCCAGCTCACAACCCCTGTGTAGGGAAGTTGGGTAGCTAGTGGTGTAACTGTCCCTTATACACATCTTTACAAAGAATGCCTTACAACTCATCTACTTACTCACCCCAACTCACTCAAGTGATGCTTAATAATGTCATTTTGTATATTTGTATAGTTCTCCTCCTCAATGTGAAACATTCACCCTTTTATGTTACCTTTGTAAGTCTACTGTTTTCATATATATAGTTTGTTCAGATTTTTCTTGTGTGTCAATGGTATATGTCCCACTTTTGTACACCCTGATAAACTGGCCCACCACTTGTTCTCACCTTTGTGCTTTTGTAGTCAGCCTTCCTGGGAATGCCTCCGCCAACTGTTAATGTGTTAGTCATTTCTGATTAAAATTGGCATCCCTGTTCTTCAAATAAATACAAATAAAAAATATTACAACTTCCAAAATCATCATAGTATGATAGGCAAAAACAAACAGCAAAACAAAATAACCAACCCAAATCTTCCAACCCATATTATCAAAACCCTCAAACAATCCTATGACTTGTTTAACCACTTTGAAACCCTGTGAAAACCCTCGGCTCCCCTGAGTGGCCCTTGCATGCACACCACTTATGGTAAACCTTTGCCTGACCATCCCTTTGACTTTTGTAGGCATGGACCTTTAGCTCTACCGCTTAACCCAATTTAGGCCCACCTCCAGAATTAGTAGGTGTGCCTGTTGTCCATAAAGCAAGTCTAATGTAAAAACGGCAGGAAGGGGGCTTAGATGGCATCTAACAGTCACACTAACCTTGGTCTCCCTGAACCACACAAAGAAGACATATTAAATAACGTTTGCAACAGTTAATACACACCCTCAGATACCGTTACAAAGGCATCCCCGCAAACATGATTGGTTGCCCTGTACAGAGAAATCTAAATCCCACATAGGCATTATAACACAATCCCCTAAAAACGTATAATTACAAGGTTTATATTTTCAGCACACCCCTTCCCAAAACCTCTACGTATTTGGTTGCAGCCGTGCCTCTTAGTTACACAATAACAGATTTCCTATTAATGAGGCATCCGTACCTGCTCTATAAATACCTAAGGACATGAAGATGAGAGAAAGACACATAGATTCCCTTTTGACCTATTCGTGTTTGCTAACTGCATTTCCCAAACCTGTCCAGTGTCTGATTTTCATGCCTACTGACCTTTCCTATTCACATGAGTTCCGCCCACTCTCTGACAACACAATCACTCTCCTGAAATGTATTACTACTGATCTCTGTAAAGTACCCTAGGAGAAGCCACCTATTCCAAATACCCCCTCACAAGATGCCTATCCCTTACAACAATGATCTCTCCTGTTTACCAGAGATCATATCTTCCCTTTGCCTGCCAGCTCTTTAGCCATCTGCAAATTGACTGTAACCACCCCATTGACAAACTTACAAAACCTGTTCCCTGACTGCTGACAGGCCTTTGCAGCCTTTGCCACAATTTCGAAAACACCCTTCTAATTAATACACAATATGCAGACCCAAAATACACTGAGCAACCACACCTCATATATTTAATATCTTTTACTAAATTCGAAAATACTTCCCTTGCATATATACCATTATGTGTGTGTTTTATACCTATTATGATCTCCTCTCATGACCGCGATTCATACAGCTAAATGTTACGTGTACATATTGATCGCCTGCTTCACCTGAGTGTGGTGGGGTCCTCCGTGTGACAATGATTCATCGTTATGTTTCTTCATGCATGCAAATCTACAAATGTATTGCCTCTACACAAAATACCACAAAGTAACCTAAATGTAACACTTATCCCATTTACCATAAAAAATGGTAATATTTGTAGCAATTTGCAAAAGTGACAGAAATGATGATGACAATGTGTCCAACCACCAGTCAGTGGTATGCTGCTCAAAGTTTGAACTTTTCCAATTTCGCAACATTCCCCCTTTAGTTAATCCATTAACTAACAAACTAATTTTCAAATCATCAATCTAACTATCTTTATGGAACAAATCTTCACAACCGTTTTCCCATAATCCCCAGTAGACAACCCCAATTTGACCATCATTAGTTCTGCAATCTACCCATTGTGCTACACATTCACTTCAACGTGGGGGAGGATGGAACCTCCCCTTCAATCATTCTAAAACCAGTTAGACCTAGCATTAAACAGGCTTACAAGAAACATGGAAGTGCTCCTAGGCATCTGAGTCGAGCAGCATCGAAGACATAAATGACAAAAACACTAGAGAAAAAATCAAAACAGGTGAAAATACTTTTAAGATTATGTTCATCCACGACAGCATCCAAGAGAAAAAAGAGTCCAAAAAAGTATTGTCAGTAATTCCTGCCTCCCTCTACATGGCCCCCTTCAGATTTTGCAATTCAGTAATTGTTTCAGACAACATTCCTTTATCCAAGTCATTAGGAGGCACATATGTGTAGCAAGTTTTGCCCAATTTATGGCACACCTCACCCTCCATAGCTCTTAGGAGGTCCAAAATATAGTGATTCGGGAGGGCTACAAGATGCAAAGCCGTAAATTCTTCTTTGATGGCACTGAACGTGAACACAAAGGAATTGACAAATAATAGCAACTCGTAACACGTTATTTGAAGCCATTTTGAATTGACAGTCGATTGCATGCCTGGGGCCTATAGAGGGGAGAAAAATGTTTCTTTACGGCTAAACAGTCAAAAACGATCAGGAATGTTCCTTAGAGCCTCAGAAGATGTTGTTGACAAATAGTTGTATTTTTTCAATCTCCTCAGAAAGTCAGTTTCTCCAGAGTCCTGCAAAGTTTGTAGATTGTCCGTGTCCGATGACACAAGGGACGCAAGGGGCAGAAGGGACAAAGGAGGCACAAATGTGGAGTAGGGGCACCTGCAAAGTGGTGATGCTGCATAAACCTCTCCAGACCGGATATAATTGTTTGTACGAAAAGGGCCCACATGACTAGAATAAATCGAGAATCGCTGCCCTACCTCCAGCCAAATCAGGAATACGCAACAGAGGTCTGCAGTTTTGATTTGTGCCCAGAGGCACTATGCCTTCAACCTTAAAACAATAAAAAAAAACATAAGTAACCAGATCTTTATAGGTTTCTTAGGCTCCTTGCACCATGACAAGAAATTCACATATTTTCTCCAAACCTTTCCACATGCCAAATTAGTTTGTGCCACTCCTTCTTCAGAGAGTCCCACCATCCCTCCAGCCTTGCAACTCATTATCCATTGCTCCCATTTGTTGTTCAAAATAATCAGACCCTCAAGGTTAAACTGTACTCTTTCTGTACAATGAACATCTTTGTGATCTTCCCCATTTGAAATTAAATATTCTTCATTAATTGGAAGGACAGAAACTGCTACAGATTGCCGCTGAAACTGTCCTTGAACCCTGGATAGGGAAAGGGTCTCCAGACAACGTGCATCTGCCACTTCTACCTCATTAGGAATAAATAATCTAGGGATACCAAAAGCATGGGGAATGAGAGAGCAAATATAAAATGACTCAGTTACTCTCTCTCTTCCCACTCTCTTCATGTGCTGGTACCATACATTATCAGCTGCAAAACTGTGTGCACCATTTCCATTTTCTAAAGTCCCATCAGAATCATCTGATGCAAAATCAATTTTGAAACTTTGTTGCATTTCTGATAGTGCGTCCATTGTACCCGAATAATCCAATGTTTACTCCCCCTGTACATATCTTTTGTCCATCTTTTGTCCATCACATATAACCCAAAAAGAAACAAAGAAAATAAGTCTATAAATAGCTGAAAACATTTTCAATTTCATTCCTTCGATTTGTCGTGAAAAACAAAAAAATCCTAAATAATCCTTCTACAACCAATTCCTACTACAACAATTAAACATTTTACGACAATCTCTTAAAACAATTCTCAGGTTTCGAGACTCAATCGTTTAAAACAATTGTCAGGTTTCGTACGCTCTCCTCTGTCAGCTTGAACAAACCATAATTCCTTAGTTTTCACTTAATTTAATTATTAGCAGATGGCTGTTCCTTAGGCATCAGTGGGGGCGTACTGGTGTGTACCTTAATAAATCATGGTTATGCACCCATGCATTAATGCACTCCACTTTCACAGCCGTAGTAGTAAAGAAGATGACCTTATGGGATCTGTGGAATCGATGATCGTTCCAGCGACAGACAAAATAGCGGATAAAGACTCTCTCACTGGAGAGTAACAACAGATGATGATGCTTGTTTGGTCCCATGCTGCATTCGATCTTGTTTTGCTGATGAGGTGCAGTAACCTGTGAGGACACAATCCTGACACTCTTGTTTAAAGCCTTACGACAGTCCCCAAATTCATTTCCTTGAAGATCTTCTGACTTATGTGCTTCAGTACCTATGCATGCAGGTGAGAGAGGTGTAAACATTCTATGACCAGTCACCACCTCATGGGAGTAAGGTGGTGATCCTTTCCATGCTTAATCTGCAAACAAAACAATGCCAATGGAAGGCAAAAAAGCCATGACTTATGCAAATCAGAACACATTTTTGACAATTTAATTTTCAACAAGCCATTGAGTTGCTCCACAACACGTTGGCCTGAGGGTGATACACCAAGCACAACCTGTGCCATATCCCCAAAAGTGAAGTCATTTCAGTGAACAAAGCATTAAAGAAGTGAGTCCCATTATCGGACCTTAACACTTTACAAATACCCCACTGCGGAAATACCTCCCTCACCAAGAATATGGCAGCTAATTTGGCATCAGGGTACGTGCAGGGTCCAACATCAAGCCATCGGATAATGGGCACACAACCACAATTAAATAACGATAGGTGCTACACCTTCGTACCATATCAACAAAATCATCATGCAATTCCTTAAAAGGACCTGAAGGTCGGGGTATAACCCCTCTTAGTGCCCTCATAGTATTTCATTTCAAGGAATTAATTCCTTACAGGGTGTGCAGTTACCAATAAACCTACACACCTGCTCAGAGAGGTTGGGCACAAACCAATCCTCCGGAAGTTCTGCTGCAATGTGTCACTGAGGAGTATGTGCTGGGAAATGCAGTTGCTCCAAAGGCACAAGAAGCAACTCTACGGGCATCAATACCTTCCCTGTCTGCTCCTGCCTCCACAACAAATCTGTGGATGAGAGCATACACCCCCTCTTCTCCCAATGATCCTTTTCCGCTTGTGGTACTTTTCACTGTAGTTCAACAATTTTTAACAAGGGGACTGCAGTACACAGGACCGGCAACTGTGCCTTTTGGGACATTATTTAAAATTATGGAATATCTGTGAGGGGCAAATAATCTGGAGCCTTTGCCGATCAGTCCAGGGCATTGTTACCAAGTGCTACAAAGTCAGTTTTGCTAGTATGCGCAGCGTATTTAACAACCCCTGCCTCCACAGGCAATGTTTATGCATCGATTAATCATGAAAGCAGTGCAGCATGCTGGACATGGGTCCCATCAGATTTTCTAAACCCTCTTCTCTGCCATCGTGATAACCCAGAATGTATTGTTTTGTAACATACACAGAGTCAGAGTAGATAGTGACTGCCTTCCTCTTATTCATTTCCAGCACCTCAATAAGTGCCACCAATCCGGCTGCTTGAACAGAGTAATTTGATGGCAATCGTTCTCCACCTCCACCCGGTACTTACCACCCACAAGACTAAGACTTACAACTGCTGCTCCTGTATGTCTCTCAGCAATGTCCTGATAAATTACTGATGATCCATCAACAAAAAGTTTCCTTCTGTCTCCAAAACATCTTCTTTAACACTTGTATTTTTCCCTCATCTCCCTCATAAGTCACGCAATCATGTACATCATCACCAGGCTGCACTGGTCAGCCAAAAAAGTTGCTGGGTTTACTATGTGACACCTCACTGGTCGTACGGAAGCATTTGACAAAATAACCTTGTACCCTTGAACACTCTGAGTAGTCAAAGTTGATTTTGAGTTTTCCAAAATTGGAAAAACTGCCTGCTCTATGTACAGTTCCACTGGGCAGGCCATAGTAATGGCTGAGGACATTTGTATTGTAAAGTCTGCTGCCACAAGAGATTGCTCACATGGAAACTGACCCTGTGTAACTGAGTCTAACAACCCACTATAATAGGCCAAGGGTTTCTGAACTAACCATGTTTTCTGTGTTAGGACCGCTGTCATTACCTTCGCATCTGTATGCAAAAAAAGAAAAAAATGCTTTTGGTAATCTGGAGTCGCCAAAACTGGAGCATTACTGATCGCAGTCTTGAGCTCCTGAAAGCAAGTTCTCATTTCATCTCACCACTCGATTGGATTCTTCTCTTTCTGCGCTTCTTTGAGAGCTTGCAGCAGGGGCCTCATGTAACTAGAGTTGTTAAACATCTAAGACTTACCATAGTTACAGAGCCCCATAATCTGTTGCATCTGTTTTGCCGTAGTTGGTTGAATCATGTTCTGATCTGTGGTGGCTCTCTCAGGCATTACCCTTCTCCCTGCAGACAATAGTACTTGTTCCATATACACTACTTCTGTATGACAACATTGCAGTTTTTCTTTGTCCACCTTGTTCCACTGCTCCACAAGCAGGGTGAGGAGCCTGACTGAGTCTCTTCGACACTGTTCCTCTGAAGCACTACAAACAAGTAAATTGTCCACGTTCTGAATTACAGTGCTGGACATTTGTAAGTTCCCCAAAATCATCTGAATGACTCGGTTAAAAACACTTGGAGATTCACAGTACCGCTGGGGTAACCTTGTGTGTTCAAATCTCTGTCCATGATATATAAATGCTGTGAGGTACTAGGAATCGGGGTGCAAAGAGACAGAGAAAAAGGCATTTTCCAAATCAATAACTGTGAAGTGGGTCGACCCAGTAGGGATGTTACAGAGAATGGTAGCCTGGATTTGGAACCAACGGAAATTCTGCTTCAACAATGTTTTTCAGAGGCTGCAAATCCTGAACCATCCTCCAACTAGACCCCTTTGCCTTATTCACAGGGTAAATGGCTGTGTTACATAGGGACACAGAAGGTTGTATAATGCCGTGCTTCAACAACACCATAATGATCTCAAAAATCCCTTTGTCTGCCTCCTTAGACATTGAATATTCCCTAACCCTTGGTAAAATTGCTCCTGGTTTTAATTTGATTTGCACTGCCCCTACACTTTCAATAACCCCACATCATGGGGATTGTTGGTCCATAGGTTGTCCACCACTTTCTCCAAATCCTCCTTCCAATATGTCAAAATTGTTCTCACGATGAGCATAGTCTGTGACACCTCCCATTGCTCCACCATTGGCACCCCAATCTCAAAAACATCTCTCCTGCGTCTTCTGCATCCTCAAACAATTGCTCATAGGACACATCTCTTTTGGATCAATACACACCACTGTGCAGCATTCACCTCCTTCCTCATCAGTGCCTGAAAGAACCATGCTGTCCTTCTTCACAACCATGACTTCTAGAAGAATGGTAATGATACTCCCTGGTTCTATTTCCTGTGACTCGGCAGGCCAGAACAAAAATTCTAGGAGTATCCGCCATGTCCACTCTCTTTTTCCAGGTACCCAATTTAACACTTTCATTACACCACACAAGAATAATGCAGTATGTACTGGAACCCTCCTAATCACGCAGTCACTACAATACGCGGGGCAAAGTGCTGCTTCTTTTAAAGGGTACAATCCTGGAGTTGAGCACACTATGCCGTCCTTTGAAAAGGTTATTAACATATTAAGCTTGCTCAGGAGGTCCATTCACAAAAGGTTTGCCCGAGTATCTTTGTAGTATAACAAGGAAGCAGATAAAGTTTGATTACCTACCTTGATACGCAAATCTTTAGTGTATGGAACCGATAGGACAGCCCCAGAAAATCCCTGCATGTCCATTGCTTTGCCTGATAGGGGAAATCCACCTTCTTTAATACAGGATTTCATGGCCCCTGTGTCGACCATGAAAGAGAATTTATGTTTAAGTACCTTCACACCTATCCAGGGTTCCTCTTCCAGATCTGTAGTAACCGATAGAATTTGACACGTCAGAGATACCTGTGGGCTGGCCTTTTCCTGATACATTTGAGCACCAGGACGCAAAAAAAAGGGTCCTCTGAGTACACTTTCTCCAGTATAATGGGTAACTTTCCCATTCGGTAGAGGACTCTTCTCCCAAGAAGCACTGGAACCTGGGTTGACATGATAGGGGCATGAGTCTGTGTCATTCCAGTTCCCAGGTTCTGATCAACCTGAACTTGCTGCAATGGCACAGATTTCCAGGCATAGGGCGATATTTGGGTATTCATCTGGAGGAGACCTGCGTTAAAATACTGTGGTTGACTTTGAAAATCCTGTGACACATGCCCCATTCTTCCACACACCAGACACTGCACTCCATACATTCCTCCATAGCCCCTCCCATAGTTCCATTGAACCAGGGCCCCATTCCTCCAAATCCGCTGAATGATCCAACGCCTCGCTAAAATCCTCCACTGCCCCATGGAAATCCTCTCCTCGGTCTTGGTCTAGGTACATACCCGTCCATCCATGCTTGTCCCATTCCAGAGTCTATTTTTCCTTGTTGTCCCAACTGTCCCTGCTGTACTTCTATGGGGCTGGTTATCATTGCCCCTTCTAAACAAATCTTTTCTGTTTTTTTCTGGACCAGCTTGACCTTAGCCTTTTGGCCCGCACTCTCTTTTTCCTTTTCCAGTCGCCTCTTACAAAAATGCACAATGTGCACCCGTATCTCCTGCCAATGCTTCACCTCTATTCTTGTGACCTTGTCTAGGTCATGCTGTACTTCTTTAGGAAGTCCCTTTTTCAACATATGATAAAAAATAGACACATTTCTGTCCATTGCTTCTCCCGTCTCTGCCCTCCACATCTCCTGAATCAACTGAATGTGGGCAGTGGGATTCTCGTCTAACTTCATTGTTTTTGCCGAAGTGGAATTTATGTCTGCCGTATCAAGATACATTATCTTCAGTGCTCCCCAAATGTGTACCCTATACATTTTGAAAGCCACTCAATTGTGGGTGTTCATGTCTAATTGAATTCCCAGATATCCCACTTTCTTCCACAACTCATCTGCCCATTCCCCCATCAAGGCTTTGAAAAGGTTTTTCATGTCCCCAATTGCCAACATGCCACTTGCAGTTTGTTTTTCTAGAGCATAAATCCACTTCCCCGCCCCTGCAGTGAGTGAAGGAAGCATCTTTGTTAAGTTATACCGGTCCATTTGTGACCGCAGGACATAATACCCCCTCCCTGAACCTTCTGGAGTAGTGGGTATTGAGTCATGTTTGCCTTTACTAGGGCTTCACTTATCTATCCTCGCCATTAACCTACAGCCAAGCTGGCTCCATGACGTGTCCGATGACCCCATGGTGTACTTTGCAGAGTCCTTACTCGAGTGGGTGGCATAGCCTCTGCTTCCTGTCCTCCTTGATCATTGTCTGTCTCCCAGTCATCCTCTTCTTCCACCTCTGTCCCTTCTATCACATCCCCTGATCCTTTTGTGGGGACTGCCTATAGCAGGCCACCTCTCTTCCCCTTCGTTCTAATTCCGCATCTATAGCAGTGCTTTTTTTTTCCATGTCCACACATACTCTCTTTATGACAGATTTATTGAGTCATATGAGAATCTGACCATTTCTCCATCTTCCTTTCTCTACTTCCTGTGTTTCCCTGTTCTCATCTTCCTGATTTTTACTTCTATCCTGTTGTACCCCTGTATTGCTCTCCCAAAATGCACGGACAGTCATAAATCACCAGTACAATTACAGAGCCAATACTTTGAACGCAGGAAGATGCAATAACTTGCAACCACACACTCTTAGAAAATAATGAGCACTTATACGGCTATTTACTCAAAGCTTAGAAACAACCAGTGATAACATAGAAATAAATCACAGAAGAAACAAAGAATTCAAAAGGAAATACATCACCGTGAGCGTAACTGGATTCCTCATCTCGCCAGAAGCGGCCGGAAGATCCCGATAACCACCAGGCCGAGAGCACAACAGCCCACAGGTATGCTGGACAGAAGGGTCCCTCCTCCGTCTGAAGTCTCACCTGACCGCTCAGGGGTTCCGCATATATGCACCCTTCAAAAGGGGTGGCGATTTCTCGAACCTTCTGGCAATGCACTTCCGCATTGATGAGCAGCCGTTGGTTGCCAGCTGGGTCAACCGACAGTACCCTCAAGGAGCAAAGTGCCTCCCTCCTCTAAAAACAAGCACCACGGAAAACAGTCCCATAGCTCATAACAAGACATAACAAAGTTAGCTTTCCCAGCAGAAATGTCCTTGACTGCATACCAGGTTTGGAAAACATGTTTTCTTCAGCATAGTGAATCTAACTCTCAGTAAAATGAGTGCAGATTTTCACTGCGGCATGAAGTAAATATCCATCATGGCTCCGAGCGCTCCCAGAATGCACTGCGCAACAGTGCCATTTTTTAGCTCAACCATAACAATTCCACCCTTGGATATTTATCTTCCATAGCCCAGTGGCAGAGGAGCCGGTCTCTGAAACCGACAAAATATTAAAACTAAATTAGGAATGCATTGAATACAACAACAACAAGCTATTATGATAGCTAATATAATGCAAATGCAAGCAAAAGCGTAACGTAGTGTACCCCCAACATCAGGAATCCATGAAAATAACCAATCCCACCAATTCCCAGTATGATCTTGGGACACTTGAGAAATGAGATCCCTTAAACCTCGAATATGACTTTCAATGGATCGTGAATGGTCACTTAGATTGAAACAACACATGCCTTCAACTGCGTTACATCCTAAATTATGCTTTTGCAATAGATAATGAACAGCAGCTCTGTTTTGCAAAATTGCTTTTCTAATAACTTGACTATCAAGGAGTAATTCTTCTAATGCCTGAGAAGTATGATTAAGTCCCTTGACTACTAAACATGCTAATTTAATCAAAGATTTGTAACCCCCAGCAGCTAAACCCCAAACTCCCACTAATGAAAGGGTTAGTGCTAGAACCTCAACTTCTGATAACAAATGCACATGTGAATCACAATCAGGGGAAAGACCCACAGACTGGAAACTTGACCTTTTGTCTCGAGTTATCGCTGGGTGTAACGGAAACATCATCAGTCCTAATCGAGTTAAGGCACATGGACCTCCGGAAATGTTAGCTGGAATATAAGTGTATGTGATGTTGCCACATGAAAAGAGCCATCCTGTTGGAAGTTTAGATTCAAATGACTGGCAGCTATCACTGTATGATTACAAGACATAGGGCCTCATTACACATTGTGCGGTAAAAATCTCAAATTACCGGCATGGCGCTCTTACCGTGTCCGCCCTCGCAAGTGGGCGCTAATAGCGTACCATTACGAGTACCCGGACACGAGCATAGCGCCATGCCGGTAATGACCCTACCGCCATGCTGCTAAAGAACCCAAAAAGTCACTTGCCGCCCTCGACGAAAGTGCAGATAGCACCTCCGCCCTCACGCTGCATGCACATATCAGTCATCGCTATTAGCGGTGACCGTTAAATTGCGGAACCGGAAATAGCGTCATCGTACAGGAACGGGAAAGAGCACGGTGGCCATCTTTAAAAACACAATCCATTGCCATCCTCTGCCCCCTGGACCTGTTTGGAGTAGCTTGCAGTTGCAAATCATCAGGGACACCCTCAACATGCCCAAGGCATTGAAAAAATTCACCTCGGAGGAGCGAATCATGCTGACCCAGACCCTGGCTGACAATGCCGCCGTTGTCTTTGCCAACGACATGCGGCGGGAGACACTTATTAAAAAAAAGGCAATCTGGGCTGATGTTGCGGTGAAAGTTAGTGCAGTGGGCACCACCACCCGCAATGTGCGTGAGTGGAGGAAAAGGTGGGACGACCTCAGACTCTGGGTGAGAAGCAACCTTGCCGAAAACCACAAAATAGCCACTGCAGGTGGATCCGGTTCACCAATCAAACTAAAGGAATGGGAGGAGACCTGTTCGAACCTAATCGGAGTGGAATCCATTGAGGGAGTCGGCACTATGGAGCATGGTGTGGCAACCACTTCAGATGGAGGTGAGTGTACACATGACAGGATGCTATGTGAATGTACTGGTCCCCCCAAATGTGAGCCCAGAATCATCTCATGGATGGACAAACATCCACACATGCATCCATCCCTGCCCACGTCAGTGTCATACCAAAACACACACACATGCACGCATCACCAGAGACAAGTGCCAAACACAACCATGCATGGATGAGGCACTGAACTGACACATCACCTGCATCCCCAACAATGAAGTCCCAATGGCCACAATTGCATTATTGATGTATTCTGCATAAAGTACATAGAAACGTAACCAATGCCATCCCCCTTCTTGTCCCTGACGGGCTCACATACAGACAGTGAGGATGCCGAAAATGCATCCCAGGCACCCCCTGCAAGTAAGAGAACAAGGGCACAGGACTCTGAGGACAACCCCACGACATCAAGGGGAAAGGGGGGAAGGTTCCACATGATGAGTGTCAAGCATTGGAGGTGTGCCACTGCCAGGATAGAAGTAGCCACACCACCAACTACAGTCCCACCACCGGAGGTGAACCCACAACCACCAATCCCAGCCACGGAGGGCCCACCATCAGCTGCGCCAAGCTCCGCAGGAGAGGCAGCAGCCACTGCCCCACTATCTGATGTTGAGGACACAACAGATGTCACAATGGAGATGCACACCCCAACCCCCCCTGGAACCCCTGAGCCATCACCACTCCAGACACCTGGGTCTGATGCCACTGACGAGGACAACATTCTAGGTTCTATGACCCCCCCGGTGGCTTCACCTGCTGACATGGATGCATCAAAGGGCACAGCAGCCACTCCACCAGCACCCAGCACTGCCCTCCACCTGGCCACCATCAGCCAGCGGCAACAGGAACTAACTGTGCTGGTTGGCCAGCATGTGGAGGAGGCTGCCCATCTCAGGGAGGAGATTGTGGAGACAGCAAGGCACTCCAGGGAGGGGATGGAGGCCTGTACAGACAGGCTGTGTGAGGAGATAGGCAGATTTAGGGAGGTCTTCACTCGAATAGCGGCCACAATGGACCGCCACTTCACACCACCAGGACAGTCAGCCACGTCGTCATCCGTCGGTTCAACGCAGACAAGCCCCCTCTGCCGCTCCACACGCACCACCAGGCGCATGTCTAGCCAGTCTCCAAATGCTGCTGCAGACAATGGCCAATAGGGAGTTTATGGCGATACTTCTGCGTGCATGGCAGGACAGAAACATAGTGGCAGACACATGAGGAACTGTTGTGGGGGGTGGGGGAAATGGTGTTATGGGTCCTTTGTGGGGGGTGGGGGAAAGGGTGTTATGGGTCTGTTGTGGGGGTGGGGGAAAGGGTGTTATGGGTCTGTTGTGGGGGGTGGGTTGAAGGGTGTTATGGGTCTGTTGTGGGGGGTGGGTGGAAGGGTGGTGGGATGTTTGGGGACATGCACTTTTTCATCTTTGTGGGGGGTGGGGGAAAGGGTGTTATGGGTCTGTTGGGGGGGTGGGGGAAAGGGTGTTATGGGTCTGTTGTGGGGGGTGGGTGGAAGGGTGTTGTGGGTCTGTTGTGGGGGGTGGGTGGAAGGGTGGACATCTTCATTGTGTTTGTGTACTTTATTGGCGACAGGGTCCATTGCGTGCTTCCAAACATACACCAGTGCATTCATACCTATATCCATGTGACAGTAAAAAACCATTTTACTCAGAATATTTGGTTGATCAGATGTTGTTTCACAGCACGTCCCTCCTGACCATCCCCTCTTGCATGTCCTGCATCCCCTTCACCTCCGTCCTCATCACCATCATCATCCTCATCAGGTGCTTCCATTTCAACGTCAGGGGGCAGTGGCACATTCCGTCTGATACACATATTGTGCAGCATGACACATGCCATGGTGATCTTGGCCACCTTCTCATGGCCATACAGGAGAGCGCCACCAGACCTGCTAATGCACCTAAACCGTGTCTTCAAAAGGCCAAAGTCTGCTCAATCACGTTGTGTGTACGGGTATGTGCACGATTGTATTCCTCCTGGTGCCTGTTCTGTGGGTTCCGTACAGGGGTAAGGAGCCACTTCTTCAGGGGATAGCCAGCATCACCTGCATGGGGGGATGAATGGGGACCTGTTACTGTTCAGCTCAAGTGCGACCAGTTCATTTCAGGCTTTTTTAATTTGCATTGTGATTGAAGTGCACAATTAACAGTATACATGCAGACTGTCTGTGTGACTGGAATGTGCAAAGGTAAGGGCGACCATGCAAGTACACATGCCCCGTCAATGCCTACAACAGTAATTGACATGTCCTGGCTGAAGCCGTGTGCTAGGGGTTCCTTGGTCCTATGCAGATTAGGTATCACACAGCTGGTGTACTGCCATTCCAACATTGATGTTGCCATGCTGAGAGGCATCACTTGAGTTGTGCTATAAGTGCGTGGTGTAATGCTATGGCTAGGGGTCATCCCTTCGCATGCATTCAAGGCCACACTGCATTATTGCTTTTGTGCTGCGCTCATTTTGTAGGACTATGCTGGTGGCATGTATGAGATTTGTGTATTTTGAGGTGTGGATGGATGTTTGATTTTTTTAGACCTTGATTGTCATCTATGTTATGTAGCTCACACTTGCATGTCCATTCATCTCTGGTACGTTTTGGGCCTACCCAGATGGATGTTGGCGTACATCTGTATGTGCATTTGTCCAACGGACAACAAGCTACACCCAATCGGAGTATGTATCTCTCCCCCCCCAATCACACTGCCATGTGCTTGCCCTGCTACTCACCAAGTAGCCATGAACGTTGTCCGGCTTGTCGCTCCATGTAGCGTGGGATAGTTGAGTTCCGCAGGACCATTGAATCATGGGTTGATCCAGGAAATCGGGCACAGCAATGAGTGATTATCTTGTTGGCGTCACAAACCATTTGGACATTGATGGAGTGGAATTGCTTCCTGTTTCGGTACACTACTTCATTGTGATGTGGGACCACCAATTCCACATGGGTACAGTCGATTGCCCCGATGCAACTTGGGATGCCTGCCAGTGCATAGAAGCCAACTTTGGTGTTTGCAATCTCCTGGGCAGTCCGTGGCATGAATATGTGTTCAGGTGCATGCTTCAGGAGGGCATCGAGTACCTGGGTCAGCGTGCGTGAGAATACTGATTGTGAGATGCCATGCATCTGCCCCACCGTATGCTGGTAAGTGCCTGTGGCCAGGAAGTGGAGTACAGTCACCACCTTGAGTAGAGGGGGGATGGCAGTTTGGATGTCTATGAGGCTCACAATGTCGTTGTGTATCATGTCTACAATGCTGGTTGTGGTATCCCGGTCCAGACGGTACAGGGTGTGTATCTGCTCCGGGGTTAGGTTAAATGGATTGGCTCTGATCCTGGGGATTGGTGGGTGCCTCTGTGGTGTGATTAGGTGCCGTGGTGGTGCTTGCTGTGCATGTCTTGCCCTCCTCCTCCTGCGTCTCCTCTGTGCTGCCTGCTGCTGCTGCTGCTGCTGCACTCCGATCATGTCCTCCAGCCCATGTAATGCTGCTAGTATTGGAACCATCTTGGTGTGGGAAGGGGTGTGGTGTGCTTATTTTGTGCTGCCTGAGTCTCCATTGCCTCCACCTGTGCTGATTGTGTCCACCTGTGGCAGGTGGGAACACTGCTCAGTTCTCTTAACGGGTGGTTCGCGATGGCGGTATTAGCGCCATGGCGGTAAGGGGTTTTGGGTGCTTTTCCATGCCGCTATTGGCACGTCCGCCTGGCTTGTGATGATGTGCTAATAGCGGCATGGCGTAAATTACGGACTCGAGGGTCGCGCGCCCGCGGACTGGCCGCTATTAGTGGCACCGTACTTAGCGTTGCCGCAAATAGCGGTGAGCCAGGTCGTAATTTGGATGGGGATTTAACGTTACCGGTATTCCATTACCGGTAACGTTAAATCCCTATCGCCTATCGTGTAATGAGGCCCATAGTGTTATTCATGCTGGTACATGTGCGCGGCACTCCTGAACATAATCGTTGCTCAAACACTGTATGATTTTGCTGTTTGGTTAAATCGAGCTGTTGGCATTTGCCAATTTCTTTTGGATTGCATGTCATAAGTTAGCACACATCGCCTTGGGTTATGTTATAGGTAATAACACGTGTCAAATTTCTCCATTTGCGATCGGTTTCCTGGCAAAATCTGCAGTACTCATAGACGGAAAAAGGTTGCCTAATATCGAAATCTTGAACCAAACAATCATTGTGTGTGACGCCGAAAATATGCTTTAACACCGGAACTGGCATCGGCACTGCTACTAAGCACGTAGTCAATAAGGCTTCAGCATTGGGCACATCAGAAAAGCAAAAGTGCGTAATGTTGAGCACCTGTTGTGCCAGGTATATCCACATATTCTCCGTTTGTGTAATCATGGGAGAATATTTTCGCCGTCCTGAAGATGCCTCTCGCATGACTGGCATCAAGGTTGTTTTCACTTGCTCCTGACGTGTTTGCCGCATTTCACGAATCCATGTCTTCGGTCTGGCTGGCTTTTCGGCATCGGCATAAGGCTGCTTTTGGACAGCATTACTCATCATTATCAGTATCCCCTTGATCACTGGCACAGATGTGACATTTTTCATTGGTAGCAGCATGTCGTTTAACTCTCCCAAATGGAGTCCATTTAGTACCACAATTACACCAGCCAGATACAGGATCTACAAGGCAAACCCAGAAAAGAGATATCAGTGTTGTACATCACTCTCTCAGGTAACATTTGTCTGCGGGCACATATTGCCATTTCTTTCTACTGGGCTCCATTACTAAAACGACTTGGTCTTTGCCTGATGCAATGACATCTGCGGCCACTGGTGGGCCACTTGGCCTTTCCACCCACACCTTTGCACCCGGTACCATACTGTCTGAAGAGCCAAAACCACGATCCCCACGGGTAGTTAACACTGTAGGAGGCTCCCCCTTCTTAATCATGGACAACTTAATGGGAATGATAATCAATTGGGCCACCCGATCACCCTTGTGGATCGGTAACAATTGGTCCCCAATATTCATCAGGATGACTTTGATCTCGCCTTGGTAATCAGCATCAATGACCCCTCCCAACACTTGAACTCCCTTCAATGCTAAGCCAGATCTAGGGGCAATCCATCCCATATGCTCTGGGGGAATTTGTACTCCAATCCCTGTTTCAATTACAACAATCCCTCTTGGGTCTAATCTGATTTCCTCATGGGAAAGAATCTGGAGTCGCCCGATAAGGAGCTAAAGAACCCGGGGTAATTACGCAGTACAATAGGGTTTCTCTGACTGAATTCGGTTGAATCTGTAAAGTAGGAGTCATTAGCCGCATCAAAGGAGTTTCATGCTCATTCAGACGCCTATTGTTTAGTACTTGCACTGCATCAAACACACGATCACGCCAGCCTGCCAAACTGCCATCTCCAGATTTGCACAGCTGTTCTTTCAACAACCCATTCATTCGTTCAATCAGCCCGGAAACGGCAGGGTAATAAGGAACATTGTAAAGCCACTCAATGCTCTTTTCCTGACAATACTCCTGTATTAGTTTGCCTTTGAAATGTGACCCATTGTCACTTTGAATCTGCAAAGGCACTCCGTAATGTAATATGATCTGATCTAAAAACCTGATGGTGTTCAGTTGTGTTGCACGCTTGCACGGCAAAACCATCAGATATCCTGAATATGTATCCACAATAGTGCATGCATACTGAAAACCTTTACTGATTGGCAGGGGACCGATATAATCAATCTGCCAAATTTGACCTGGTAGTTTCCCTCTTCGCAATGTACCTCGAACAATCTGAGGAATAGGTCTATGCTGTTGGTGTTGGCACAATGGACATTGCAAAATGATCGTTTTCACTACCTCTAAAGGAAGACTAATTCCTCGAGCTTGTGCCCACCTGATAGTACCCTTTTCTCCAAGGTGCCCACATTTCTGGTGAGCCCACTTGGCCAAACCCTCTAAATCGTCTTCCCGAGTCTCCGCATCCAGAGATGAAATCTTGGTGTGTTCGTCTGTAACAGAATTAAACCAACGTTCTAATGAGTCTGTGGCACAATGCGCGTCCACATGATACACAGTGACTTCACTTTGTGTGAGAACATTTCTGCAATATCTTGCCACAGTTCCTTTCCCCACAACTCTTTTGAATGAATCTTCCACCCATTCTTTTTCCAGGTTGGCAACCACACCGCCAATCCATTCGCCACTGGCCATGAATCTGTGTACACATGACATCGACAAGGGGTCTCTTGTTTCAATGCTTGGTAAACTGCGTAAAGCTCTGCAAACTGACTGCTCTTCCCTTTCCCTGACGTTGTCAACATCTTTTTTGTCTTGGGATTGTACGACACTGCTTTCCAGTATCGCTCAGTTCCCACATATCGGGCTGAGCCATCTGTGAACCAGGCATGCTCTGTTTGCTCCACGGTCAAATCGTTGTAAGGTACTCCCCATTTCACAGGAGACTCGAGTTTTTCAGGCACTTCCGGTGGTATGTAATCTGAGGGTGGCATGTTGGCTACTTGCTCATGTAATTTCACAACTCCACCCTTCCCTGATTTGGCTCTGTCTTGAATGTACCATTTCCATTTAATTATGCTGGCTTCTTGAGCATGTCCTATTCTATGCGTTTTAGGAGAGCTCAGTACCCATTGCATGATTGGTATTTCTGGCCTCATCAATACATCATGGCCCACCGTCATTTGCTCGGTATCAACAAGGGCCCAATAACATGCCAGCAACTGCTTCTCAAACGGAGTGTATGAGTTACCAGCATAGGGCAACTTACGACTCCAAAACCCCAACGGCACACGTTTCCTGTCCTGTTTCTGCCACACACTCCAGTTAGCATAATTGTCTTGTACAGAAACATTCAATTCCACTTTGCCTTCCTTCAATGGCCATAAGTCAAGCACCTGCTGTACGGTGTCTTTCGCAAACTCAAATGCTTTCTGCTGCTCTTCCCCCCACTGAAACTCATATTTCTTGCGTGTCACTTTGTAGAGGGGGGGCAATATCTGCCCTAAATGGGGAATGTGCTGTCTCCAAAACCCAAACAGCCCTATAAACTGCTGAGCTTGCTTTTTGTTCATTGGAGTGGTGAATTCAAGTATTTTCTGTCAGGCTTTTGGCACCATTTCTCGATGCCCATGATGCCACTGAATCCCTATGAATATCACTGTTTCAGCTGGGCCTTGTATTTTATTCGGGTTAATCTCCCACCCTTCCTTCTTCAATCCTTCCATGATGACTTTGCACATTGTGCTCATCCTTGCCCTGAATCAAAATATCATCAATGTAGTGAGGGAATTCTATGTCAGGTTTACACGGTATCTTGTCTAAGTGCTCTGCCACCAGCCGGTGACAGATAGTCGGGCTATGTATGTACCCCATAGGTAACCTTGTAAAGGTGTACTGACGCCAGCTCCAAGAAAATGCAAACTTCTCTTGACACTCTTCAGCAATTGGCATAGAGAAAAATTCATTGGCTAATTCGATCACTACATACCAAGTCCCCTCAAACTTTTGGACATGCTCAATCAATGTAATGGCATCTGGGACCGCGGGCACTAAGGGAGGAGTGTGTTTATTCAACTCACCGTAATCCACCGTCATCCTCCACGACCCATCCCCCTTTTGAATAGGCCAGAGAGGATTGTTCCATGCGGTGGTAATAGGGCGTAACACACCCGCCTCCACATACTCTTTGATGTTGTCTGAAATTTCCTTGTGCCCCCCTGGAATGCGGTATTGCTTCATTGCTACCCGCTTGGTTACCACAGGCACTTGCACTGGGGGCATCTTCAATTTGCCTATGGTAATGGGTGTACAGCTCAATGCACTCACCCCAAACTGGTACGTTTTACCTCCAAGTCCCAAAGTCAACCCTTCCAGAATGTCAAAGCCAATTATATATTTAGGTATAGGGACAATCAACACTTGGTATTTCTGCCTATTCAAATTGCCTATTTTCATCTCCACTTTCGTTTGTACTGCGGGGGTCTCCTTTCCCCCGAGACCTGTAATAGTAAATTATTTGCCTTTAAATCGTGCTGGATTGCCATGAATCAGAGAGGCCTCCGCCCCGGTGTCTATCAATGCTCGCACCCCTTGCGTATTTCCTGGCCCCCAAAAAATCTTAACATCAACATGGGGCCGCCTATCAACTTTTATGCGAGCAGATGCTGCCGGAGCTTGGCTGTAGCCCTAGTCAAATTTCGAATGAGTGTGACTTGACTCCGCCTCTAACATTGCACTCACCACCTTCCTTAAATCAGCGTATGTTGGCTGGTACGGGGAAGGTGTACCCATAGACCCTTCTTCTTGTTCTTCCACCGGAGGAGCGGAAGGTGAGGTGTCCCCCTGTGGCTTGGTTACTACCTGTTTCTTAACCTGTTTATAGCGCTCTTTGGCTGCAAGTCCTCTTTTTTTGTATAATTCATACATTACTCTGGTTTCAATGCCATCAATTTCTTCGTGTGGCACACCATCTTTTAACAAAGCTAGAAACATGTCCTTTCGGGACACTCGGGACTCTCTACTATCTTGCCTCCTGCCTTTGGTTCTTCTCTCATTACCCCCCTCTCTCTCCCGTGGCTTGTCATCACTCTTGTCCCACTCCCCTAAATCTGCCAGTTGCTGAATGGCATCCACTACCTCATCCGTGGGTTTGCCCATCATACCTACGAGCAAAGTCATAATGACACTTTTGTATGCGGGTGGCGCAGTTCTAATCACCATGTTTCGAGTTGAAACTGAGAGCGGCACGGCCCCCATGTGTCCTGGAGCATCTACGTGAATTGCCTCTTTCATAGCATGCTCTCTGACTTTTTGAATTTCCTCTCTCAAAGTATACCACTTTGTTTCTTCACTAGGCCAATCTGTGGTAATGTGGTATTTACGGTTACATGCAAGGGGTTCTAGGTGCAACAAAGACATCTGTGCATCTTGACCATTGTCATCAGGGGGCGGTCCTGCCCGTAGGACCTCCTGTACATTGGTGTCAGTTGACAAGGGTAGGAAACGCGGTGAGTCTGTGGAATCTACCAACAACCCTGCAGCACCCCCATCTAGCAATCTCACCATCCATGTCAATAAAGGTTCCCCTGATTTTTGCCTCAAACGGGAAATAATTTCCCCAACCTCCTGCTGGGTGTAATCCTCCAGCGTGGTTAAATCCACGACTCCGCCTGCTGGATTCTGCGGGTGGGGTCCGGCTCGCTGTCTTCTAACGGGTTTAGCTGCCACTGTTTTCTGCTTAATTTCCATCGTGGGGTCGGACTCATTTGTGGAACTACTCTCTAGACTGGTGGAGTCAAAACATCACCTTCCCACTTATCCGGGTCCCAGTCCACACCGGCGGTAGCGATTACAGCTGCCACCGTTCTTTTGTTGACCCCTCCCTGTCTTTTCCTATACTTATACCAGGCTACTCTGACTGCTGCCCTCTCGGCCACAGCCTGATATGTGTCAGCCTTATCTTTAAAAAGTTTCATTTGAATCTGCTGCATTAACGCAGTCTGCCTTTCTGCAGCCAGCTCTCTTTCTAATCGCAAAACCTCATTTTTCATTTCCAAATTCCTTTGATGTATTTTCCAATAAGCATGCAAAATAACCCAACCTCGCCTAACTAATGCCGTGCATTCTCTGCCACTTTCCACTAGAGCTTGTTGCAAGCACACCATTACATCAGACGGATCAGCATCTCCCAATCCCTGATCCCATTTTCACTTAGCCCTGCGCCGCATGCCCATGCCTGGGCCAATTTATCATATGGACTCTTAGTCCAGCCTGGAATGATAACATCAGAACATTCACCGCCAGCGGTAACGCTCTTTTTCCTGAACAAACTACTCATTACTGCAAACAAAACAAAACCGCTTTATATATATATATTTCTTTTTCTTTCCACACTGCAATCACTCCCACAAGCACGCGCACATTGGCAAAGGAAACAAACAAACAAAACAAAACAGCTTAACACAGTTCAACACTCACTGGCAAATTACTTTCGCTTGCAAGGTAACCGAAGCCTATCTATGTTCAAACAGATTCTTGAATAGTTGGATCAATTCATCACAAATATCCATTTTGTGACGCCAAAAATGTATTGCTCTCCCAAAATGCACAGACAGTCATAAATCACCAGTACAATTATGCAGCCAATACTTTGAACGCAGGAAGACGCAATAACTTGCAACCACACACTCTTAGAAAATAATGAGCACTTATACGGCTATTTATTCAAAGCTTAGAAACAACCATTGATAAGATAGAAATAAGTCACAGAAGAAGCAAAGAATTAAAAAGGAAATGCATCACCATGAGCGTAACTGGATTCCTCATCTCGCCAGAAGTGGCTGGAAGACCCCGATAATAGCCAGGCTGAGAGCACAACAGCCCACAGGTATGCCGGACAGAAGGGTCCCTCCTCCGGCTGAAGTCTCACCTGATCGCTCCGGGGTTCTGCATATATGCACCCTTCAAAAGGGGTGGCGATTTCTCGAATCTTCTGGCAACGCACTTGCGCATTGATGAGCAGCCGTTGGTTGCCAGCTGGGTCAACCGACAGTACCCTCAAGGAGCAAAGTGCCTCCCTCCTCTAAAAACAAGCACCACGGAAAACAGTCCCATAGCTCATACCAAGACATAACAAAGTTAGCTTTCCCAGCAGAAATGTCCTTGACTGCATACCAGGTTTGGAAAGCATTTTTCTTCAGCATCGTGAATCTAACTCTTCGTAAAATGAGTGCAGCTTTTCACTGCGGCATGAAGTAAATATCCATCATGGCTCCGAGCGCCCCCAGAATGCACTGCGCACTAGCTCTATTTTTTAGCTCAAGCATAACAACCCCTGCCACTTCACTCTTTACTAACCTTGTTGCTTCTCCTGATTCTGCCGTTCTTGCCTTTCCACTACTCTCCATAATGTATCCTCTATCCTGGAACCGGGGGCAATTGTCCCCTCGCTGACTCTCCTTCACGCAGTTCCATTTGTTAATATCCCCGTAAAAATATTGCCATACAAAAATATCACCATATTTTTGTGCCGATATTAAGGCATGGAAGCTGCGGGGGACACCCCCGCAACCCCTGTATTATTTTAAAAGGAGGGAGTTACACCCTTGCACCCCCAGATCCCAAAAAAGCCTAATATTATCCCGACGTCCATATATATGGCGATATTTTTGGTGGGGATAATATTACCTGATACCCTTCATGCCTACTCCTTACAACACTCTCACTGTGGCTCTTCTAGTCCCAATTATAATGCTGATTTGTCCTTCAGATAGACTTTTCTTCTTTCCTCTTCCCTTCTGGGCCCACCAACAACCTTTACTAAAGAAGACGTTACCCTTCTGCTTCCCTCAAACTCCTGTCTCTCGAAAATTGGTGCTGACGGAGTAGTTAAACCTGACCGTTTTGTAACCACTGGAGTAGTCACTGGAGAAGATGGAGGTTCAAACTCTGGATTTTTATACCCTTCTGCATGTGACAAAGCATAACACCCATATGAAGGTGGTACAGAAAAATTCATACACCTTCCTTCCATGTCCCTCCTTCCATAGACGCAACTTTCTGTGCCTTCCTGCCTTCTTATTTAACCCCATAGCTCCAAGATATTCAATCTGTTATCCAATTTCAACCCCTTATATTTGGTCCCTAAGAAAGTATGCAGATTTTCCAACATATCCTTATCATAGGACCCCTCACTAGGCCACGATTTAGACATCTTGCCCTTCATTTTCCTCAACCATTCCCAATGATATTTTAAAATGTGTATTTTATGTCCGGTGGCACACTTGACATAAATGATTCAATGGAGTTTCGATGTGTCAACAAAAAATCCCCAAAATCCCAAAATTATTAAAGAAAACCCCAACCCGTCAATACAAAAATGACTACCCAAAAATTCCCCTTCTGTCTCTTAAAAGAGTTTCCCCACACTCACTCTCCGCACTCACTTCTTTATCACAACCGCTTCAATAACTATGTATTCCTTAACCGTGCAAAAAAGACAACATCTTATTAAGATATTGCCCAAATTTCCATTCCATTGAGATTTCACCTTCACTCAAGCATAGAAGGA
This sequence comes from Ambystoma mexicanum, assembly GCF_040938575.1. Taxonomy (NCBI): domain Eukaryota; kingdom Metazoa; phylum Chordata; class Amphibia; order Caudata; family Ambystomatidae; genus Ambystoma; species Ambystoma mexicanum. Next base: position 146,240,347 of record NC_090933.1, read on the forward strand.
GCTCAATGTTTTCCACTACAACACTGTGGAACTTCCACTGCAGGGACCTCACAGTCCTCTTGGTGCTGCAAAAACATGCACGAGCTGGTCCCTGCAGAAAGGACTGTCACGATCCATGCCCCTGACCCCCCCAGGTATAACAGCCCCCTGGCAGCAGTGGGGCTAAAGCCCTTCACACTGGCCCCAAGGGCCTTAAAACACCATCAGAAACATACATGGAGTCAGTCCTGGTGCCTTTGGTTCCAGGCTCATTTTCAGAAATAAACAATAGCAGTTTTGGACCTTAATCCAACATGGATGCCTATTAAACAGCTCAGTTCTTTAGAACCAAGCCATGCGGTCTAGTTTTCTTGGTGTGGCTGGGCCTGGAACTACTTGGCCTGGAACTACTTTACCTGGGCTATTTAAACCACACCCAAACCACAGAACACGCTTCGAGTTATTCTGCACTCCTGAAGTGTAACGCTCACTGTGTCCAGCTCCTGCTTCTCCGGCGGCCCGATCCTGAAGCACTAGATCCAGATTCCATTAGTAACCTGGAAGAACAAGAACAGCATTAGCAAGCAAGAACACTTACCTGTGAAGTAACCGGCCTTGAATCCATCCTGCGCTTCGCTTACCTCGCCCATCTCCAGAGTTCACCGCAACCTGCAAAGGTAAAGAAACAAGGACAGCATTAATATCAATTCTTACCTGGGCAAGCAGCGAGTCCTGGCAGCACCCTGCGCTTCTCTTACCTCACCCATCTCCGGGTTTCACCGCAACCTGCAAAGGAGAAGGAACAAGGTCAGCATTAACAAAGCACTTACCTGGACAAGCAGCGCTTTGATCGGTCATCACTCAGGAACATCAACGCAACTTGTACAAAGAAGAGAATAGAACACAGGTTAGCAATTAATATCAATAAACAGCGCAGCGCTCTGTGCATCAATAACTTACTGTGGTCTTCGCCATCGGCGTGGCAACTCAGAGATCGCAACCATCCCTGTAAAAACAAAAAGAGACATTGTTAGGGAACAGCGTAGTAGAGCAAGATGCTGAGAAAACAGAGAAAATGGAGGGAAGGAAAGAGACAGAATAGAGACGGAAAAGACATTATAACTCATCTGGAAGACAGCAAGCAGAGTCGGAGTCACAGCCGGTCTGGACCCAACATAAGGGCACATGGACCAGTGAAGCAACTAGGTCCACGGAAATACCCTCACCAACTACGCGCCCCTGCACAGAGTCCCAGGACGGAGAGTTCAACACACAAAAACCTAAGGTGAGCAATAACCCCAAGGGAGGGGATTTGGACCAGAGGGAGGTGGGAGTCCACCCATCACAGAACCAGTATCTTAAACCTCCATTCTCCTGTTATAGGCGCTACCGAACATCTGGCACATAACCAAGCAGGGCGGGGTCCGGGATAGCGCTTAGACCTCCATCAAGTATCGTGTGGCACCTCCGTGGATACCAGGTGAGTGTAACAGATCTCGAAGCCTCAATTAAAACATCCACCTGGGCGTCATGGAAACATCAGAGACTGACCAACTAGCCCAGTCACTGGGAGAATTACGGGCCGAGGTGCACTCCGCCTGGCAAGAAACCAACGGTCATAGGAGGGAGTTGATTGTCACCAAGGACCGCACCGATGAATTAGCCAGACAATTGCTCCAAACACAGGCTGGGCAGGTTCCGTTGGCAGGAAGTATTCTGTCGGTTCCAGCCACATCCGTCAATCCAGTGCAGGTGGTCCTCCCTGGGGCAGTTCCTTTGGCCCCACCGGAACGTTTTACGGGAGACCCAAGAAAATATGCAGTATTCATTAACCAGTGCCGCCTCTATTTTCTTTTTAGACCCGGAGCCTTTCCTAACGATCAGTCGCGGGTTGCCTTCATTCCGTCATATCTGAGTGGCAATGCTGCGCATTGGTCCATACCGTTGGTAAGCCAGGATGACGCACTCCTGCGGGATTTCAGGGAGTTTCAACAGGAGATGGAGAAGCTGTTTGCTCGACATACCCAGGGCCAAACTCTGGAAAATGAACTTCTGTCCCTCCGTCAAGGCAGCCAAGATTTGTTAACATATATCGCCACTTTTAACAGACTTGTCATTGAAACTGGGAGGCCTGAGGAGAAACAAACAACGTTATTCCATCAAGGATTACGCGGGGATTTGAAAGACGTCCTAGCTCAGGTCGTAAAACCCACCAAAAGACTGTGCAGAGTTCATCAACCTAGTGGTGCAGCTAGACCACAGGCTGCAAGATCGAAGGACAGATCGAGCCAGAACGGAGAATCAGACTGTGTATGTACGCTCAAAGGAGAACAGTCCGCCTTCATCAGAAAACCCTTCGGAACCCATGCAAATTGGGGGGGGGATACGCAGCCCATTAACCAAGGCCGAAAGAGACAAAAGGAGACAACAGCAATTATGCCTGTACTGTGCGAAATCAGGTCACTTCCTCAGAGAATGTCCCGTAAAACCCCCTAGGAGAACAGTTGTAGCTACAGAGAAAGAAGGAGGAGAACAAGAGTCGAAAAACTTCCAGACCTGGCAAGCGTAGAGGTCCGTTTGTCGAGCGAAGGAAATGAGCCACAGACCTCATACCTTGCCATGCCTGTGATTTTGATCAGTCACCAACAACTGTCTTGGATGCATGCTGTGGAGGCATACATAGAAAGCAGAGCCATTGTTAACTACATAGACCAAGGCCTGGCAAACAGGATGGGGCTTCCCCTCTGTCAGAAAACGACAACTGAGAAGGTCACCACTTTCGATGGCACAGAGATAGCTTCTGGTCCTGTAACTCAACGCACAGCAGAGTTGACCCTTCTGTGCCAAGACGGACATTGGGAAGCCATTGCCTTTGACATTATTAAGGCCCCTCAGTTACGGGTGATTCTAGGGATGCCGTGGTTGGTTGCTCACAATCCTAACATCGACTGGTGAGCTAAGAAATTATCCTTTTCCAATGAGTGTGCTCATGCCTGGTATCAAGTGGAAATGCCATTGTCTGTCCCAGAGACACCTGTCCAAGATAAAGAGGCGTTGGTATTAGGTGTAACAAGTACACTACCAAGCGAATACCACGATTTCCAAGACGTTTTCCAAAAAGAACAGGCTCATACCTTACCCCCTCACAGGCCATATGACTGTCAGTTCGACCTTGTACAGATTGTTGTCTAACTTTCTCCATGATTACATGTTACTGCACTCTATCCACACACGGTATGTCCAAATCTAATTCGTAATATTGGTATGAATTGGCCACTTTTGATTATGTTTTTGATTTTGATTACAATTATGCTTTCCATGACATGTTGATAAAAACATCTCATATGTACATATATTTTGATTTACTGAACATAAATGAACAAAAATAATGTATGGGAATAACTATAAGCAGTGCCTTAAGCCCTGAAGACCGACATAGTCAGAAATGCGTCAGCAATTACATGCGATGGCACTGAATGGATGGATGTACTTCTTGTCTTCCAATAAACATTTTGGAGCATGAAAGAAACTATAAGAGCTTCTGGCTTTCAATTTGTAATGGAAGTTTAGACATGAACTAATGTCAATATAGTATACTGCAGCTCCAGCGGAGAGCCCAACGTGAGCACACCTAGAATTTGTTTGGTTTCTAATTCTTTCTGTTTTCAGTTATTGGTAACCTTGTGCCTAGGTCTCAAGGTGCACTCCGATATAGACAATTTTGAAAATCAAAACCGGATTATTAGCTAACGACTAGCAGTGCCCACCCTCAATCACCCTTTATGTTGACATCCTTCCACCAATTCAGTACGAGGGTACATTTGATATGGCTGCCTGAGTGCATAACGTCTCTCATATACTCAATGCGGTACTGGGATAATACCTGGCGTCACACATAGAGCTCTTTTATTGGTATTCGCCCAGTATAATGGAGGTGAGGGGCGGGCACTAGAGATGACGTCACCTCTACATTAGATATTTTTAAAGCCTATTCTCCACTTTCTCCGGTGCATCTATATTACCATAACCCCAAATTTCTGCACCAAAGGTCGAAGCTGGAATCTCGTGCCTTATGTAAGAAAAATAATCATATAACATGAACACGTAGAATAAGCAAGTACCCAATATATTTGTTTGAGGTTTAAAAAACACCTGTGCAGGATTGTGTGGAAAAGCTCTACATTCCCTATTGACGGTATGGACAGGGTAGGTGCCCAGAGTACAGCAAACCGCATAATTGAATGCCATCCACATGGGGGAAAAGTGGGGGCTTTGATTGATATGTCTGAACAGGGGGCGGAGATCAGTATTGAAACTGAACCCTCCAGGAGTGTGTTGAGGAGGGAAGAACATGGTATCGATGTGGTCTTGATTGACCCTGTGATTGACCTTGAGTAATACATGTTCTGCCCTTGCTGAAAAGAAGAAATACCTCAATCTCTGGTTAACGGTCCAAACAAAGTACAAAAGAAGAGACTTGTTGCCATAAAAAAGAGTAAAAGGGAGGAAGTCATTAGGTGGGCCCTCAGAAACAGACTCTAAGGCTATAACAAATAAGAATGTAGCCAGTGTGAGTGAGAAAAAAGTGTATAACAGACTGACTACCCCTCTCTAGAAGTCCTGTATGGACACAGGTTTAGGAACAGAGAAACTGCCTACGTATTTGGCAGAATGAACACCTTATGGGAAAATTATTTCAAAACAATGCAATTTCGCAAAATCATAAGTCTCTTTAATGATAATTCATAAAAGCATCTTAAAACACATTATTCATTTCTACTCAAACAAATCATACCTTTCATTTCACTCATACTTTTTACAAAAACGGGGTTCTACAACTTGAATTTTCTTCCAGCATAGAGATTATTCTTAATATGCATGACATAGGAAAAAAGCATTTGGTATTCCTTTTAGGTCGACATATGTTTCGGCCCTATATGATGTACTACCGTTGTCTGCGGTGGCCATCTTCAGGACATTCATTTTTTCTTAGAAGATTAATTTCGTTCCCCATTCACATAAAGTACCAGATCTGAAACATAAATTATACATATGTTATAATGTGAACAAATATTTCCCAGTTTGGTTGTTTAAAAGGTGACGGCTAGTCTATATTATCCTAGACACGTGCCCTGTACCCACCCGTGATCCACACCCTATAGTTAGGACGACTGAGCCTTTGACTGCTGGGCGTAACTGTGGTTTATCATCCAGTATCCAAAACCCTAAGTGAAAGGGAATATAAAACAATAAGGACCTAGTGATTTGCCTATTGATTATTTCTGTTTGACTAATTTCTATTAACTGATGAATTTACGGAAAACACACGTGTGTAGGTATGTCTTCGATGCCACTCTTGGTTTAATAAAGATGGATGATGGATGGCTTCCCTAATCAGAGCGTCCATCCACTGCTGGTATCTCTGACGAAACCTATTGAAAGAAGGCAAAAAAAGTTGGTATTGCCTTGGGCATTTCGGTGCATTTATGTATAACACACAATGCATGTTTATTAAAAAATGACTGAAGGATCCCGCTTCACCAGAAAATGTTTTTTATTTTGTGATGTTTTTGAATCAAGTACCCCAATAGTAATGCGCAGTATCTAACAGCCTGTTTCCGTGCTGTGTTGCTGTGTTGTTATTCTGGCTAGTGACTACACCACACTTGCTTAGAGGGCTATAGTGTTTGGTATTAATACATGAAAAACAAAGGTTCTGCAAAGACCGAAGGCGTTTATGGCCTTGTGATGGTCAGCTGAACGTGAATCGCGTTGCTTAGTGATGAAATAATACTCGTTTCAATATATACACGACTTCGTATGCATGTGTGGCAATATTATTTGCAGCGTTCTCTTGGGCTAATGGGCAGGTGCGAGGGCTTACCTATTTCAAAATTCTGTCTTGCTCGCTCCAGTCGGCAGAACGGCTGTATTCTCTTCCGTGCAAGCAGCGGCTTGTTTTTGGTCGAGATACCCTTTTAAAGGTCACCTGGTTACAGGTATGGTCACGTGAAATGTCATGTGACAAAATCTGCGTTTGTATAGTTCCTTTGTGAGCGCCTATCTGTGCCACAAGCTAAGTGGGTGCTTCTTGTGCCTGCCCGCTATTATTATTATTATTATTATTATTATTATTATTATTATTATTATTGCATTTTTGTTTACATGGGCCTAGCTTTGAGAAGCAACAGAGAACTTTACAGAGGGATACAACAATACAGATACATAATGGAGCACTTTACGGATGTATACAACAGTACAGATGCATAACTGAGTACTTTTCAGAGGTAACAGCAGAACAGATATACAGCGGGGTAGGATACAAAGGGGCACAGAGGAGAGAAACAGCTGTACCGGGTGGCGGGATGGAGAGGGGCAGGCAGCATTTAGAGAGTCAGGTGGCACGAGGGGCAATGTGATGGCCCTTGGTGTTGAGTAGGAGAGACTCCTTGAAGAGATGGGTCTTCAGTTTTTATCTGAAATGTAGCAGCGTGAGGCGAGTCTGATGCTGACGGGGAGGTGGTTCCATAGTCTTAGGTCATAGACAGAGAAGGTTTGTTTTCTGGACCTTTCCATTTTGCAGCGGTGGATTTCAAGTCGGCATGTGTCCTGGCTGCTGGTGGTGCACTGTCTACCAGAGATGGTGAGTTTCTCAGTGAGGTAGCTGGGTGACTTGTGGGCGGCTGCCTTATAGATGATCCAGCAAGACTTGATATGATATGCTAATACCCAGAGGTTTCTAAGTGTGGACCCGGGGATCGAACCTGTGGTGCTCTGTGTCGCCTTGCTTCCAAGGTGAGCACGTTGCCGCTGGGCTATCCTCCCCAGACTTGATGGTGAGTTGTGTGTTCAGTGAGAGCCAATGAAGGTCCCCGAGGGCCCGGATGATGTGGTGATGTGGCCAGCTTCTCACCTCTTGTGCCATTGTTACCCACCTCAGGCACTGTTAACAGTTGCAGTGGTATCAATTCCAGTACAAACTGCAGCCGGTGACTGACGTGCAGTCATTTGTTCATCAAAGCCTGGTTATTTTGAGTGCCTTTCCTGCAGCCTTCAGGGAATCCCCAAGTGGGCCATAGTGGTGGAGCGGAGCGGGAAGCTCATTTAATTTGATAACAGCTGGACGTATAGCATGCTCGTTATTAAGTCTGTCGGCTGCAACCAGACTACACGAATTCAGGCTGCCTTTTAGCTGTGGCCGCATTTACTTCAAACTTTGCCTAGTGGAAGGAGCCAGGAGCTAAGGTGGGGGACTCAGACTCTGGATGCCGATAGAGCCAGTCTGGCTTTCCCTTTTCTGATGACCCACCCTTTAGCTGCACATTTTTGTTTTGTGTTTACTGGGGCCTTGTGTTTGGGCCGCTTACCTCTAGGCTTTTAGGTCAAGGAAGCTTTCTTTCAGGTCCGTGAATGACACAATAGCACTTCGTGTTTTATGTTAGATCTTATTGGCATTTTTAATAATTTTTTTGCAGATCGCAGATTGTAGATCGCATTTTGCATACTGCTCTTTGGGCAGGATTTATATGGTTCATGGCAAAGGGTCTCATCACGAATATGGCGGTGACCTTTAAAGGCGGCGGAGCAATACTGCTCTGCCGGATCATGAGCTGGCGCAAATACCGCTGACTGCAAATGCAGCTGGCGCTATTACAGCCGGCGCTTTTACAGCGGACACACGAAGTGCAAACACAGCTGTATCACAAGTCCATGTTCGGCGCAATTAGCACCGAAAACCGGCGTTAATACTGCTGAAAACACAGCACAGTTACCTCAAGATTCCAGCTAAATGTAAATGAACACAGGTGTCTGAAATGAAGAGACAGGTGAACCCAATCCACTGAAGAGGGCTACATAAGGCACACCTCTACCCCAAACACTGTTTCCAACACCATGCTGCCACTAGCCACTTTGAGCTGGGGCAGGCAGTTGGCCATGCTGTGCCTGGAAGTAGAGAGGCAGGACAACCAGGCCAGAGCACAGAGAGTATGGGGGGAGAAGAAGGAGAACCCAAGCAAGGCGTGTCCCAATCCCCAGGGCCAGTCCCTCACCCCGGACCCTCACTGACAGTACTTGGTCACCCTGTACCGCCTCAACAGGGAGACCATAACAGAGCTGCTCACCACAATACAGGACGACATAGGGAGCAGGATCAACATCCGAACAGCTGTGCCCCACTGCTTAAGCTAGTGTCTGTCCTACAATTTCTCAGAACTGGCACCTTCCAGGACTCTGTGGTCATGATGCATGGCATGGTACAGCCCACATTCTGCGCATTGTTGGCTCAGGTGCTTGAAGCCCTCCTGTGGCAGGTGCAACAAAACATCTCAGTGCCTACCACCCCAACCCAGGTCAATGCCACGAAGGCACAGTTCCATGCCATTGCCCAAATGGCAAATGTGATTGCTGCCCTGGACTGTACCCAAGTTGTGCTGGTGGCCCCCCAGGCCCACAAAGCAGTGTATCGAAACCACAAGCACTACCACTCCCTGAATGTGCAGGTGACCTGTGACCCCAACTTGTACATCACTCACTGCTGTGGCCGCTACCCTGGTTCCACCCACAATGCCAAGGTCCATCGGAACAACACACTTACTGGATACATGGAGAGGCACAGAGGACAACGGACCTGGATAGTGGGTGAGTAGAAAAGCCAGTAAATATGTGCTGCGAAGCACATGCCAAAATAGGGGGGAGGTGCGAGTGAATACACTAAGGACAGCATGGCAAGTGAATGCAAAATCTGTACTTCACCTCCTCCTGCACCATCGTCACAGTACAGCCAGGCAGCATGCACATATCAGACGTACCTGCATGGAGAAGCAGTAGTACACATACAGTAGAAACCATTTACACAAACATGACCAAAGGTACCACAGTGCAACATGCACTTACCAAATCAATGCTGATAAATGGCCACATTGCCTCACACAACAACCCTGCTAGTACCACAGCCATGCAGCCATGTGCGACCAGCCCACAAAGCCCACCCATTGGCACCAGATGCCCAGGGAGTGCCCATGGAGAACCCATCATCTCACATGCACAGTGGAAATACACTGCCACTTGACAGCCACCATGTCCGCTGCACATGTTAACGACAGACACTTTATGCAACATGTGCTGCAAGGGAACAGGGAGCATGAGAAGCACCAACAATGCATGACACGAGTGACACTGAATTCACAGACATAGAATAATCACATGTTGTGAAATGAAGGTCCATGTGGATGCACAAGTAGTCCATTGACCTGATATTGTGTAAGTCCACCCCCACACCTTACACCATGTTTAATTCCTGTACCTCCCCCCATGCAGGTGACTCCAGATACCTACAGCTGCCCTGGCTAATGACCCCTGTGCATGATCCACAAACACTGCAGGTTATTGCCTACAACCACACTCACAGCAGGACTCATGTGTGCATCGAGAGTACCTTTGGCCTCCTGAAGTCATGTTTCTGCTGTCTCGACCATACTGGTAGAGTACTGATGTACACTCCAGGAAAAGTGGGTAAAAGTGTGCTTGTGTGTGCCATGCTGCACAATATCTGCCTGAGTAGAAATGTTGCACTACCCCCTGACATGGACATGTCACCCCCAGAGGATGAGGAAGCAGTGCCTGTGGCTGTGGCAAATGCACGCATTGTCAGAGATGATGTGAGCGATGGGAGATTGGTTCGCCAGGGATTGATAGACAATTTCTTTTGACACTTTCAAATGGAACAAATCATGCACGACTGTGTGACACCACCTCAATCAATAAACATGACATGGTTTTTATGTAATGAAGTGCCCCAACTATCCCACCTCCCCTCTGCCCCTTCCCACAACCAACTCCCCATCATACTATCCCCCTCCCCTCCCACCACTAACTCACCATTAAACTACCCTGCCTTCCCATCTCAGCACCAACTCCCCATCTCACTATCCCCCCACGCCCTTCCAACACCAACTCCCCATCAAACTATCCCCCCTCTCCCCTCTCACCACCAGCTCCCCATCACACTATCCCCCCTCCCACCAAAACTCCCCAGCATGGCCACTTATGGCAATCAGTGTTTCAGAGTCCTTCACAACCGTGAACTCTTTCCCCCCAGTAAGCCCCTGGTGGATTTGGTCGCAGAAGGCACTGTGACTGATTTCTCTGCATGCCCTGCTTTGACCCCTCCGTGAGTGTGGCTGAAGTGGAAGGGACAGAGCCTGTCCCCATGTTTTGTTGGCATTGCACCGCCATGCTCTGCCAGATGGCCTCTGCCAGCCATCCTGTCACTCTGCATTTTCCTTCTGTCATCGCCCTGACCGCCTGGGCAGCCAGGGTCAGGGCCGACATGTTGCCGGTTGTTTCGGCCCTGTTCTGCATGATGGCACGCAATATCCTCTGGGTAGCGCCTTGGATGCTGTCCCTAATGAACTCCAGGTGTTCAGAGTGTCTCCCGCTGTCTGCGATCCATGTCCTCAAGCCTCTGAAACAGCATGCTTCATGCTGGTGTGTGCTGTGTGAGTGAGGGGCTCTGCAATGGCATTGAGCTGTATTCAGGGGAGCCATATGAGGTTGTATCAATGTCCGGCTCACGTGTCTGTGCAGTATGGTGGGCTCTCCGGGGAGTGATGATGCTAGCAGTGTGGTGCGCTCGCCAGAGTCTGTGGCCCTTTGGCAGGTGGTGACACCAGGATGGTGTCCCCCTGTGCCTCGTCAGTCACCCTGCCAGCAGGTGTGGCCTCAGTGTCAGTGTCTCTAAGTACAGGGGTGGATGCAGTGTTCCTTGCACTGCTTCTGGTGACCTTTGGTATGGGCGTTGGCTTGGCCCTGCTCTGTTGCAGTGTTACGCTGCGGGACATCCGCCGCGGTGTGGCCTTACTGGGCCTTTGCAGGGTGGTGGTGGCAGACCTTGAGGGCCTAGATGTCCCGCTCCCAGATGGGTCTGCAACATCCTCCTCCTCTGATGCCTCTGGCAATGCGTGAGTGTCCGTAGGGGACATAGGCAATGTAGTCAGGTATGGCTCCCCACATGTGTTGGCATGCAAGTCACAATTGCTATGATACAGAGTGGGACACATATGGACATGGTTGATCAGGAGAGATTGCATGTGGACCCAGCATCATAGGGTTGCTTGTAGCGATAAGTGTACGACATATGGCCAGTTGGCCTTTGCCCTGTGTATGGGAAGGGCAGGGGGTCCATGCTGGGCCAATCTACATCTGGCATGCATGCTTGTGGTGCTTGATGCCTCCACATCCCCTCCCCGGGTGGCACTCACATGGTGGTGGTGGGGGTGGTGGCTTAGTCCATGGCACTGTCAGGGCTCTATCGGGCACTGCTGTGCAGTCAGCAAGGCTGCACTGTGGTCACAGTGTTGGCAGGCTGGGCACATGTTGTGGGAGACGTGTACTTCCCTGTGTCTTTTCTGCCATGCCAACATGGGCAGGCCAACTGGGCCCGCAACATGCTGGTGTGACTGCTGCACAGTGTTGTGGTCGCTCACTCATCTCAATTTCGCGGGCACATGGTGCACCAGTAGGGTTGTGGTGTGCATGGCATTTGTTTTGTTCACATGCCACCCCTTCCCGCTGCAGCGACGCTCATGGCTGCTGTGGAGGGTGGCTGATGTGCCATCTTGTCACTCTGCCCTGTTTGCATGCCCAGCTTCTGGGTTTGCTGACTTGTTTCCCTGTCCACTGGGGCATCTTATGCTGGTCTGTCATTTCTGCATGCACTTATGTTGGGGTTGACTCACCTCCTGCCTCCTGGATGCTGGCACCCGCCTCTGCACTTCTGACTCTCTCTATCACTTCGATGTACAGCAACGTACTGCATTTCTCCTCACAGGTGGTGAGGACCAGTGGCTCCAGAGTGCCTCCTCCAGTCACCAGGGTCTCATAGCGGTGCTGGGACAGCAGTCCCAGTGCCCTGACCCTCAGGTCGTTCCACTGCTTGCTGCAGTCTTCTACATCACAGGGTACACCTGCCACTGCTGTCACCTACTTGCAGATGGCATTCCAGATGGCTGTTCTGCGCTGCCCAGTGGTCTCCCGCTGCCTACTGCCATAAAGTTTTTCACAGTGGGCAATGACCTCATCTGTGAGGACCACCAGCTCTCCCTCACTGAATTTGTGTTTGTTTAGGCAATGTTCTGCCACCTTGCCTCTTATACTCTCCTGGGATGCTCTTGCTTCTTTCCAGGACCGGTTGGCTGCAGGAAGTGGACATATTTAATGGATTGTGTTTTTCAAAATGGCACCTCAATGCTTTACATTACGGCAGTGGTGCAATTTCCACCGGTCTAATAGCGCGTGATCAGTGGCAGTAGCACTATTAGCATCGGTTAGTCAGTGGTAACCCTTATTTCAGCGCAGTTTCCACCAGGCACTAATAGCGTTACCACTGGAATTGGAGGCGTGTTCACACCAGGTTGTGATGCAGAGCTAACTCTGCTCCAATGCCCAGTGGTACGATATTTCCGCTCAGCAGAAATTGTGTCGGATTACTGCCAGACTTGTGATGATGCCCATAGAGTTTATTCTATTTTATCTGGACTATCGTTGCATTGCATTGTTTTATTTTTACGTGCATCGTCATTTTTATAATTCTCACTATCAATGCTATCGGTAATGAGATTTATTTTGTTTAAATTGGCCTGACTGTGATAGTTTCATCAACACACCAGACTATCCTTTACACTATTGGCATGTGATTTTTAGATGTGGCCATGTCTGAGAGGAAAGCTGTTACCTCAATTTCATCTCTGGACAGACAAAAAACGCTTTTTAAAATGTTCAAGCCAATTAAGGAGGCAAATGACTTAAGTCTGGAAATTAAAGAGGTTGTAAAACACTGTAAAAACACTGACCCCTAATGCTAATAATGCTGTGGTTCCAGTTGATGGTGTAGGTTCTAATTGCTCTAACTGTGTGGTTTTGGGTGGTGACTTTGATGCCATTGAACAGGATAATAATATTACTGTCATAGCTAAGTGTATAGGTGTGCTTTGTCCCAAGGAGCAAACCAAGGATCCACTGGATGATTCTGAGAGGAGAGCTGGTCAGATAGAGGGAAGAAATGTCTCCCTCTTGGCGGGTGTTATTTAGAAAAGTGGGCCGTCTTTACTTGGTGTCCCAGCCCCCGAAATTATTGAGATTTATCCCACAAGGCGATTGAGCCCATAGAAACTTTTGGAGGAAGGGTTGATTCTGCTGTAGTGGCTATTGATTTATCCACCCAAATTGACACAGAAGCAGTGTCTTAGAATGTGGTGCTCTCAAACAAAAATAGGGGGAGTGTTGTCATGTAAAACCAATCAGAGCATTGTTGTGGTCGATAATATTATTCCCACATCAAACTGATATGCTCCTTTGAGTGTGCTGAGCACTGATGTCATAATAGGAAGCCCCCATAAGCAATGATTGGGCTAACGATGTGTACCGCAGATACCTGGGACCCTTTGATGAGCACAGTATGCATTGTCACTAATAAGTGGGCTCCAACTGCCCTTCCTCCTGTTATAAATATCACAGCTTTAACCCGGATTAGGTATCAAATGAATGAACAACCTTACAAAATAGATGATGGGATGGAGGCTGTTGATTGAAGTAAACAGGGTAGTATACAGGGTAGACGGGTAGATACCTCAACCCAACAATGCTGTTTACTTTCATGGAATATAGCATGTCTACTGAAGCACATGGAAGACCCGAGCTGGCCAACATTCATCACAGAGTACCCAGCTTATCCTTTTTCAGAAAACATGGTCCACTGATTTAATGGAAATAAACGCTTACCAGTCCTAGCAGAAAAGTAGGAGTTCTGGAATTTGTAGATCACTGCGCTTGTCCACTGTGTTTACTGTTGCATCCTGCAGCAGGTGAGTAGTTGACAGGGCCCTAACGTCTTAATTGAAGTTCAAATTGGGTTAGGTTGAGGAACTAAATTCTAACCAAGCGCTGGAACCTTATGAATCTAGGCTCTTATGATAAATGAGAGCTGAGTGTTGCGTAGTGGTTGGTTTGCGAGTGCTTTTATTAGCCAATTGTGCTGACACGTGTCCTAGCATTGGCCTGATCATTTGGGTACATTTGACTCTGACTTGGAGTGTGGCCCCAAGGGAGATAGAAATACCAGAACTCCAACATCTGGTAGTTAAACTACCAGAAGATCAGTATATACTGCTCTTTAATGTGTATAGCAGAGCCAATTCAATTACAACCTTAAACAAAATCTATGAGCTAGTCAAACTGTGGGAAAGACACTTTTTTAATGGTCATATGAGATGTTAGCCTCCAAATTGAGCCTTTGAGTGATTTAGAAGGGACTTAGAAGGGATTGGGATGACCAGGAAGAAACCTGGTCAATGCTCACTCTATGTCCAAGCACAACTCTTACATCCATGAGCTATTCACTGAAGGAGGCAGTGACATACTCTTCATCACAGAAACATTAATATCAGATGACTGCAGGGTTGTAGGATATGAAGACATCAAAATCAACACCTCGACAGCAATCGTAGAGAAAATGCTGTTGCCCACAAGGATCATCTCAGAGTTTTAGCAGCACCACCTATCGACATCTCAGTATGCATGTCGGTAAACATACACATAAACCTTATCAACTAAACAAGCATATACTTCCTGTTAGTATACAGTCCTCCTTCATAGACCGCATCTTTGTAGAAAGACTTGGAGACATATTTCTCAACCTTATAGTGCAGCATACACACCTAATTAAACATGAAGGTTTCAATAGTTGGTTTGAAGAAACAAAGAACATTTCAACCAACTAACTGAGCTCCTACAGGGCCAGCCTTCACCTGATGAAAAAGGTTAAAGAGGCAACACGCTTAGCCAAAAACATCTGGGCACAATTTACTATGAAGATAGCCTGCCGACTACATACCCTTTTGTCCATGTACTGTGGATGGACCATCTCATGGTACTTTTTGTTCATGACACACTACTGTGCATGCTCCCTGATCACAAAGGACAAGCAACCACAAGCAGGAAAACTTAAAAAATATGTAACCTAAAGGAACCCAGAAAACGAATGGAGGACAACAAGCCAAGCATATCAGCACTGCAACATAAGCTTGGAGAGGAATTAGCATGAACACATTACAAATGGATTATAGAGGAGTAGGATAGTCTATGAATCAATTCACCCCATCAGATAAAAAACAACAGTAAGATGATTCACCTCCAAACTACAAATCCTGATCGCAACAAGTAAGCAGGATCAAGCAACAAAGAACATTTTCAATGAGCAAGCCAAAGCAGCATATCAGTGGTATAGCTGATGCTAAAAAACAGCAAGATGAAAGGCAAATACATTTCACTACATGGAATGCATCAAACAGCATATCAACTGCGGAAATAGATGTTCAAAATCATCAGGGAGATGGGAAATCCTAATTCTTCCAACAACTTGTGAATACCCTATGTCACATAGGGGACTGGATCAGTAGGTGAAACACCTCCATAGAATTGTGCATAAAGATATATTTGGTGACTGTTGCAGTGCAGGGTCAACATGACAAATGGGGGTGGTATAAGGTGCAACTCAAAGTGTCTGGACACTTGGCGGTCTCTAACTTCAATGCAGAGATAACTGAAAGTTCCAGAAGTCTATCAGGGTTGGAGAAGGGCTGGAGTTCGATTCCCAGGATGTGGAAAATAGGGAACCAAAAAAAGTCCCTTAAAGCAAAGTATCTGCAGTGTCAAAGGTCAATCCTACCTTTGGTTAAATAGTTTCCTTTACCATTGCTTTCTTGAGTTGTGTTGCATGTTTTAGGGAGTCCTGAACCCTTCTTTTAATTCTTTGGATATCTGGTTGGTCATGACGTTGAGATCTTGGTGACAATGTGATCAGGACTTGTTTGTCACTTCCAGGAAGTCCTTCGGCAGCCTGTTTGGGCTGCCCAAGCAATTTAAGGAGGATCCTATGAAGTGGCTGCGGCATATTCCACAATCTGGTGTGGAGGATGAGAGCTTCGGGCAGATGGAGTGTGAGGCAAACTACTATACCCAGGGCCCTTACATTCTATGCCTCCTCCCTATGGTTCAGTCACTCATTCCTTTCCCTTTCACACTGTCAGACCCATGTTTTCTTAACCTTTGCATGGCATTGTTCATCACCTCAGTTCTGCCTGCTATTATCTCTGTGTTCTAATAGTCTGTTTCCCAAACCATCCCTCGCAGAATTTCTATGTCTCTCTGTATTCTAGCTCCATTTTCTTCCTTAATCGCATGCCCTCACTTGTAATTTCATCCACCTCCTCTATGATCTCCATTACATCGTATTCACTACTTTGGGCCCACCTCCCTCAGTAAAATACCCCTATCATATATCATTCACCCTCTTTGCCTCTCTGAACACTACCAACCTTCAAACCAGCAAGTCCCTAAACCCCTTAATTTACTTCACCCCTTTGTTGGGCATCTGTATGTTTGCAATCAAATACTTCTACTATTCTCGAGAATCCTCCATCTTGTTCAACCCTCCTGCCACCTTCTGATGTTCACCCTTCTTCTCCGACTGATATAGACAACTGTCTCCCTTACTATGGTCCCCTCTCCCCGCCTCATGATCAAATTCAACAACCTTCTCCTCGCCAACTTCACCAAATGTCTCTAGTCTGACTATATCAACCTCCTTTGAATCATCTTCATCAAAACTCTTCTGTCTGACCACATCAACCTCCTCCCTAAAATCACCAACATCCTCCTGATGTTTAACCTCCTCTTTCTTAGCAATCTCACTGCCCTCCATCTGCAACCATCACTGATTTTCCCTTTGATCCTCCTCCTACTCCCTCATTTCCCACCAATTTCTGATCTGGACTAGCTTTGGCTACCTCTCCTCTGCTCCTCACCTTCTGCGTCCACTCCTCCTTCCATCTCTTAGGATTCTGTCCCTTTTCACATTTATCTCACTCCTTCCTCCAGCCTTCTTCAAATCCCACTTCTGTCTCTATTCTCCAGCACCTTCTTCAAACACCTACGCTGACATACTGAGGCTGTGTGTTTTTATAGTGCTGTGTTCCAACTTATCAGCCTCTCTTTTTTAACGGGCGGGTGCAGGGGTGTTTGCTAAGGTGAGTCTGGGTTGTCATCTCTGCCACCAAGTTTGGATTTCAGCCCAGATACAATACTTTCTTCATTCCCATTGGTTGGTCCTCGCTCTGCCTGTCAACCCTGGCCATGCCATCCATCCTCACCCTGTGTTAAGGGAACTCAGATGTGTTACTTCAGGTTGATGGTGTAGGACTTGACTAGTGGACCCAAATCTGGGGATGGATTTTAGTTCTGATGTGGGACTTGGGGCCGGCTCGTACATCCTCTTGGCTGGTCCTCTCTCTGACTGTCAAGCCCCACAATTGCCCCCAGGGTAGACTCACTTAGCCAGTCTGTTCTTAGCTGTTTGAGAGTTTATCCCTTCTGGGATGAATGGGTTGCTGACTGCTGGGTGTCTCTTCCTCCAATTGCCTTTTATAACTTTAATTGCATTTTTTTAATTGTATTTAAAAAAAGAAAATAATCAATATTTACAATAGTATCATATTAATTAAATACAAAGTACAAGTTCATTCTCTTTCAAAAGGAAAAAAGAAAAACAAATATCTCATAAAATAAACAAAATAATGATGAAATCACCAGACAACAAAATGTAAGAATTCAATTCATCAACAAATCATTTTACCAATTTCCTGATTATTGTTTACCTGATTTACATCAATGTTTCACCCCTACATTCATATTCAAACTATTAAGAAAATCTAAAACTGCAATTATTGACAACATAGAATTTCTATCCAATAAGTTAGCTCATAGGTTTTCATAATCAATCAAATCAGTTCTATAAACCAGGCACCTAAAATACAAAAGTCTTCTCAATTTTAAAACAGGACAATACATTATGAGGTGTTTCAAAGTCTCAACTGTGCTATAATCTCTGCAATAACTGAAAAAAGACCAAATCTTTTGCCAGTTGTGGTCTTTTATGCAGAAATTCTTGAGTTGGCCAAAGATTTAAACAAACTCTCATAAAAGAGTTAGGTAACTTGTTACTAGGGAAGATTTTCATGTTGCGGGGTAAACTGTTCAAGCTCTTATGCTCCCATTTCAAGTAGTCTGAAGATATTTAACTATGCAGTTATACACTGGTCCCTTTCTTTCCCTTTGTAGAGGTGAAGGAATTCTGGTACCTCCCGGAAGGGAGTTGAGTGGCCTGGTACTATCCATTTGGTGGGACTGTCGCTCGACTCTTTCATAGGGCAAGTAGCTACAGAGTCTCCAATTTACGTTAAAGTAAACATAATGTTCTTTTAGCTGGGTAGAGTTTGATTTCTTTGAACTCACATTGTCTTTGCTACCTGGTTTGAAGGCCTACTCCCTTAAAGAGAGCTTTTCCCCAATTGTCCTCATGTGACTGTCCCATGTCCTATAGAGGGGCCTAAGTGAAGGTGACCAAGGTATTCCACATTTAACTCTTTCTGGCCCATCTTCTGCTAGCTTGGGGAGCTACCTGACCCCTTTGGTTACTCAACAAGATATCTGCAGAAGCAGGTACAGGACTTTGTCACACCTCCCAGAAATATTGTGATAACCAAATGAACTAATTCCAAAAGAAGGTTAAGAGTATCCATCATGAAATAGAAACAGCACAAATTATCAAGAACATTGCAGTTCTTCTCAATGAATCCACACCATTACTACTTTGCTTAAGCAATTCAAACCCATCACTGAAGGGGAAATTCCCAAACTGGTGAAATAGAGCAACAGATTAGGATCCCAACCCACCTCTGAGCACCAGACATCTAATAAACCACATTAAGCAAGCTGATGCGAAGTCTTGTTTTTGCAGGAAACTCATCAAACAATCACTGGCAACAGGAATTACATGGAGATATTTCAAGCGCTCCATTTCTCAAAAATACTACAGGAAACTCATAACACCTGAAAAACTACCAACCAATTTCTAAAATCGCATTCCTAGATAAAATCCTGGATATCTATGTCGATGCTTACATTCTAAAATGTTTTGGTACAGAAGCATCCTGGACCACCCTATGTAGGATTTAGGTGAGGTGAAAGGAAGCAGCACACTTCTCCATGAGGGGCAATGTTATGATCATGTGGGACACAGATGATTAAACCAATTCTACCTATCTTGTGAATAAATATAATGCGATTGCTAGATCAACCATTGTATTGCAGTGATCTACTGCACTTAAGAGTAATAATTGTATATGCAATTGTTTTTTATGTGACATATGGTATCACAATTCTGGCCCAAATGTATGTGTGGTACACACTGAATACATCATTCCGAGAAACTGTATATCATTTCAGCACTGTCTCCTTGTCATTCGACAGGGGTCGAAGCACTTGTAGCTGCATGCATTGAGTATGGTCAGAAAGGCATTCAGAGGAGAAGGAGAGTGTGTTGTGGACGTCCGTAAAGCACAGTGGAATTCAGGAGATTGTCACTCTCTGTAACTTCCTTTCGTTCTCTGTAACTTCTGTGGATGTGATGTTAAGCACTTGCCTGGTGTACCTTTGGTATACTGGGATGAAAATTCAAGCTTTGTAATCCCCTCTTCAACTGGGAGAGCCACTCAATTGAATGCATCCCAGGTATTCGATCTACCCCACCAAGGTTATTTTGTTTTATACAATGGGCATTACTGAGAGTGCTTTAGTTCACTGATTTGTATTTTTTATTATTATTTGGATGCCCCTGATTTATAATAGATTTTACCTAAATCTATTTATTTTTTTGGTACACTGCCTATTACAATTTAATTAGAATTAATATTCTGTTCACTATTTATTGTTATTTATGTATGCATTGATTGTATGTTTTTGATATACCGCACTAGCTAGACCAAACTTTGTGCTCATTCCATGTTCCATCTCTCTTGGCACATCACATCATAACACATCTCCTCTCCTTCTGTTACCACAACCTTTTATCACCATCGCAATCCTATTTTTATTCTACACCTGACCTCCTCTTCTCTCACTGAACCTCTCATCACTCTTTCTACCAAAACGGGTTCAAAATACAAGTCACCTTTTCTTTTTACAATGCCTTTCTTTATTCTGACCCAATGTCCACATTGATCATACAATCCCTTTTTTTCCTCTCTTTACATTCTCTTTCAGCACCCACTTTGCTTTCTTTTACTTAATCCTTCCACTCAACTCATTCACTACACAGTATGATTTGCTTCCTCTTCCTAAACATGGTAGCACCAACTTTGTATTGGCTTTCCAACCTCTCATCAGTCCAAAAGGGCACACTCATGTAATAGCATGTGGTGACATGTGCAAGTCATATCATCTCTCCTGCACAGCCACTCTCCTATCCTTGCCATGTACACCAGCCATTCTAATGGCCTCCATTATGTATGTATTATTTCTCTCCACCATCCCATGATCTTCTTGGTGATGCAATGCAGACTGTTTATGTTTTATTCACATTTCATTTTTTTAAAAAAATACTCCTGAAAGCAGACACCAATAAATTGTGTACCATTATCAGTAAGAATGCCATTCAGCACACCCTCTCTCACAAATACTGCCTGCATAAATTCAACTATCCTCTCACCATGTGTCTCCAATACTATCTTGTATTCAATCCACCTGGATAGCAAATCCATTAGGACAATTATTTATTTTCCACGACCACTTCCCATCTCAGCTGGACCCAACATTTCCATTGCCAAATTTCCCCACACTTTGCTTGGCACTTCAGTCTCCTCTCCCTTACCTGCTTTACCACACTCCACACAACCATCTAGTCTGCTTTCTACCTCACGGTTGAAGCCAGGCCAAAAATATTCTCCTCTTATAATATCCTTGGTGCCTGTGACACACACATGTCCTTCATGTACTTTTCACGAATACCCAAAGGTACAATGACCCATTTTCAGTGGTATACCAGACCCTCCACTACACACAAATCATCTTGCACCTTCCAAAAAGATCTCTCTCTCTGGTTTAACAAACCTTTAGGTGGCCACCCCACGCAACATAATTTGTAACATTCATAAAAGCCTCATCCTTGTCCATTGCTTCCAATCACTCTCCCTTAGTCACTATGCCATCATAGTTCACATATATCATTTCCGAAATGTGCTCTTGTCCACTTCCTCTTCCTTTTGACCTCCCAAACCCGATAAGTGATCCACTAAAATGTTATCACATCCTTGTATCACTTCAACATATCTTGTCACCAGCTCACCACTCTTCTAGATACTTTTCTTACACCTGTTGACTCAAATATACATTTAAGCAGCATATGGGCAGTCTGTATCACAAACTCCATACCACACACAAAATTGTGAAACTTTTATATGGCCCAATGGCATGCCAATGCCTCCTTTCTAAAACAGAATACTTCTTTGCCGGTCCCCTTAGTACTTGTGAGTCATGAGCAATGATCTCCTCCTCTCCTTCATCTTTGATTTGGGACAGTTCACTCCCACTCCACCATCACTGGCCTCCACAGTAATAACACTTCTTCTCCGTGTATCAAAAATGTTTAATGCCTTTGCCAAATCTATTTCCTCCTTAATTCCACACATTCTTTCTCACATGCCTCATCCCCTACAAATTCTTCTCTTTTCTTTAATAACTTCCACATTTCTATCAGTTTATCTGTGACATGTTTAACAAATGGCCGGCAGAACACAATCCATCGTACAAATGATCTCTGTTCACCTTTAGTTGCTGGACTCGCAATCTTCTTCATAGCATTCACCATATCACTCTTGGGCCTTAAGCCTGAAGCTGATATTTCATGTCCCTGATACTCCACTTTCTCTTTTTAAATACACACTTCTCTTTTCTCAACGACACCCCCTTTTGTTCGAGGATCACCAACACTTGTTACAAAATCAGGTTGTGTTCTATCTCATTCTCACCACACACTAAAATATCATTCTGAAAATAAAATACTTCTTTCATTCCTCCAAAATTTGTCGACCACTTTTTGAAACACGGACAATGCTGATAGCAAGCCAAATAGCATCCTCCCAGACTGGACAACTCCTTCAGGGGCTATGAATGCTGTAAATGTCCGGATCTCTTCTTCTAACGCAATTTGCTGATACGTGGAAGTCAAATCTAATTTGGAAAACACCTTACCCTTGCCTATCATGGATAATATTTCATTCATATTTGGTAATGGATGCCTATACATTACAACACATTTGTTTAACCCTTGCAAGTCAACACACAATCTCAGTTTACCAGTGGGTTTCTTTACTACCACTACAGGCAAAATCCACTGTACACCTCCCGCTCTCTCAATAATACCTTGCTTTTGTAGCTTCTTGATTTTCTTCTTTACTCCTTCGTTCAGAACCAATGGTACTGATCGCAATTTTTAGGCCACATGTATACTTCCCTTGTTCATAATTATTTGATGCCTCATCCCCTTAACTTTTCCTACACACTTTTCAAAAACGTTTTTGAATTTCTCGCAAACAGCTGCATTCTCAACCTGTAACACTTATTCCAACATATTAGGATCAATTAAAATCTGTAATTTCTTTTGGTCACGCTATGCTAATAAAGTTGCACCCTTTTTTGTTACATGTATCTTCCCTTGAGCACATCTACATCTAAAGTTAAACTGAGCATCAACATATCCTAAAAATTCTATTTTATCAAGATTATACCCTTCAGGAATCGCATCTGCTTTGTGTAAATTTCAGATAGCTCCTCCTACTACCCGCACATACACATCCTTGAGCATAAGTGATATTTTTGCACCTGAGTCAGCCATCATAGATACCTCTCTCCCATTCACACAGATTAAGGCATATAGACTCTCACACCTCTTCTTCTACTCCTTGAACTACATTCACTGTAATACCTTCAATTGGATTGTCCTTCTCATCTTCAGAGGATGCCCCTCCTCTTCAGCCACATACAAAACTTTCTTTTGTGAAGATTTTAAGCTTTTACAACAATTACCAAAATACCCTCTTCTATTACATTTGTAGTACACTGTCTTACAAATGGGGCATAGAAGAGAAGCAGCTCAATGTGACCCACTCGCACAACAAAAACATAATCACTCCTCCCCTTTTTGATACTTGACTTTGATCCCTCTATTTTCAACACCACTCCTGTGATTAGTCTTTTCCCTGGCCTTCTTTTTCAGTTTATCTTCAAACACTTTTCAAACCTCAACCTTGGTATACTTATTTTAATCAACTTTGCTATGCATGCCAGCAAGTCTTTTATGTGCTTAGCAATATCTAAAGCTTCATCTAGGGTGGGCTCATCTTTTAACCAAAGTTCTTCCCTCATTTTATTATTATTGCAATGTATCATAAATTGGTATCTAATGTGCTTGTTGAAATGTGTTGTACCAAATTTGCAAGACAGTAACAAGTGGAGAAGTGCAGTAGCATATTCTTCCACATTCTCAAAGTTGTTCCTGTACTTGTACCCCATAATTGTAGCATTCCAGATTGGTACTAGTTTTATGGTTAAAATGTTTATCCAATTTCAAAAGAGTCACTTCAAACTCATTGGCAGTATCTCCATCTCCCGTCTCACTTAATGGACGAAAGTGTCAAAAGTACATTGGACTTCATAACCTAGAAAGTGCATTAGCAAGGAAACCTTCCTATCATTGCAAACTGAATTACAACATGCAGTCTTTATGTAATGCAGAAATCCCTTCTTCGATTGGCTCCATGTTACTTTCACCAGACCAGGTGATGCCACATACGTTCCTGGTCCTGGCATACCTGGCATAGCCATGCTGCTAACTTTATTGGGATTTATTGGGCATATATATATTTCAGAAAGGAAGTCTTCATTAAAAGCACAACAAATTGAATGCACTCCTGGGAACAGCCGAAAAGTGAAAATGTCCTTTCAGCAGAAAAAGGGAAAACATCACTGCAAAGCCAGATAGCACACCATATTCCTTATTAGTAGTTGTGCGTCGGAAAAAAGGAAAAACTTGGACAGAAAATGACACGTTTCGCAGTATATCAAGTGCTTGATCATGTAGGTTTGAATCAACACAGATAATGGACTATATTTAATGCCGTGGCAGCTCTATGATAATATTTGCAGAGTGTCTCCATGTCTCTAACAAGACATCGTAGGTATAATCAGTCAGCCATCTTGTAACATTATGGATCCCATGAATGCTAATGCATACAACGAGCATTCATTTCCTTAAAATAGCAAAACATTTCATCATTAGACTGCCGCGGAACATTATCGCGGGAGTGGGACTATCTCAATTCAAAATAACAACAGGCTAAAACATACACGTCATGTGACAACCTGAGCAAGCTCATGATGGGTGGGCTAATTGTAAATAAATAAATAATTTATCCCAGTACGATTGATCGGCCCAAAAATAAATGGAAATAACCATATATGTTAATTGAATTTTCTAAACCAAAATTGCTAGAATTGAGCACTATGGCGCAACACTAGCGGAAATCTGCATGCTTGCAGATATAATCTCTAATTGACATAATGCCCTGCCTCCATATGTAATGCGGCTGTGTCAATATAGTCATGTTATAATACCTAATTTATGTATGAGCAAGCTTAGAAAGAACATCACAGGGACATTTCCCATTACAGAACTGTGCAAATACGCAAAAAGGTGTGCAAGATATATGAAGGCAGCAATAATTTTCCAAGCAATAAAAATAAAGTGCATAGTGCTCTCCGTCCATGCATGCAACTCCTGAAATAGACAACAGATTAGTTCTATATTCATGAGAAAATTTAGTTAGACCCCTCAATATTAAATAGAAGGGAAAATATCCCTTAAAAATACGTTACTCAGACTTTTTGAGTGCATGCATGTACTGCTAAAAATCAGAAAAAAGAATGCTGCCTCTCAGTAAAGTGCATAGTGCGGGCAAATATTGCTTTCCTCTAAAGTGCATGGTGCATAAAGATGTTCCTTTTTATATAGTGCCTGGTGCAAGAGTTCTTGCATGTTAACAACTAGCATGTTCTCATACATTAGGATATAATACAATTAATAGGATACCTACATGTGACACTCTGCATGAATACCTTAAACTACAGCAAGCTAAACATAATACGGCATGTCCAAAGATCTCTGTGTTCAATGGACTCCTTAATGAGTCACAAAACCTAGCCCAGCTGACTTAATATAATAAAGATAAAAAAATCACTCAGTCTAAAAAGAAGCAGACTAAAACCAACAATTCATATGTGTTTTTAGCAGATTGGAATCAAATGAACAGATAATTAAATGTACTTTCTAGCAAGCACATATGCAACCGTGACAAGAATAATGCCCAAATGGGCGAAGTGGACAGCTCCATTTGATAAAAATACAAATACAAAGTACACTGCAATACACACAGTTCAGGGTGGTAATGGGCAAAAGTCCTCACGTGCCCAGAAACGTGTACAGATCCTCATAGAGGCTATGGCCTCTGTTTTCTTTTCTTAAGGTCCAAAATACATTTAGTTTATAATTGCCTCAACGGATGCTCATGGTTGCCTCCTCTGAATGGTTTGGAAATTGTGTTTATACCAAAAAACGAGAACCCCTCTAGTTTTCCACCATGTTCGTTCTTAAAATGGGGTGCCATTGGGTATGTGGGATCATCATTGTTAATTGCACTGATATGTTGAAGCACTCTCAATTTCAATTTGCCTTTTGTGCTCCCACATACCATTTATCAAATGGGAAGTTTAACACGTACACCACAAACTCAGTTCCATATGTAATCATGGATAAAATCTTAATATTCTGTCCTAAAATTGGGTGTAAATAACCTGTGGTACTGACAGCATAACTACAGGCTTTACATTTTGAACATTTTTGAAAATCTGTTTTTTTTAATATTCATCCAGCTGCCCCCCCCAATGCATTGTTAAGAGGACTCATGAAACTGGGTACAAGCATGTCTTTGAAAGAGGTGGACCTATGAAATGTAATATTCATTTTGTCATCAAGAATACTGCTCAAATGTTCATCTAGTTTGAAAACATTCCAGTGTCTCTGCATGATCTGCTGAATATTCTGAACTGTAGGTCAAAATAAGACGTGTATCACTTTTGTTTGTGGTCTTGTCTTGCATACTGTTTGAAACCAATAATAGTGATATGTATCCCTGGCTTTTGTGAAGGCTCTCTCAAGTACTTTTTTAGGGTAACCTCAGTTTTTGAATTTTTGCGCTATCAAATGTGTCAATTTCTGAGCAATTTCTCCAGATGCAAATAAATTTCCCATATGGGATACTCCACTTTAGGGCCATGGGATGGTTGCTCTTCGCATGAAGTGGTATATTAAAACTGGTCGGTTTCCTATATAGGCTGGTAGTCAATTCTCCTTGGGCCACAGTAACAAGAATGTCCAAAATATAATTTCCGTCTTACTATGGCTCTCTGTGAATTTCAAATTTAATTCATTGATGTTCAATGCTGTGACAAAGTCCAACCATTCCAAACTCGTAGCATCCCAGATAACAAACAAATCGTCAATTTAGCATAGCTATAAATCTATCTTTGCCGTATTTTCACTGTTTCTGGGATGCCAGACCATTAACTTCTCCCACCAGCCCATTGTCAAATGCGCATATGAGGGGCAAACATAGTGCCCATAGTGGTGCCTTGAAGTTGGATGAAAAACTCTTTGTTGAAAAGAAAACAATTTCTGGTCAAGCAGACTTTGATCATCTCCAGTATCATATGACCATGTTGAAGGTAATTCGTAGACCTGGTATACAGAAAATATTCACATGCATTCAGGCTATTAGAGTGTCTAATCGATTTATAGAGGGAGACTACATCCAATGTCATTAACAAATAAGAGGATTCCCATGGTATACCTTCTATCCAAATCAAGAAGTCTTTGGTATCTTTTAGATATGAAGGTAAAGTAGTCACAAAAGATATCAGTTTCTCATCAACAAATCTTGAGATATTTTCCAACAATGCCACACACAAAGATGCTATTAGTCTGCCCAGGGGTTTTGTCAAACTCTTATGAACTTTGGGCAGGAAGTAAATCGTTGGAATAATTGGGAATTTGGGATGTAAAAACATACATATATGTTCGTCTAGCAAATCTCTCCCTTTCCATGTTTGTAGAAATTCACATAATTTATTACTAATGGCCTGTGATGGATGATCCTTCAACTTAGCATAGCAGTGTTTATCCAACAATTGTCTTTGGGCCTCTTTTTTATAGTCATCCTGGTTAATAATGACTGTGTTAGCCCCCTTATCCAACGGCTTGATAATATAAGCCGTCATACCACCCAGTGTGTAACCGTGCGTTGTTGTAGCAGGGTTATGTTTTTTTGTGAGGAACCCATTTAATCCTAATCTTTTTAAGGTAATTGATTACCTAATCTTGGAAAGCCTCAATATGGCCTCCCGGGTTGAACATGGGGTTAAATCGCGATTTGACCTTGAGCTCAGTCTTTCCTGGCCAATTAATGTCCATGTTCACGGATCCCCGTTCTTGGTCTAGAATATCTACAAAGTCTGTGTTCTCAGTTTCCAAGTATTCAAGGTTCCGAAGAGTAAAAGTGTCCTGAATTGAAACATCAGTATATCCTTGCTGGCGAACCTTTGGCTTGGGTTTGGGTAGTGTCATGATTCCTGCCCCTCATGTCCCCAGCCCTCCAAGATGTCAGGCTGGAGCCAGGCCACGATCACCTACATGGCCCTCAAGGGTCTCTCCATCCCTCCAAAGACTCACTTGGAGTCAGACTTGTCACTTGTGGCACCAGACTCACTCACTCCCATAGGATAACATTGGGGATTGGGCTTGTAGTGCATTGATGGGAACAAGATGGATGCCCCCACATATTTCGGTTCCCAGAACTGTATGTGCGGTCTAGTCTTTTGGGTGTGGTTCAGCCCAGAGACCCTTGGGATATCCAGAGACTATTTAAGCCACACCCAGGCTTAGAAACATGCTTTGTGTTTTCTGCACCTGCAGCGTGACACTCACCGTGTTCGGATCGGTCTCCAGTAGGCCTGTAACTTTCTTCTGCGCTCAGCTCCTGCAAGAACAAGAACACCGTTAAGAACAGCCTTACCTTGTGGCGCTTCTGCCCATCATTCATCGCTCCTTCTGTTCTGCGGGCATCTTCGGCAGTATCATTCCCATCGCGGCACGCCGCTTCCTAAGGAAAAGGGAAAGGAACAGAAAAAAGGCATTAGTAAGCATTCTGAAAATCTTCGCTTATTTTTAAATACTGTACGAGCTTCAAACGCTTATCTGAATTGCAGCCGCTCTGGGAGAACTCTGTCTCCGGAACTTCTCATCCATCTGCAAGAGGGAAAAGACTCTCCAGGTTAGCGTGGAAACATATAGAGGCGCTGCATACCACGCTTACCCACCGCATTTGTTCTTCATAACCGGCATCCACGCTGAAAACGTCACGGCACCTAAAAGACACAGAAAAAGAACTCAATTTGATGCAAATATGAAAGGGGTGCATCACACATCGCGCTCTCACTCACCTTCAGCGCTACTCATCTCAGCAGCACACCGCCATCCTCGGACGCCGGCCATCATCTAAGGAAGGAAAGGAAAGAAGTTAGAGAACTGTTCAAAAGACTCATTATACTTACCTGTCAGAGTATTGCCAGTGAAGTAACTAGGCAGCAACGAGCCCACATCAACCAACGCGCCCCTGCGCTGAAAGCAGGACAGAGAGCACACTATCCAAGAAAACAAGGTGAGCTGTGCATCAAAGGGAAGGGTTGGACCCTGGGGAAGAAGGGGTTCAAGCACACAGAGACAATAGGGAGTTAAACTGTACCAATCCTGTGTTTCAGGAACAGTCTCCAGTCGAATAGCCTCCAGGGAAGGGTTTAAGGTCGTAAGAGGTCAGAACAGGCTGAGTGACGTCCCCGTGGATACCAGGTGAGCGTTACAGAATGCAAAGCCTCACATCAAAATCCACCTGGGTGTCATGGAAATGTCAGAAACCGACCAGTTAGCCCACATGTTTGGGCATCTACGTTCCGAAGTACATGCAGCCAGGCAGGAGTCCAACACCCTGAGGAGAGTGCTGATAGTAGCCAAAGAACGCATTGATGATTTAAGCCGGCAACTTCTCCAGTCACAAGCAGGGCTTGCACCATTGCCAGGAAGCATGCCCTCGATGCCAGCGCCATCAGCCAATCCCATTCAGATAACCCTTCCTGGGGCAGTTCCCTTGGCCCCGCCCGAACGATTTACGGAGTATCCTAAGAGGTTTGCAACGTTCATGAATCAGTGCCACCTGCACTTCCTTTGTAGGCCAGGGGCCTTTCCGAATGTCCAATCACGGGTCGCTTTTGTGCTATCCTACCTGAGTGGTAGTGCCGCGGACTGGTCTGTACCCTTTGTGGCCCAAGACGATCCTTTGCTGCATGACTTCAGGGGCTTTCAGCAGGAGATGGAAAAGCTGTTTGCCCGTCGTACTCATGGGCAGGCATTAGACAACGAACTTCTGTCCCTACGCCAAGGGAATCAAGACCTATTAACATACATAGCCACGTTCAATAGACTCATAGTTGAAGCAGAATGGCCAGTGGAGAAGAGAACCACGTTATTTAATCAGGGGTTGCGGGGGGAGCTCAAGGATGTTCTCGCACAAGTAGTGAACCCCGCCAAAGACTGCTCAGAATTCATTGACCTTGTTGTTAAACTGGATCATAGGTTGCAGGACCGAAGAGCAGATCAAACCAGACCGGACCCTCGACCTATGTATGTGCGTTCAAAGGATAATACTGCCCGAACAACGGAAGGTTCAGGAGAACCAATGCAAATCGGGGGGGTCAGATCCTCCTTGACTAAAGCGGAAGGGATAAAAGGAGACAGCAGCAGTTGTGTCTGTACTGTGGAAGGTCAGGTCATTTCCTTCAAGAGTGCCTGTGATGCCACCGAGGAGGACTGTAGGGGCCACAGACAAGGAAGATACCATCAAGGAATCGGAAAACTCCCCAGCCCGGCAAGTGTAGTGGTCCACTTGTTGAGCGAAGAAAGTGAACTACAGACCTCAATTTTTACACTATCTGTGGTCTTTATCAATCACCAACAACCATCTCGGATGCACGCAGTAAGAGCATACATAGACAGTGGAGCCGTTGGTGTAACGCTTACCTGCACTCTGCGGGGACACACACTCTCTATCTACTTATCTGATATTTTTTCTCAGCGAGCGATGCTTCTAATCTCCTGCTACACAGCTTGTCTCCCCCTATGAATACACAGAAAAGATTCTTAGGCTATTTCTCAACCCTGTTCCCCAATTTTTGTTAAGTAATTCCCCTGAAAACTAATTACCTCATGTTTTTCTGCAGGGAGCTCTCCATCCTGCTTCTGAGCAGAGGCTCTAGTTCTGAAGAGGGTCTTTTGCTGGAGAATGACCTTTTAATTAAGGATTGTGGGGAAGCTGCTCTTAATGACTTTCGTGAATCTAGAATGAATTTAGGAGGGGCACCTGCCCTACGGTGAAAACAATTCCAAACAGGTAAACACTGAGGAGATGACTTCTGTACAACATAAGCGTAGACATGCTTTTCCCCAGAAAACTGTGAATGAAAAGTAAGGCAATGGAAGAATTCACATGGGTAATGGCTAGTCAAACTTCCAATGCGTCACAGAGGTAACTTAATCTTAGCAAGCGTGACTAGAAATGTGTCTTTCTCCTCAGAGGAATTCTCAGCAAGGACGATCAATATAACCACAAAGGATATCTGCCTTCACAAAAGGATTGCGTTTTCAACTGACCAATGTACACAATGAGACCTATGTGTATATGAGCGTGCAGCGGGAACTCGGCAGGAATGTCGGAGCGCATAAGCAGGAAAGGCTCGACGTGAATCAAAATGCTACCCCTGCACTACGCGCTGTGTATGGCCACCTTCCTCAACTGAGCAGAGCACAGAATGTGCGTCAAAAGGAAAATGCCAACGCGCACAGCTAGATAGCAGGAAATAAACAGGATTTCAAAATCACTTCACAAAACCATTTACATACGCTGCCAAAACAACATACCTCAGAAAGCAGATAAAACATGGACACAATACAATGCAAATTGTACTTGCGATAACAGGCTCGAACTGCCGGGGTGAACGGAGGGATAAACCTCTCAACGTGACAGGAAAAAGAGGAGAAGTTTGGAAAGGAATATTCGGGGAGGGTTTGGAGAGGGAGAGGAATGGTCTCTAAGACTAGGAGGATATGCAGGGAATATGCTAAGAAAAACACTCGCAATTCTGCAACATTAAGTTTCTCTGTGACAGGACTTGGGTAAGCATCACTATGCAATGCAGAAAACGAGAGGGGCTTATATAGCTACAGGGTTTGAACACCTAGACAGCACTGCAATCTTCATGCGGCTAACTTGGCAGCCATGTTGTGTTTCTTTTAGAAGTAACCACTTAGCCTAAAGAAGTAAACAGCATAGCTTGCTCACCAACTAGGAATATTAAACAGAGAACCTGAAATTGTTAAGAACTTTTTTGGGCATCTTTTTGGTGATCATGACAGTTGGGAATTACATCGGCCAGGATCTTGCGGCAAAGATGGGGCTTCCATTACGCACTAAATCAACCACCGACACTGTTGCCCAAATCTACACAAAACTAGACCTGAGGGGGGCATATCACCTTGTGCGCGTAAAACAGGGGGGACGAATGGAAAACCGCTTTTCACACCAAATACGGCTTGTACGAATATCAAGTAATGCCTTTGGCCTTTGCAACACGCCTGTTGCATTTCAATACTTCAAGAAAAATGTCCTACGGGAATTGATTGATGTCTGTGCTCTAGTGTACCTCGACAATATCCTAGTATATTCCGCATCAGAGCAGGACCACGTTAAACACGTCTGATCCGTATTGGAGAAACTCTGTCAACACCAGCTCTACGTCAAGCTCGAAAAGTGCTCATTCCACGTCTCCGAGGTGGAATTCCTGGGCTTTATTCTCAGCCCGAATGGAATCCGAATGGATGTACACAAGGTAGATGCTATCCTGAACTGGCCATCCCCAAATTCATTCAAGGGGGTTAAAAGTATGCTGGGTTCTGCAAACTTCTACCGCCGGTTCATCCCAGGATTTTCGCAAATCGTTCATCCCATCACGTCATTACTAAGGAAAAGCAGTAAAAAGTTCCAGTGGACAACAGAAGCTGAGGAGGCTTTCCAGGAACTCAAAGCAAGATTCACATCTGCCCCAATCTTACGCCACCCTTGCCCTGATCTCCCATACCTGGTGGAAACAGACACCTCAAGCATGGCTATGGGAGCCGTCCTCTCACAAAAGGACCCCGAAACGGGCCAGTTACACCCTGTTGCCTTCTGGTCGCGTAAATTCACACCCCCTGAACTCAATTACGCTATCACAGACAAAGAACTCCTGGCCATTAAGTCAGCCTTTAAGGCATGGCGGCACTACCTCTTGGGCGCCAGACACAGAATCACCGTAATAACTGACCACCGGAACCTCCAGTACCTAAAAACGGCAAAGGGCCAATCCTCACGACAACTACGTTGGGCTATTTTTTTGCTGAGTATGACTACGTGATTACATTTCGACCAGGGGTGAAAAACAGGAAGGCCGATGCCCTTTCCCGTATGGGGGTGGAAGAGCAAGGGTATCAGACCCCTGACCCAATAGCAATCATCCTGAGTGACAAGCTCCTACGAATCACATCAACCATAACTCAGAAAGAATTACATGAAGAAATCCAAAACCTGATGAGTCCGGAGCAATTACAAGCGTGGAGTGTTCAAGGAGAACATTACATGATAAAAGATCAGTTGCCCTACTTCAGGAATCGTTTATTCTTACCAAACCAAGAACTATGAGAACAAGTCATATCTGGTTATCATGATTCCTTGATCGAGGACCAGCCTGGAAGCGCTAAAACCCTAGCCAAGGTAAAACGAAATTATTGGTGTCCCACGTGGTGTAAAGACATTATCCAATTCATCCTATCTTGTGGAGTGTGTGCTCAAAACAAATCATCAAAGCAGAAACCGCTGGGCTATTACAACCATTGGAAATCCCACCAGAACCCTGGCACACGTTGCTCCTCGATTTTATTACTGACTTACCACCCAGTCAACGGTTTAACACTATTCTTGTGGTCGTGGACCTATTTTCAAAAATGGCACATTTCATTCCTCTTAAGGGGCTCCCAAATGCTTCCACTCTGGCAAAGGTATTTCTTGAAGGCATTGTACGGCTCCATGGGTTTCCTTCTGTTTTGGTGTCAGACCGAGGTACTCATTTCGTATCTAACTTCTGGAGAAAATGCTGCTCTATGCCCCAGATCGACATCTGGCTATCCACCAGTCACTATCCCCAAACGGATGGTCAAACTGAGAGGACAAATCAGATGCTCGAGCAGTATCTGCGTTGCATGTTACACCAAGCTGAAGGAAGCTGGTTCGACCTATTATGGATAGCTGAATATGCTTATAATAATTCCCTACACACCAGCACTGGGCAGACACCCTTTTATACCATGTATGGCAGGCACCCACGTACTTCTGAGTTGGACGTTCCTACAACACTGGAAATGCCAGCAGTCAAAACCTTGCACACAACCATTTCTCAAACCTTTAAAAGGGCAGCTGAATACCTACTTCATGCTAAGAATCGCCAAAAGAAGTTTGCTGATCAACACTGAGCAAAGGCCCCCAACTACCAAGTGGGAGACTGTCATGATGCCCGCTCCCGGGGAGCCGGTTCAAGCCCGGCGTCCCCGAAAGCAGACATCCAGTCCCCAAGGAAGGACCCAGCAACCCCTTATAGGGGCCCTTTGGACAGTGTCCTGGCACCTATGGCGCCAGGCTCATAAAAGACATCAGTCCTGGCGCCATGGGCGCCAGGCTCATTATGGGAATGCTTGGGTGCACTTACCTGATGCAGACCATGCTGCAGGATCCCGGCCTCCTTGAGGCCTGAAAGGAACTACTTTACCTGTGGGACTAATTTACCATCCGGGCGTGGTCAGGGAAGGATACATACCTGATTGGAGGAAGGATACATACCTGGAACTTCTTCCAAGGCTATTTAAACCCCACCCGAACAGCCACACGTGCTTTGCGTTGTTCTGCATCTAGCAGCTGGACGCTCACCGTGTCTGCTCCTGCATCCTGACTTCTGACACGCCTGCCAGCATCCTGGATCACCTGCAAAGGAAGAGAAGAAGAGAACAGAAGAAGGGAAAGTCCTTACCTGCTAAATCCGCATCCCGGAGACATCTCGCCGACAATCCTGAAAAGGAAGACTTTAATTTAAAAGCTCATCACGTCGATCGCTGCAGCGCCTCATTCCACTCACCTTCTCAGGGCCCCCCCATGTTCAGCAGCGATCATCCGGATTCGCAGTCACGCCCCAGCGCCTAGGGAGAAAAACACCAGAACAAAAGGTGAGAGAGAGAAGGGAATAAGGAAAGCTAAATCTCCATGTTAAGACTTACCTGTTGATTCATTCCCTCTTCAATTCGGGTCCGCACCGCATCCTGGCATTTCCAGACCCTGGCCCCTAAGGGGAAAAAGAGACATCAGCGTTAATGAGCGAATGAAAAGACATTACCAAAAAACGCTCATTAAAGACTTACCTGATTTCTACAAGGATTTCACCTCTCATCTCGGGTCGGTGCCTGTTCCCCGGCATTCCGTACCCCGGCCCCGATGGGGAAAAAGACACTAGCATTAGTACATTAATGCATGGACACAAGGGGAACCTCTTATCAAAAAACTTACCTGGAAGCCAAGCAAGTTTGGTTCTCACCAATCCGAAAATCCAGTGAAGTAACTGGATACCAACGCGCCCCTGCATCAGAAGCAGGATGGAGAGCTCGTCCTTCCAGACCCTAAGGTGAGACGCTATGAGAAATCACAGAAGGAGGGTGAGAGGGGAAAGTGGGAGGCCGATTGCATTACCCCGCAGACAGTTAATCCCCTATTTTCGCCTACAGAAGGATACTTCTGCGAGCCAGACAAGCCAGATTTGGGGGCCCGGTCCAGTCTGTTTTCCGAACCCTGCGCATCACCTTAGAAGAGGTCACAGCAGCGCGAACCAGGCCAGCGCCTCCGTGGGAGTCAGGTGAGCGTAACAGAGACAAAGTCTGGCTGGCGTCTAAACACGTGTCCATTAAAGGAGTCCGAACTTTCTGTCCAAGATACCAGGGTCCATTCACCATCACCTCCGTGATAAATCCTGTGGCTGTCAGACTAGCTTTGTCGTCAAACATGCAGATTCATCCTGTGTTCCACGTGTCTCTCCTTAAACCTGTTCAACCTGGGACCCGGGTAGCAACGCCACCGCAGCCAGTAGTAGTCGCCAGGGAGCCAGAATTCGAAGTCAAGGACATCCTAGATTCAAAGTATGTCAGATCCAAATTATACTACTTAGTAGACTGGTAGGGGTATGGTCCACAAGACAGGACATGGGAGCCTTGTGAGTACATCCATGCACCTCGCTTGCTTAGACGATTTCATCAAAACCATCCAACCAAACCAGGACCAGACAGAAGAGCCACCTTGAGAGGGGCCTTGGGGGGAATGCTGTCATGATTACTGCCCCTCATGTCCCCAGCCCTCCAAGATGTCAGGCTGGAGCCAGGCCACATTCACCTACATGGCCCTCAAGGGCCTCTCCATCCCTCCAAAGACCCACTTGGAGTGAGACTTGGCGCTTGTGGCATCAGACTCACTCACTCCCATAGGATAACATTGGGGATTGGA
The DNA here is from genome assembly GCF_040938575.1 of Ambystoma mexicanum. Taxonomy (NCBI): domain Eukaryota; kingdom Metazoa; phylum Chordata; class Amphibia; order Caudata; family Ambystomatidae; genus Ambystoma; species Ambystoma mexicanum. The sequence goes on from NC_090933.1 coordinate 146,276,064, forward strand.
CTTGTAGTGCATTGATGGGGACAAGATGGAAGCCTCCACATATTTTGGTTCCCAGAACTGCATGTGCGGTCTTGTCTTTTGGGTGTGGTTCAGCCCAGAGACACCTGGGATATCCAGAGACTATTTAAGCCACACCCAGGCTGAGAAACATGCTTTGTGTTTTCTGCACCTGCAGCGTGACACTCACCGTGTTCGGATCGGTCTCCAGTAGGCCTGCATCTTTCTTCTGCGCTCAGCTCCTGCAAGAACAAGAACACTGTTGGGAACGGCCTTACCTTGCGGCACTTCTGCCCATCATTCAATGCTCCTTCTGTTATGCTGGCATCTTTGGCTGTGTCATTCCAATCCCGGCACGCCGCTTCCTAAGGAAAAGGGAAAACAACAGAAAAAATGCATTATTAAGCATTCTGCAAATCTTTGCTTCTTTTTAAATACTGTATGAGCTTCAAATGCTTACCTGAATCCCAGCCGCTCTGGGGGAACTATGTTTCCGGAACTTCTCATCCATCTGCAAGAGGGAAAAGACACTCCAAGTTAGCGTGGAAACATCTCGATGCACCGCATACCGCGCTTACCCACCGCATTTGTTCCTCATAACCGGCATCCATGCTGAAAACGTCGCAGCACCTAAAAGACACAGAAAGGGGTGCACCGCGCATCGCCTCTCACTCACCTTCAGCGCTACTCATCTCAGAAGCACGCCGCCATCCCCAGACGCCGGCCATCATCTAAGGAAAGAAAGGAACGAAGTTAGAGAACTGTTCAAAAGATTCATTATACTTACCTGTCGTACTCTTGCCAGTGAATTAACTAGGCAGCAACGATCCTGCATCAATCAACGCGCCCCTGCGCTGAAAGCAGGACAGAGAGCACACTATCCAAGAAAACAAGGTGAGCTGTGGATCAAAGGGAAGGGTTGGACCCCAGGGAAGAAGGGATTCAAGCACACAAAGACAATGGGGAGTTAAACTCTACCAATCCTGTGTTTCAGGCTCAGTCTCCAGTCGAATAGCCTCCAGGGAAGGGTTTGAGGTCGTAAGAGGTCAGAACAGGCTGAGTGATGTCCCCGTGCATACCAGGTGAGCGTTACAGGGTGGGTACATTGAAAAGAATGTTTTCAGTCTCACTTTGCGCATGTATTTGTCAAAATCAATGCGGGTTTCGGCATAGTTATACAATGATGTGGCGCAGAAGTTCAGGCCCAATTTAGGACCTGTATGTCTGCTGAAGTAAGCAAGTGTGTTGAGAGGTTGATGATGGACATATCAGATGATTCCAAGGTTGTTGGATTTATTTCTTTGTTCCAGAGCTCCGATTTGTCCACATTTGGTGGTGGTGCCATGCCTGCACCTCCTTCCTTTTTTCTTCCTCTTTGGCTCAGTGGCTTTCCTCGTCCTCTGCCTGCAATTTTCTAGAGGGCTGTTCACTCTCGCTTATGGTGGTATCAACATCTGAGGATGACGGATCCGTAGAGTTCATGTTCTTGGAATTAGATGGTTGAATAGGGAGCTTTTGTCTTAGAGTGTCAAAGTGTTTTGCAAACGTCAGTACTCTCCATTGTCCATAATCCTTTTTATCATGAATGAACTTTCTATGCTTTCGCAATTCGTTTCTTCCTCGAATGTTTGAATGTTTGATATCCCTTCTCCATGTTGATGCAGATTTTCTTGCCCTCTTCTCTTGCCTCTAGGTTCTGTAACTGTTCCTCAATCTCCTGAATTGTGTCCAGAATTTTGTGTCGATCCATTCTGGAATATTTTATAAGAATATTCAGACAATTCACACAGCAAGTGTTGCTGGACTCTCCCCATTCTTGTAACATGGCGGGATCCTGATCTTCGAAGGAGGGTGTAGTGAGGATGTGTAGACCTCTAGGAATGCGGTCCACATCGATATAATTTTGGAGAGAAGATTTCTCATACCACTTGTTAATCTCTCATTTTTGTAGCTTCTCCAAGTCTCTTAGAAGTTTCACTTCATTGTTAGAGTGTGCCTCCAGGGATTGTTCCTTGGATATGTCTCTGTTAGTGATGGGTTGCTTCTCACAAAAGAGTGATGCATCTTGTGCTTTTCGCAGGTTTTCCTTCTCCTGTTGTGATGTCATAATTGATGCGTACTGTGCTATATGGATAGTGATGTGCCCTTATATATATATTTGAAAAATGCAAGTGGAACGCATGATGTTTCCATGGGTAGGTGATGGTACAAACCATGGATACACATTGAGGTGTGGGTAATCCAACTACCGCCCCTGTGAGAGACCCCTAACTTTTGTGAAGGAATCACCACTGGGGTGACAAACTGAAATGCTGCAGCTATCAGCATATACCACCAGTCTTGGAGTTGTTCTAACCACCTGCCATGTCTACCTGAAGCAGAACTGTTGTTCTTCACATGAGGGGGGCCATTAGCACTGTATAGGGCCATCTTGGTATGATAAAAATGGTCTGGGAGCTATTAATCCCGTGGGGCTCTGTTGGACATCTAGCAATGACACATGGGAGCACTTTTTAGTATCCTCCAGTTTATAAGGCGGCACAACCTTGGGGGTTTTACATAAAGATATATGTGGTGATGGTTGGACTAATTGAGGTCTGTTACTTGGACTGTGATTTCAAAAGATTTTGTGGTTGCTATTAAGGATTTTGTCTCAGGTGAAGGCCTTTGGATATGTCTGATGCGGTCCTATGAATTGGGTATCATGGATGTACAACACTGATAAGGTCAGTTGTGAGCTTTGGTAATTGATTTGTATAGTTGAAGGAAGGGCAGGGAAGAAGGAGTTTGGGAATATGGTGTCCGCAAAAAATGCCAAGATAGGGCGTGTCTCTGCACACCTATGTGTAGATACATGCCAGGGGGAAGAGCAGAGAAGTAGATTAAGGTCCATGGAATGGTGGGGTAGGCAAGCTACATACTGGACATAGGCCCTGGTGTTTAAACACAGGCATAGCAGTAAGACAATATACTGCTGGATTATGGAGTGGTCTGAGTTGGATTAGAAATGCAGGAAATCATTTGTATAATTGTGTGTATAAATATGTAAATATCAGCCTAACCTGGTGAATGAGGGATTGTTGTTCAGTTCATAAGTAAAAGAATTGGAGCACTAGTACTTTTTTTTTTGTTTTATAGTTTTTATTGAAGTATATCATGTACAGATATAAATTCATTGTATCTACGGCATAATGCAGTAATCCATTGACTACAAAACCACTTAATGATCAACAGTTAAACAAATGTTGCTATATATAAAGGTTAAGAATATTCAGCTAGAGTATTGACTAGCAATAGAAAGATTGTAATAAGGCTTACTTAAACCACAATGAAGTATAACCATATGTTATGCGCAACTTAGTGTGGAAACAATTCTGCATCCTTATATGTAGAAATGGGGGAGGACAAACGCATGACAAACACATGACAAACACGAGAAGATGGGAGAGATTGAGGAAAGGTGGCTGAATAAGGATGAGAGGCACTTTTGCGATTAATATAAATATTCAATAACGTATCAGGTGTAATATTCATATATTAACAGATATTTGGAGCATCCGAGGAGTGTTATACATTAGGCAAAATCACCTTCCATGTGTGGTTGCATTAAAGTGATCAAGATAACAAATGAAAAATGACCATTTAGCATTGTATTTAGGTATAGCATTGAGATTGTTAGCCATGCACAGTTCCATCCGTTCTGTGAGACAAATGATTTCAGATCCTAAGCCACAATATCTGCAATTCAATTATTCTTATTTCCACATGTAAACTCTCCAAGAAAATGCCTGTCCCCTTTTCTATGGCATAATAGTAAGATTCTGATTAATAACAGAACCCTATACAGAAAATCATGGGTGAAAAAGGGCATTCGATTCATACAACAAATCACTAACAGGTCAACCATACTTTCTTTTCAACTGCTTAAAACTCAGTTCTCCATTCCCAATACAGAATACAATTTTTATAACAAATTAGTTAACTCTTGCTTAGATGCACTTGATACCTCCTCCAATGATATTTTAACACCGAATGCCTTTAGACTGCTTCAACTTACAATGCCCGCTGACACTAAAGCTTCAAAATTCTACAACATTCTCAGCACTTCACTAGAGTTATGTACAATTCGTCACAAATGGGAAGAAGACTTTGGCCACACCTTAGATGATAACACATGGTCTATGATTTTTTCTAGAATTAAACAAATCTCCACCTCGGCGAATATATCTCAGCATTTCTTCTTCTTTATACACAGAGCATTCATTATACCTACTAAACTATGTTTATCCAAGATTAAGAACAAAGACAACTGCTGGTCATGTGGAGATCCCTCAGCATCATTTATGCATATGTTCTTTTGGTGTCCCTATACTTTCAAGTTTTGGCAACAAGTGTGGAAGTATCTAAGAGCTATTTTTTCACTGACATTCCACTTTCTTTCATGAATATTGTTTTAGGAAACCTCGCTATTAACACCGACTTACCAACAGGTGCTGCTAAGCTATATGATCTCTTTATTTCTCTTGCTCTGAAAAGTATAACTGCTAATTGGAAAAACTCACGTTCATTGTGCATCAAAAGCTGGTGGAATAACATTTGTCTCACACAACGGATGGAATTGTGCATGGCTAACAATCTCAATGCTATACCTAAGCACTAGTACTTTTTGCATTTGATGCACCTTAGGAGTAGGGGTGGGGAAATATTCTCCCAACAAATGTTTTCGTATTTTGAAACGCACTTTAACACATCAATAGAGTTGAACAGGGGGTCGTGTAGGTCTCTGACAAAAGGACACTTGGGTCGGAATTAAAATTATATTTTGTGCTGCTAGATTGAATGTACATGTTTTATGTGATGAATTTATTTCAATGTGTTTTTAAATGTTTGTTTTGTGCTCATGGTTTTAGATGAGATTTTGACAATATAATAAAATAATGATTTTAGTATTACCTTGCTTCCTTTGTATGAATTTGCCTTTGACAATCAGAAAAATGGTTTGAATTCAGGAATTTAATTTATATATGTCAGGAGCCTTTTGTTATGTTGTCTGGTGAATGTGGTGACCACCTCCCACCCCTCCCGCAGCGGATGCCCCTCCATTGAACCTTTTTTCTCACAACTGGGAATACCCCTTAAGTATTGCACTGCATGCATAACAAGCTTCATTTTCATACTCTAAGGACTGTGCATCCAGAGACATCCTATGTCTTGCACCTGAGACTGTCCACTCAACGATATTTTTTCATCCAGGATAATTTGTAGAGAAAGCTCTCCTATGTCCCACCCCACATCCCTCCCCCCAAAAGTTTGATTTTAGCACCACTGTAGATGTGTACATATTTAACCATGCAACGCCTGTCCCTTTTCTTGTATACGATCTTGTAAGAGACTGATAGGGGAGTACAGTAACGTTATGTTCTTGTCATGGGTAAATGCAAGAGAGGGGTTAAGGGTATCCTGACCCCTTCAAAATATAGAATACTCTACCCCACTCTTTTCCTCATTGTGGGGCAATGTATTTACAAGCTGCAAAAGGCCAGCTGCCGCTCAACCAGGAAAACCAATATTCACAACCTAACAGTCATGCTGTGCAAATGGGTATATAATGTTCATGGTTTACAGACATTTTAATGTTAGGGTGTTTTGATAAATGTAATGAGCATCATGCCCATTGTGCAGTACACGCTTAGTAGAGTTTCAGCTTAAATCACTATGACAGACTGATTTGTTAAATATACAATTCTGTGGTCATTCTTTTGTTCCAAAGTGCTCTTTGATATATGTAAATCAGCCAGGTGCTACTTGTCCCCTCCCATTTCCCATATGTGATCTATTTACACAATGTGTGGAATTTGCTTACTTGGGCTCCTTTTAAAAGCTGCATTTCAGTAGAACAAGTTTAAAATTAGATTTACAAGGATTACACCATGTTAGGGGATTTTCCTAAAGTCCCACTTGGAGGAAACACTTTAGTAAGCAATCCCAGTGGTTTGTAGATCCCCAACTCTTAGTATCAGCCTGCACTACTCTGGACCTTGCTACGGTGGCAGAGCAGTCAGGCTTATCTTAAGAGGATGATGTGAGCTGGAGGAAAGTATAAGCATAATTATGCCCTGCACACCAGTTTGTAACTACTTAGTAATCCAGTTCAAAGGAAATTTAGATAGGAGATGTTAGATATGAGTGTGGGTGCGGGGAAGAAAAACACAGCTCTGGCACTACAAGCCGTTCCAGTAACATGCAAAAAAATGCTGTCCTTAAGTGGTGGACACTCCCGTCCCCTGCACACCTTCTAAGCTGACAAACAGTCAGGTAGTAATTATATTTATACTAATAAATTGTATAAAGAATTGTCAATTTAATTCTTATGTTACTTCAATATTTCAGTTATTATAGTCATTTCATTCTGGAAAATACTCTTTCTCTGATGTACAAAATCAATTTTAATTTACAAAAAAAACATCAAAATTTGTGAGCTCTGCGTGTTTCGGGCAAACCCCTTCCTCAGGAACAATTTCTTCTTCAAATTAATATTTCTTAATTAGATATTCAATCTCTAAATGATAAGTAAAAAATAGGAAGTCATCAGTAATGTCAGCATCTGCCATATTTCATACATATGCATAATTATTTTCATGGTTTTGTACAAGGACATTGCTCATATTCAAGGATTGCAAATCTAATCAACTGGATGAGGTCAAATTTAGTTTATTTATTCCAAAATGCTTGCACGCCGTTATTCAAGAGTTTTAGCAACCTCGGCTTCCAGAAAATTCACCAATAGCTAATCATTTATATGTGATGTCTTTCTGTGTGACATCTTAACTGACAAACTTTGTAAGAAAAGGAGCATATGAACCTGATGGTCCTTTAAATGACTATAGTCGCATCCTTGACATGTTACATTGCGATCCACTTGTTGTCTATGATTGACAATGTAATCTTGACTTTACATGATTTATTGGTATCCACTCTGTATTGCAGCACCAGCACATTTGGTTTACAGATAAATTATGATGTTCTGTGATTCAATTATTACAGTGTCCAGTATGCCGGTGAATCAAGTTTCTGATCTATTTATACAACAATTGTAAATATTACCAATACTATGTTTCCTGATGCTGATTCTGTCTAATCACATTTTCATATGTGTAGGGAGTCATTCATCTTCCCACGGTGCCTTGGTGTGTTGCACAGTTGCAGTCTTGCTATTAATTCCTCGTTTGACTATAACACAGTGTAATCATAGAACTGGTACAAGAGAGAATTCTTCATTCAGCCCATGCGGGCCATGGCATCCAATCTATGGATGCAATATATCACTCTTTTCTCTAGAAAAAATATCATTTAGAGATTGAATATCTAATGAAGAAATACTAATTGAAGAAGAAATTTTGCCTAAGCTGTAGGTAAGTACACTAAAACTAGTTGGTAATGCACATCTCAGCAACAGATACACATACACTTATTTTAAAATATAGATGTATTATATTTACACAAGAGTCACTGTTATATACTTAGCACAATAAACCAACACACATAGGTATACTTTTCAATACTTTCAAAAGGCCACTTCTTAGTGGGCAGTTCCTGAATGCTTACAATTGCTACAGGAGTTTAACAGGTCTACCGTATTATGTACTGTAACTATACAGTAATTGCATTAAGTCAACATACACATATAAGATAGTGATTTGTAGGAAGAAAACAGTTGGTTGGTGTTTTCCTAGTAGAGCATCCGGTCCTAGAGGCAGTTTCTATGCACAGCAAGCCTTTTAAAGTCCAAAATGAAACCCTAGCTAAAAGGCAGTTCAGAGAGGCTTAAGGTCTTGAAAAGCATGAGAAGTCAAATGTTCCTATGGATACTTTCTTGTCTCTAGGAAAGAAGATAAATGAAGGCTTAACTAACATTGGAAACCCTGTAAAGGACTCCCTAAAGGGACACAAGCAACTGCTTGAAACATAGGTAAGGTGGTTGCCCTGGACATCTCAACTTGCACTCCAACACTCTGGAATTACTTTCTGGAATATGGTAAGCAATACCTTTTTCCTCACAGTACCTTAGGTTTGAAGAAAAGAATTGCTCTGGATGATCTGTAATGTTGCAGCTCTGTACCCAACCTCTGGATTCCTTGGTCTGATGACAAAAGGCAGGACAATGGATGGGATCCCTCAGAAGTAGTCTAGCGGGAGGACCTCTGACATAGCTTTCATCATCTTCTATGGTCATTCTGTGGTTTTGGCACCTTTTCTGCAGCACCAACAAAGGAAGCGATTTGCTGGGTCAATCTTCTTCGGTTCCTACATTCCAGCACTCTGTTGAGGAAGACTGGATGAGTTGGTTTGTGTCTCTGCAGTGTCCTTGAGGGCTCAGCAAAGACGTGGATGAATGTTGCCTTCCACAATGATGCACTCAAAATGGGCAGCAGTTCTCCTGGTATTGGGGTTTCTTAGCTCTGGAAACTCACAGGACCTCTTGAGATGACTCAAAGCAAAGTTTGTCTTGGGAGTGGTTGGTCCCACAGGTCAAAAAGAAGGAGTCATCCTTTTCAGAGTTCTTCTGTTGCACAGAAAAGGGGGTCAGGACAGCAGTGGTTGCTTCACTGTGTTGCAAAGTGTCTGCAGGCATCTCGGGTCATCTTCTTATTCAGTTACTTCAGCTTCCTTTGATCAACTTGCTTTTCTCTCCGAGAGGCTTGCCTTTTATCCATTTCCAGCACTCACTCCTGTGCAATCTTCCTTGGCAATTTACAGAAATGGGTGTTTGGCTGTCCTGATTGCTGTCTTATCAGGACAGCCAGATGCTAGTCTGAGCTGGTCCCATTCATGCACTCTGGGAGACAAAGGACAAGGGGGTGGACAACTCCTCCCCCACTTTCTGCCTGCCCAGACACTCTGGAGCATAGATGGGGACACCAAAGGGTTCCTGCCAAAGGCAAAACATACACACAGGCCTCTCCCTCCCAGAATGGTAGAACAAGGGCTGGAAAATAACAACCACGCTAATAATGGCAAATAAAAGAAGGAAGGCTCCAAGCTAGTACTTGGGTGCCTCTATTGTGCACTAACGTGCTATGGACATAGCCTGCAGTAGATAAATCACGCAATAGTAGGAACGACACATCCACTGCCACCCCCATAACTAGGAGATTGTCTGTATGACTAAAAATCCAGAGGAGCAGAGAAAAGGGGAATAGTAGGTATACCTTTGGCACTCCACATAAGGGGGAGTGGGCAAATCTCTCAGACTATAAAATGTTAGGAGAGATACTAAGAACTGTAGTTACTCTAGGATAAGGAAAATAATCTCAATTGAATAGCCTAAGGGTCCTTAGCAAAACTGCCCATAAGGAGCTGTGTGCTGCAATAGTAAAACACAGATGCCTTTAAGAGTTATGGAGTTAACAATGTTTTGCAGTGGGAATGGGAGACAGGAGGGGAAGTATGTTTCCTTCACCTCATTCCTAATCGGCTTGTAAACCAACTAGTTTACACCAATCTGAGATTTTCATGCATAAAACTAAATGATTCACACAGAATCTGCCTGCATTTAGCATATGCTAATAGCTGATGAATCCATTGGAATCAATTGAAAATGCCATAATTTACTGCCAGTTTTTAGATTTTGCATAAAATGGAAAGTAAAATAAAAGAGAACATGTGCTCTTGCCTGTATTTACTCTTTCTTCTGCACTCCCTTTTTATAAACAATGGCATACAAGGGAGCAATAAGTGTAACGTTGGCAGTGCCCTGCATAAACCTACCAGCCTACCACTTTTAGCAAAATAAGCCTGTCTTATTACATTTTCTCTATACCCCGGGAGAGAGCATTTTATTTGAAAAAAATGATTTCACAAACTAAACTACAGCAATCTATTTACAATATGCAGAATGTATGCAAACACAAACACCAGAGAATATGCTTGGTGACCCAAAATACATGGTTGCAAGATCTCGCGATTTGTTGTTTATTTCATGCACCCCTCAACCCCCTTTTAGGCAGCAACTATTACTCTTTCAACCACCCCCTTTGTTGCATCCCCCTTACAAGGTTGCCTCTACTGATTTGTTCCTGTGTAACACTAGAGAACCAATTGGAAATCGTAGGGCCTTTTATTCAATTTTTCTCAGAAATAATGCTGTAAAATGCACCCTTTGAAAATATTATTTTAGAAATGTTCCCTGGTGAGAACCAAACTGAACCTTCCTACATTACTTAGGTCTACCTCGCTACACTCAGTTCTCCACATTACATGTTTGGCGGAATTCCGGTGATAAATCTGAAGGGATACCACCAAATGTAATTACCATTACCACCACTTGGTCCTGTGGGTTTACTGCAGGATCACAAGTGGTGGTGAGGCGGGGTTAGTCCCAATTTATGGATTGTTGGCATAATTACCACCAGCGGAATTACTGGGTGGTAATTCCGATGATTTCTGGAGGGAAAGTGGAGGATTTACTTCCAGCTTCATTCTCCTCCACTTTTCCTCCAAAGATCAGCAGAATTGCAACTCAGTAATTCTGCCAGTGGAAATTGGCAGTGTGGGAAAAGGGGCAGTAACAGAATTACTGCCACTTTTTTACTGCACCACCAACCATGTAATGGGTTCCCAGTGGCTCTTGCTAATTCATGGGAGATGTCAATGCCCCGCCACTAAAATATATTCACCTCCCACCAGTGACGTTGAATTATTTACAATGCTAGTGCGCCAGAAGCCGACCACTCTTGGCACCAAATGCAGCCTCTGCCATTGGCATACACATAATAATGCTACTAGCTATAAACAGTCGTGATTTGTATTTATGAGTAACAGGGGCAGGTGTCCACCCTATTTTTTCCATTCTAGGTGAAAGATGTAAGGTTTGACTAAAAAACGTACTTGCATATTTCATCAAGTGCATGGCATGGTGTACCCTGCGGCAGCATGACCATCTTGTGCATTGTACATTCATGATGGCCCAGGCTGTCCTGTGAGTTTGTGGCATGGCTTGCACTTCTTCAAGAAGCTTGGGTGGGCCCTTAGCAGGGATTGCGAGGGGCGAGCATCACTGTATGCAACTGACAGACTTTAATCTTAATTGAAATCCTGTACTGACCTGGTACCACCACAGTCAAGGGAATGATGGGTGGTGTCCCTAACTAATACACACTTCCTGCAGAGGACAGATTCTCTATACTCTATGAACCAGTAGGGCCTCACATCCTGCTTTGTTCATGCGACCAGGCAATACCCCTTAACCCAGTATTTCAATGTATAGATCTGTGTTACTCATCCTTTCTCTGAGTGAGACAATGCCCAGAATGGCTAGACTATGTGCTTCTTCATAGTGTTTTGTCCTGGTGACAATGGCCAGAATGAATCTGCCCCCACAGGTGTAATGCAGTTTGTCCATGAGCAGATCGTCAGGCTCCATCCCTCCAAGTGATGATTCTCTATTCATAAGCAAATTCCTACAGTGCATCTATCTTTTAAGATTATAGTGCATGAGGATTGGTGAATCCTCTGAGCTCATTTTATCGACATGCAATAGCTCACGTCAAAAACCCATCCGTCTTAAGTGAAAGGCAGTCCTCACTGAATCAATCCTTTCTGCAAGTGATAGGTCATTTGTTTATTCCTGCAAGCTGCAACCATATTGTCACTACAGCTAATCTACTTTGCAAGGGAAAGTGCAAAGTAATTGCACAAATTAGTGCTGCTAAACCACTTCAGCGTCACAATACTAAAGGTATATCTGGCAATATTGATCCCCACCAATATCTCAACTGTGGTTCCCCCCTGAGTCTTTTGACTTCCCATTTGTGAGGGTCCATGAGAATCACATGTAATTCATTTTCTCAAGCACCGTGGCCTCAACTTCAAGGACATATCTGTTCCTGTGAAAGGAGCTTCCTATCTTCAGGCTGCAATCCCCAGGCAGCATGATTTTTTGAAAAGCACAGTGAAGCCCAAATCATAATTTTCACCTCAAAGAAACATGTTGTGCCTTTTAACCGGTACTGTCTCGCTATCTCTGTTGTTCCACTGAAATATTTTAGTATTAACTGAATCCCAAAATATTTTTGAGCAACCCATCCTCTTTTACCACCTACCCTCTGCCACCATGATGATTGAGGACCACTTTAGATGGCCGAAAGCTTTACAACACACCAATGCACCATCGCCTTAGATCTACCAACGTCATCTCTAATGACTCCAAAGGTAGAATGACGTATAGGATGCTGACCCAGGTTCAATTGTTTTGTAACGTTCCTCAGCTTTGAAGGCCAGAAAATCTAATCAAATTCATAGATCTTGTGTTAAAATATACACACAATGCACACATTACATATTCTATTTTAATTGGATGTTAATTAGTTTTTCGTACATGTTACAAGATATCAACCAAAGATGGTTTTAAACAGCAGCTACATAAGGCATAAGGACAAGCTTTATCACCATCATTGCTTTGGGCCCTACAAATGCTCTTAGTCCTTAAAGATGAAACAGCATATTGTCCAAAATGCCCCACCCACTGACCTTTCCTCTCAGAACCCACATCCCCGTAGTTGATTTGAAAACAATAGTTAGTCTTACATTGCCGCTTCAGCCTATATTGTACAGAACTAGTCATTAATCAAGTCCTTTATCTTTCACATTTCTCCAGGCATATGCTAAATTATGTAAGGTAACCATTGCTTACATTATAGCCCATTTCATTGACCATATGTGTGAGCGGATCCAAGTATTAGATGTCTCTCACCATACTGAGCCATTCTTGTTGTGAGGGGATTCTCTCGTTCATGCCGTAGCTGCATTAACCCAGCAGCTAGTAAAAGGTTATGTGTCTTGTGATTCTGGGGGATTTAATGATCCCCTTCCTTGTACATCCCAAAGAGAACCAGACACGGGTGACGTTCCCTCTCTATAGCATCCCAATACCATATCCAAGAGAGGACCTCCCTCCAATAGCACTGGGTACGGCTGCAGGACAACCATACATGCCAATATGTGCCCCGCTCTCGAACAACGGGGGTCAGTCTCCAGAAACATTTTGACTAGTCTTGCCGGGGGAAGCTGCCATCTGTGCCGGAAGTCTGAATTGGGTGGCAACTGGCACTCATGGGGTTGATATGCACATATCTCATCCAGATCATGTCTTCCATTTCAAGGCCTAGATCTGTCTCCAATTGGATTTTAATACAAAGCTCAGTGTGGGATCCACCAACATTTTTGTTGCCTGTTATAGGCGTACGAGGAGGCCCTTGCTATTGCTTTTACTAATAAGAATAGACTCAATGGGGATGGGGAAGAGACTTTTCTTTAGGTTATGACCCCAGCGCTTGCCCGTAAGTACTCCCTACAATTGGAGGTATAGAAATGCGGAGAGGGGGCCCACATTCAGAAGCTCTTGCTTCTGAATTCACCATTATCCAAAAGCTGGCTTATCCTCTCCATGCCTCCCCCAAACCATTGTTGAAATTTAATTGGGTCAGGAATAAGGTCCTTAATGTGGGGAGCCCAAAATGTCCTCATTGGAGATGGCCAGTGAAGAGCCATCTAATGTTAAATTTTTCTTTCAAGAGATCCCAAAGAATGTTCAGCAATGGATGCATCAAAATCCTCTTCGCCATTTTGTTTCGTGGCACCCACAACCATTCATATAATGCAACAGGGAATAGTATTCCGTTTTCTATAGTCATCCATAATTTAGTAGTGTGGGGTTCCATGTGGTCAATCATAGTTGTAAGTCGAGTAGTGTGGAAATAGTCTGGAAACCCAATAAATTCACCCCCTTCCCTTTATCCTTAGGTAGCACAAGGGTCTTTCATGAAATTCTAGTGATAACAGCCTCAAAGAAAGGCCAGATGGGTTTTCTGTAAAGAGACAAAGAAGCCACCTTGGACGCGGGTTGGAAGCATCTAAAATTAATACAAATTCCTGGGTAGTATGTTAATTTTAATAAATTCTAGTTTGATCAATTTTCCCAGATCTGTGTTTACTGCAGCTTCCAAAGTGGGGTAGTTTGCTCCATATAGGTTTTGAAGTGGATTTGTGATTAACACACTCAAGTATTTAATCTTGTGTTCTTTTCTGTGTAGAAATGATATAATGGGCCTCATTCCGTGTTGGGCAGTCCGGTAAAAAAGTGCTGGTATGCCTAGATACCGGCACTTTACCAGACCACCGACTACGGGTATGCCAGTGGGGCACCTGGGTTACCTCCAGCTAAATGCTGGATGTAAGTCAGGTCCCCTATGAACTAAAAAAGCCCTTGTTACGGCCACCGGCATTGCCAGTGGTGGTAATGACAGAAGATCACCTCATGGATTCCCATGGGACTCCATGACTGGGGATTTACACTGTACCACTGACACTCGGAATGCGGCAGCAGTGTCGCCGGATCGAGTGCCGGTAAAAGTACAGACCAGATGCTGCTATCCTGGCGGCTCTACCGCCAGGATACCAACACACTCGGAATGAGGCCCTTGTGCTAGGGTTACATATTGTGATCTGTTCAACCTGTCATTTGGGTAGTTGCCTCACCCAGTACATCCCCTCTACCCTTGTCCATAAGTAGTCAATTCTAATGTGCAATTTTTGAGGGATGGAAAATAAGGAATGGCCTTCCAGCTCTGGGTGGAGCTCCCTCCATGACTCACACCAGGTGTACATTTGTAGACCCTTATGAAATGTCTGCTTTTCCAACTCTGGGGAGACTTTTATAATGTTGAAACCTCCCTCTAATACCCTTGTTTTGTGGGGAATGTATTGTCCACAGTGTGATCTTCTTGCCCAGTAGTGTACCCACACATATTACGCATTTCTTGCTGCCACACTCATTTCAAGAAGCATTGCTAGGACCTTTTCAGCATGGGCAATCGTCCTGCAGCAAATGTCTCATGAAAGCACTGGAAGCAAAACCTCAATGACATTAATAAGCCCAGCCGTATTTATGGGTTTGTCAGGGAAAACATATCTGGCACACACCATTAATAATAGCACTGCAGGGTCTAGGCTATCACAGTGTTCTAAATCATGCCCCAGTTGATGGCAACATGAAGATCACTGACAGTCTTCAGCCGGATTATCTTTATTGGTCTTTTGGTTTTCTTGGATGGGTCGTTTGCTGCTTGAGTATGCCATCTTTGTTCCAGAAGGAAGCTCACCTTCTGTGACTGCATCAGGTGTGGGCCTTGAGACCACTATTTTTAAGGAATCCAAAGATATTAACGGAAAAAAATGAAATGGACAAAATGCTGAAAAGGGCGTTGGAAAAACAATGAATTCCAAAAATGTCAATCAAGGGCAGCGGGGGTTGCCCGGGCGTCCCCTGCTCCCCTTGAGCGACATTCTGGGACTTCTCGGGTTGCAGGGATGTCCCCCACTTCCATAAAAAGGAAAGCAGGGGACAAGCAAACTTAAAAAAACTATTTTAAAAAAAGGAAAGGACTCTGCGGTGCCGGTTCCCTTCCATGTGCGTGCAGGGACCCGGTTTTGCAGGGGATTGTGGAGGCGGCGGCACACTTTGGTGCCTGCTGCCAGAAGGTAAGTAAGGGGTGAAGGGAGATGGGGGAAACCAGGTGGTCTGAAATATCCATGGGAGACAAAACCAAAAGTTATTTTCAGAAAAATAACTTTCGGTTTTTTCTCCCTCGGTTATTTCGTATTTGATCATTTCCGGTGATCCCATTTTTAAAGGAGCCCTTTTCATGCTTTCTCTCAGACCTCTGAGAGTCTGACTTTGCAGAATGTCACTGGCAACTTTTCTCGCTGTCCTCGATCTAGTGCCAGTAATCCTGCACTCACACTCGTCCTTGACAGCTTGTTTTCTAAGTCCTCGCTTGTCTTAATTCATCGGTTTTCATGCAACACCCTTTTCTCTTTAGTTATATCAATGATCATAGGCGACAGTCTATAATCTGGCACAAACACATACATACTACACTCCACACGGAAACAATGCCTATCAGCACTGCAACATATGTAAGCCTTACTTTTTACACGGTCATGTTTTAGACCATTACAGTCATACCCACTTAGTGCAGAAGGGCCTTATTAATTCCCCAAAAACACGCCATTACTCTACTGTACATAAACACTGCACCGCAGCACAAAATCGAAGGACAGCTGTATTTATATCCCCTCAGGTTACAGTTTATTTGTGGGGACAACATTAAAGTCGGGGCCAGTCCAATGTCATTCTTTGAATTCTGGGGCTTTTAGTTCTGAATTTCCTATTATAAAACCAAGACTAATTGTCCCAGAATATAACACAAAAGCTAGGACTGGATAGGCACATACAGATTAGAATGGATAATTTTGCAAGTATGTGTTCTGTAGAAAAAACGATGTAAGAACTGCACACATTGCCCGAACTTCCCTAACCCATTACAACTGTAAAGCCGGATTCACATTGCAGTACTAAATTCCCAATACTGAGCTTGCTAAGCACGAAAATGACTCTGTAATTGTAATGCCTTCATGTGAGGACAGCAGGTATGTTATCTATGTCACAGTTTGCTTGTCATATTTCTTAATCAGTTAGTTGATGATCCCCCACAGGCAAGTACAGCAAACACTGAATGCACAGTAATGTTATTGTTTAGTAACATGTACATTTTTTTGACGTTTTTAAAGAGTAAACTGCAGGGACAGAATTCTCCCATTTGCCTGCATTAGGATCAGTGATATTTTAGGAGGGAAATACGAGGGACAAATCAAACATCTAAGAAAAAGAGCATTGGCCAGGCCCAACTGCCACAGGATGCAGTACAATACTTACTGGCCTTCATAATTAATGTTCCTCTTATGTGGATGCACTTTCACACTGGTCTGCCAACTGATGGCAGAGTATGTGAGGTAAGCCATTGATGGATTTCTATAATGAATACAGAATGCCAACAAGCTCCCTCAGCTTGACGCTCATCTATGGACTTAAGACTGTAGGCATTGTGCAGTTCCAGGAAAGTTGATAGTCAGACAGATACTACAAATACTGCATGGTAAGTAACTCACGAGTTGCAATACACAATGAATAACAGTGTGGTCATCTGAAAAATGAAGTCCTTTAAATTGGGTAGTACTGGAGGATAAGCAAGTTACCTAAAAGTCTGGTTTCATTGATTGCCACATTAACTACAACAGTCAATGCTTCACACTGCAATCAGAACCTACTGACATATGGTATGCAAGGTAGAAATAAAGCAGCCATGTGTAAAGGTGTGAACACCTTGCAAGAGGACAGAGGCAGGATTGGACACTTGCAGGTTATTCTTCATAGATGCCTGCCATACCCAACCAACAACAAAGCAAACCAAAATCCAAAGGAAAGACATTTAAAAGAGCACCAGAAACAATAGTGCGCATTGTAATAAAGCAACCCTTTTTGAAAATGGGAATAGCCCTCCAAGGTTTAAATCAAGGATAAGGCAAAGTAACTTCTTTTTGAATTTTCTCCAGAAATGTTTCTTGAAATGTAACTAGTACTATTATGTCTGGATCAATAGTTGCCTGCGTTTTTAGAGGTTTTGTCTCTCCACTGTAGCTGGATTTGGGTTTGCAAGAAGCATGTGTATAATTCCTTTACTTCTCTTCCTTTTCCATCCTGACATTGGCATCCTTCATGCACGCATGCCTTTATGAAATTAGGTTCAATGCATATACTTAGCCGATTTTGCTAATGGAAAAGATCATGACTGACTGGATATGGCCAACCATGGCTAGATAGTTTACTTGGAACCACCCACACTTTAAAATGAGGTATTTAGATGGATTGTCATTAGTTATTTGCTGTAAGTCACAAGGGCATCTTTTAGTCTCACCTCACTGCTTGCCTGCTTGAGGCAGCATGCTTGAACTGTATTTTGGATTCAACTTTGCAGTTTAACCCCTTAACTGCCAGGCTATTATGCAAGTCTATGCAAAAAGGACAAGCATACTTGTGAAGAGGGAAAATTGAGATCAAACCCATGCCCCCTCACCCCAGGCGCATATATAGAAGAACAGCAGGAAGAACAAGCATGGCTGGTTAAGGTCCCCTGGTGAGGAGCGTATCACACGTGAGGCGACGCTGCGTGTGCAGTCCAATTATAAGAGTTTTTATTGTGGTTTACCTTGTTCCAGTTGAGACAGGAAGACAGCTGTGGGGATTGTGGGGTTTTATTTTGGGATTTTTGTGGGGTTGGGAGAAATGGGTTATTGTTCTGTGTATGCACATTTGTCTGTTCATTTGCACTGTGTTTTTAGTTTGGTGACGTCACCTTCAGATTGATGCATAGGACACAAAGTTTTGATGGTGAGGAGATAGTGGTGTGGTTTTGGATTTGGAGAATAGGTGACCCAGAGGCGGTGTGTGGAAGACACATGCGCAAGATTGTGGGGGTGTGCCGGGGAAGGCAATGGTTTGGTGAAGATGGGCTGCACGTGGAGTGCACTGGCTAAGGTGCGGAGCCAAGAAGGCTCACAGAAGTTGAAAAATGTTCAATTATCTTCTAACTTTTGCTCCCTGAACAGCGGACTATCGAAATTTTCAAATTGAATAGAGGTAAAATGTATCACACAATACAGAAATGACTCCCCTTCACCTGTTGTGTAGCACACAGCTCCCATGCCGAAATAAGTCAGTAAAACATAGTGTGCAAAGATTCAAAAGTACTGAAGGTAAATTAAAAAAGAGCATGGCTGCTCATAGGCGGCTTCTCCAGAAGCGTGCAGCAATCGCTAAGAACACACATACACAGCACTTGCACGGGAATAGCTTTAAAAGCACATGGCTACAGTTGAACTGTGTGCACGAAGGAAAGGGAAGATGCGAGGGGTCAGCTGATGCTGAACCAGCACGAGCAGAGGGAAGAGGGGACTCACCCTTCTGAACCTCCGTGAGTGTAATATTTGATGACACAGATGGTAAGCAAGGAATGCATTGCATGAGAGAACTGAAAACAGCAGAAGGACATTTAAACACCACACACACACACGCACAAGAATCACAATAGCAGTGTCAACAACCACCACAATATGCACCGCCCATGTGGGGAGGATACATGGGGCAGGACGGGATCATTTCAGCAGACACCTCAAGCACCAACGCAGGCACTGTCACCACTACATGTACAGACACAACAAATGACAGCACCACTACCCCAGGACTGACAAGAATCACAACACAGGGGCACTGCACAGCAGCCAGCACCCATACAGAACACTGACACAATAGCAATGGTACCGGTTACATGACTGGGAGGGGTCTTCCTGATGGGAAACAAACCTTTCAAAGGACATAGATTGACATTATACCGCTAATAGGACAGCCCAAGACAAACTTGATTTGACTCACTCTGCCACACACACTCATGCTCCACCTCCCCGACAGAGCGGGCGAGACGCGCGCCGACACACACACTCACGCACACTCAATAATGCAGAGGACAATTGCATAGGGGTGGTGATAGGTATCAAAACATTTTCTTTTCTGGGTGACAGTGGGGCGACTAGGCCATGCATTAGGGAAGAGACATTTGTGACATCATGAGCAATGTGGATATGACCACCTTATTAACAGAGAAATCCATAACTTGTTAAACACCAGGCATACACATGTTGAAAGTAAGGAAGATTGTTTAAGCATAATGGGGGTGCACGGTACAGAGGGGGGTGCATAATGATAGCGCATCACAAGAGAGTACATTTAGCTACATTTTGAGCACACATCTTTCAGCGAGGAGACTGGGCTCATGAATACACGAATAACACAGAACAATTAAATGAGACACAAAAGGTGGAAGAAGGTGCACTTGAGGGGGGAGGCCTACATTTCATTGACGGTTCACCACGGGAGGAGAGAAATAGGGGTAAAGGGTGGATGATCCATGTTCCCAACAGAATGAATTTGGCGACAAAATAACAGTGCAAGTGGTAATGCCACTAGCGCTTTTGAAAATAGCACTGGCACAAATGCATTATTAGCCAACACACATAGGGAAAGAGGTCATTGCTGCACGAACTGGAGAATGATGGTTGTATTAAAATTTGAGAGCAGATATTGGGGGGAGAAATATATTGTTTAAATGTAACAGTAATTACAGTAGTGGAGTAATAAAATACTAGACTAAATGAGTAATTAACAGAGTAGGTAGGGTTTAACAAGTGGACATGGGGTGGGATAGAGAGAATGGGAGTAAATTGTGAGGGTTGGGTTTGAAAGAAAAGAGGAAATAAATAAATAAATACAAAAGAGGGGGGAGAGACAGGTAGCGAATAATTGGTAGCGAATTTCATTAGTACCAGCTTAAACTGCCTGCAGTTCACTGCGAGGCACGCCCTGAGAAGTTGAGAGAGGAGCCATAGAAAAAAAAAAAAGATTTAAAAACCCTGCGATTATCTTAACTAAGTAACATGGTGCACTTAATTTAGAAACACAGCCACCCTATATGACAAATTTACCACCCTGATGTTTCCCTATTTAGCTTGTCAGTGCCTGATGCCCCACGGGACAAAGACACGCACTATAAATAGCTTACAACAAAAGCACAGTAAATATAAAGATCCAAAGGCCCATTTGTACACTAGCACCTAAAGTGCGTATATATGATCCGAGTGTGCAATGAGTATCTTCACATAAATTAAGTGCCTACCCATTTTTCTGGGTACATTTCGAATTGTGTAACAATTTACAGTCAGACCGACATTGAACGCCACCAGGTGGTGACAGGATGGTGCATAGGTGTACCATTGGCTCCTCCCACTAGGACACTGAATAGTGTGAGAGTAGTGCAGAGAGGTTAGGTCAAGAAATTGAAGAATATGTAAATTCTCAGGTCTCAAGCGCTTCCATTTCATTTCTCGCCAGATATAAAGGACCCAGGGCAGGCCTGAAAACAACGGACAACCAACACCCAATGGCTATGGACTACAGTGGGACATTTTCCCCTCCTGACAGACTTTATTAGATGTGTGAGGTGTCAAGCCCTACAAAGCGGTGGCCACCCTGGCAACGAGGGAGCAACGATCAACAGGGCCAACGCAAGAGATTTTCATGAACTGCAAAATAGCACGAACACTCCCGAGTTAGGGAAACATGGCCATCCTATGGTCCAACGCACACTAGCAACTAGAATAGGGACTGACACACGCATTTCCAAAGTTTAATTGAGTTTCATATTACATTTTGTGCACCTACAGCTGTAACACTGTTTTGTTCCTTCTCTTTTCCACGCACATGCAGGTTGTTGCGTATGTATGCTGTTAGAAATGTGTAGGAAATTTCCATTAGAAACTGTGAGGCCTACTGATTAAACCATCGTGAAGCATTCCCCACTCAATTGCCCTCCCTATCAAGAACCTCAGACCCCTTAGAGCATGTTTCCCTGAAGTATATTTCCTTGCTTCCATTGAATAAACAGCCCAAGATTTTCCCTACCCATATTGAGAAATTTTGAAAACACGAAATGTCCAGGGGGAGGTTTGATTTTTGCCCTTAGTGATTGTTTAGTTCGCGGAGCTTGAGGTTACTAACAAGTACTAACGTATTAACGCCTTTCTTGCGATTTTCAGGCGGGCAACTTTATCATCTCATCAGCTGCAAGGACCCAGCAGCGTAAGTGGTTATGGGCACGCAAATAAGGACTTTTACCTTCACGATGGGACTATTAATGATGAACGAAATAATGGGGGTGGTAATTTACAAATTATTTGTAATAGTGAGCATTACCGCTGTATCCCCTGCTAACATTCCCTAACCTAAGCAGGAAGAGTTACGGCGTCAGTGGGTGAGGAAAAGCTGCTGCTAAAGTAAGGAGAGTTAAGGGCAGACACAAAGGGAGTAAAACATACACATAACACACATATCAGAAGTGACCAACAACATGCACACATGTACAAAATTGGTAGGGACACCACTGGAGAGAGCTGTCCTGACTGCTCTTTAACATATGCCGGAAGAGAATTGATTACAACAGAAATTACTACAGCAGAGCACGACGCCCATGTATGCCAAGGTGCGAAGAAGATTGCAAAGGAAGACAGCAACATTGAGATTGATTAAACAAAAAAAAAACCACAAAAAAAATATAAATAAATAAATAATAAAAGAAGAAAGAAAAACAAAAAAGAGAGAAGAAAAAATAAAATAAAAGAGACAAAAAATATGATAAGTGCCTAACGGAGTGAGACAAAAGAGCGAAGATGGTCACTTGGGTGGAGAATGAAGAAGGACGTATACTGTTAAGGTACCAGCGTTATGTTACCAGCACAACAGTGACAAGAAGTGGACAATCATTCTGGATGCAAGAAGGTTGAGAGAAGTTGCGAGATGAGAGCAGGAACATCAGTGCTTATGGACTACTATTGAGCACATGCATCTAAAGATCAAGAGAAACTACCACTGAATTGGGGAGGAGAGTGTTCATTGGTGCGCATCAGCATGCCCTTGTTGGTAATGACCAAGGAAGAAGTGAAGAGTGACACATTCACCAAGATGGAAAACAACGGAAGAAGAGAAACAGACAGAGGAGTAAAAAGAGGGGGGAATTACTTCTCGAGCGAGACAGAAGAATGATTGGGTGAAGTACCAGCATACTAAAGAATGATCAGCAAAAAATGCATCTGAAAAGAGAAAGCAAAGGACTAGCTAGTGCTTGCATGGTAATGGATGACATCATGACTGCCTGGTTGATTGAAGGTGATAACGGAAGGACTAGTACCGAGCACAGCATCATTGTGCAAGATAGAGATACATTGCAAGATGTAAGAGAACAACAGAAGAAGACATCGGAATGCAAATAAGAGACATGGTGAAAGGAAGAGCCGGACTAAGATAGCGGTGTGCAACATGGTTCCAGCAGTAATAAAGGTGGCCACTCCCTGTGATCAGAGGAAGTACGAAGGGAAGTGAGTGTGGTGGAACACAGAAGGAGAACACTCCTATATGTACTGTTCATCAACAACAATGCAAAAAATTATGGACACTTCAAGGAATTGACAAAGATATGCAGACCGGAAGGAGGTGAATGTTGCTTGGTGGTGTGGTCGACAAAGTCGACCAGAGGGGGGACTGAAGAGGGAAAATCGAGATCAAACCCATGCCCCCTCACCCCAGGCGCATATATAGAAGAACAGCAGGAAGAACAAGGAGCGCACTTATCCTTTGAACCAGGCCCCAGCGCACCCATGGGTGACAAATATGCTGAAACACACCCACTTCACCAACAGTGCAACTTCCATGCTACATTAGAATCAATGCTGCAATATCAGAATCTACAAACACAAAAATCCCTGTTTAAAGGCTTGCAAATGCCTATATGAATTAACATGGTCTAATTGCACAGTGTAAAGCCATGTTTCAGGAAATTTACAGCCAAGTTCATTGCTCTCACTGAACACTGGCTGCAGAAGCCTTCAGCAACATTCCTCAGCTGCCAAGGCCGCACATTCAAGATAAAATTGCTTTCTGCAGACAAACATTCCTCGCAAAACCCCCGAACTGCCAAGGCCGCACATTCAAGATAAGACTGCCACAAATGCGAATAAATCACGGCAACCCAGTGTGTTTTTTTTTCTTTCTGGGAAAGAAAGACATTTTCTCAAGGACTCGCACAACATTTGAAACATAAATTGTAACAAGAATGGCGCAGCCCAGCCAATCTGCGCCCAGAGCCCAGGTGCAAACTGCTTTCTTCAGCTAAAAAGTTATGGGAACAAAGTCATAATGTAACAGGTTAGAATTAGGTAATGGGGGCTGGCACAGCTAAATCAACCCACTGACGCAGACAGGCTAACACCCAATTGTCAAGTTCTCTATAAGGGCTACATAGGTAACCTATCACTTAGCAGCCAACAGCAGGAGGAGATAGGTTTCTGGGAGCTGATCCAATTCTGTGAGGTCAGCCTGCAGTGTGATTACAAAGCTGGCTTGCAAGCCAGCCCCGGGGAAGACGGCGCCTGAACTCGCGATGTGCACGATGCTCTGTGTGTTTTTTTCTTTTTTGCTGCCCAGAAATAAATGCAGTTTGGAACATGCTGCTGCCTGCTTGGGACTCTGTTGCATTTCTGGGGGCCATATGAGAGGTGTTGGGGTCTCCCATAGCTGGTGAGGGTATGGCTGCTGGCCCCCCACTGCCCTGGTGGGGGTCCAGCTTCTCCCCAACACTTGTGCTTGGCACTTAACTACTCTGGGGCAGATAGTCTATGTGGCATGCTCTGATCTGAATTCTAAAGAAGACGCTCCACAGAAGTTGCTCTGGTTCATGTTTTTAATGTTCTTACCAGTTCTGATCCCATGCACCTCTACTCAATCTCTTTCCTGTCTTTGAGCCTGTGGATCATCCCGCCATCCTCTCTCATCGCTGAGCTTCAAATTCAGCACAATGTCTCAGACCTCTCTTTCTCCTTCACCTGGAACCTTCACACCTCCTTCCACACCCCCATCCCAGTAGGTGCCCCAAAATGATAATGATTTGACCCATTCCTTTTCACTCCATACCCTGTCTCACTTTTGAAAACTCACCCTATCCTCCAGCATCTCTTATCCCATCTTTGCCAATGGCAACCAAAGGGTTTTCTCTTTGATTTCCTTCTCCACGGACAACTCGACGATCATCTTGAACAGCCTCTCGCCATCTGTGTCTGGGTGGGCCTGTGCAGCGCTTGTTATTATTCTCATCTTAGATAGAAGTCATCTTACTATTTGACTCCAACAGCAATACCACTGTTCCATCATCTAACTTCTTTCCTTCTGACCTGCTCCCTCCATCACCTATGGCTTGCAAACTTGGATTCCTCTTTGACAGTAATATCAAGCTGCCTAACGTTGTCACTGCCATTGCCCCTGCACCCAGGATCAACATTCTAAATATCAGGAAGATTGACCAGCGCCTCACCCACCACTCGGTCAAAAATCGTATCTCCGCCCGGGGCCTCACTATACTGGACCACTGCTCCGCAGCCTGTTCATCGACCTTCCTCTCTATGTATGTTTGTGCTCACCATAACAACATATTCTACTTCGAGCTACCTATATATCACTCCCTCCTAAAGCTGCTACTACTTGTCTCTAAAACTAGCCATGCCTTAGCTCTCCACTAGCTGGCTGAGTCTGTCACTCTCTCCTTCTCATGATCTCCATTCTCTAACTCACAACAAGGTTGCTGTCCCAGTCCCCCCACCTTTTGCCGCCAACCACTTTTCCCCTATTTCTCCAGAGGACCAGCAGCACTGGAATGCTGATGCCCCTGGCATCAGCATTCATCGGTGGTAGTATTCAAGGCCAGGCTCAACCTGCACCCACTAACAAGATAAGGGCCATCGCCTTACCTCAGAACTCTTCCAAAGCCCTAAACTAATGGTAATAACTGAAAAAAGGTAAATCAGTATTCTGGTAACCACTAGCCCAATGCTTAAATGCACACTACATTTATGCATGTCTCTGCCACCAGTTGTACCTTCTCTCTGTCTCCACAGCCTACCACCAGCTAACAGAGCTCACTTCATGTGTGTCCTTACTTTAGCTATGTACAGGCACACTGAAAAATAATTGGCACCGGTGCCTGGTTTTATCCACTTCCCAAAACTTCTGACCGAAACGTCTACCTAATCCACAAAATAAATAGATCTCAAATATACTAGCCACACAATCTTCATTTACCAGTGCAACACGGTAACCTGACCCTTGTCCCCATGAAGAATACATACAGTGGGCACAGCATGACTGCTACCCACGGCGTAGAACATTGCACCAGATCCCTATTTGCTTCCTCAGCTTCTGAGCAGGCACACAAAAATGAGTGCAGTCCGTAAATATTAGCCTTTCTGCAGGGATCAGTATTGCGACCCCCACAAACAGTCTTTCGATTCCTTGCACCGAGAGACTAACCCTACAGTGAAACTCAGAGCAGTAGTTTAATAGTGGTGTTGAAGCACATGCGTGAAGTCAGTTGAGAATGGGTTACATGGGCTTACATCCCCAGAAACACTGTTTTTTGGGGGTGTCATCTTCATCTGCCGCCATGGAATAACACTGTGTGTATATTATTAATGTTAAAGACCACTATCATAATCCTTCAAGCCCATCATATCATAAGTCTACTAAAATGAAATCCATGATACGTTTGGTATCTTCTTGAAATATTTCTTACGGATAGCCTGACCGCAACCTTTCAATGTTTTGCAGAAATAGCAGTGTATGAACCTTGGTATGTTGGGAGCTTTATTGTAGACAACTGATAGGCAGATTGTCAATAATGTTTAGTATTTGCCATCTATAACAATACTGCAATGTTTCTCCTCTGTGCCTTAATGTTCAATTGATCAAACGCGGCCCTAAAAAGCTACAACGTTCTAATACCTTTATTTATGTATTTTTACATTTATAGCAGCACTCTAAACCCTTGGGCATCAAGGCGCTCGTTACAGTAGACTTAGATGCATGTTATTGTATGTACAGTGAAAGGTCATGAAGGTAGAATCTATGTTCATAGGTCACGGTTCACATAGGTCCCTGTGTTAAGAGCCAGGATCTCAGCTGTTTCCGGAAAGTCCAATATAGTTGCTCAACTCTTAATCCTGGCAGTACTTCATTCCAACATTTCACCACAATGACAGGTGTCCACGAGGGGAGGAAATCATTGACGGGCCCATAGGTCAGCACTCACCCTCTAGAACTTGTAAGACAAGATAGCTGCACCATGTGAGGACAGGGGGTGCAGGATTCACTTACTCCGATACGACTCAATAACGAGGACTGAGTAGTTTGGCAAGGGGAAGTCTGTTTAATGATACATACAGCAAACAGGGAAACAAATTGGAATCAGCTGTAGTGCGATCACCGGTCTCGCTCCGACTTCCACGAACTTTGGTAGAACAGCAATTCTTATAGGCAGATATCGTCATCACTGACGTCTAATTTCTATAAAAAATCGTTATGCAATATAATTGGTTAGGAAAGGTAACTTAAGTATAGGTGCTATATCTGTATATAGAAATAAAGCATGTGGATTGGATAACTCTTATCGAGTAGGCGTCTACGCCCATCCCTCTACATCACATGTGATTGACGTCACTACAAGTACGATGTCTCATTGGTTACAGTATCTATAGGACCCTAGATTACATGGTCTATTGTGATTGGGTAAGTTACACCCCTAAACATAAATCTCCACTTTAATTAGCAGCATGCAGAATAGACACCCAGGTGCCTAGTGCCCCAAGATGCACCCTTCCTCCTTTCCATCATTCAGTGTTTTAGGACTATGTGTCAATTAGTTGGCTGGGCATGGCCTCGGAAATGTAGCCTCTTATCAGGAAAGGTTATGGCATCCTCGGGTATCTGGATGACATCAGGCGGTGGTACCTCTTCGCGCCTGGCTGGTCACGTGTTGGTTCACTGTGAATCTGCTTCAGTTTCTAGCCTTTTGTGCATTTAATTCTGTGTCAACCTAGCCACCTGCATGGGCCTCTCTTATCTTGACCTTCACGGATGGGCTGGTATGCTCTGTAGTTGGAGTCTTGTGAGCTCATGCTCTCCTCCCCTTCTCTGGTTGACCTCGATTTCCTAAGAAAGAGTCGCTCTTTGCTGAGTTTCGATTCTGCTCCTTCTCCTGTCTTTGGCTGGGTTTCGAAACTTGGCCTGTTTGGCCTCTGGTCGCCTGGGTACCTTTCTGCTTTTACAAAATGGAGTCGCACTTGTATAATGTGCCTTATTGAGGTAGAAATACGGTTGGCGCTTGCCGCCCTATCTTCTACTAAGCATTGCAAGCAGTATCGATTTCTTAGGAACTTGCTTTTCAAGCCTATTTACACACGTTTAACAGGACGGTTGCTTCTATCTTGTCTCGTAACACTGTTTCCTCGCGTTGTAACATTGTCTCCTCTCTGTGCCTATTCCATTCAATTTCGTAGTTACTCGCATTGGCGTGTTATCTTCGATAGCTGCGTTTGTTCATTCACTGATCTGTTCAGGCCCTTGTGTCATTTCCACTGGCCTTCCATTAAGGCTTTTGGGGTCTCTTCGTGTAGGTAATCCTCATTTCGTATCAGAGGCAGGTATGGCTGTCTAATAGGGTACCGTGCTGCCCAGGGTTGTCTGGTTATGGGTGCTCCAACCGGTATGGATCTTCTGATGTTTACCGGGCAGAGTCCCAGTGCAGCTCTTTGTAGGTTCATTTGCTCTTCATGCGTCACGTGCCTTGGCGAGTTCCTTCCTGGTAGCTCGAAATGGGGGGCAGGGCTGCATGTCATGTCTGGAACCTCCTTTACACTCCCCCCTCTGGTTGGTTCATCGAACACTTCTGCTTTGTTCTTCTCTTCTATTTCTTTTGATTCTTCAGTGTTTTGTTCATCATCTTCAGGATTGGTACATGAAGGCGTGAACATGTGCTTCTTTGGAGACCATATTTTTATTACGCCTTTCAAACTTCCTGCTGTTTTGACATGTTCATCTTTGTTCCAGGTCATAAACTGGCACTGTCCGTTTGGACTGCAGTAGATCAACTTTCCTTCATACCTTCTTCGCTTTTTCGGATATGTGAACTTCGTTCCTTCTGGTGCAAATTCGCTGGCCTTCACAAAGTCCATGATTTCTTCATCTGTCAGGTCTCTTGGCTTCCAGCCTAGCTTGACATCGACCATAATTTTTATCCCAATGGCTTTCTTTGCAGTTTTCTGGCATTGTGTGATGATTATCTTGATAACGCAGAATCCTAGTAGTACCATGGCTACTAGGGCTCCCAGGAACTTGAATATATCAGCCATCCATTGCGGGACCCATGAGAATAGGTTCCCAAACCAGCTGTCATAGTCCACCTCATACTTTTCATCGGTCATCTGGTTTTTTAGAGTTGTCAACATGCTTATGGCCTCTGTTAGGGTTCTGTTTTCTTCATCGTGTGA
The DNA here is from genome assembly GCF_040938575.1 of Ambystoma mexicanum. NCBI lineage: Eukaryota > Metazoa > Chordata > Amphibia > Caudata > Ambystomatidae > Ambystoma > Ambystoma mexicanum. The sequence goes on from NC_090933.1 coordinate 146,304,933, forward strand.
GGGTACAAATGTGCAACATGATTCTCCGATTTTTGCACAAACACCTCCATCCATCGTTGTGATCATGTCAAGCACATATCTGTTTTGAAGGGTCATCAGTCTGTTGCTCTTAGCTCTTCTTTGATCGCGTTGAATCCTTTTATAGTGGTATTGATGGTCTGCAATAACTCATCTGGTTATCTGCAACCATTTAGCATTCACTCCAACTTGGATGTGGGGCAGGAGTAGTGTTGTGAATACTGTTGAGGTGAGGCTGAACAGCCTATGTTCATACGGGATTGCATGGAATGCTTCTTCTGATTTGGAAGAAAAGTAATTTCCCCTCTTCATCCTGGATACCAGTTCCACAGATCTTCTTCTTCTTAGATGAGCATCTGCTTTCGGGAAACTGTCCAACTTTCGGTCATTCTTAGGGATCACTAGTGCGGGAACATGGACGTTCACTAGTGTGCATATGCCTCCCCAGTTTTTCAGCAGCCTTATGTATGCCTTGGATCCACACGCCCAGTAATGGTCCATAATAACTGCGGTTCCTTGGGTCATTCTAGGAGCTTCAAAGATTTGTCCGCAGTTTTGATTCTCTCCCATCTTCCTTGTGCCATTGTTTCTGAAGCATAGGTTCGGGCTCTCTAGTGGCACTATCTACAGGGGTCCCCCTCTATCTTCGACCCATGTTAGTAACTTTACTAGCTTTGGCCACAGAGGTTTGTATAACCTCTGTGAATTCTCTATTGCTTCCTTGCAGGCTCCAAGGACCAACCACGCTCGGCAGATTACTACTCCGTCTTCCCATCCATTTGGGGAAACCACTGACCCCCAGATCTGCATTTGGCCTCTGTTCTTCCAGATTTGAGTCTCTTCTCTTCCCTCGAACGTTCAGTCTCAGGTTAACTTCCCATCTTATCCCTGATCCTTTGACGCCAGGGTTCTCAACCTGATCACATGATTTCTGGTGTGCGCTCGGTTTCTTGTTTTAATGTCCTGGACATAGCCATCGTCATCCGGGTAATTCTTTTCATTGGTCCATATCAACGAGACGTCTCTTCCCATAAATTGTCCTCTGGTGTTGCACATTGCTACATGCGACATACAGTGTGCTGTAGGGACATCAACTTCTACAGCCACGAAGATCTTGGATTTTCCCATACTGTATTGCAGTAGTGCACAGATGAAGCATTCACCTTTCGACTGCCTTTGCCCTACTTCTTTCATCTGCTGGTACAATATGTTGTTTCCGAGATGGACTGTGCTGTCCAGGTAGTCATTATGTTCATTGTTATCTTCATGAGGGCTTTTCTTGATTCTCAGCGTTCTTCTGTATTTTGCTATGACTATGTCCCTGAATACATCTGTGCTGCTTTTCCACTTCAGGTATCTCGATGGAGCAGGCTGCCTCGACTGCATCGCTGTGGTAGGAGGAGGATTTGTGCTTCCTTTCTTTGCCTTTTGCAGTCTGCCATAAACTTCCCGTAACCACCATTGGTTCACCAACCTCCCAACTTGTGGCTGTGTTGTAGGCCTGCGGCTTGTTCCTTGCGTTGGAGCATGTGTGCTTGCAGTCATAATTTCTATAATTCTGTTTTTCAGCTCCTCGTGTAGATTCTTTGCTTGGACTATAAATGGGAACGCATACTCTATTAGCATGTGTGTCTTCTCTGTGAGTTATTTCGTGGCCACTTCTGTTCTTTCGAGGGATTTTGCTATTCCCTCCTTCTTCGGCATTTCACTTGGCTTTTCTTGGTTATCTCTACTATTCTCTGGAATTGAATGTTCGGCAGGCAGTTTCTCCTTCTCTGCTGCCTTTGTTGGAGGCCTTGTAGCCATTGACACTTTCCCTTGTCTGCGTGCATTCTATGTGTGGGTGCGTGCAGTGGTCAGTGCAGTGTTTTCATTCAGTCCGTGCTGACCCTGTCTCCAGCTTTTCTCCATTCGTTAGCTCAAGTGTATACATATCACTGTTAATTACATTCAATTTTAAATAATTTGCTTCATCATTAGCTTTTCTTGGAACTGGAATCACTATATAGGGTCTGGGTGCTTTTGTGGGATTCTGATGTTCATTATCCTGTGGGCGTGCTGATAGTGGGACACTTCGTGCACCAATAAAGAAATGAGTTCTGATTGTTAAAGACAGAAAGACAATAATGATCACCAAACATATACACATGATAGATTTGTAGGACATCTGGCAGCATTTTCTCCCAGGAAAGCAGGGGCGCCTTTCTGTTGTGGGTAAAACCAAGTTACTGTTCCGGGCTCCCATTTCGAATGAGTTCATAGTCAGTTATTTATTCCTTCTTTTACGGTGGTCTCGTATTTCGAGAGTTCGTTACCATCAGAGGGACGAGTGCCTCTCCAAGTCCCCCTTCGCATGAGTGACTTGGGAAGTCTCTGGGTCCTCAGTACATTTCCTGTGCTAGACTAAGGAAAAGGGTTAGGCTAGTAGTTCTGATACATCACATTTATTTATGCATGTCTAATGTAGGTGAGGTCCTAGTGGATGCCTCAAATTTGCCTTGTTCCTGAAGTCATGCTGGTGACAGTTCAATGTGAAAGAAGAACTGAAAGGACTGCTACAAATTGCACAAAAATGGAATGCTGAAAAAATAAAAAATAAAAATAAAAATAAAAGTGAACGTGGCAAAAAAAGGAAAAAATGAGCTAATCGTACAAAATAAAGTTGTAAAAATAGGAACAAAAATAAAAATAAAAATATGGAAAAATAGCAAACGAGTCAAAATCACAAAAAATAAGATGTTGTACCAACAGGAACAAAAATAAAAGCAGAAGTCAATATATGAAAAAATAGAAAAAATTAGAAGGATGCAGAACAGGAAAAATACGATGGTGAAGTTCTTGGGTCTGCTCCTTTCTCTCGGTCTCTAGGTGACAAGTTGAAGAACAGTGTCTCTTTTCTCTATCTGCTGCACAGTGAAATGATGATGACAAAATTCTATTTTGGATCTCCTTCTCCTAAGGCTCTCCTCAGCAGTGGATGTCCGTAGTTGCTTCTTAGTTGCGCTGCAATATCCCTCAGGAGCCTGTTTAGTTGCGCGTTCTTTGCTGGATCACTGAGAAAAGTGGGCACATCAATGTTGTTGGGCCTGCCCACTAGTTCTGGAAAGTTTTCAGTGAGGTGAAAGAAAACATGATATGCGTATTGGCTGTCTGCTGGTGTTAATGACATTTACCCTGGTTCTCTAGCCTCTAGATCACAGGCCTTTCTTGCAGCGTGAACAGTCTTGCACTTTCCTCGATCTGTCTCTCGGCGAACAGTCTCACTGGAAACTCCTTGGGAATTCTCGCTGGAAATTGGACAGCTCCACTTGGAGCATGATACCATGGAGAAGGGTCCTCATGTGTAGGAAATTGACTGGATCTCTTAGGAAGGTGACAACGTCAACATCAGCAGGCCTTCCCACCATTTCTGGATAGTCCGTGACTAGTCTGAGCATAACATTGTGTGCAAGCTGCGTATCCCTGGGAGACAGAGACATCTGCCTTGTTTTGCTGGGACCCGATCATAAGCCCTTCTTTTGATGCAAACAAGTTTTACACTTTCCTGCTGCGTGGGTTGCAACCAAGTAATTTAATTTGTACCATATTTGGTTGAGAAATTCATTGTTTCTTGGATCTCTGATAAAGGTTAGTGTGTCTGTGGTTCTCCCGACAGGTCTTGGGCACTCCTCTATGATTCGGAAAAATATGGTATAGGTCAGTTCATCGATGATCATTTGAGGTGGGAGCATTTGTGCCCTTTTCACTGAATTCAGGCAGCTCAGTGAAAGCTTCTGTGATGACAGTCAGCAGTTGCCAGATTACCTTCTTGTCATCTGGATCTTGAATGAATTCTGTGACACTTGTTTCTCTTCCTATGAGCGACGGATATGATAGCACCACCAATTGAAAGTACGTGAGCACATCCCACTTGAGGCTTCTGCTGGGGGTACCATTAGGTATGTAAAGAAAGTCTTGATACTGGTTGCTTCAGGATATCGTGTTACGCTCTCAGAGAATATTTTATTGGCAGTCTATCAGAGTCTTGATTCCTTGTACTACTTGGCCGTGATGTGATTTTAAAACGTTCATTTTACCACTGTTGTTATAGCTTTGGCTGTGCTTCTCTTTACCCTGCAACTAAGATGCACAGAGTGTCCGTTTTTTGTCCTTTATCTCTTTCTCTGGTTTTGAGAAAATGTCTTGTTTTAAAAGCCACAATTCACCCAGCGTCCTTTTGCCTTTATTTTGCTGCTCATGCGTCCTTTCTTCGTCATGGATCTTGTTTGCACGTGCTGAGGTTCTTCTCCTTTGTCTGTAGATTCTTTCGGAGTTAGGTGCAGCAGGCGGGCTCTTCCTACAAAGGGCTTAATGTCATTTAGGAAGATCCAGGCTCTCCTGCCCTTGAGCTTGACAGCGGACGGGGTGCAGTCCTCTACGATAAAAGGGCTATTAAACCTTGGCTCATCCCCCCTTTTTCTGGTACAGTTTCTTACGAGGACGCTGTCTCCAGGGAAGACGAGGGGCGCACAAAGGCTGTGAGCTGCGCCTGCATCAGCACTGTATATAGAAATAAAGCATGTGGATTGGATAACTCTTATCGGGTAGGCGTCTACGCCCATCCCTCTACATCACATGTGATTGACGTCACTACAAGTATGACGTCTCATTTGTTACAGTATCTATAGGACCCTAGATTACATGGTCCATTGTGATTGGGTAAGTTACACCCCTAAACATAAATCTCCACTTTAATTAGCAGCATGTAGAATAGACACCCAGGTGCCTAGTGCCCCAAGATGCACCCTTCCACCTTTCCATCATTCAGTGTTTTAGGACTATGTGTCAATTAGTTGGCTGGGTATGGCCTCGGAAATGTAGCCTCTTATCAGGAAAAGGGTATCTGGATGACATCAGACGGTGGTACTTCTTCGCGCCTGGCTGGCTGGTCACGTGTTGATTCACTGTGAATCTGCTTCAGTTTCTAGCCTTTTGTGCATTTAATTCTGTGTCAGCCTAGCCACCTGCATGGGCCTCTCTTATCTTGACCTTCACGGACGGGCTGGTATGCTCTGTAGTTGGAGTCTTGTGAGCTCATGCTCTCCTCCCCTTCTCTGGTTGACCTCGATTTCCTAAGAAAGAGTCGCTCTTTGCTGAGTTTCGATTCCGCTCCTTCTCTGTCTTTGACTGGGTTTCGAAACTTGGCCTGTTGGCCTCTGGTCGCCTGGGTACCTTTCTGCTTTTACAAAATGGAGTCGCACTTGTATAATGTGTCTTATTGAGGTAGAAATACGGTTGGCGCTTGCCGCCCTATCTTCTACTAAGCATTGCAAGCAGTATCGATTTCTTAGCATCTTGCATTTCAAGCCTTTTTACACACGTTTAACAGGACGGTTGCTTCTATCTTGTCTCGTAACACTGTTTCCTCGCGTTGTAACATTGTCTCCTCTCTGTGCCTATTCAATTCAATTTCGTAGTTTCTTGCATTGGCGTGTTATCTTCGATAGCTGCGTTTAGTCATTCACGGATCTGTTTAGGCCCTTGTGTCATTTCCACTGGCCTTCCATTAAGGCTTTTGGGGTCTCTTCGTGGACCACGTGTACGTAATCCTCATTTCGTATCAGAGGCAGGTCTGGCTGTCTAATAGGGTACCGTGCTGCCCAGGGTTGTCTGATTATGGGTGCTCCAACCGGTATGGATCTTCTGATGTATACCGGGCAGAGTCCCAGTGCAGCTCTTTGTAGGTTCATTTGCTCTTCATACGTCACATGCCTTGGCGAGTTCCTTCCTGGTAGCTCAAAATGGGGGGCAGAAGTGCATGTCATTTCTGGAACCTCCTTTACACTCCCCCCTCCGGTCGGTTCATCGAACACTTTTGCTTCGTTCTTCTCCTCTATTTCTTTTGATTCTTTAGTGTTTTGTTCATCATCTTCAGCATTGGTACATGAAGGTGTGAACATGTGCTTCTTTGGAGACCATATTTTTATCACGCCTTTCAAACTTCCTGCTGTTTTGACATGTTCATCTTTGTTCTAGGTCATAAACTGGCACTGTCCGTTTGGACTGCAGTAGATCCACTTTCCTTCATACCTTCTTCGCTTTTTAGGATATGTGAACTTCGTTCCTTCTGTTGCAAATTCGCTGGCCTTCACAAAGTCCATGATTTCTATATCTGTCAGGTCTCTTGGCTTCCAGCCTGGCTTGACATCGACCATAATTTTCATCCCAATGGCTTTCTTTGCAGTTTTCTGGCATTGTGTGATGATTATCTTGATAACGCAGAATCCTAGCAGATCCATGGCTACTAGGGCTCCCAGGAACTTGAATATATCAGCCATCCATTGAGGGACCCATGAGAATTGGTTCCCAAACCAGCTGCCATTGTCCACCTCATCCGTTTCATCGGTAATCTGCTTTTTTAGAGTTGTCAACATGCTTATGGCCTCTGTTACGGTTCTGTTTTCTTCATCGTGTGAGGGTACAAATGTGCAACATGATTCTCCGATTTTTGCACAAACACCTCCATCCATCGCTGTGATCATGTCAAGCACATGTCTGTTTTGGAGGGTCATCAGTCTGATTGCTCTCAGCTCTTCTTTGATCGCGTTGAATCCTTTTATAGTGGTATTGATGGTCTGCAATAACTCCCATCTGGTTATCTGCAACCATTTAGCATCCACTCCAACTTGGATGTGGGGCAGGAGTAGTGTTGTGAATACTGTTGAGGTGAGGCTGAACAGCCTATGTTCATACGGGATTGCATGGAATGCTTCTTCTGATTTGGAAGAAAAGTAATTTCCCCTCTTAATCCTGGATACCAGTTCCACAGATCTTCTTCTTCTTAGATGAGCATCTGCTTTCGGGAAACTGTCCAACTTTCGGTCATTCTTAGGGATCACTAGTGCGGGAACATGGACGTTCACTAGTGTGCATATGCCTCCCCAGTATTTCGGCAGCCTTATGTATGCCTTGGATCCACACGCCCAGTAATGGTCCATAATAACTGCGGTTCCTTGGGTCATTCCCGGAGCTTCAAAGATTCGTCCGCAGTTTTGATTCTCTCCCATCTTCCTTGTGCCATTGTTTCTGAAGCATAGTTTCGGCATCTCTAGTGGCACTATCTACAGGGGTCCCCCTCTATCTTCGACCCATGTTAGTAACTTTACTAGCTTTGGCCACAGAGGTTTGCATAATCTCTGTGAATTCTCTATTGCTTCCTTGCAGGCTCCAAGGACCATCCACGCTCGGCAGATTACTACTCCGTCTTCCCATCCATCTGGGGAAACCACTGACCCCCAGATCTGCATTTGGCCTCTGTTCTTCCAGATTTGAGTCTCTTCTCTTCCCTCGAACATTCAGTCTCAGGTTAACTTCCCATCTTATCCCTGATCCTTTGACGCCAGGGTTCTCGTACCTGATCACATGATTTCTGGTGTGCGCTCGGTTTCTTGTTTTAATGTCCTGGACATAGCCATCGTCATCAATGGTAATTCTTTTGATTGGCCCATATCAACGAGACGTCTCTTCCCATAAATTGTCCTCTGGTGTTGCACATTGCTACATGCGACATACAGTGTGCTGTAGGGACATCAACTTCTACAGCCACGAAGATCTTGGATTTTCCCATACTGTATTGCAGTAGTGCACAGATGAAGCATTCACCTTTCGACTGCCTTTGCCCTACTTCTTTCATCTGCTGGTACAATATGTTGTTTCCGAGATGGACTGTGCTGTCCAGGTAGTCATTATGTTCATTGTTATCTTCATGAGGGCTTTTCTTGATTCTCAGCGTTCTTCTGTATTTTGCTATGACTATGTCCCTGAATACATCTGTGCTGCTTTTCCACTTCAGGTATCTCGATGGAGCAGGCTGCCTCGACTGCATCGCTGTGGTAGGAGGAGGATTTGTGCTTCCTTTCTTTGCCTTTTGCAGTCTGCCATAAACTTCCCGTAACCACCATTGGTTCACCAACCTCCCAACTTGTGGCTGTGTTGTAGGCCTGCGGCTTGTTCCTTGCGTTGGAGCATGTGTGCTTGCAGTCATAATTTCTATAATTCTGTTTTTCAGCTCCTCGTGTAGATTCTTTGCTTGGACTATAAATGGGAACACATACTCTATTAGCATGTGTGTCTTCTCTGTGAGTTCTTTCGTGGCCACTTCCGTTCTTTCGAGGGATTTTGCTATTCCCTCCTTCTTTGGCATTTCACTTGGCTTTTCTTGGTTATCTCTACTATTCTCTGGAATTGAATGTTCGGCAGGCAGTTTCTCCTTCTCTGTTGCCTTTGTTGGAGGCCTTGTAGCCATTGACACTTGCCCTTGTCTGTGTGCATTCTATGTGTGGGTGCGTGCAGTGGTCAGTGCAGCGTTTTCATTAATTCCGTGCTGACCCTGTCTCCAGCTTTTCTCCATTCGTTAGCTCAAGTGTATACATATCACTGTTAATTACATTCAATTTTAAATCATTTGCTTCATCATTAGCTTTTCTTGGAACTGGAATCACTATATAGGATCTGGGTGCTTTTGTGGGATTCAGATGTTCATTATCCTGGGGGCGTGCTGATAGTGGGACACTTCGTGCACCAATAAAGAAATGAGTTCTGATTGTTAAAGACAGAAAGACAATAATGATCACCAAACATATACACATGATAGATTTGTACGACATCTGGCAGCATTTTCTCCCAGGAAAGCAGGGGCGCCTTTCTGTTGTGGGTAAAACCAAGTTACTGTTCCGGGCTCCCATTTCGAATGAGTTCATAGTCAGTTATTTATTCCTTCTTTTGCTATGGTCTCGTATTTCGAGAGTTCGTTACCATCAGAGGGACGAGTGCCTCTCCAAGTCCCCCTTCGCGTGAGTGACGTGGGAAGTCTCTGGGTCCTCAGTACATTTCCTGTGCTAGACTAGGAAAAGGGTTAGGCTAGTAGTTCTGATACATCACATTTATTTATGCATGTCTAATGTAGGTGAGGTCCTAGTGGATGCCTCGAATTTGCCTTGTTCCTGAAGTCATGCTGGTGACAGTTCAATGTGAAAGAAGAACTGAAAGGACTGCTACAAATTGCACAAAAATGGAATGCTGAAAAAATAAAAAATAAAAATAAAAATAAACGTGAACGTGGCAAAAAAAGGAAAAAATGAGCTAATCGTACAAAATAAAGTTGTAAAAATAGGAACAAAAATAAAAATAAAAATATGGAAAAATAGCAAACGAGTCAAAATCACAAAAAATAAGATGTTGTGCCAACAGGAACAAAAATAAAAGCAGAAGTCAATATATGAAAAAATAGAAAAAATTAGAAGGATGCAGAACAGGAAAAATACGATGGTGAAGTTATTGGGTCTGCTCCTTTCTCTCGGTCTCTCGGTGACAAGTTGAAAAACAGTGTCTCTTTTCTCTATCTGCTGCACAGTGAAATGATGATGACAAAATTCTATTTTGGATCTCCTTCTCCTAAGGCTCTCCTCAGCAGTGGATGTCCGTAGTTGCTTCTTAGTTGCGCTGCAATAGCCCTCAGGAGCCTGTTTAGTTGCGCGTTCTTTGCTGGATCACTGAGAAAAGTGGGCACATCAATGTTGTTGGGCCTGCCCACTAGTTCTGGAAAGTTTTCAATGAGGTGAAAGAAAACACGATATGTGTATTGGCTGTCTGCTGGTGTTAATGACATTTGCCCTGGTTCTCTAGCCTTTAGATCACAGGCCTTTCTTGCAGCGTGAACAGTCTTGCACTTTCCTCGATCTGTCTCTCGGCGAACAGTCTCACTGGAAACTCCTTAGGAATTCTCGCTGGAAATTGGACAGGTCCAGTTGGAGCATGATACCATGGAGAAGGGTCCTCATGTGTAGGAAATTGACTGGATCTCTTAGGAAGGTGACAACGTCAACATCAGCAGGCCTTCCCACCATTTCTGGATAGTCCGTGACTAGTCTGAGCATAACATTGTGTGCAAGCTGCGTATCCGTGGGAGACAGAGACATCTGCCTTGTTTTGCTGGGACCCGATCATAAGCCCTTCTTTTGATGCAAACAAGTTTTACACTTTCCTGCTGCGTGGGTTGCAACCAAGTAATTTAATTTGCACCATATTTGGTTGAGAAATTCATTGTTTCTTGGATCTCTGATAAAGGTTAGTGTGTCTGTGGTTCTCCCGACAGGTCTTGGGCACTCCTCTATGATTCGGAAAAATATGGTATAGGTCATTTCATCGATGATCATTTGAGGTGGGAGCATTTGTGCCCTTTTCACTGTATTCAGGCAGCTCAGTGAAAGCTTCTGTGATGACAGTCAGCAGTTGCCAGATTACCTTCTTGTCATCTGGATCTTGAATGAATTCTGTGACACTTGTTTCTCTTCCTATGAGCGACGGATATGATACCACCACCAATTGAAAGTATGTGAGCACATCCCACTTGAGGCTTCCGCTGGGGGTACCATTAGGTGTGTAAAGAAAGTCTTGATACTGGTTGCTTCAGGATACCGTGTTACGCTCTCAGAGAATATTTTATTGGCAGTCTATCAGAGTCTTGATTCCTTGTACTACTTGGCCGTGATGTGATTTTAAAACGTTCATTTTACCACTGTTGTTATAGCTTTGGCTGTGCTTCTCTTTACCCTGCAACTAAGATGCACAGAGTGTCCGTTTTTTGTCCTTTATCTCTTTCTCTGGTTTTGAGAAAATGTCTTGTTTTAAAAGCCACAATTCACCCAGCGTCCTTTTGCCTTTATTTTGCTGCTCATGCGTCCTTCCTCGACATGGATCTTGTTTGCACGTGCCGAGGTTCTTCTCCTTTGTCTGTAGATTCTTTCGGAGTTAGGTGCAGCAGGAGGGCTCTCCCTACAAAGGGCTTAATGTCATTTAGGAAGATCCAGGCTCTCCTGCCCTTGAGCTTGACAGTGGACGGGGTGCAGTCCTCTACGATAAAAGGGCTATTAAACCTTGGCTCGTCCCCCCTTTTTCTGGTACAGTTTCTTACGAGGACGCTGTCTCCAGGGAAGACGAGGGGCGCACAAAGGCTGTGAGCTGAGCCTGCATCAGCACTGTATATAGAAATAAAGCATGTGGATTGGATAACTCTTATCGGGTAGGCGTCTACGCCCATCCCTCTACATCACATGTGATTGACGTCCCTACAAGTACGACGTCTCATTTGTTACAGTATCTATAGGACCCTAGATTACATGGTCCATTGTGATTGGGTAAGTTACACCCCTAAACATAAATCTCCACTTTAATTAGCAGCATGCAGAATAGACACCCAGGTGCCTAGTGCCCCAAGATGCACCCTTCCTCCTTTCCATCATTCAGTGTTTTAGGACTATGTGTCAATTAGTTGGCTGGGTATGGCCTCGGAAATGTAGCCTCTTATCAGGAAAAGGGTATCTGGATGACATCAGGCGGTGGTACTTCTTCGCGCCTGGCTGGCTGGTCACGTGTTAGTTCACTGTGAATCTGCTTCAGTTTCTAGCCTTTTGTGCATTTAATTCTGTGTCAGCCTAGCCACCTGCATGGGCCTCTCTTATCTTGACCTTCACGGACGGGCTGGTATGCTCTGTAGTTGGAGTCTTGTGAGCTCATGCTCTCCTCCCCTTCTCTGGTTGACCTCGATTTCCTAAGTAAGAGTCGCTCTTTGCTGAGTTTCGATTCCGCTCCTTCTCTGTCTTTGGCTGGGTTTCGAAACTTGGCCTGTTGGCCTCTAGTCGCCTGGGTACCTTTCTGCTTTTACAAAATGGAGTCGCACTTGTATAACGTGCCTTATTGAGGTAGAAATACGGTTGGCGCTTGCCGCCCTATCTTCTACTAAGCATTGCAAGCAGTATCGATTTCTTAGCATCTTGCATTTCTAGCCTATTTACACACGTTTAACAGGACGGTTGCTTCTATCTTGTCTCGTAACACTGTTTCCTCGCGTTGTAACATTGTCTCCTCTCTGTGCCTATTCAATTCAATTTCGTAGTTTCTTGCATTGGCGTGTTATCTTCGATAGCTGCGTTTGGTCATTCACGGATCTGTTTAGGCCCTTGTGACATTTCCACTGGCCTTCCATTAAGGCTTTTGGGGTCTCTTCGTGGACCATGTGTACGTAATCCTCATTTCGTATCAGAGGCAGGTATGGCTGTCTAATAGGGTACCGTGCTGCCCAGGGTTGTCTGATTATGGGTGCTCCAACCGGTATGGATCTTCTGATGTATACCGGGCAGAGTCCCAGTGCAGCTATTTGTATGTTTGCTCTTCATACGTCACATGCCTTGGCGAGTTCCTTCCTGGTAGCTCGAAATGGGGGGCAGGGGTGCATGTCATTTCTGGAACCTCCTTTACACTTCCCCCTCCGGTCGGTTCATCGAACACTTTTGCTTCGTTCTTCTCCTCTATTTCTTTTGATTCTTCAGTGTTTTGTTCATCATCTTCAGCATTGGTACATGAAGGCGTGAACATGTGCTTCTTTGGAGACCATATTTTTATCACGCCTTTCAAACTTCCTGCTGTTTTGACATGTTCATCTTTGTTCCAGGTCATAAACTGGCACTGTCCGTTTGGACTGCAGTAGATCCACTTTCCTTCATACCTTCTTCGCTTTTTAGGATATGTGAACTTCGTTCCTTCTGTTGCAAATTCGCTGGCCTTCACAAAGTCCATGATTTCTATATGTGTCAGGTCTCTTGGCTTCCAGCCTGGCTTGACATCGACCATAATTTTCATCCCAATGGCTTTCTTTGCAGTTTTCTGGCATTGTGTGATGATTATCTTGATAACGCAGAATCCTAGCAGTACCAGGGCTAGTAGGGCTCCCAGGAACTTGAATATATCAGCCATCCATTGAGGGACCCATGAGAATTGGTTCCCAAACCAGCTGCCATTGTCCACCTCATCCGTTTCATCGGTAATCTGCTTTTTGAGAGTTGTCAACATGCTTATGGCCTCTGTTAGGGTTCTGTTTTCTTCATCGTGTGAGGGTACAAATGTGCAACATGATTCTCCGATTTTTGCACAAACACCTCCATCCATCGCTGTGATCATGTCAAGCACATATCTGTTTTGGAGGGTCATCAGTCTGATTGCTCTCAGCTCTTCTTTGATCGCGTTGAATCCTTTTATAGTGGTATTGATGGTCTGCAATAACTCCCATCTGGTTATCTGCAACCATTTAGCATCCACTCCAACTTGGATGTGGGGCAGGAGTAGTGTTGTGAATACTGTTGAGGTGAGGCTGAACAGCCTATGTTCATACGGGATTGCATGGAATGCTTCTTCTGATTTGGAAGAAAAGTAATTTCCCCTCTTCATCCTGGATACCAGTTCCACAGATCTTCTTCTTAGATGAGCATCTGCTTTCGGGAAACTGTCCAACTTTCGGTCATTCTTAGGGATCACTAGTGCGGGAACATGGACGTTCACTAGTGTGCATATGCCTCCCCAGTTTTTCGGCAGCCTTATGTATGCCTTGGATCCACACGCCCAGTAATGGTCCATAATAACTGTGGTTCCTTGGGTCATTCCCGGAGCTTCAAAGATTCGTCCGCAGTTTTTATTCTCTCCCATCTTCCTTGTGCCATTGTTTCTGAAGCATAGTTTCGGGCTCTCTAGTGGCACCATCTACAGGGGTCCCCCTCTATCTTCGACCCATGTTAGTAACTTTACTAGCTTTGGCCACAGAGGTTTGTATAACCTCTGTGAATTCTCTATTGCTTCCTTGCAGGCTCCAAGGACCATCCACGCTCAGCAGATTACTACTCCATCTTCCCATCCATCTGGGGAAACCACTGACCCCCAGATCTGCATTTGGCCTCTGTTCTTCCAGATTTGAGTCTCTTCTGTAGTCTTCCCTCGAACCTTCAGTCTCAGGTTAACTTCCCATTTTATCCCTGATCCTTTGACGCCAGGGTTCTCGTACCTGATCACATGATTTCTGGTGTGCGTTCGGTTTCTTGTTTTAATGTCCTGGACGTAGCTATCTTCATCCGGGTAATTCTTTTCATTGGCCCATATCAACGAGGCGTCTCTTCCCTTAAATTGTCCTCTGGTGTTGCACATTGCTACATGCGACATACAGTGTGCAGTAGGGACATCAACTTCTACAGCCACGAAGAGCTTGGATTTTCCCATACTGTATTGTAGTAGAGCACAGATGAAGCATTCACCTTTCGACTGCCTTCGCCCTACTTCTTTCATCTGCTGGTACAATATGTTGTTTCCGATATGGACTGTGCTGTCCAGGTAGTCATTATGTTCATTGTTATCTTCATGAGGGCTTCTCTTGATTCTCAGCGTTCTTCTGTAGTTTGCTATGACTATGTCTCTGAATGCATCTGTGCTGCTTTTCCACTTCGGGTATCTCGATGGAGCAGGCTGCCTTGACTGCATCGCTGTGGTAGAAGGAGGATTTGTGCTTCCTTTCTTTCCCTTTTGCAGTCTGCCATAAACTTCCCGTAACCACCATTTTTTCACCAACCTCCCAACTTGTGGCTGTGTTGTAGGCCTGCGGCTTGTTCCTTGCGTTGGAGCATTTGTGCTTGCAGTTATAGTTTCTATAGTTCTGTTTTTCAGCTCCTCGTGTAGATTCTTTGCTTGGACTATAAATGGGAACACATACTCTGTTAGCATGTGTGTCTTCTCTGTGAGTTCTTTCGTGGCCACTTCTGTTCTTTCGAGGGATTTTGCTATTCCCTCCTTCTTTGGCATTTCACTTGGCTTTTCTTGGTTATCTCTACTATTCTCTGGAATTGAATGTTCGGCAGGCAGTTTCTCCTTCTCTGCTGCCTTCGTTGGAGGCCTTGTAGCCATTGACACTTGCCCTTGTCTGTGTGCATTCTGTGTGTGGGTGCGTGCAGTGGTCAGTGCAGCGTTTTCATTCATTCCGTGCTGACCCTGTCTCCAGCTTTTCTCTCCATGTGTTACCTCAAGTGTATACATATCAATGTTAATTACATTCAATTTTAAATCATTTGCTTCATCATTAGCTTTTCTTGGACCTGGAATCACTATATAGGGTCTGGGTGCTTTTGTGGGATTTTGACGTTCATTATCCTGTGGGCGTGCTGATAGTGGGATACCTCGTGCACAATAAAGAAAGCAGTTCTGATTGTTAAAGACAGAAAGACAATAATGATCACCAAACATATACACATGATAGATTTATAAGACATCTGGCAGCATTTTCTCCCAGGAAAGCGGGGCGCCTTTCTGTTGTGGGTAAAACCAAGTTACTGTTCCGGGCCCCCATTTCGAATGAGTTCATAGTCAGTTATTTATTCCTTCTTTTGCTCTGGTCTCGTATTTCGAGAGTTCGTTACCATCAGAGGGCCGAGTGCCTCTCCAAGTCCCCCTTCGCTTGAGTGACGTGGGAAGTCTCTGGGTCCTCAGTACATTTCCTGTGCTAGACTAAGGAAAAGGGTTAGACTAGTAGTTCTGAGACATCACATTTATTTATGCATGTCTAATGTAGGTGAGGTCCTAGTGGATGCCTCGAATTTGCCTTGGTCCTGAAGTCATGCTGGTGACAGTTCAATATGGAAGAAGAACTGAAAGGACTGCTACAAATTGCACAAAAATGGAATGCTGAAAAAATAAAAAATAAAAATAAAAATAAAAATAAAAGTGAACGGGGCAAAAATAGGAAAAAATGAGTTAATCGTACAAAATAAAGTTGTAAAAATAGGAACAAAAATAAAAATAAAAATATGGAAAAATAGCAAACGAGTCAAAATCACAAAAAATAAGATGTTGTACCAACAGGAACAAAAATAAAAGCAGAAGTCAATATATGAAAAAATAGAAAAATTTAGAAGGATGCAGAACAGGAAAAATACGATGGTGAAGTTCTTGGGTCTGCTCCTTTCTCTCGGTCTCTCGGTGACAAGTTGAAGAACAGTGTCTTTTTTCTCTATCTGCTGCACAGTGAAATGATGACGACAAAATTCTATTTTGGATCTCCTTCTCCTAAGGCTCTCCTCAGCAGTGGATGTCCGTAGTTGCTTCTTAGTTGCGCTGCAATAGCCCTCAGGAGCCTGTTTAGTTGCACGTTCTTTGATGGATCACTGAGAAAAGTGGGCACATCAATGTTGTTGGGCCTGCCCACTAGTTCTGGAAAGTTTTCAATGAGGTGAAAGAAAACACGATATGCGTATTGGCTGTCTGCTGATGTTAATGACATTTGCCCTGGTTCTCTAGCCTCTAGATTACAGGCCTTTCTTGCAGCGTGAACAGTCTTGCACTTTCCTCGATCTGTCTCTCGGCGAACAGTCTCACTGGAAACTCCTTAGGAATTCTCGCTGGAAATTGGACAGCTCCACTTGGAGCATGATACCATGGAGAAGGGTCCTCATGTGTAAGAAATTGACTGGATCTCTTAGGAAGGTGACAACGTCAACATCAGCAGGCCTTCCCACCATTTCTGGATAGTCCGTGACTAGTCTGAGCATAACATCGTGTGCAAGCTGCGTATCTGTGGGAGACAGAGACATCTGCCTTGTTTTGCTGGGACCCGATCATAAACCCTTCTTTTGATGCAAACAAGTTTTACACTTTCCTGCTGCGTGGGTTCCAACCAAGTAATTTAATTTGTACCATATTTTGTTGAGAAATTCATTGTTTCTTGGTTCTCTGATAAAGGTTAGTGTATCTGTGGTTCTCCCGACAAGTCTTGGGCACTCCTCTATGATTCGGAAAAATATGGTATAGGTCAGTTCATAGATGATCATTTGAGGTGGGAGCATTTGTGCCCTTTTCACTGTATTCAGGCAGCTCAGTGAAAGCTTCTGTGATGACAGTCAGCAGTTGCCAGATTACCTTCTTCTTATCTGGATCTTGAATGAATTCTGTGACACTTGTTTCTCTTCCTATGAGCGACAGATATGATAGCACCACCAATTGAAAGTACGTGAGCACATCCCATTTGAGGCTTCTGCTGGGGGGTACCATGAGGTATGTAAAGAAAGTCTTGATACTGGTTGCTTCAGGATACTGTGTTACGCTCTCAGAGAATATTTTATTGGCAGTCTATCAAAGTCTTGATTCCTTGTACTACTTGGGCGTGATGTGATTTTAAAACATTCATTTTACCACTGTTGTTGTAGCTTTGGATGTGCTTCTCTTTACCCTGCAACTAAGATGCACAGAGTGTCCGTTTTTTGTCCTTTATCTCTTTCTCTGGTTTTGAGAAAATGTCTTGTTTTAAAAGCCACAATTCACCCAGCGTTCTTTTGCCTTTATTTTGCTGCTCATGCGTCCTTCTTCCTCTTCATGGATCTTGTCTGCACGTGCTGAGGTTCTTCTCCTTTGTCTGTAGATTCTTCGGAGTTAGGTGCAGCAGGAGGGGTATCTCCTACAAAGGGCTTAATGTCATTTAGGAAGATCCAGGCTCTCCTGCCCTTGAGCTTGACAGCGGACGGGGTGCAGTCCTCTACGATAAAAGGGCCATTAAACCTTGGCTCGTCCCCCCTTTTTCTGGTAAAGTTTCTTACAAGGACGCTGTCTCCAGGCAAGACGAGGGGCGCACAAAGGCTGTGAGCTGCGCCTGCATCAGTACTATCTGTTGTGGTTTGTGCTGTGCTGTCCCCTTTCCGCAGTCGCTGCAGCTGGCCTGAAATGACAAAGGTGCTGGATGTCAAAAAGTCCACATAGGCTTTCATCTCTTCTCCTAGTACCTCCCTAGTTGGCTGGGCATCACATCTAGCTCTGTCTCGGAGGGTAAGAGGGGTCCTCATCCTTATACCAGTAACTATTTCGTGCGGCGTGAGATGATGGTCGAAGCCTGGCTGGTTCCGAAGAGCACACAATGCCAATGGTAGACAGTGCCACCATCCCTTCCTTAATGTGAGCTTCAACTTGGCTATCCTTTCCTTAAGCAAGCCGTTGATTCGTTCACATATCCCATTCCCCTCAGGATGATACCCCGACAAGAACTTGTGCTTTATACCAAGCAACAAGCTGATCTGTTCGAAAACTGAATTTACAAAATGGGCCTCATTATCTGATCTAATTACCTCACACACCCCCCATCTAGGGAACACTTCCCTCACAGGTTGCCTCGGGGTGTGTACAGGGACCTGCTTCTACCCATCTTGCAAAGGGACACACTACCACAATTAAATACCTGTACCCATTACACACCTGGATCATGTCGACATAAGCAATATGCAGGTGCTGGAAAGGTCCATTTGGTCTGGGGATGATTCCTCTCACTACTTTTAATGTGTGCCCAGAGGTGAATTGCTGGCAGATAATGCAGTTTACCATAAAAAATGCAACATGCTCTGCTAAATTCGGAGTGAACCAGTCTTCTGCGAGCGTTGCAGCAAGATTTTCCTTTGACATGTGTATGGGGTAGTGAAGCTGTTCTAAAGCTCCCTTTAGGAGGGTGACAGGCATTATTGGTTTACCAGTGCTGTCTTGCCTCCACAGTCCGTCAGAGGGGTTTAAAGAACACCCTCAACGCTTCCACAATTCTTCTCCTCCTGAGGTGCCTCCCCTTGGAGCTCCATTAGCTGTGTCTGCCCCATATTACTATAGGCCTCTGGAGTGGCTCGTGCTACCATCATTCTTTCATGGCTATGTGCCACTTCCACATCCATGATTGTTTCATTCTTGGATGTAATGCGTTTGGCTTCCGTGTCCGCTTCATGGTTTCCACGTGACACGAAATCTGTCCCCTTGGTATGAGCGGCGCATTTCATGACCGCTATGCCCACTGGGAGCTGTAGTGCTTTTATCAGCCTGTCCAATAAGGCTGCGTGTTGCACAGGCGTGCCGTTTGCTCAGAGGTAGCCCCTCCTTTTCCAGCGCGCTAGTCCTGCGTGAACTGTAGACGTCACATAGGCGGAGTAAATGTACACAGTTACTTCCAGGTGTGAATAATTCTCAATGGCGAGTATCAATGCCAATAGTTCTGCAGCTTGTGCTGAATAGTGAGATGGTATTCGTGCACTAGCGAGTACTTGAAACTCTCCATTCGCTATGTGCCACTCCTGTATACCTTTGTCCTTCTTCTTGGTCTATTCTCAAAGACCCGTCAATAAAGACGATCTCTCCACTTGCCAGGGCATTTTCCTTTACCCTGGGGATCTCATCATAGAATTCCTCATAGTTCGCACAATCGTGCACAGGTTCTCCCTCAGTGACTGGCTCAGCTATGAACGTAGCAGGGTTCACAGTTTTACAGCGCACTATTTTGATCGATGGGTTAGAGATAATCACCTCATAGGCCGATGCTCTCTGTGATGTCAAAGTGCCCTTTGGCTTCTCTAGTATGGCGAATAGTGAGTGCTCAACATACAATGTCATGGAGCACCCCATCACAATGGATGATGCCTTCTCGATGGCGAACGCACCAGCAGCTAGATTTTGTTTGCATGGGAAGTGACCCTTCATTACCGGGTCCAGATTCCTGCTGTAATATGCTAGGGGCTTGTACCCTAGTGAGGTTCGTTTTGCGAGCACTGCTGTCATAAAATGACCATCAGTATGAGAGAACAGATAGAATTCCTTTGCATAATTAGGAATCCCGAGACCTGGGGCCTTACAAATTGCCCCCTTGAGTTCTGTAAACCGCTTTTCCATTGCTTCATTCCATTCAATTTCTTCTCTTGTTACCTGGGCCTTTTTAAGGGCCTGTAGCAAGGGCTTGGTATACGAGCTGTAGTCAAAGACCCATGCTCGGACATAATTGCACAGGCCTTAGAAGTTTTGCATTTGCTTTATTGTGCGCGGCTTGGCCGTGTTCATGATGGCTTCAGCCCTTTCAGGGGTTACCTTTTTTCCCTCATGTGAGATCAGTTGCCCTATGTACAACACTTCCTGTTGGCAGTACTGCAATTTTTCCTTGTCAACCTTGTATCCCTTCTCGGTCAGTATAGTCAATAGTTGGACAGAATCGCGCCTGCATTGCTCTTCAGTGGTGCTGCAGATCAGGATGTCATCTACATATTGCAAAACAACACTGTCCACCGCAATATTGCTTAAGTCCATTTGCAGGACTCTATTGAAAATAGACGGGGACTCACAATACCCCTGTGGCAACCTCGTACTTTTCAGGCGCATTTGTCTGAAAGTAAATGATGTCAAGTCAGGTGAGTCATGGTGCAACGGGATTGAGAAGAACGCATTTTTCAAATCGATCACTGTGAAATATTTTGCCTCGGTGGGTGTGTTGCACAGAATTGTGGAGGGGTTCGGGACTAGAGGGAACTCGGCTTCAACAATATTGTTTAATGCTCGTAAATCTTGGATGAAACGCCAAGATCCTCCCTTTGATTTTTTGACAGGGTAAATCACTGTGTTGCAAGGTGATTCTGATGTCACTAGGATGCCCTGCTCCATCATGGCAGAGATTGTCTTGGCGATTCCTTCATCTGCCTCTCTGGCCATAGGATATTGCCGTGCTTGTGGTAAAATTGCTCCTGGTTTTAATTTGATTTTCACTTCACCCGCCCCTTTCAGCATCATAGCGCCCTGTAGTCCATACTATTGCAGACACTTGGGCCATGTCATTATCAAAGTATTCTGGACGTATTAGTGCCAACATCATTCTCTGGGGTACCTCCCCTTTGATCATTTTGACCCAGAATATGAGACTCACTTCCACACTTGTCTCTTCTAAGTCAGGGTGTTCTTCGAACAGATCGTCATCGGTGACGTCAGTCACTCGATACCCTTCTTCAAAGGCAATAATCGCACCCCATTGTCTGCCTTCATCGTCATGTCCTTCAACCAATACCACTTTTCCTCGTACTGCGGCAGATTGTATCGTTAAGGGAAATACTTGTCCCACCTCTTCGTGCATGGGTATTCTTGGTCTGAATAGAAACTCATCAGGGGTTCTCATAGTTTTGTTTGAGAGACCTGGCAATCCCGCCATAAGCACTCGCACACCATATGCAAAAACTTCTGGCTCCAGTGGTATAGCTCTCAGGGCTGCATGTCCAGAGTATGCTCTGATCATTTCGCACACGTTGAATAATGCATTCCTGGGGTGGAGCACACTATACCATCTTCAGTAAACGAGATGGTCATATTCAACTTTGTCATCAAGTCCCGACCCATGATATTTACTGGGGACTGACGTGAATATAATAGAGGTACTTCATTTTGCGCTCTCCTACAGAGACTGGGAGTGCATCAGTAAAGGGAACTCTACTATGCGCTCCAGTGAAAATCTGGGTATCTATAGCCTCGCCGGACAAGGAGAAGTTGCCTTCTCGTATGCACGAGAGCATTGCACCCGTGTCAACTAAGAAGGAATATTATTTCCCCCCTATGGTGACATTTACCCGAGGTTCCCTGTTAGGGTCTGGTGTCACTGATAGGATAGAACACATCAGAGTCCCCTGTAAGCCGTCCTATTTCATATACAGGTTCGGTTCACTGTATACTTGTGGGTTTCCCCCATTTCTAGGGTTAATTCCCCCACCTGAATTAGTGTCCTGAGCCATTTGTGGCGGTGCCTGCTGGGGTTGTCCCTGTGGCAAATTCCCCATGTTCGGTGGTTGAACCACTTGCTGTGCACCAGGATGCAAGCCTGCCGCCTGCTGCTGCACGCTATGATTTTGTGCATTGCCCTGTTGTGAGATAGCAGGTAGATTCACCATGCCTGCCCCCATTCCTTGGTTGTTTCACCATATGCTTTAGCTTCTGCATATGCGCGCCACATGTCCTGTCACTCCACACAGCCAACAAACTGGAGGTGGTCGGGCTATTTGTCCATTTAATGTACGCTGGACTGCCCATCTGTGCATTCTGGACACCACCTTGAATATTCTGAAACCCTCCTTGGTTATTCCGAAACCCTCCCTGATTACTCTGTCATCCTCTTCCTCCAAAACCCCTTCCTCTTGGGTAAAATCCTGTGTAACCCTGATTATTCTGTGATGAGTTAGTCACGTTTTGTGCACCTAGCTTGGCTGGGCTGGTGAGCATGGCTCCCTTGAGAGCATACTTAGAGAGCTTCCTTTGCACCAGCTTCGCCTCCTCTCCCTTACGCGTTGCCTCCTTCTTTCGATTCTTTTCTTGCAACAATCTACAGTAATGTGCAATTGTCAACTGGATTTCTGCCCATGGTTTAACTTCTATTCCTACCAATTTCTTTAGCTGTTTTTGCACTGGTTCTGGTAACCCTTGGCACAATATATGGTAGAACACAGGGATGGATTTCGTCCAAGATTCATGTGTTTCGAGCACCCATGCGTCTTGAAAATTCTGGATATAAAGCAACGGATCCTCTGACTCTTTCATTTTTCTAGTCATTATAGCTCCCATTTCAGACGTGTCTGGATATAGCGTATGCAACGCTTTCCACACTGCTACTCGACAGTTATTAAATGGCGCTCTGTCATGGGAGGTGTCAGTTATGGTTACTCTAGGGTAGCCCGCCCTTTTCCACACGTTGTCTGCTCTTTCACCAAGTATAGCAATTAGGAGCCCCTTAATGTACCCTATGGCTAGGGTGACACCCCCGTCATTTTCTCTAACTCGTGTATCCACTTCCCAGCTCCCGATGTCAGCATTGGAAGCTTATTTTTTAGGTTTTCTCTGTCCATATGCGGCCATGGGATATATTGTGGTCTTGCTCCCCCCTTTTCTAGCAGTGGGAATTGGAATGCGCAATCCTCCTTCTCCTTCCCCGTACCTCTCTGGTCTTTCGCCGGGGTGGCGTCCCCGCCTTGCCGTCTACCTGGCAATGCCCTCAACCTGTCCTCATAGGCAGGTACTGACGTCCCCCTCTGACCGTGGGGTGCATCTTTATGTCGGCTAGACTGTCCAACGGACTTCGCCGTTCTACTTGTGGACCCACTAGCATCTGACCATCGTACCTCTCGGTCCCTTGGGAGCTGTTTTTCGCACCGTCTCCCTTCGTCTTGTGCCACTTCCTCCGTTTCCCACCGCAGTCAGACTCTGAATACTCCCAGTCTACACAACTTCTTGCATCATCTTCGTTCTGCCCAATTTCTAGCCTATCTAGGAACAGTCCCCTGCTGCTGCTACTTCGGGTGACATCCTCGGTGTCATATAGCTGAGTGCTCTCTAAGCGCTCATCCTCCCTTCCCCCTTGGGAAATTAATTCCAGCCCCATCTCGTCACAGAGTTTATCAATTGTTTCCCCGATGCTTCTGGTATCGAAGTCATCGTCAATATTTATCCCGCTTGTACCTGGTACCGCATTGCTTGCAGGAAAAAACTCTTCTATGTCTTCCCAGTCTACAACAGGATTGGGTTTAATGACTTCCTGCTCCAAATACTCAAGATCTCGTGCCCTCTGTCTACGCTTGCGTTCTGCTTCCTCAATTATTCTTTTCGCTTATTTGCTTCTTCTCTAGCCATATCTACTTCTCTCATTCATTTGTTTCTAGGTTCCTTTGCCCTTCTAATCTCCTCATCTTCTCGCTTCTTCACTTTCTTTTCGTGCACTCTCCTTTCTTCCTCCAACTTTAACATGTTCTGCCTGTACTTTTCATAGGCAGCGTATTGTGTGCGACTGAGCGGTATTCCCTGCTCTTCGCGATAGAGTTGTTCTCGCCTCAACCTATCCATCTTTCTTACCCTCTCGTCTCTCTTGTCCTGTTCTTTCTCCTTTTCCTTTCTTTGCGCCTCATCAAACCGTTCACTCGGTCTTACGTCATCACTTCCTTTTCCATCTAATTTCAATAATATCTGTCCTTTCATCCATTCGTCTTTTGCGAATACTAACTCATCACTTCCTTTCTGCTTTTTTCCCTCTCTCTCTCTATCGAGAGGTGCACTAGTCTGTGCCTGATCCTTTCTTCCATCGCCGCGCCTCTCCATGTCCCTCACGACTGTGGAGGCCAAATCAATTTCCTGTTCCTTCTCTTTCGTCTCATCACTACTGCATGTAGGTGTCTCATATGCGGGGTTGCTATACCCTGTGGCTGCTTTGAGCTCTCTCAACGGGTAAAGGCCCTCTGACTTGCTTCCCTCAATGACTGGTTCCGGCGGGGCTGGTGGCGCAGTAGGCGTCCCACCCCCCTCCGTACATACATTTAATATCCAGTCTGCGGGTGGTTCTTCTTCCTTCGCTTGCTCAAACATTTTCCAAAGTTCTAAAACAGCAAGGCGTTTCTCAAGCTTCTTGCCGGTATGTGTGGCGTGTAGAAATGTTGGCATGTGCTGTAAAACAGCCTTTGACAGTGACCCGTTCTGGGGCCAAGGCATAAACATCTTATTGGCGGTACCCTTAACCCACTCCTGGCTGTATCTTTTCAATTTTACTGCATGCTTGGGCAGCTGCTTACATAAATGCGCAAGTGGGGTAACTTCCTCCATTCTTAATGTTGTCACCAACAATATTCACACAGTTCTTTAAGCTTTCCACTAGTATGAGCGAGCACCACATACGCAAGCTCCAATCCAACCTTTTCCCGCCAAATTTTGTATCAACAATTTATTCAAAACACATCAAGTCAAAGGCGATTCCCTCTTAATTACAAAATTCCGTAAAGCAAAATACATTGCAATCGATCAACAATACAGCAATTTCACATTTGACATACACAGGACATATACGACAGACTAGACAGACTAGACGGACGCCAGCTGGTCATACATATACCTGCCTTCTAATCACTACCCCACCATGGGACTTGAACGAACCCCCTTAATTACGTCTTTAAACATTATCGTAGCCTAAATGTCCCCCCTCTGTGGGCTCTGGGTTCACGTTCCTTCTGACCACTTTTTAAAGCGCAGGAACAAGGCAAATCTTTATGTTTTTGCTCAGGTGCCCCCCTGGTATTCCTTATGTTTTATTCTTCTCGGGTGCCCCCTGGTATTCCTTACGTTTTTACTTCAGGTGCCCCCCTGATATTCCTTATGTTTTTACTTCAGGTGCCCCTCTGATATTCCTTACGTTTTTACTTCAGGTGCCCCCCTGATATTCTTTACATTTTTATTTCTTATGCTCGAGTCATTACCCCATATATATATAAAGTCTTCTCTACTTCTAACTATTTTATTGTTTCTCCACCAACCTCCGTTACCTTTCCCTTACTGGCTCTAATGCCTACACAACATTTGCCAAAGTAACGAGTTTTATTGCTTTACTTACCAATCACATCGTTTCCTCTCTGGAACTTCGGGATCACCGCCCCTTCCTCTTCCTGCTTTTAAGGTTTTTGTCCGATCTGCTGCCCTTGGGAATGAGAAGGGTTATGCTTAGAAAGGCGGGTTCTTTCAGACCCACGGCAGATTTTTTTAAATGTTTTACTCTATCATGTCCACGGGAAGCTTCTCAGTCTACTCAGCCAGAATGGCAAAAGGAATGGTGATCTTACCGAAGGCCCAGAGTTACTTCGTTCTTTCGGTCTAAGGGTGTCTTACACTATATCAATCGATAATCTATAATCGATGGCCGTGACCATCCTCATGCTACCAAGTTTCCACGAGGGGGGGAAATCACTGCCGGGCCCATAGGTCAGCACTCACCCTCTAGAACTTGTAAGACAAGATAGATGTACCATGTGAGGACAGGGGGTGCAGGATTCACTTACTCCGACACAACTCAATAACGAGGACTCAGTAGTTTGGCAAAGGGAAGTCTGTTTAAGGATACGCTCTTTGCTGAGTTTCGATTCCGCTCCTTCTCCTGTCTTTGGCTGGGTTTCGAAACTTGGCCTGTTGGGCCTCTCGTCGCCTGGGTACCTTTCTGCTTTTACAAAATGGAGTCGCACTTGTATAATGTGCCTTATTGAGGTAGAAATACGGTTGGCGCTTGCCGCCCTATCTTCTACTAAGCATTGCAAGTAGTATCGATTTCTTAGCATATTGCGTTTCAAGCCTATTTACACACGTTTAACAGGACGGTTGCTTCCATCTTGTCTCGTAACACTGTTTCCTCGCGTTGTAACATTGTCTCCTCTCTGTGCCTATTCCATTCAATTTCGGAGTTACTTGCACTGGCGTGTTATCTTCGATAGCTGCGTTTGTTCATTCACGGATCTGTTCAGGCCCTTGTGTCATTTCCACTGGCCTTCCATTAAGGCTTTTGGGGTCTCTTCGTGGACCGTGTGTATGTACTCCTCATTTCGTATCAGAGGCAGGTATGTCTGTCTAATAGGGTACCGTGCTGCCCAGGGTTGTCTGGTTATGGGTGCTCCAACCGGTATGGATCTTCTGATTTATACTGGGCAGAGTCGCAGTGCAGCTCTTTGTAGGTTCATTTGCTCTTCATACGTCACATGCCTTGGCAAGTTCCTTCCTGGTAGCTCGAAATGGGGGCCAGGGGTGCATGTCATGTATGGAACCTCCTTTACACAGGGAAGCTAGATCCCCCAGCTCTAGAACGTCTACTTTTTGGGGTGATAAGTCAGTGTACGTAGAGGGCTCTCGTTGGTCTCAGTGCTCCGGCTTTGGTGACTTTCTGTAAAAGGTAATGGGGGGCAGAGTTGGCTAGGCCCTTGTGAGTGATGGACAGCGTTTTGAAAGTTATGAGCTCATGGGTTGGGAGCCAGTGTGCATCTTTTCTGGCGGCTGAGATGTGCTTGCACCCTGGTATGTTAAGGGCAGCATCCTGTATCACTTGCATTTTGTGGATATTCCCCTTCATTGTATACTTTCTGCTGAAGCCAATACTGTCTATGTTGCGCTCTTCCCCTCCTCATAGGTCCTTATCTGTGGCTCGAACCAATCGAGAGCGAAGACCCATGCAACACCTATTATAGCCCTCAAAAGCGGGCCACTATTCGATAATAGTACATCGTGGATGAGAAGTTACAATCTCTCCAGAGAGAGTAATGGCTTTTTTGCGGGGAGCTGATCAATCACTCGGGTGCTGTGGGATGCTAACCTGCGGTAGTTCAAGCAGTTTTTACAAAATACATATTCATCAAAACCTAGTGGTTAATAGTGCAGCTGTTGTGTGAGGGTAAACGTTTGAGATTTTGTGCGAGGGATGTGGGGTTGAGGGTCAAGTCGGTCACTTTCATGCTCCAAATGAAACATTCAGTGCATTCGCCCAAGTGTTTTATAGCCAACGTTCAACACCTCGTGTTTTTCCGTAGAGCCATAATGTCGAGCAAGACATTAATTTTACGCGCCTGGCTGTTTTTTTGGTTAATTAATGTACTTTTTCATCTTGAAAGGACTTTGAAATACAACAGGATGTCAGAGCAGTGCCCCGGCACCCAGAGACGCCAATGCGCGCCTTACATTAATGTCAAAACGAGGATGTGCCGACAATAATTTAAAAAAATAGAAGGTGATAAGTTGAAAATGTCAGGTAATTGGCAGATAGATAGAAAGTTAAACTGTGTCCTCGGTGAAGAAAATTAACCGGCAGCTGCTAGCACAGGCCTGAAGGTCACCCGAATGTCAGAATCGAGTACGGGCCAATCATTCAGAGGGGCTCTCTGCTGAGATCTGCCCTCGCCGGTCATTTTCCGATCTCAGAGGAACTGCCCTGAACCACCGCCAACATGTGTTCATTTCTAAAAATTACACAGATTGTGATTTATTACCCGTCGTGCAACCCTCACTCTCCCCCCACCCCCCACCCCCCCACAAAAAATCCATTGCGAATTAAATCAGGCCTTTGTTTAAATTGCTGCTGCGCAGTACCTATCATATCATCATAAATGACATTGAAGTTATAATCTGCGGTACTCTGCCGCGGCCGCTGATAAGGCGGCACCGAGGGACGATCGATACTTACTATTCATTTTTGAAATTATCTTCGCATTGATCCCTGAACAAGCGCCAGCTACACAGAGGCGCAGTGGCTTTAATACAATAATTATATAAAGGTTTACTGGCTCATCCTCCCAGCCAATAAAAGCTGTCAGCTGGCAGGGACAGTTACAATCCCATAATCCATCAAAACGCTGTTCTCTGACCTGTGTGCTGCTGGGCTTTTGCTAGACCGCGATGAACGTGCTTGCTGAGGGGGGAAAATGGCGGCTAATGCTGGCGCAACAAAGCTACAGATACATATTACTGATGGCAAATAAAACGGCCCAGCGCCCCGCCATTCTCTCTTTGTCACTTCACTTGAGAAGTGCGCTTTCAGGGAGCTCGCGGAGGGCAATGGGAGGAAGTACTCTGTCAACTTTCTGCTTTTTTTTACCTTCTTTTTCTGCACTTTGTGAAATTCAGCCACATAATGACGATGTTTACAGTCATTGCCGGCCTAAATGTAGCGCCCATGGTCAATGCTGGGGAAGTGGGGGGGGGGGAGGGCACCCATTTTTTAACTCCCTTGTTACGTCCCACAGCAGGAAATTAATCACTGTAATAGGGTGCCAATGTGAAAGCATCAGCACCCTATACTAATGAAAACCACCCCATTCCCACGCCAGAGCAGGGAGGTAATCACCTCAATAGGATGCCTATACAAAAGCATTGGCACCCTTTTGTCATTAAATATGTCCCGCGCTGGGCACTTTTAATTTCAATAGGGTGCCTGTCACGCCTTCTCCAACCACGTCATTTTGGTGGAGCTCTTGAAAGACTCCCTCGAGCTGGCTTGGCATGGGTTAATGGCGCCCCGGGTGGTCGCCTGGGCTGTCCTGCCCTGAGGCTGACGTTGTTTACAGTTCTCTGGTTTTACGGTCCAGGGATGGCAATGGTAAAATGGTAACGGCATAAGCTTTTTAGTGTGGAGTGTAAAATGTGTGTAGTGCGAACAGCGTGAAAAATCCTAGCTCATAATGGAATGCGCATCGAAAGTAAAGGCAAAAATCAGCCAGCTAAATAGCATGCCCACTCGCGGAGCGACGCAGAGTGAGGCCGGAGTGTTGAGCTGTGTTGGGACCCTGTTCCCTGGATTGTGCGGCGCTACGAGGAGTGGAGTCTCTTTACCATGTTTACTGTCCCTGTGAGGAAACACACAGCTAAATAGCATGCCCACTCGCGGAGCTATGCGGAGCGAGGCAGGAGTGTTGAGCTGTTTTGGGACCCTGTTCCCTGGATTTTGCAGCCCTACAAGGTGCAGAGTCTTTTGACTCTCCTTGTGAGGAAACACACAGCTAAATAGCTTGCCCACTCGCAGAGCGACGCAAAGTGAGGCAAGAGAGTTGAGCTGTGTTGCTCTGGAATTGTGGAACTTGGATTGGCACTCTTCACCTGCTAATTTACCAGTGTTGGATCTTTTAATTGTTCAAATTACACCGATTACAGAAGGTGAGCCTCAAGGCCAACTGTGGCCATAATTTACTGATCGCAATAGTGGTTGCTCTGTACCGTGGCAAAACTCTTTTTATTTTTTGGCAACCTGCGATTTTGGATCCCGCTCTAAACTAATTAACGCGCTTAGTATCACGTTCAGTCACCAACCCCCATCCCCCTCCTCCCCCCCCTGTTTCTTTTCTTTTCTTCTTGTTATTTTTATTTTCCTTACTTACGTGTCCGAATTTTTCTTTGGCATTCCCGGTAAAGCGCAGAATCGCGCCAAAGCACAGGCAAGCTGTATTAAAAAACCATATGCAAAACGATCTGGAAAGCTGTTGCTGCGAGGGCAAATATACCTGACGCTGTTGGAGGGTTTGCTGTGGCCTCTGTGACCATTGTTAAGGCTTTGGTTGGTCAAAAAGGGACCATGGAGGCATACTACCCAGCAAAATCGCTTGCTCCATTGGCCTCACTGACAACAGTGGTGGAAATGAACCGTATCTCGAAGGGAGGTATGAGCATTTCATCTCACAATCTCGACAATGACTCACTATTACAGATATGCAAAGCATTACTAGGTAGCTCTTCGACTGTCCTGAATGCCGGTGTAATCAGGGCTACGCCTCCCCCTGTGGAATCTGCAGCTGACGAGTTCGAAGAGGGAACTTGTGAAGAACCTGCTTCGGCCATCTCAGCTAATAGGGCAGATCCTTTGTGTCTCTCTCTCTCCTCCCCTTCCTACCCCCCCTTCCCTTTTTCCCCTTCCTTTCCCTCCCCTCTCGATTTATCCAAGTTTGCCTGTTAATCAGAGATTATCGGCCAGCCCTAATTTGCTCTTTGAAACTGGAAATGTCCATTCTGTTTCGGTTCTTACTGATACCTACAGTACGCATGAAACCTCTTGGAGCTTACACAGCAATGGAGTACTGCACTTTGCTGTCAAATTCTGTTAAACATGTGTGGGACAATTCACGAGGATCTTAAAAAGCAAAGGACCACCATTTCATTGATTTATGAACTATTGTCAAACCAAAAAGGCAATGCTGCCCATTGCTCTGCTGTTGCTCATGAGCAAGCTGATCTCGGAAACATCCCTTCATCGAACACAACCTCGTCTCCTCCATTGCCTCAAGCCCATGATGAGGTCCACATCATCAACAACAACCAACTAAATATTAGTGATGCAGAGGTGATGAGTTCTTCGACCTACTACCCTTCAAGGAAACAACTTAGATTGGCTAAAATACTTCAAGCAAAGTAAACAGTCTAAGATTAGACCATCAATTCCCGTTCAGACATAATTCCTGGACATTCTGCCTCTTAATTCAACACTTGTCCAGAAAACAGCTTGATGTCTAAGAGACAATGGAAAAGAGTAGCATGATCAAAGAGGAGGTCTTCTCAGGCTATGGGAACCCTAACAAGCTTGCTTGTAGTGGAGGCCCCATTGAAAGATCTCACTCTTACTGATGGGAAAACTGTACATAGCAGTGAAAATAACAACCTGGCTGAGAATAAGAGTATCATGAGTGGGGAGATTAGTACTCATTGCCTGGCTCGTCACAAGCCTGTTTTACATTGCAGCCTGATAAAGGCCCGATTGGCTACTAGCTAGCTAGGAGGCACCATCTTTTGGAGGCCAGACTAACTGTTGGTCAAATTTAAGAGTGAAGATTAGCTGCTGCCTCTTCTGTTTTAATAAACATGAAAGAAATATAAGAGTGAGGAGGAGTGAGGCAGTAGTGTTGAGCTGTGTTAGGACCCTGTTCCCTGGTTTGTGGGACGCTACCAGGAGCAGAGTCTTAATACCCTGTTTACTGTCCCAGTGAGGAAACACACAGCTAAATAGCATGCCCACTCGAGGAGCGACGCAGAGTGAGGCCGGAGTGTTGAGCTGTGTTGGGACCCTGTTCCCTGGATTGTGCGGCGCTACGAGGAGTGGAGTCTTTTTACCCTGTTTACTGTCCCTGTGAGGAAACACACAGCTAAATAGCATGCCCACTCGCGGAGCTATGCAGAGTGAGGCAGGAGTGTTGAGCTGTTTTGGGACACTGTTCCCTGGATTGTGCAGCGCTACAAGGAGCAGAGTCCTTTTACTCTCCTTGTGAGGAAACACACAGCTAAATAGCCTGCCCACTCGCAGAGTGACGCAAAGTGAGGCAAGAGAGTTGAGCTGTGTTGCTCTGGAATTGTGGAACTTGGATTTGCACTCTTCACCTGCTAACTTACCAGTGTTGGATCTTTTAATTGTTCAAATTACACCGATTACAGAAGGTGAGCCTCAAGGCCAACTGTGGCCATAATTTACTGATCGCAATAGTGGTTGCTCTGTACCGTGGCAAAACTCTTTTTATTTTTTGGCAACCTGCGATTTTGGATCCCGCTGTAAACTAATTAACGTGCTTAGTATCACATTCAGTCACCAACCCCCATCCCCCTCTTTCCCCCCAGTTTCTTTTCTTCCTTTTATTTTTATTTTCCTTGCTTACGTGTCCGAATTTTTCTTTGGCATGCCCGGTAAAGCACCGAATCGCGCCAAAGCACAGGCAAGCTGTATTAAAAAACCATATGCACTACGATCTGGAAAGCTGTTGCTGCGAGTGCAAATATACCTGACGCTGTTGGAGGGTTTGCTGAGGCCTCTGTGACCATTGTTGAGGCTTTGGTTGGTCAAAAAGGGACCATGGAGGCATACTACCCATCAAAATCGCTTGCTCCATTGGCCTCACTGACAACAGTTGTGGAAGTGAACCGTCTCTCGAAGGGAGACATGAGCATTTCATCTCACGATCTCGACAATGACTCACTATTACAGATATGCAAAGCGTTACTAGGTAGCTCTTCGACTGTCCTGAATGCCGGTGTAATCAGGGATACGCCTCCCCCTGTAGAATCTGCAGCTGACGAGTTTGAAGAGGGAACTTGTCAAGAACCTGCTTCGACCATCTCAGCTAATTGGGCAGTTCCTTTGTGTCTCTCTCTCTCCTCCCCTTCCTACCCCCCCTTCCCTTTTTCCCCTTCCTTCCCCTTTCCTCTCGATTCATCCAAGTTTGCCTGTTAATCAGAGATTATCGGCCAGCCCTAATTTGCTCTTTGAAACTGGAAATGTCCATTCTGTTTCGTTTCTTACTGATACCTACAGTACGCATGAAACCTCTTGGAGCTTACGCAGCAATGGAGTACTGCACTTTGCTGTCAAGATTTTGTTAAAAATGTTTGGGACAATTCACCAGGATCTTAAAAAGCAAAGGACCACCATTTAATTGATGTATGAACTATTGTCAAACCAAAAAGGCAATGCTGCCCATTGCTCTGCTGTTGCTCATGAGCAAGCTGATCTCGGAAACATCCCTTCATCGACCACAACATCGTCTCCTCCATTGCCTCAAGCCCATGATGAGGTCCACATCATCAACAACAACCAACTAAATATTAGTGATGCAGAGGTGATGAGTTCTTCGACCTACTACCCTTCAAGGAAACAACTTAGATTGGCTAAAAGACTTCAAGCAAAGTAAACAGTCTAAGATTAGACCATCAATTCCCGTTCAGACATAATTCCTGGACATTCTGCCTCTTAATTCCACTCTTGTCCAGAAAACAGCTTGATGTCTAAGAGACAACGGAAAAGAGTAGCATGATCAAAGAGGAGGTCTTCTCAGACTATGGGAACCCTAACAAGCTTGCTTGTAGTGGAGGCCCCATTGAAAGGTCTCACTCTTACTGATGGGAAAACTGTACTTAGCAGTGAAAATAACAACCTGGCTGAGAATAAGAGTATCATGAGTGGGGAGATTAGTACTCATTGTCTGGCTCTGGCAGCCTGATAAAGGCCCGATTGGCTACTAGCTAGCTAGGAGGCAAAAAAAAAATCACAATTGTCCAGGCAGATGAAGTTAAAGGGTACAGTCAATTAAGCCGTTCTACATTAATGGCGCTGTTTAATAAGATACCCTCATTAAGGATTTTGAACTCTGGAGACTTTGAATTTGTGAAACCGCTTCGACATCAGCGGCAAAAGATAGCACAGATTCATTGTTGTCACTCAGAGATAGCTGCACTTGTTCGTCAGCATCAGTCATCTTTGGTCCACCTGTACATCTTGGACATTTCACCAACAACAGAAGAGAGACCTTTGTGCTGCACAGAGTGCAAGGTATCAGAGGCTAGCTTAAAATCTCTAACTATATGAAGCAACCCACCGGTGGATGTAAAGTTTGATGACGCCCAGTGGTGGGAATGGCTTCAGCGAATTATCCCCAAAAGAGAATAACCCAGTGAAATAGTACCTTCGTAAGTTGGAACACTAGGTGTTTCAGTCACTGGTTACTCCTTGGTGGGTCGAGGGCCCTCCTCACAGCCTGTGAAATGTTTTCTCTACAGGAGTCATGGGTAACCTTTAACATCGAAATAGATGGCTATGTAAGATTTCAAACACCAGCTGTAAAAGGGATCTGTGGTTGGCCAGCCGGTGGACATTTGATTGGTGCAAGAAACCACCTTAATCCTAGATTAATGCACTCTGGCCCCCAGGTGGCAATATTCTGACAGTAGAAGTATCTGCTCTTGATGAGTGTGGGGTTCTGCGGAGTATGTTAACTGTGAACATTTATGATCCCCATGGTATCAATACCTCTGAGGTTATGTTTGATGATTTGCATATGATTTTGTCATGTTGGTATAATGCATTGTTCAACAATCCGGTGATTGAACATTGTAAAATGTCTTGCCAAATATCTAACACCAGGGGAACACAGTGGTTAGGCTTTTTAAAGGAATCAAATCTGACCATATTAAATGATCAAACAACGGGGGACCAACCTGGCAGCTCAACCTGGTCAGTAAGCACAAAAAAGGCCACTTTGGACTACATATCTGGTAATGATTGTTTGCTGGAACGTGTGGTTACTCTAAAAGTGGTCTTTAATGAGAACAGTAACCATTCCATGCTCTCTTTGGTAATTAAGATGTCTGCTGATACTACAGAGACCGGTATGTGTGGTAAATTGATACCTAATCATTCAGGGAACCGTATCAGCTGGATTCAGAGTAAAATTGCTAAACTGCATGTCTCTGCCTTTCCACTTGGGTTTGTAGATTGGAGTAGCTTCCGAGGTAAAAACTCAGAGGCTATCGAATTTTGGCTCCACAAACTAGCTCACTCACTTGGCACCTACTATAGAAAACCAACATTGGTTGGTAAAACCAGGGCAGACAAACCCTTTGACATAAATATTGTAGACAACAAACGCAAGAGGTGCAGGGTAATAAGAGCCCTTTGGGTGCATGGGCAGTGCCAAGGCTCTGTATCCCAGGTGCAATGTGTGATTAAAACGACAAAAGGACAATTCCGCACTCAGCAAAACATTATCGCCAGTCAATTCAGAGGTCTGAATGGCAGTACTTTGTACAAGCATTGACATCTGAGATAGTCATGAAATATGGAAGATCCTGGGAACTTCTAGGGGTGAGAAGATGACCAAGAACTTAAATCTCATATCTGGTGTTGAATGGGCAAATTATGTTACTGCTAAATTCTTTAAGACTGAAATCCCTGTTTGGTCTGTTCGCTCTGATGGACCCTAGCCCTTACCAAGAGCTGTAAGATCTTGTCAGATGCTATTCTGAAGCTTAAATCTTCAAACACGCCAGGCCCGAATGGTTTGGCTAATACAGTGCTAAATAATTACCCTGACCACTAGACACAGGTACTGTTAATTTTATTCTCTCAGGTTTGCAGAGAACACATGATACCCGCCTCACGGTGGCAGTCTGTACTCATTCTGGTCCAAAAAAAAAGGAGACCGTACTAATATCAATAACTACCGCTCTCCATGTTGGATGTGACCGGTAAAATATTTGCATCCCTGGTATTAAAGAAGCTTCAGAAATGGGCCTTAGACAACAATGTACTTAAATATGCTCAGACCGGCTATTGGCCTGGTTCTGGGACGTCCCATAACATAAGAACCTTGGATTATCTTATACAGACCACTCGGAGTAGAAAGGTTGCCTCATTGTAAATTGCATTTGTGGATTTCAGTAGTGCTTTCAACCAGGTAAATAGGGGCACACTCTGGTCCAAGCTCAGGTTCTTAAAATGTCTGGATTGGCTTGTCCAAATATTGATACTTTTGCTTAGTAATAACAGCATCAGAGTGAGGTTAGATAATGGGGGAAGGGGGTCACTGATTTCATCCCCATACATATGTGAGTTAAACAGAGGTGTGTAGTGGCCCAAATGTTGTATGAATTATTCATTGCTGACCTCCTCCTGCGCCTGCTTGCAAAGGCAAATTGGCCTCCCAAGATAGATTTGCACTTGGCAGGCATGTTGTACCCCAATAACTTGGTCCTGTTCGATCAGTCCTATACACGCATTAAGAACATTCTCAATGAGTTATTGGCCTACGCCCACCAACACAGTCTGACCATCAACCTAGAGAAGACTAGCATAATGCTAGTCACTAGGAAAAAGGTCAACAGGATCAGGATGGACACTTTACTTGGCACCATCAATTATGTGCCATCCTATATATACTTGGGTTTAGAGACAAATGCCCTGGCCAACTTTAGTCACATAATGAATAACAAAACTAGAAGAGCAAAACATCTGACTCTACAGGCTTGTATGTTTGCCCAAGGTCAAGATGGATTCTCCAGAACTGGGATTATTATATTGTATAGGCAATGTTTTGTTGCCTCTATATTGTATGGCCTTGAGGCTCTCATAATGCAGACTACTCCTGGCTAAATAAATTGGAGGGTTCGTTTTGGTGTTCCGTTTAGGGGTAGGTCCATCGTGTTCTATGAAATACCTACATCTTGAATT
Source organism: Ambystoma mexicanum (assembly GCF_040938575.1). Lineage (NCBI taxonomy): Eukaryota > Metazoa > Chordata > Amphibia > Caudata > Ambystomatidae > Ambystoma > Ambystoma mexicanum. The sequence goes on from NC_090933.1 coordinate 146,340,865, forward strand.
GGGCTTAACTTCTCTGAGGGGAATGCCCATTCTGGCCAGAGGTTGCCTACACTTAAAATCTTGATCTGGTGTGGTATGTAAATTGATAGCAGCACTGGGGCAGAACTATGACATGGAAAATGTACTCAGGGGTTCCAACTACAAGACTCTAAATGAGACACTCTTCACGGCAATAAATTGGATCCCAGACTTTAGTAAAAACACTCCTTACATCCACATGAAAAAATCATTCGAGTGAAAGCTTAACAAGTGGTATTGGTGCACAAACTACACCCACCTCTCGAAGTTAAAGGGATACGAACTAGTGTCTCATGTGGTACATCGCTACAGGAGGACTCAGCCTTATCTGCAATTATGCCCTGATCCCGCCACAAGAGAGTTTCTTTTGAAGCTTCACACAAAACAATTGGCAGTACTGTCAGTCTTAGGATCTGTGCTGGGTCTAGTCACAGAGTATAGGCACTGTCTTAGTGGCAGCCTCAAAGAGAAATCTGAAACTGCTAGGCATGTGCTCACAAAGGGCATTAAACTGAGACGTTTATATATGTGTAACCTTGGTGGTCTTGTGCATAGCTATGAGGGAATTTTATCAGATTCCTTTTGGGACTATTGCTTAAATGTAGATTCCATATCTGCACAAATTGCCTTGTACCGAGTATGGTTGCACGTTAAATCCTTGCTGTTTTTTTTACAAGGTTTGTACCTTTGTTAAATTGTCATCAAGACACCGAAGCACTGCTCCGAAAGACCAGTAATTATATTGTTGATGTGAAAGCTTGGAGGGAGATTGTAGAACTCCCTTTTGCTCTGCGTTTTCCATTGGAACTGGCCTTGGTTGGTATCACTTCTATGTGCTCATTATGTTATTGTTGAGTTGGAACGGCTCTGGAATGAAAGATTTCCTGTAATATTATTAAATCATGTAGGAAAGAGAGGTGGGAGGGATAGAAGGGAGGGGTATGGCATTATAGGAATGGAATGGAATGTGTGCTTCCTGCCTTTGTGGACTTATTTGATTTGATCATTTGATTATTATTAATCAACGTTTAATCTAAATATTGAATTAATTAATTATGCAATTATGCAATATCATCTGTCTTGTTTGTTGTTGTTTGAAATTGCTACATGATTGACTTTTTCTTTCTTAATCATATTTTTTGCTTTTCTTCACCTTTTCTTCTTTTTTTCTATTTATCCATTTAGTCTAGTTTAGTTTAACTTGACCTGGGTTCTGATTGAACTTAGATTGAACTTAAATCAAACTTAATTTGAACCAATAATATTGATTGTTTTGTTAATTTGATTTGTATTTGTCCATGTATTTGTATTTGTATTGATTGTCTCTATTTGTGTAAAGTTCTAAATGAACTAAATCACAATAAAGAATGATATATTATATAAATGTCATCTTTTTTTGTCAAATATATTGTGACAACAGGAAAAGAAATATTCCACTACTGAAGGAGTAAAACATTATTAGATGCATTGCAGCTTTCTTCTACTTAATATCTGATGCATTAGCCTCTCTATAATTGGAATTGTCATATTTCTTAGAACTTTCATCTAGAGCACTATTATGTAGCTCTAAATCATCCATTCATTATATTTAAGCAATATAACCCTAGAAGGGGGACATTATTAGTCAGGTGATACCCTGGGGCATAGATTAGAATCCTGAGCGAAGTGAGGGCTTTAACGTTAGCCCCGGGGCCTCACCTGATTGTTAATGCCCCCCTCTGCGTGTATTATATTGCTATTAGTACCCTGGCACATTCTACAGTTTTGAAGCAGCGTGATGTCATCATTGTGTTCATACGCTGCGCAACAGAGGATGCATAGTTACACTTGCTCGAAATGTGATTGCTGAATTGCTGAATTTCAGGGTTTTTGTTGCATTCAATCTGATCACCTTAACTCTCTCTCTTAACTAAAGTTATATATCTATATATATCTATATCTATCTATTTATCTATATATATATATATATATATATATATATATATATATATATATATATATATATATATACATATATACATATATATAAATATATATTACATGGACGCGGTAGCGTCCATGTAGTTATGGTTAAGTTGGTGTTTCCATAGGAAGAGCATTTTTTGGGTGGCTTATAACTTCGCTCGCTCTGGACGAATCCTCACCAAACTCTGGAGAAAAAGTATATGGACCACTCTGAATTTTTTTGCAAAGGTCCAAGGGGGGCAAAGTTATAGGGGGGGTCCCAAAACCTTTGTTTTTTCCCATAGACAAAATGGGAAAAAACTTTGCGCACGCCTACAGCCCAAACTCCTGGATGGATTTACACCAAATTTGCGGCAGGAGCGGGGGCTTGGTCCCGAAAGCGTGCTTTTGCAAATTTGGTGTAAATCCATCCAGTAGTTTTTTTTAAATGATGAAAATATAAGGCAAACAAATTAGTAATATCTCCGTTCGCTCCGCGGACGGACTTCCCGGTTCGCTCTGCGGACAATGCCCTGATTGGCCGAGCGGCTTGCGTGATGTACGAGGACTTGTGACATGTTCACTGATTAGATGGCGTGGTGCGTGAAGTGCGCAAGATTTTCTGTGGCGCCCGCCATCTTGCATTCGCGGACGACCGCGGACAGCGCGGTGAAACTTGGATTAAAAATTATATTTAGTGGAGTGTGTTGGTGTGTAAGAGTGTTTGGGGAGGGTGGGGTAGTATGAGATAGGTTCAATGTTCTGTTTTTTTAATGTGCTAGACACTTTTGTTGTGTTCAATTTTTCTGCGGACAACATGGCTGTTCTGAAATGTTCGTAAATAAACAGAATGGATTCGGTGTCAAGTTGAAAGTCTTCTAAGAAGACTCGTGGGGTCCTGGAATGTTCACAGGGGTGTCCTGAAGACGTTGTCTGTATTGTTCGTTGTCAAGCTGAAAGTGTTCTAAGAACACTCGCGGTGTCCTGAAATGTTCGTACATAAAAAAAATGGGGGTGTTCTGAGGACATTGTCCGTTTTGTTCGCTGGCAAGTTGAATGTGTTCTAAGAACACTCGCGGTGTCCTGAAATGTTCGAAAATAAAGAAAATGGGGGTGTTCTGAGGACGTTCTCCGTATTGTGTGCCTGCTTAGTTGTATCCAATGAGGGAATGGCACAGAGAATGAAGTGGAAATGGTAGAAGGGCTGTCTAAGAGTTATGCGGTCTGCGGACAGGGCTTGTTACATCCAGGGTTTTCCAGCAAATCCAGCATGGAAAGAAGACTGTAGGGATCAGCCAATCAGATGTTGAGGTTGTGGATGTGTGTTCAAAGAGACTGTGTGTAGTGAAGATGGCAGAAGTGGAGAAAGTCAGGGTGTTGGTGCTTGGAGATATGTTTGTGCATGGTTTACAACAGTATGCTCAATGCAGGCATGTTGCAAAGAATTTTGATGTTAAAGGAGTGGAGGTGGTGTGGAGCACTGTGCCTGATTGCCATGTACAGGGAATTGTATAAGTTTGTGAAGATATGGGCAGGCTCAACAGTCCCCATGTGGTAGATTTGCACTATGGTGCTTTCCATTTGGGCTATGTCAGTGCCCCTACTTTGTTGGCAGATTTGGAACACTTGGTCAAGCAGTAATGAACATCCTTCCAAATGCCAAAGTATTTTTTTCTGGATTAGTACCTAGGGCAATATGGGACAATAATTCATTTTTTTTCCCTCAGCAAAACAATGCTAGGTGTGTAATCAACCGAGGCATGTGTGCCTTCATGCTTAGAGCTGGTATGTTCTTCTGTAATAATGAGAATATTGATTCCAGTAATGCTGTTTATTTTAAAGAAGATGGCATTTCCTTATCTTTTATGGGAAATGCCATTCTGTTTTGGAATGTAAGGGTTGCTTTGGAGAAGGTTATGTGAAGATTTTAGGAGTAAAGCAAGAAAAATAAAAAAATAAAAATACAAAATAACAGGTGTCTGTCAAGCATCTGCAAAAAAAAACAAAAAAAACAGCTCTTTTCAGAGCCAACCTCAAAGGGGAAATGGGGCACACTATTTAAATTTACATTCACCACGCTCAGATTTTCGATATGTCCGCGGACATGGCGGTAGTCCGCGGACATCGAAATCAATAGCTAGGGGTTCAGTATGTTCTATGTTACATGTATATAAAGTCATGGATATTATGGTTAAGTTGTGCTACTAAAAACATATGAAATTCAGTAAAAAAACTTTGTTAAAGGGACGTTATGGTTAAGTTGCGCTACTAAAACCCTATCAAATTCAGTAAAAAAACCTTGTTAAAGGGACGTTATGGTTTAAAGTAAAACCGAAAAACCCCTGAAATCCGGCAGTTATGGTAAGATAAACAACCATAACTTGCGCCACCGTGCACTGCTAACACTAACACCCAGGACATCAAGGATGACATCACAAATGTAGACCTGATTCTGAATGGTTTTGGTGGGTTTCTGTCAAGAGGGGGTAAAAAGGGTGGGTTCCAAAATATTGTAAATGCTGATAAATGTGGTGCCATTTAACAAATCTACACAAAAGTTTGTAAAAACAATTTAGATCTAGATATAAATGTTTTTTTGTAAAGTTTGGTGGGATTTTGTCAAGAGGGGGATAATTTGAGGGGGCTCAACATTTTTAAATGGCTTATAACTTTGTTGTCGTTTGACGAATGTGAACAACCGTTTCCAGAAAGATTATAGACCCATCCTTGAATATGTGTGTGAAGTCTCAATGGATTATGTTAAGTGGGGGCTAAGTTATATGACTATTGTATGTACATACATTTTGAGACTTTTGAGAAAATAAAACATGGGCGGATGTCCAGCAAATTCATTTAAGGAGCATTGGCACTGACCTTAAAGCATGGTTTTGCAAATGTGACTGTGTTTTTTTTTTTTTACAAGTGTCATAATGTAGATACAAAAAATAGTGATATACTTTTGGAGACTGAGGTATAGCCTGTGGCCATGGGCAGTGGCCAGATTGTCCGGGTCATGGCATACGGTCATGACCCGGACAATCTGGCTACTGGCCATGACCACGAGGGACGACAAATAGGGTTAAAATGGTCATGTACACCAAAGTTACGTGAAAGTGAGATAGGTTTTATAGGGAAAATAAATTGTGCAGGCTGCCATGGAAAGGGAAGAGGGGATCTGTACGGAGCCCCGCCTTCCATTTAAATGGTGGCTATCTTGGAAAAGGATTTTCCTTCCTACAGCGGGACACTGAAAAGGAAAAATACTTTTCTTTTTTTAGCACCCCGGATTACCGCTTGAGCTGATAACTTGGGCTACCAGGCTAAAATCCCCCGTTGCAGTGCCTGGAACGGGGGATGAACGCCACATTATTCCCATTAGCTTAACATAAAATGCTAATGGGAAGTTTGGAAAATCTTATTGAGGCTATGTCCTTTACCGAGAAATGTAAAGTAGATGGAGTCTATAAGATTTTTTTGTTCTATTTCTTAACTGTGAAAGGTGGTTCCTAAAGGAACCTTCCTTTTGTTGCTGTTTGATGTATTTTGTTTTTTTGCAGGAGAGGTTTGAATGTAAGGTCTGGAGAGAAATGAGGGAAGAGGCACCAAGCACTAATATGGAGGGCCAGGTGGACAGGGGACAATGTTGTGAGTGTGTTACTTCCATGGTAGGGAGCAGTGTTTCTCATGCTCCTTGATTACAGTTTTAAAGCACTTTGAAATTGCTTACCCAAAAGAGTGGTGTGTTGCAGTATGTACGGAGGACTGTAGTCTTTGAAAGATATGGATCAACAGCCTCTTTTATTGCTTGCGAGGTAGCTGGTGGCATTTTGTGTCCCATAGAAGTAGGCTGTGTGGTTACAGTATTGGTTGAGGAAGATGAGGTGGAGGAAGCCTACTACTTGCTAAGAAAGGAACAGCCTTTCTGAGAGCATTGCAGTGGTTCGATTGGGTGTGGCGGTGCATGGTGATTGTCCCGTTGGAGTACTGTCCAGGTAATCCATGACCGAGTACAAAGCTTCACTCAGTGAATTTCACTTTGGTATCTTTAGCCTTTGTTACATTACTAACAGTGGTAAAGAACTGCTACACCCATGATTCTCTCTGGGTGCTAGAGGTAGGCACTTCCTCTACCTCATGTTCTTGGTCATCTTCATTGTCTTTGGAAGTACTGCATTTTTTGTTGTTGTGTAAGTCCTCCAGATGGTGGTGGCTCTTTGGGAGAAGGTTTGGCAATAGCTGATGCCATTTCTAAGATAAATAGCAGTTCAGATGTTATTTTTCCATGTATGTGCTTTGTACTAGATTGTTAATGGATAATGAGTACGTTTAGGTGTAGGAGCTGTGCAAGGGTACATTTTGAGCTTGAGAGTTCATAGATCAGTAGAAAATGCAGCTCCGAACTGTCCTCGAAGCACAGACACTATCGCAAAGTGCAGACGCGTTTGCGTACACATCATCATGCCGCGTGCGAGTGCATGGTCTCATGGCAAAGTCCGGAAGGTCCGCAATGACGTCAGATGTTCACGGATATCGACAGATGCAAAAACTGTGGAAAAAAAATGCAAAAAGTGTATAGAAATGTCAAAAATGATGCAAGAAGGTGTGAAATGGCAGCGTTTTAAGGAGAAACTGTAATTTGGACAAAAACTTTGCTATATTGGGGTCAGTATGATATTAGTAAGTTGTAGGAAAATAGCATTCACTGGTAAAACCCCATGAAATTCACGTTATGTTAAAGTTGCACTAATATAAAGCTTTGAAATTCACTGAAAAATTGTTGTTAAAGGTACATTATGGTTCAATTGCAGTAATAAAAACCTATGACATTCAATGAAAACATTTTGTTAAAGGGACATTATGGTTACGAGTAAAACCGAAAGACCTCAGAAATGTGGCAGTTATGGTAAGGTAAGCAGCCATAACTTGTGTAACCACTCTAGCAAATGCCATGCACTGCAGCCTTCATCACCTGCTCATATGAAGCCCCAAACAATTACAATGCTCTGCACTTCAAAACGTTTCTATTTACTAGCATTGTTTGAAAGTAAGTAAAAAAATGCAGAAGTGCATGTATATTAGCACTGTGTCACTGTTTCATAAAATAAAGGAAAAGCAGATAAAATAGATCTTTAGACCATTTTTAAGTGGCACTTATTATGTGCCAGTTTAATATGTTGGCAGCATATGCATACATCCCAACATCACCTAAAGGTGCTTATTAAGTCTTTGAGGGTCATTCGGAGGTTGGAGGTAAGGAATTACCGGCACCGGTAAGGGTGCCGACGCCGGTAATCCCTTAACTCCGTATTCCGAGGTCCCTTTGCGGGTCCTTCCTTACCTCCTGCTTTTAGCAGGAGTTAAGTACGGGACCCGCAAAGGTACTTCGGAGGTAATTACGGTACCGTAATTTACGGTGCCGTAATTACCTCCTTCCTCATTCCCATTGAGCCCTATGGGGCAGAAATGGGAATGGGGAAGGGCAAAAGGTGAATGGGGAATTACCGGTCCCTCCAACCATGGAATGGACCGGTAATTACTCCATTCACCATGCCGGATTTGGGACGGTTTCGGAGGCAACCATGGAGCTAATTACTCCATGGTTAGCTTCAAACCCGGAATGAGGCAGTTTCTCTTTTCCTTTGCATTCTGTCACATCCAATTAACTTCACCCATTATAAAACTAAAACTGAAAGAAAAAAACGACTGGACTTCAAGATTCAAAACGGTGACATGTATATCAAATAAACATATAAAATGCTTTGCTTTTCAAAATATTTTGTTTTGTGAAGCATTTTGAAGAAAGTAAAACAATGCATATCTGGATTGACAGGAGCACTGTGTCATTTTGTCATAAAAGAAAGTAAAAGCAGATAAAATAGATGTGTTCACCATTTATAATTGGCACTCAGTGTGTGCCAGTTTAATATATTGACAGTACATGTATACTTCCTAACATAACCCATTCCAATCTTCAGCTGCTTGTGCAGTCCCACATTTCCATCTAAAAGTGAAACTACAAGTCCCAGAACGCAAACAAAAAATCTAGGACAACATAAACACCTAAAGATTAGAATGTATCATGTTTGCAAGTATGCATATACTCCTAACATATTAAACTTCCACACACCAACTGCCATTTAAAAGTGTACTACAAATATTTTCCATAAACCTTTCTTCTCTTTCACAAAAGGTTACAGAGCTTCGATAAATGCACATATATACATTTCTTAACTTTCATGAAAATGCTCCTAAAAGCAAACATTTTTAACCGTCCACCAATGTTATTAACTGTTTTTCCTCACAACTCCTCCTTCCTTCATCAATATCAACCTTTCTTACTAAAAGTACTTTGCCATTATCACATATGCCCACTAACTTTCTTTTACAGTTACAGGAAAGAAGCACATTACCGAAGACAACCACAGTTAAATGAATACCCTTTGAATCCAACAAAATAGGTACATTAATGTGCCACGTATTTTGATGTGATTACAACAGCACAGTTACACTATATATTACCCCAGACTTCTCTTTTCAGACCAACATTTCTTTCACTCTAGCCCACTATATTCCACCATTCACACGCATACTATTTCCATCTAACCACCACCATTGCAACACCCACTCTGTTGCTCAAAACAGCACAGTGACACTACAGATTCCATCACACCACCACTCCCTTAGAACACAACACCATCACACCTCTTCAGACTCTTACTCTCACAACATTGCCACCCACATCTAATATACCATCTCACAATAAAACAGTGCCCTACTCATCTCTACAATCACACTCACAAACCCATGCACCATACATGCATATACATTGCACAACTTTCCAAGGCAAACGTCGTACATTGTGACAGACAACGGACTGACACCAGAACCGTTTGCCTGACATGCCCAACACAAGGGTCAGGCATAGTCAGGCAATTGACAATAACCACACACACCTGACGGCCCTTTACATTCCCCATAAGGATAAAAGGCATAGCCCGAGAGCACACTACGAGCAAGGCCGAATGTACGAGAGAGGAGCTATTCCGGACTGGCAGTTAAAGGGAATGAGAAAGGCAGCAAGACCTGAAAGGACGACAAGGAGGGAATTGCCCTTGCCCTTTTTAACTCAGCCCTGCTAAGCCTTTGAAAGGAGAATCTTAAAACTGGGAAGTCCTTGATACCGTGCTGCTGTCCTTGACTCTAGAGACAAGAGAGTCCAGCAAGTTCAGTACAGACGGTGAATCGGAGGAAACCGATATGAAACCGATCTAAACTAGGCACAAGGTTGCATGTGGCAACATTTGAACAAAGAACGTGTGTTCATCAACTATAAAGAAAGACCTGTTACGGTCCAGGTGCAGAGGGGTCCAGCGACATCTGGGCAATCATTTGAAAGACTATGACCAGGACTTGTTTTGAAACCACAAGAACAAAGAGGTCTTGGGCAAGGCTGGCATGAGGTGTCAAAGGGGTCATACGAGGGTGAAGCAAAATCACATAGAGGAAAGCAAAGTGCATTGGGGAAAGCCAAGTGAATGTTGACAAGAACTGGGTGTGGTCTGACTAGTGCTGAGATCCCCACTTAGGTAAAGGAAAGAACCTAAGGGGTCTAAAGAGACTGTATTTTGAACTCGACAGAGGGAGGCCGAAAGAAAGCTAGGGGAAGGGAACCCTGCTTTCTGATAAGATGAGAAAATCATGAACTGTATTAGAACATCATGAACTGTGTTAATAATCACTATGTGAACCCGACAGAGAGATGCCAAGGGGGAAGCTAAGGAGAGTGAATCATGCATTGTGAAAAAGTAAAGTGAAATGTGAAATTGCCAAATGTGAACCTGGTCCAGGGATGACTTCAAATCAGGGTGAAGCATGATACAACCGAGAACATTGTGCTGATATTAAGAGTGAAAAGCTATAGTGAATCCTACAGAGGTAGGCCCATGTTGCAAGAAGGATCAGACCCCGGTGGAGGGAGATCCAGGGGGTGAAAAGTAATTTCCCAATGTGCAATATCACCAAAGGAACTTTTGTTTGTTTGTTGTTTTTGGTCCAGCTTGCCTTGTAAGGCAAGAGACTTTGTAGAAAAGAGATTTGGCCCTTGAGGGTGCTGGTATCATTGAAAGGAATTGTGAGCCTCATGCTGGAGAGGCCCAGGAGTGTGCTGTGCTCATAAATCCCACCTTGTCCAATGCTTAAAAAGTGGGAAAAGGAGACCCCAGCCATACCATCCTGACTAATCATTTTGTGAACACTTCTTTCTTTTCTGGTGAACAGTATCCCACTCTCTTTCGTAACGTAGCAGTAAGTATTGGCAATATTTTTTTTTTAGTATAGGCTCTTATTATTTGACTAGACTCCACTTGGACTGCATTATTAGTATTTGATGGTCGTAGCTTGCTCCCATTGCTCCCATCTTAGATTTAGGTTTAGATTATGCACTTATCTCACCCATTGTTGCAATTTGATAAACACCCTTGAACTGCAATCACTTGTGTCTGTCTTGCTATTGCCACAATGAGTTCCTGATAATCCCCAATGAGCATTTGGGAAAAACATGTAGAAACATGTTCTTTTCCTCTAGTCTTTCCTACAGGAAAAGGAGGAACATATGATGAAAGGTACACACAGATGAGTGCATCAGAATATCGCTCTTCAAAAAATGTGTTCCGAAGACCCCAGATTCAGACAAAATTCGAATACATTTCCCACCTCCTCTTCGAAAATGAACTAGCAACTATATGTTATGGAGTTGCACACGCATTAAAAACAGATGCTAACATTTTGAACAAACCGCTTCTCAACTGTTTCAAACAATATAAGGCAAAGATAAAGTTTTGCAGTCAAGTACCACAAATCTCTTGGCAAACATGGGTGGTACAAAAGAGTACCAGTTCCGACGTCACACTGTTGTCCGTTGTATGCTAAAGAACCTAAGCCCACCCACATGGTTTGTTACTTTAAGATGGGTAGAGTACGCATGGGATGAATTGTATGACTTCTTGGGCACCACAGACCAAAATATAGACAGACTAGATATAAAAATACCAGGAGAACACCAGGAGAACTCTGTTCTCTTGACCCTGTCAATGCATCAAGGTACTTTCACCATCGCTTAATTGCCATGCTGCACTTTATTTGCAATAAAACTACCCCACCACTGAGAGAAGTGCAACACTTCTTTTGTAGAAAAGAATATCAATCCAGATATGTGGAGAAAAGATGCTCCTAAATTTGGGCATGACAGAGACTCCACTGTTTTAGTTTATTGAAAAATACATTACCTGCAAAATCCCTTCAGAAACCTCAGATAGTGACCTACATACACAAGTCTAATGCTTCCAAAAACATAAGTGTGACAAATATTGCCAACATAGATATAAAAACAAAGGCAAACAACATACCAGATGTACCTTTGGCTTCCCTAGACCAGTTTGCAAAACAGGTCAAGTAAATAGCTTGCTGTCTTCTGTCTGACACAGTGTAAAAAGGCAAATCCCCTAAAAATGCATGCAACATTAAAAGAGACGAAGCATCCAAGTACATCAATGAATACAATGTAATCGGGAGGATAGCTCAGGGGCAACATGCTCACCTTAGAAGCAAAATGACATGCAGCAACACAGGTTCGATCCCCGGGTCTGCGCTTAGAAACCTCTGGGTATTAAGTGCAATATAAATAACATATCATAACATATCATATCATTGCCGTCTTGTGTAATGCAAACATAGGCAGACAATTCCACTGCAGTTTCAAGATATGTCACAGCCTATCCATCCAAATCTGAGCAAGCAGAGCTAAAATACCTTTGGAATGACATATCATCTGACAAACCACTATCACAGAAATTGTACAGCTTCGGTATAAAAATGCTCTCCCATAGAGAATGCGAGTGCTACGAAGCAGCAGACCGTTTAACAGGTACAGCCTTACATGCCAAATCTGAACACATTCTCTGGCTAAACCTTGGACTAGCTTCATCCTGAAAGAGAGTACTAAAATCTGATTAAGAGATAGAAAACATAGTTGCAAATGATCCTAACAGGACATTTTAAAAAACAATTGAATTGACATATACCACCCAAAGAGAAGTACAGCTTTGGAAAATATGTGTTTGTACGACATTGCCCAAAACTACTCCTATAAAAACATTGTCACACCAATGTCACATCTGGCAAATATTCAATCTCAACTTGTGAAGGAAGCCTAGTGAAACTCACGAAACTCATCTAATTAACCATCTAAAGATATCATTTAAATCTCCACAACATACAAAACTGTATAAAATGGCCCTACTCCAACTTTTTAAACCTCAGAGAAACGAGCAGAATGATTATGTGACTATGGGGCTCATTATAAGTTTGCCGGTCTGGAAATAGCGGTGCTGGTCTCACCATACACGCACCTTTTTCCGGTCCTGCACACTCTGAGTTGCGATGCTGCTAACAACATCACTGCAAGTGATCGACCGTATCTGGGAACCCTATGATCAGAATCTGCGGCAAAACATGTCAGTCGTGCCTGAGACACTGCCATGGCATTAGTAAATGCACATTTCGGACATCATCTGCATGGAAAAACCGGCATGCACATGCCGGTAGTACCGTGAATTCTGTGCCAGAAACAGCCCACAGGTGGCAAAAATATGCCCACGTGGCCCCAATGAGCACTGCAAAAGCACAAAAGGACACATTCCTATACCACACACCCCTTCCAACACTACCATGCTAGCAGCATTAGCAGTACTGGAGCTGGAGGCACTGCATGCAGGCCTACTCATTTAAGAGGCAAGGAGGCAGAGGATGCAGAGGTGGGGCTTGAGGAGAAGGAGGGACATCATGGCCCTGCAAAACAACAATGTCCAGCAGGTTGCAGTCCACATGAAGCCACCTATACCCCACATAAGGGCCACACCCTTCAACCTGAGCCAAACCCAGATCAACACCCTGTGCCAGCTAGACAGGGATACCATCAAATCCATAATGGACCTGATCCATGATGCCCTGCTCAGCCTCATACAGATCCGTACAGCCACCGCCCCCTTGCTCAAGGTAGTTTCTGTGCTACACCTCCTAGTCATGGGCACCTACCAATACACTGTGGGTGAACTGCATGGGTTATTGCAAACCTGTTTCTCGTGTGCCCTGTTTCAGGTCATTGAAGCACTCCTGCAGCACATGGCAGATCACATAGGCCTACCCAGAACAGCTGACCAGGTCAATGCCAATAAAATTGCATTCCATGACCTTGCAAGCATGCCCAATGTGATAGGTGCTTTGGACTGCACACATATTTAGCTGGTGGCCAGGTATGCCGGTGAGGCAGTGTACAGAAACTGAAAACTCTACCACTCACTCAATGTGCAGATGGTCTTTGATGCCTGCCACCTCATCACCCCATGCTGTGCCAGATTCCCTGGTTCAACCCACAACTCCATGGTGCTGCATAACTCTATACTGCCAGGGTACATGCCACGTCACAGCGGATAGAGTACCTGGCTGTGGGGTGTGTATCTACCAAAGCATGCACACTTTTGAATGGGGGGGCAGGATACACCATAGTCTACCTGGCTGTTGGGTTGAAAGAATAAAGAAATATCGAGGCTCAATACCACTTTATAGAAATACGTTAGTCACAAGTACAATGGTACAAGTACACTTTTATTTAAGAACAGCTGTCTGGTCTCTCAACACCTCCCAATGTGTGATAGCGGACACTGTGAGATGAGAGAGTGCTGGACAATACAAAGACACAGGTTTATATACATTTTCCACAGTCCTGGTAACATTGTCCAGCCCATCTTCAAGTTACATATTCATTTAGGGTTCGTGGCCAGTTCACATAATTAATGCAGATTCAAACAACCATACATTGTTCAATGTTCTCCTCAAATACTACACATGTTTTTCTGTACATAAGACACAATGGTTATATTCTTTACTTTACTCAGTTATGTTGGTTTTTCGTTTGTTCTCAAGCTTAAATTTAGTCCAGTTCCAAGGAAGCATCACAAAGATTTCTGCAAAGGTACACGTTTTTAGATATTCACCATTCTGTTCACTGTTTGCATGATGATTACGCTATGATACAGACAACATCTAAATTACTGTTCAGTTCAACTCTAGTTTAGCTCCAAGGTTTCTTAGTGCAGGACAAACAATCCACTTTCAGCAGCCACACATGTTTATCTGCGTTGACATAGCACAAAGTTCATTTTGCTCTGCTGGAGCCGAAAACAGAAAGTTTAATATGAGGCAGAAACAGGAGTTAATCAAAATGGCGGAACATTCTAAAATGGCGGCATAGTCAGCCTTATTCAGGTTTATTCAAATGCGATTTTCAGTGCGATGCGAATGCGCTTAGGCCAATGTTCATTATCAAGCGGTATTATTTGAAATATACTTTAACATGGTGAGTGAATCTACCAAAGCATGAGCACTGTTGAATGGGGGGGCAGGATACACCATAGCATACCTGGCTGTTGGGTGAGTGTATCTACCTCAGCATGTGCACTGTTGAATGGGGGCAGGATACATCATAGCGTACCTGGCTGTTGGGTGAGTGTGTTTACCAAAGCATGTGCACTTTTGAATGGGGGGATGTAAAACACCTATCAGCAGTGCTTGTGTGCAATGCAATGTCCAACACAGAAATATCATGCCAGAGTACCAGGCCTTCACTGGCATGTGTCAATTGTCCAAACAGATCATGCGCATGCAAAACAACATCATATCAGAACTGCAACATCAAACGCACTACATGTACCAGAATGCATCACACCAATGTCCCAAAACCCAGCACAAACATATTCAGCACAACCCACACCAAGTGCTGCACTGCCAAATCATTCCTATGCATCACAACAACCCACCTCCATACCACTAGATTTCTGCACACCAAGTAGCCAGGTCCCCTGCCTGTTTCAAGTGCACATACACATGTGCATGTGACCCGAAACGCAAAAATGTCACCAGACATATCTATGAATGTGTGATATACTCATCATAGGACTATTGATTTGGATCACAATAAGAACACACACCAGTCTCATTTGTGTGTGTTGTAGTGAAAGGGTCAGAGGTCAAGGTAGTTGTGAATTGGCCATGGAACAGCAACAGCAAACCACACACGCATCACACATATTGACAAGGCGTTTTGGCTTGTTGACATTCATTAGGCTGTCATCGCCTTCTCCATCCAGTCAATTCCTAGTATGGTATTTCTCTGTGAATATATCACCATCCATCAATTTCCCATTATATTTGATGCTGTTCAACCACTCCCATGCAGCACGTCATGCACATCAGAATGCAAGTACTCCTTCAGGCATGTACTGAATCCCAAAAATAAATCAAATTCTTATTTCAACGCAGATTATCGACCTTACCTGTGCCAGCCCTGCCTACTAGGTCTGTGGCTCCAGGCAGGGTCTGCCGTGTTGGTCAAACTGGCTATGTCAGGCCGAATGCAATTTTGCAGGCCCAGAAACATTGCAAACTGGTGATGGCACCGGCACACTTACACCCAGACAAACCACAATTGCATTTAGAATGTGTCATTAAATTGACATTGATGACTGCAGACATACATCTCTAAGATCACCCTGATCCTACACAAAATGGACATCCATTCACACTGACAATGCGCATGTTAACATGCCCAATTATGACATATGCTATGTCACCAGCAATGAGCATGTGTAATTTTGCATTGCTTAGTAAACACTATACAGACTGTACCAACATGAATCAGGCACAACAAAGACCTTCTACCATTTCTGCCACTCCCGTACAGGTGATGCTGGATATCCCATGATGCCATGGCTGACGACCCCCATGAAGCAACCACAGAACCAGCACCAACAGGGATACAACCGTGCTCACATCCATACTCGTTGTACGATAGTGCAGACATTTGGCCTGTTAAAGGCACGGCTCCGCTGCCTGAGCAGATCGGGGGGTGCATTTATGTGAAGGTGGGCAAGATAGTCCTGACCTGTGCCATGTTGCATGACTTGTGTATCAGGCGCAACATCCCACTGCCCCCCGACATGGACATGCATCCACCAGGGGCGGAGGAGGATGACACTGATGATGAACTGCCATTTGCACATCGGAGTGATGGCATGGATGGCCATGTTTCACGCATTGAACTGATTTACCACTATTTCTGAGCACTTCACACATGCACATGGCAGAGGCCAGCTAATGCACTGGGCACTGCACAGAAAGTAAATCACTCACTTACACGAACAAAGCACTGTCCACTCATGATTTCAATGCAACACCAACTGTAATGCGTATAATGAAATTATTTACAAAAGTTGAAAAACAATAACTGCCATAACCATCCCTCCCCATTCCCTCTCCCGAACTATCCCTCCCCACTCCCTTTCCCCAACTGTCCCTCCCCACACCCCAACTATCGCTCCCCACTACCCCTCCCCAACTATCCCTGCCTACTCCTCCTTCCTGTCTCTACACAACTACTGTAATGTTCTGCAAGAAGTACTTGCACAAGTCACAGACAGGGCACATGTGTGTTCTGGGCCTATGTACTCCCACTGTTTGTGTCAGGCGTGTGGCTGTGTGCCAAGATGGACAGCCGCAGTGAACGCCGCCTTGGGCTGCTAGGCAGACGTTGAACTGGTGGATTGTGCATGTGCCAGATCAGTGGGCCGTCTGTCTAGAAATGCCCTGAGGAAAATAGCCATTGTCTCAGCAATTGATGACATCACACTGTTGCTTTCTTGTACCCTCCTGGACATCTGTACTATGGCATTCGTACAATGGCCAAGTTCACGAGCATTCAGGCGACCACTAGCCCGCACACTCTCCTGCATCAACTGCGCCTACTGGAGGTGCTGCTGCACTAGGACAGTCAAGGCATCCTACAGTTCCTCCATGTGCCTAAGTCTCATGTCCATTTCCCTCACACTGGGGAAGAGTGGGAGTTGTGGGCTCATTGGGGCCTTGGGGCTGAATAGCAATGGCTCATTGGTGCTGTAGTCCGTGGTCACCCATGTGTCCACTCCACCGTCATCTGCTATGTCCTCTGCACTGGACACATGTGCACATGCATGTAGCTGTGGTGGTGGAGGTAGTACTTCAGCAGCTAGGGCTGTCTGGATGGGTGCAGCTGGGGTGACTGGTGCTGGCTGGCTGGGTGCAGGTGGGGCGAACAGTGCTGCCTTAATGGGTGCAGCTGGGGCAACTGGTGCTGGCAGGATCTGGAGCAGGTGGGGCAACCAGTGCTGCCTCAATGGATGCAGCTGGGGCAACCAGTGGTGGCTGGATGGGTGCAGGTGGGACGACTAGTGCTTCCTGAACGGGTGCAGCTGAGGTGGCAGTTGTGCCTGTTGAGGCTATGGTGTCCTGGGTGGAGGTGGTGGTGGTCTGTTGGGTCCTGCAGCTTTGATGGATGGTGCCCCTTGATGAGGGAGAGATACATGCATTATCTCTGTTGTGCCTGTGATGTGTCAGGGACATGGTGGGGTAAATGGCATGGTGCACACATGCTTGTGTCATGCGTACTGTGTGGGTTGATGTGTGAGGTTCATATATGGTAGAGTAGTTTGCTGGAGATACTGTTGTGATGTACTGACAATTGCTGGGTACGGTGTTAGGGGTGTAACCTTCACACTGTGGGATGTTGGGTTGGGGTGGGGTGGGGTGTGGTATGGATGTGGTCGGCATGTGCCTGCTGCCTGTAGTAGTCATTTGTGCATTTATTTATTTATGTATTTATTTATTGCATTTATTGACAGCACCCAAACCAGTAAGTATCACATCACTGGTAAACTTAGGAAAAGAACACAGGAAGAATGTGGTACATAAGCATGACAGAAAATGCTGCAGTGAGTCAGGTAGGGTCCCGGGGGGAAACCCCAAATTCATGTTAGTCGTATTTATCAAACAGCAATGTTTCTAGCAGTTTTTGGAAGATGAAGTATGCTGCCTGCTCTTGGATGTGGAGATGTAGGGCATTCCATAGAGTGGGGGCAATAACTGTGGAGCAGGTTCCCCCAGCTCTTTTTGTCAAGAATCTCGGGATGGCTAGTGATAAGGTGGATGAGGAACGTAGGCAGGGGATAGGTGAGCATTCATGCTCGTGGTTCTGGCTGACTGGGACAAGGGAGTCACATGTTGCCTTTGTGTGTGACGTTGGTCATTTGTGGGTGGAGATGGGGCTTAGCACTGATGTGAGTTTGTGCCAGGGGGAAGCACATTGGGCACACATGCATTAAGCTTTGGCAGGGGGGCGTGTGTCTGTATGGAAGCAGGAGCATGTTCTTTTGGCAGTAAAGGGTGCCTGTGCTGTGCTCTAAGTGTATTAGTGGTATGTGTCATGTTTTGGGGACAGGGTGTAGGTCTGTGTATGCACTCAGGTTGCTGGTATCTTGGGGAGTCATGCATGTTTTTTTGGATGTTGTGGACGATGCATTTGACATTCATGTCATATGTTGGTACAGTAGTGGGTTCAGGGTGGACAGGGCAGATGACATTAAATTGGAGTTGTGTGTACTCCCCAGACTCTTCAGGTGTCCTGGCTCCGGCCTCCACAGTACTGACCGCTTTGATGGCCTCGATGGCCTCAGGGTGCAGCACACTGCTGCACGTCTCATCTCAGGGCAGACGGCCTATTGGGGGTGCGCTCCCGACACCTGTGACCAGGCCCTGTCTGTGTGGGGCCGAGAGGAAGTTGCACACCCTCAATTGCAGGTCATCCCACCTCTTGTGGCAGTCTCGCACTGTGCAGGGGTTGTGCCACCTGCAGTGACCTTCTGGGCCACCTCCACCAGATGCTCTTCTTCCGCAGCTGTGCCTGCCTCCGCTGGGCGGTTGAGAAGAGCTCTGCAGCATGCTGGACAATAGTGTCTGAAAGCATTTTCAACTCTGCGTCACTGAAGTGTGGCTTGCGCTTTCGGGTCTCACAGACTCTTGAAGTCATGGTCAATGTGGAGATTCGGTGGTCAGGAGGGGTGGATGTCGCCTGTACTTTCAGGTTTGCAATGGATTATGTTTTTTTAATGGCCATCGGCCGATTTCCTGCAATCACTTTGTTCCGGGTCACAATATTTGTGGGACCGATTTTACAGGTGCTGGTGGCTCTGGGACCATTTTGCCGGATTCGGAGTCACCGGCACCGAGAACGATGGTGTTGGCATTTTTGGGGGGGTTTGATGGTGTTTCCGGCAAGCCGGAATGCGCATGCATGACAACATGTAATCATCCTGAGATTCGGGCATCGGTGGCACTGGCATGCCAGAAACTCAGATTTCTTACCAGCATTCTTGTAATGAGGCCTTATGAATCATTTGAAGCTGCATAAAAAGCAAATGAAAGCAGTATGACTAATGACAATTTTAAACAATACAAACAAAGGTTGGACAATAAACGCCAACAAGAGGAAGAAACTGAAGCTCAACTAGACAAAGACACTCTTGAAGGCAGTCAACCTTCCCTTACAGGAAGCCAATGCCCATTTGGAGAACCACTCACCCTGAATGATGCTGGAATAGCCATGCATGAGGTGGAAAATAAAGGCTTGCCAGTGCTTGAATCACAGCTAAATGATGAAATGATGAACAACTCACCATCTATCTAGAAGTCACTCAAGAAATTTTACATGGTTTTAAACATGAAACTAAAACCTGTAGCTGTAAAATTTGTAAACCTCTGCTCCTGTATGTAAATGGTGAAGCTGGTTCTGGTAAAACATTCTTAATAATCAGCACATTTCTACAAAACTTAACAAACAACAATCTTTTAGCTGGAGTAACACCCCCCACCCACGGTTTTAGCAGCCTACAGCATAGGAGGTGTAACTGTAAACTGACTACTGCTACACCCCATAGAACACCAAAACAAATCACAATACTACAAATTATCATTAGGGGCTGCTACTGAAGTACACAGAATTCTTAAATAAATGAAAGTGCTGCTGATAGATGAAGTAAGCATAGTTTCCAAAATCATGTTGGCTTTAATTCATTGCAGAATGCAAGAAATAATAAAAACCAACTACGAAGAACGGTTTGCAGGAAAACCTGTTATTGTTTTTGGAGAGCTCCTACAGTTAACACCAGTAAAAGGTCAACCTATGTTAAAAACAGGACACAAACAATGCCACAATACCCTTGGCAGCGTTGAGAACTAACTCAACACATGCACCAGTCTGCAGACCTCACCTATGCTAACATTTAAAAAAACATTAGAACTGGTCTGCTTGAAAAAAGATGCAAAACCCATCTTAAATAGTACACTAATCCATGAGCTATTTGGATGAAACACATCTGCACCTGATGTCATGCAACAATGAACTCAACAAAATCTAAAATACATGTGCTTAATGCCAAACCTTGAAAGCTGTAGTCAATTCAACAAGACAAGGTTGAAAAAAGAAATGCATCCCACACTGCATATCAGCTTCACAGACAAACTAGAAGTGCACGGCATGACACTTCCTATGTGTCAACAAGCAACATCACCAGTAAATAGCTTAGAAAAATGTATCTCAAACACAGTTGGATTTTAGAAAATATTAACTTTGTTTTGAAACTGCAGAGTTATTCTAAAATGTAACCTAACCTTGTTGTAGAATAATGTTTAGTCAATGGAGCAATTGGTACAGTTGTTGGCTTCCAAACGTATCCACATGACAACAACATTGTTTGTCAACATCCTCTTTGACAAACTTGCAGAAGTAAAAAGAACTGGCCGGACAATAGCACGTTTCCTTCTTTTCAAAGACATGTGCGTACGCAGAGAACCATTTTCTCTATCTCTTGCATATTCTGTCACTATTCAGAAATCACCAGGTCCAAACCTAGATCAAGCATTGATTGACTTCGGCAGCACAGTCTTTTAAGAAGGTATGAGTACATAGCATTTTCATGTCTATGTACACTCAATGGTCTATTCCTAGTTAACTTTGATGCAAACAAATTAACGATGACATCCTGGAATACAACCGGCTATGGGCACTATACACCCCAAATCTAGATATGTACACTATACCTAAAAAAATAAACATTTAAAAAGACAAGTAATAAAAAGAGAAACTTTAGCACATCTCCCAACAATACTGCTAATGAAACAACAACCAACTCCTGCCTCATCAAAAAATACAACCACAAAACTGTCTAGTACAAAGTCAACTGCACGTCCATCACTAAAGAAAAGCTCACATGTCTCTTCTCCAGAAAGACATTCAGGCACATCAAACAATCCACAAACAGAACTGTCTGGTCAATTTTAACTCAGCAACACAACTGGATAAAATTGTTATGCTAATGTGACAATAAATCTTCTCTTTCAATTGCCACCATTGTTCACAACATTTACTTAATGGCTCAGAACAGTTATGTTTGCAAATGCCCACCCTTCATAGAAATGCCATAAATAATAATTACAGTGTCTCTGATATGAGGCAATAATTAGACTACTTTGCAGGAATGGTAACATTTACCATAAACACACAGGAAGAAACATAAGAATACCTAATATACTTTCTGCAGGTAGTGGAAACCAAAAACCTACCTATGAATCAAATCTTCCAGATTTCACACATGTGGAAACATGCATGCACTCTCCGCAACCATGTTTCACAAGGCCACTTTCCTAATGAACGATTTGTATATGTATCCATACCAAATTCTGAATCCATTCCATTTCACCAGCTTCCGCAGAATGCAAATCATGGCATATTATGCCCTTTTTGCAATTCAGACCATCTTTCCTGCATAAAAATAATCTCACATAACCAATGTTATATTCATGTTTCTAAGGTACAATGCAGATGGTACCAAAAATAACTGTAAGCTTACAGGCTTCACACACGGCCAAGTATCTCTTGGAAAGAAAACCTTCACAACGGTAGGTATGGTATACCACACTGGTGCCACAACCACTACATGGCACTACACAGCATATGTCAAAAAAAGTAGTAGTTGGTTTGAATGTAATCATACATCTGTTACTCCAAAACATAGGTTACCCGCAAATTTAACACATACCTACTTAATATTCCTTCAACCCAAATGTTATTACTAAACTACAGCACAATTAACAGGTAGAACACACAAACAGGTATATAACTACATCCATAATACTACAAAAGTACTTTTCAAAGTCAATCTAGTTAGAATACACCAACAGGTATCTAACTGCTTGAAAAATACCCTTCATTCCAAAACACTTCAAATACGCCATCTCAATTCTTATAAAACAAAACATCTTCTAACCTCTAATGTAGTTAGAATACCCCAACAGGTATCTAACTACTTCAAGCATTCACATAATCACAGCATACTTCAAACATACGGTCAGCCCGACACTCACATAACTGTAATAAGGTTTCTTTTAATCCAGTCTAGATTGTTTTTCCAATGACCCAATTATTATTTATTGTCAAGACAATAGCAGTGTGTAATACACTAATGTTGTACCAAATATAGTACTTAGAATGTCCTGGTTATGAAGGTCTAAAGAAAATGGATATGTAAAATTGTATACAACTACAGCTCTTACACTATCCTAATTAACAAATTGTATTGTTTTCTTTCCACAGAACTAAACCAGAGATTCCAGGTTCATAACATTATAAAACTAAGTAACCATAGCAATTATAATCAAATACATATTCTATGAGCAGTATCCTCAATTGTACTACAATCGTACGTACCATACACAGCACAATTACATCATTCCTCCAAATTACAAACACTTTGTACTCCCACTACATTACCTATAATTACTATACACGTATTACTACCATGGCGAATCTGGCCATACTCCTACTACATTACCTATAATTACTATACACATATCAATACTGTGGTGGTTGTGGCCAGGGGACATATTCTTGGGGCCGTGGATTGCTGCCATGTTCCCCAGAATCTGGCCTCAACCACCACAATACAATTAACTATATAACAAGTACGTACCATACACTGTCAACTATTAAAACTCACCCTGACCCCCTGCAATCGAAATTATGTCTGCAGATGCTGAAATTGCCCGCTGACTCAGTGGCATCTGCAAACCCTCTGTTTGACCTATAGAAAAAGCTCCATGTCATCTTTATTCCACTCGCCTACCCTTTGCAAACCCTCTTTCACCCACCAAATAACTCTAAATGTGTTTGCCAAGTCGTCCGTTCCCTGCACTGTCCGCAAACTACTGCGGTGCCCGCGAACTGCTATGACACCTGCCTGACCTTTTTCCACCTACAAAAATAGGCCCATATCATCTTTTTTAAATCATCTTCTTTCCACTCCCCCACCCTTCCCAGTCCCTCTTTCCAGCACCAAATAACCCAAAATGTGTTTTACACACTTTTTCCTCAGCGTGCTGTCCGCGGACACTAGCTGGTGTCCGTGGATACAACATGGCTTGCGTTTTCAAAAATCTGACGTGCCTCACGCTTTTCACCATCCAATCAGCAGGCATGTCCAATATTCGTGGACATCACACCGCCCTCTGGACCAATCAGAGACCCATCCACAGACCGAACAGGGAAGTGAGTCCACGGACCGAAAAGAGATATCACTGATTAATTTTGACCAACTTTTTGCTTGTTTTAAAAAAATAAACTGGATAGATTTACACCAAATTTACTTTTGGGAGCAAGCCACTGCTCCTACCGCAAATTTGGTGAAAACCAATCCAGCGGATTGGGCTGTCGGCATGAGAAAAATTATTTTTCCATTGCATCAATGGGAAAAACACACATTTTGGGAGCTCCCCTATAACTTTTACCCCTTAATGAAACCTCAGCAAACTTCAGAGAATCAATATGACTGAGCCATATACTTTTATTTTACAAAGTTTCATGAAGAGTAATTTGGGTGGGGAGGGGGGAGAGTTATAAGCGGCATCCAAAAGTGTTCTTTCAATGGGTTGAGCAACTTAACCATAACTATAGGGACGCTACTGCAGGCCCCATAAAATATTTATATATATTCAATGAAAAACTTTAGTTGAAGGGGCATCAGACACGATACATTTTAAAACACTAGTAGACCACTAACCATGGCCTTTGGCGATAGCCGGTGGGCACAGCCACTCTATATTTTAAAACCCTTACAACTCATCGCATAAAGATGTTCATCGAGCACAAATTGATTTTGACCTGTTTTGACAGTGGTATTGTTATGTATAAAAGATTTCAGGATTTGAGAACTCACAATGTTTTTAGGCAATGTGCTGTGAGATTAAAATATTTGTCATGGACCACATACTTTGGTTAAGCAGTGTGTTGCAAGCCCCTTGTTTTATTGCTGGTTTCTTGGTGACTGTTATGATACATCACACAACCCCAAATAACCACAATTAAGCAGCATGGAAAAGGGGAAAAAATGCCTGTCTGCAAGAATAACATATGCCCAGGTACTTTGGCCCCCATAGCAAAAATCAAAAGCTGGCACCCATGAATGTATGCACAGTAAGTTAACATATATCTTAACATGAAATATACACATGTAGTTCATTTGATCTTCCTCTTTGAAGCAAGTTTGCAAGACAAAATAAAATTTGACTTAAAAAAAAAGTCAAAACACCAGAAAACTAACCTGAGAGAGGAAATGTTCCAATAAATATGCTGGCAACGTATGAAAGGTGTTCACCCTTTACACTCAGCAATCTATTGTGAAATATTCCCTGGTAAACAAAATCCCAAAATGAAACAGGTGCTTGAGGTCTTGTGGGTAAGCGTCTGCACTGGGCACATGAAAACCTGAGTAAAATCATGGTAGCCAAATACTTGAGCAAGCTTGCCAACCTCAAAAAAACCAAAGGGGTTGCTTCCACGCTCTAAAAAAAGGTTACGCTCTTCATCCACATATTTCCTTTACTTGTGCCCTTAAAAGCTCCAACAATCAGAGGAGACTAACTGCACCAGTGTCCAGGATTGCAAACTCTCTTGCCACATTGTGGCAAAATACTCATGACTTACTTGCCCTCTCATCATTTCCTCTCCTCACCCCCATGTCTGGCAACAATACTCTGCTTTATAAAGATAACTTGAAAAGTACACATACCATTTTGTCACTCAAATATAGAAGGCAAAAAGGGTACAATTATGGCATTATTTCCCACATCTTGACTGAGAAACTACATATACCGGAATGCAATTCAGCAAAAGGCAAAACAATGGTCTCTAAGTGCAATACTTTCAAAGACTGGCAGTAGCACAGATTACAAAAAAATAATGTGGATACTGGGCCTCATTACAATTCAGGCGTTAAGGGTTAACGCCGTCGTTAACCCTTAACGTCTGATTCCGATTTTAACGGCTGCTTCCAGCAGCCGTTAAAATCCATGGCCCTAAACCGCCTTGGTGCTAATTACGCCACCGTAATTTACGGTGGCGTAATTAGCGCCTTCCCCACTCCCATTATGCCCTATGGAGCAAAAATGGGAATGGGGAAGGGTAAAATGGGAAATGGGGATTTACCGCCCCACTCACCTTGGAATGGGGCGGTAAATCCGCCATCCACCATGGTGTAAACGTAGTAACCATGAGTGACCATGCTTAACATCAAAGCCAGGAAGGTGCCTATTCCCTCAGGGAACATTTCTCTTAATGGTCTTTTCAATTGGTCTAATTTGTTAGGCAACATGGCCAGAATGCCAGCTGATAACTTGCTTTGAAGCTAACTGCAGATAATCTTGGCAATCTGTAGTCATTTCATATATGAACTACAGATAGCCATGGTTATTTGTAGTTTATTACAGCTGTGAATATCAGAAAACCAGATGAAAAACAAAAAATGCTTTCTTGCCCCCCAGGCACTCACCAAGTGCCAGCTCCCTCCACTCTCCAGATGGCCTTGTCACTTCCTCTGCCGTCTCCCCCACAACACACAGTTTCTGTGATGCAGTTTGCTTTGAAATGTCAGCTATTCGAGGTTATAGTCGAGGTTACAGAAAAGCTTTGTGTTGCAAACTCAGTATCTAGCGGCCCTCCAAGTCCCAAATTGCACTTGGTGACCTTTAGCCATCCCCATCTCTAGACTAATGACATTTATTATTATTATTATTATTATTATTATTATTATTATTATTATTATTTGTAATTATTTTGACATGCAAATTGTTTTTTCCCTGCTTTTCATTTTTGGATATCCTCAGCTATAGACGCGGCTATCTCTCACAGTGAGAAAAAAAGAAGATGACGGCCGTTTCATTTATTAAAAAAACTCGGTTTTGATAATTTATGCAAGATATAGCTATCTATTCTTGAGAAGGGGCCCACCCCCTTCTCCATCAAATACTTGTAAAACGTCTGCACGGAATAACCCTGAATCGCAAAAAGGCCTCTTTTAAATGCTTCATGCCCAAGTTGTTTCGGACCTGGTCCAAATCCGTCCAGCGGTTTGGGCTGTGCAGTCCAGCAAATATTGACTTTGTCTAAGGGGAAATGAATGGAAGTAGCCCACAACATTGGAAAAAACCTGTTTTGCCTTCTCAATAACATTATATTTTTAACAGGTCTTAATGAAACTTTGTAGTCATGAGGTGCCTACGCATCCCCAACAAACCACAAAGTGTCGTCCTAATCCGTCACACATATCAAAAGTTATTAACAATAGAATATTTTGAGGTTCCTATGGGAGTCCTACTCACCTTAACTATAGGGCAGCTACTGCCACCATAAGAAATATATATGAAAAAAGAAAGCTGCGGCAAGCAGCAGGACCGCACTCCGTGGCACAGATACCAATAAAGTACACAAATCCTGAGAATATTATCAGGGATAGTTTATTGAAGACAGGACATCATAACAAAGGGTTTAAAGGGACTGAATATATGTATTCACTGATAAAGTATATTAGTTAAGGTGATCAGATTTAATGCAACAAAACCCTTGAAATATGGCAGATGTGAGTGGTGATGATCAGCTTAACTCAGCAACCCCCCCCCCGTTGAAGACCCCCATTGTCTAATAATGTGTTATTTATATAGCACTTTACATCGAACACATATACATACAATATCACACAAACAGAGTTGGTTCTCATTTATTGACCTTGAAAGAATGATAAGGCTGAATAGATATTGCAGGAATTCGAAGCTGCAACCTGGAGATCATTCACAGATCCCAGCAATGAGCACTCAAGCCACTGAGCTATCATTTCCAGCCACTATTTGTCATTGTTAATCCCATCTGTTATGTAAGTGCTCATGGGCTTTGCAACAAAAGGGGAATGTAGAGTTAAAATGATCATCACTTCCCACATCTGCTGAATTTAGAGGGTTGTATTGCATCAATTCCGATCACCTTAACTGTTCCTTAACTTAAGATTGTTCAGTGAATTTCAAGGGATTTGTAATACCATAGTTTATTTAAAGACCACTAGCCATGGCCTTCGGCTACTGTACGTGTTGAAGCAATAGGTTTCTTTAGGATCCACTAGGCATGGCTGTAGGCCATGGCCAGTGGCCAAGGCTGAATAGGTTTCCTTGGGGCCCATCTTCCATGGCTTTCAACCCTGGCCAGTGAGCATGGCCCAAGGCCATGACCAATGCATATTTTAAAATACTAGGTTTCTTTAAAGCCCATTAGTAATGGCCTTCGGCCATGGCCAGTGACCACGCTGCATATGTTGCACCAATAGGTTTCTTTGAAACCCACTAGCCATGGCCGCTGGCCATGGCCACTGTGCATGTCTCGGGAGGATAGCTCAGGGGTAACGGGCTTGCCTTGCAAGCAAGCCGATGCAGAACCACACAGGTTCAATCCCCGGGTCTGCACTTAGAAACCTCTGGTTATAAATTACCAATAACAATGACATGTTCCACCATTGGACTATGGGCATACAATTTGCACCAATTTGTTCCCTTGGGGCACACTAGCCATGGCCACTGTATATTTGGCACCAATAAGATTCTTTAGGGACCACGGCCTTTGCCCATGGCCCCTGTACATGTTCCACCTATAGGTTTCCTTGGGGCCCACTAGCCATGGCCTTTGGCTGCACATGTTGCACTAATAGGTTTCTTTAGAGTCCACTAGCCATGGCCAGTGACCACAGGTTTTGGCCGTGGAACCTGTACATGGCCCACTAGCCATGATCTTTGACCCTGTCCAGTGAGCACTGCCTTTGGCACGGCTAATAAACACAAACACGCTCGAATATATAAAAGCTCTCACAGGCACTACCCATGTACCTCCTTCCTTTTCTCCAGGTACACCCACTCACCTCAGTTGTTGTTTACCTAACTGGCTCCCTCCCCTTACTCCCTTTCTTTCATTGCTTCATTCGATGCATTTTCTTTTACGAGCGTGTCTTCCGTTACTACCACGGTAATCTTGTGAGATTGCCCTGAATTCCCCAGATAATGCAAAAACATCAAATCACAACTGGCTTCGCAGACCACCCCCAATTCTCCCTCTTCACATGATGTCCTCTATCCTGCGCCCCACCTCTAGCCTGAAATGATTTGATTATTTTTCCTTCACCAAAAAGCTTTTTTTCCCTTTTCTTTTTTCATTCACCCGATAATCGCACGCATCGAGCAAAAAAAATGCAGGATTTTAATTTTTGAAAAGCTTCTCTATAGCAGAGCACCATGCGAGATGTAGCTATAATTTTGGGAGAAGGGGCACCCTTTCCCCAACACATTTTTTAAAAACTACTGGATGGAATAACCCCAAACCTGTCGTGGAAATTAAGTCAGCGCTTCATGCAGAAGTTGTTTCTTATCTGGTCCAATTCCATCCAGAGGATTTTGCACTTCGGCCTGCTAAAGTTTGGATTTTTTCTGTACACGAAAATGAATGGCAGTATACCGAAAACAGCATGTTTTGCTTTCTTAACAACTTTTTAATGTTTTAACAAATCTTTCCCAAAGTGTCCTGTCTGCGGGGCCCACGACAAACATTTTGTTTGTAAAATATCAGTCAAATCTGTTATGCAAGTCAAAAGTTATTAGGAATAGAATTTGGGGATTTCCTATGGATCTAGGCACTCAGCTTAACTATAGTCTGTTGACCACCGCACTATAACATATAGTGCAGCGCTTGCTGCACTATAGTTAAGGTGAGTATCAAGTTCCATAGGACTCAACCAATACTGAATTACTAATAGTTTTTTACGTGCATTACAGATTTGGCTGATATTGTACAAACAAAAAGATTGTTACAGGCCCCCCTAGCCTAGACATTCTGGGAAAGATTCATTAAAATATTGAAAAGTTATTAACAAAGCAAACAAACACTTCTTGTCAGCTTACACCCATTCATTTACCCACAGATAAAACATCAAAATGTCTGCACATTGCCCAACAAAAGCCGCTGGACGGCCTTGAACCAGGTATGGAACAAGTTGGGCACAAAGTGTTCACTTACATGTCTTGATTGGTTTGGGGTAAATCATCCAGTAGTTTGAAAAGTATTTCACAGAGAAGGGGGTGCCCCCTGCATACTAAGACCTTTATATCGGTCTTGGTGCTTTGCAGCAGAGATGCTAGAGGATGCAGGCGGTGTGTACGTACCAATACCAATACCAATACAAATACCCATAGCAAAAGCAATCACATCAGACTAGAGGTTGATAGTGGGAAAGATGACACCATGTAAATTTAGGGATTTTGGCATGGGTTGGGGAGCCGGTAATGGGTAGAACATTTTCAGTTTATCAGGCAAAGACCCCTTGAATCTCACGAGATGACAGCAGCAAGGCCGCAAGAAGCTCTCGGAATTAAATATGCGTCACACAAAGTGATGGGTGATAGGGCTATTGGGAGAGGATTAGGGAGGGAAAAAGTAACTGAGTGCAGTCAGGGGACCTGGAAAAAAGAAGGGGGGCACATGTTGAATGCCCGTTAGAGCATGGAATACTTAATCATTCCAAGCAATTTTCCTTTTATGACAGGAATCGGTGAACCGCCAACCTACCGCAGGAATTTATGTTATTGGAATTGAGTACTGTGAAATTATCATGGGAATAAGGATTTAGAAAAAAAGGTTTAACATCTAGAGTGCCTACATCTACTGGTCAGGGGGCAATGGGTGTTTGGTAACAAAATAATGGTGAGACATGGACAGTGACCATGTCTGTTAGGCCAAAAGAAAGGTATCTGTGGAACACACACAGAGGCTGAAGGCCATAGCTAGTGAGACATCAAGAAACTATGCAACATGTTCAGCCACGGTCACTGACCATGGCTGAAGGTCATGTCTAGTGGTCCCTGGGGAAATTCAGTGAAAACACATGTGTTAAGGTGATTAGATTTAACACAACAAAAGCCCTGAAATTCAGCACTCGCATTTCAGTCAAGTTCACATCGGAGAAGAAAATGCATCACAGAAACCAAACAGTCCTAGGTTATAGGGGATGATGGCCAGGAGAGGGCCAGGGATGAAAAAAGCAATTGAGAGGAGTGGGGTTCAACAGGAAGAAGAGGGGGGCACCTGGTGAATGGTTGGGACAGGGAAGAGTTTGGGATTTCTGAGCATTAACCTGGGGAATCCTATGGGCATGGGTATTTTACAAGCCACTGTATGTGTAGTTTGTTGCCATTTTCGGGGGAATAACAGGGGAATCCCGTGGGAACGGGGAGGGAGTGAAATAAAAAAAGTAATTTTACACCTGCAGTTATCACATCTCCTAGGTAGGGGGCAATGGGTCTCTGTGCAAAAGGTCATAGCTAGTGGGCCCCAAAGAAACCTATTGGTTCAACATGAACAGAAGCCACGGCCAAAGGCAGTGGCCACTGGGCCGTAGTGGAACCTATTTGTGTGACCAAGGGCAATGGCTAGTGGGCCCACAGAAACCGATTGTTGTAACATGTACAGTGTCCATGGCTGAAGGCCATGGCTAGTGGGCTCAGAAGAAACCTATTGGTCTAACATGTTCAGCGGCCAAGGCCTAAGGCCATGGCTATTGGGTCCCAAAGAGACCCATTGGTCCAACATGTACAGTGGCCAACGTCGAAGGCCATGGCCAGTGGGTCCCAAAGAAACCCATTGGTTCAACATGTATAGTTTCCACAGCTGAAGGCTGTATACCAATGCAAATTAATTCAAGAATGAAACTCAAAAAATAAACACAATACCACTATAACTTCAGCTTTAACACTTAATTCAACTATGTTATTGCTATCACCTACCTAATACTTTAAGGCAGTTTGAAGGTTATATTTCTAGTGGCATGGAGAAGTTTTATTGTTTGATTTGCAATGGTACATTGTGAGTATTTGCACCTTAATGTTCATATCCCCACTCTTTTTAGACTTTACTTGTTGTTAAATTAACTGTAACTCTTTACTTTAACAAGTTTTGCTAACATCTAATTTCAGTGATTTGTTTTTGGGGAGTATAGCATATCACGTATGGGCATATGTCCTAAAAGTATATGTAGTGTCAAATATTGTATTAACGATCCCCCGGCTACTTTAAAGTCATCACCCAACTTGCTCAGCTCAGCTCAGATAGGAGGTTTGAGTCTTTCTTTTTTTAAAGGAAGAAGCAATAGGCCACTGGAATAGCTGCAAGAGGGATGTCTCCCCCAGGCCAGTGCAGAGCTGATTTGTGCTCTTGCTACAATAATTAGATTTAGATTTGTGGGTCGCAGCATTTGTTTTCCCTTCACTCACAGCATGTGTAGCATTACAATATTACAACCCTAGGAACCTGACATTTTACTCAACCAGGTCCCAGGTCCTGTCAATCCTTTTGACATATCGTAATGAAAAGAGAGAGAGAGAGAGAGATAGAGAGAGAGAGAGAGAGAGAGAGAGAGAGAGAGACATGGAGAGAAGCACAACAAACATATAACACACTGTTTCTGATAAGCTATCCCCATAACACTCAATGTGCTATTAATGTATCAAAGACAAGAAAGTTGAATGTCAATGTATGACAAATAAGCATTTTATTAACAAATCTATATTTGTATCCCTTGATTGCTTCTCACTAAATCAACATAAGTTACAAACACATTGTCAACTTCAACGTTACAATAACCATAGCCCAACTTTCTACTTGAGCTGAGTCTCAAGCCACTTCTCTATAACTAAACCAACTGGTATCATCAATTCACCTTCTGAATACTAAAGCCATTTCCATCTGTTCTCTAATGAAATTTATAACAATTCTAAAGTTACTGAAATATATTTCTATTACTTCTAAAACAAACCAAGATGCATAATTCAATGAATCAATCTTCTGCTTCTAAAATATTTGAAGCAATGCAAAGCGCAATGCCAGATGATCAGAATTACCCTCTGTTCAATCCAGCAAACTCAACATAGCAATAGTAACAGAATACATGTAACCATGACATTTAGGTGAGGCTCATAGCCCTCAACCCCTTTCTATATCCCTGGCATGGCATCAGCAGCCTGCACCCGTGAGTTTGCAGCCTATTTATAATGTTTCCAACTTGTAATTCCCCTTTTACCAAAAGCTACCACTTTCAGAGGAATCCCCCAGCTTCTGGCTTCTGGATTCAAAGTACCTCCCATTCGCCTTAGGATAATGGTAAACAATATTGGCTGGTACCACACCACTCCTATGCTTTATCAGTAGAATCCCATGCCAAATGTTCAGCAATGGCTCCAAGAGAACTCTATCTATCTATCTATCTATCTATCTATCTATCTATCTATCTATCTATCTATCTATCTATCTATCTATCTATCTATCTATCTATCTATCTATCTATGCCATGAATTTTCCTGCTGAAGGCATCACGTAACAAGGTGTTTCTCCTTAGCTACCAAGCGGGTTAGTGTATAATTTGCTTAATAGAAAATGGAGTGGATCTGGTTCCACGGTCTATTCATTATGGCTTTAAGTTTGCATATGCATGAATTTACTGGTCTGCTCAATCCAATGAAACTACATATATAAGCATGCATGCATGTATGGTATGAAGTGGTGAAGCTGCTTAGTGCCTTGCTAAGCTAAATGATCGAATGAATGAATGAATGAATGAATGAATGATGAATGAATGCTCACTCAAAAACACACTTCTCTTTGTGTTTGAAGCATTACTACTAAATCGTCATTGCTATTTAGAGCTGTATTTCCCTACAAAGCTAATCTAGGCCTCTAGGAGTATTTTTGAACACTAAAGCACTTTGAGTACACTGTTGCAGTACTAAGCACTACAGTTGCTGGTTTAAGTATTTCAGACTGTACTGCCCTTAAGCATGTATTACACTACTATCTTTTCAACCTAAACATAGCATATGATATCCTCACAGGATATAATATAGGAATCTATGTGTTCATCTCATTCAAGGTACTGTATTCAACCTGGCCTTTAAAGTCAATGATAAAATAGTTATTCTATTATGCGCTGACATTCTGAAATGAGATGGCGTCTTACCTATTCCTCTTATCCTTTGTGATGAATTGTGGAATTCAGTCACTACTCCCCAGGGGGGAGCCTTTCCCTGTGAGGGTAGGGAAGTGAGCCCACTACACAATACCCTGCCTAGGTGTAGAGACAAGTGGGACCTCACCGGGAGAGACTCCCAGCTTGGGGACAAGCACTCCTATTCCGATGAAGAACTCCCTAAGCAACCCACCTATAGCCCATCAGTAATAACACCTACCAGAAGAAAACATGAAGAACAAGCTGGAATGTGTTACTGACATGTAGAACCCTTGACTCAACCTGAAAATATATTCCTATGTGCTAATGAGATGAAGAAAACCACAGGAGCTGCAGAGAGTACAAGCAGGACAGAGAAGAAGGACTTTGACGCTCCACCAGGGATGTCCCATGGCGGTGTCATAAATCTGAGAGGAGGAGACCAGGGAATGAGAGAAGCCTGGGAGATCTGAATCAGCTATGAGGGCAAGCTGAAAGAGACAGAGATACTTAGCTTCAGGTGCTGAGAAGAAGCTGGCATGCAAGTCTGGGCATTTTACCCCCAGGAAAACCTTAAGTATGAGAAGCTGAAGGACTAACACAGTGTCCAAGGAGTGATGATTGTGGTGTGACTGAAGCCTGGTGGACTTTGGAGCTCCTAAACAATGCTGAGACTACTTGACTGAAGGCACCACACAGTGTGGTAAACAAAGAGGAAAAGAAGAGCTGAGAAGCCAACTTGACAAGAAGGCCCTCTGTGAACCACAAGCCAAGTGACACGATCCCTGAGCCAGAAAGGTAACGGGGAGAGTGGGACAACCATGTGGGGGACCGAAAAATAGTGAATAGTCTATTCATACTTGTCCCAGTAAGGGCTAAGTATGGGAAGTATATAATAAAAGTGGGAATCATTCCTGGAACACTCATATTCATCCCAAGGAGAACCAAGTCCTGGAGAACAGTCAGGGTCATTACTGGAACACTTATACTCATCCCAGTAAGAACCAAGTGGTGGAGAAAAGGGTGAGTCATTACTGGAACACTCAACCCATCCCAGTAAGGATCAGGTGTTGGAGAAGAGTGAGAATCATTACTGTACCTCATACTCGTCCCAGTTAACACCAAATAGTGGAAAAGAATGAGGAGATTCATTACTGGGAACCTCATACTAACACAAGTAATGACTACGGGTTGAAAATACCTAACAAGAGTGATAATCAATACTAGAATCCTCATACTCATCCCAGAAAAGACCAAGTATTAGAAATGCTTCAGAAGAGCGAGAGTTATAATTGGAACAGTTCTATTTGCCCTCGTCACAAGCAGGATTGAACATTAAATAGAGATAAAGCCTCACATTTAACTGACAAGAAAGGAAGAGAATTTCCCAACGGAAAAGGGGGGATGGAAGCAAATAAGATCACACGAGAAAGGAATAAAACAAAATGGAAAAACTAACGTGTTAAAGACACCGTTGAGAAATTGAAGAACCCAATATTTGAACTATATGACTTGATAAAAGTAGTTACAAAGAACTACCTACAAATACTGTGCTAAATTGAACTTGCTGAAAAGCAGCCCACAGAAGAAGGGAATCATTTGATTGTGGCAGGGACAGGTTAGATTAGTTTAGACAGAGGACAATCTTCATTTTAGACTCAATGACAATGGACAAGCATCCTAGTTTGTTTTTTTAGGCAAGGAAAACACATTATTTAGGGAAAGTCAGGAGTTTTCACTTTTCTTTTAATACAGAAAATTTAAAAATGGAAGACCAGGGTCCTTGTCCTTCTTCTGACCCACCACACACTGCATGGCTGAATGGGCAAGGTCCCATGACAGTAGTGTGCGTTCATGCTTTGGGAGTGTATCAGCATATGACCATATAGGGAATGTGCCATATGGTTTACTTTTCATACATGTGTGCATTTTACAACTCGTATACATCTTAAGTGCCTGTGAAAATTGACATCAAAGTCAATACTGTCTTTGATGTGAGCTTTTATATGTATATTTGTGTACTTGTGTTTAATACACATTTCATGCACATACATATCAAATTTGTGTAGACGTTATCAATTCATTTATCACATGCCTTCCAGCCCTTCTATACAAAGGCGAACAGATGGCTTATGTGTGCTGTAAGTGTCTGTGGCATACGTGTGTGCTGCATAAGTGTGTTTGACATAAGTATGTATGGTGTGTAAGTAGCAAATAATGTTTGGGGGGAAATCATGTGACATGCATATGTCCTGTACACCTCCTATACACATTTACATTCAAAATATAGTGAGTTGTTTTTATTTTTATTGGTTCAATCAAACCTTTAAAAAAGAAATGACATTACATTTAACTATTCATATGTATAAATATCGCAATTTACGAGAAGAAAACATAAAAACAAAAACCATCATACATTAAACAATTTAGACAATTAAAATGATAAAATAATTCAAATGAAATCAAATGAATACTGAGTTAGGCAAAATACATCACAGGTTGCAACCAAATATTTAAGTCCATTTTACATGTGATTTAGATAGTTCTTCGTCAATGTTTTTGAGGAGAAATGTCAGAGCATATGTTAGTTTATTCTTTACCTCCGTAAAACATTCCTCCCACCATTCTTCCATGGTACTATGAGGTTTATTTGCCACAATTGATTCAAACAGTGTCATTCTTATCGTGGAGAAGGCTTTACAGGTAAGAATCAGATTTTTGATGTTTTCTTCGAAGCGGTCACAAAATCTGCATTTTGGGTTCAGCTTCTCATATTTGGTCCATCGCATAATTACTTCTTTGGTCTTAAATTGATTCAGCCTGAATTTCATGAGCAGGATTCTTTTTTGTTTGTCTGGGCATTTTTCAAGATATTTATACGTTGAATTGTAGGCTTTTCCTTCAAAGGGAACATTCTTCAAGAGCGAATATTTAGCTCTGTTTGTGCAAGTACTTGTCCAATCATTTTCCCACAACTTTTTTCTTACAGCATCTGGATTTTCCTTTAATGTGAGTACATCACTATTTATGTCTGTTAGGATTTGATGACATTGATTTTTCCAGGCTGTAAAAACTGTGTTCGATTGTTTATCTGCCAAATCATGCAGAATTTTCATTTGCGGTCTACCATTGGGCAAAATTATCTTGCGAAAGATTGATAGAGTGTTCCATGTGACCTTTGCATTTATTGAGATTCGTATCTTAGTACTGCTGCCGGTATTCCCCTTGCAAGTTTCAAAATTCTGCCCCAAAAGATGTTTTCAAGGTTATCCCACAAACTTGAGGGGCATCCAAAAGCAGTGTCTGTGCCATATATTAAAGCTGGCACTGCTTTTTGTTTGTAAATCTTTTGTGTGGGAACCAATGAGAACTTGCCACATCTTTTATCTAAAGCTGTAGCTTGAGCACTTAGCTGACAACATTTAGCTTTTGTTTTCTCGACCCAAGTAAGATCATTTATATTGGAATTCAACCACATGCCCAGGTTTTTTACCTGTTTTACCTTTTGTAGTGGATCGCTGTCAAGGTGCCAGTTGAATTTCTTAGATGTACTTTTGGCAAGATTTTGTAATGCTAGGACAACAGATTTACTTGGATTTACATGCAGCCCATTGACTTGAACATATTTTTCCAACACTTGAAGTTTTCGTTGTAAACCAATGGGTGTAAGATCCATTAGTACTAGATCGTCTGCATATAGGATCCCATTCAAAGCAGAATCAACTATTTTAGGATCAAATCCTTTTGATTTCAAAAGTGCTTTGCCGATATCGGAGATGAAAATATTGAAAATTATGGCCGCAAGAGGACACCCTTGTTTGACTCCACAGTGGGTACGAATGGGTTTAGACAAAGTACCACTTGCATCCAAACGAATGTAGATCTCAGTGTTGGTATGCAAATCCTTGATAGCATGTAACAGGCTATCTGGACAATTCCAAGTTTTTGATTTCGTCCAAAGGATTTCCCTGTCTATGCTGTCAAAAGCATGGGACAGGTCGACAAATGCAAGGTACACTTTTTATCTTTTCATGATCGTGTCCATTTTCATTAGATTAATGAGTATTAGATTTAGGCAACAGCCAACACCCTTCACAATCCCACTTTGTCTAACATCGGTATGTTTAGTTAGAACTAGCCATTCCATCAATTTGTGCTGAAGTTGAGTTGCATAAATCTTACCTATTACATCTAACAAGGCAATAGGCTTATAGTCCATTTGGTTTGCTTGGTTGCCCTTTTCAAAAATAGGAACAACAATGGCTTTTTTCCACAACACCGGGGTAGCACCTTCCATAACAATTGTATCAAATAGGACCTTACAAAACTCTGCCCATGCTTCTGGATCAGATTTTAACATGGCATTAGTTATGCCATCCGGACCTGAGGCACGAGAGTTTGAAAGTTTTTTAATATTTAACAAAATGCCATCTTGATCAAACTGGATATCCCAATGTGAGAAGGCTGGCATCGGGGGATCAGGAGTGTTACCCATTTTTGAGAACAGCATCAAGAAATGCTCAATCCATTTTTTTTCAGTGACCATGTTTTTGTTCGAAGCCAACTGTATCCCAGATTCGTTGTTGATAATTGACCAGAAATCTGAAGAGGTTTTCTCTTTTAGGCACTTCGTTATTTTTTCTGAATCATGTTGTTCCGTTAGGGCACGATGTGCAATCAGCCAATTCTTATAGTTTTGTTTGATCTTTTTCTTCATCTTGAACTGATCCACTTTACTGTCATTTTTTAATTGTTTTGATTTTGATGTGATGTTACTTTTCATATGTATAGGATTTACTTTTCCTATATCTTTTATATGCATGTAAAAAATGACTTCAAAGTCAGTAATGATTGTGATGCCCATTTTCATAAGTATAATAGTTGTGACAAATCTGGACTTTTTGTCCTTTCTACCCAGACGGAAGCCACCCCATTTGAAGCTAGGGAGGTGAGCCTGCTCAGCAAGACCCTCCCTAGAGGGAGTGACTCCCCTCTCGGAGATACGGACTCCCATTCCGGTAAGGAACTCCCTGTCCAGAGTACATTGTCTGCCTACATGGGAATGTGAAAGACTGTTGTTACTTCTATTTTTGATTCTCCTAGTCATGACACTTCTTTAATCTCTTTGGCTTCAGGTAATCATGGATCCCTCCTGAACTTCAAAGTCATAGAGGAATTACACACACCTTTTGTTTGTGATGGCGTACATAAAACCACAGGGAATGTGTAATCAGAGAAAGAGAATCCTACCCACAGGCAAATCTCTAATGGGCGGATGCCCTGGAGGAGTGGAGCCATGCTAGAATGCAGAGCCAGCGGTAGTGTGGAGAGCAAGCGAATCACTAGCAAGATACCAGAAGGCTGGTGTCTTGACTAGCACAGAATCCAAGGTTGAGAGAGAGAGACAGAGACGATAAAGCAACCATCTCATCTGGCAGAGAGACCACACGGAAACAGCTGTGGTGGGCCTGGGGCCCATTAAGAGACACTGGCCCTCATTACGACCCTGGCGGAAATCAACTGACATGACCGCCATAGCGTAAATAGCGTTTCCGCCACTGCACGATGGAGGAAAGTGCGGCTAATTCTGACCCATCGGGCACGAGCATTACGCCATGGTGGAAGTGCAAAGTCCGCGATGGCGGAAATGACCCCAAAACGCCCCTTACCGCCGTCGTACGTCGCCCTAGGTGCAATACCGCCACCCATCGTAGCGGTCACCGTAATGAGCGGTCAGCGCAAAATACGGTCACCGTAAATATACGGAAACGGAAGTAAAAACATGGGGCCGGAACGGGAAACAGCACGCCGTACACCTATAAAATCAGAATCCCAACACAACCATTAAAAATCCGACCCTGAGACACATCCCAACCCGTTAGCCACCCCAGTCAAAAAAATAAATATGGGAAAAGTTGCTAAAAAAGCGTGCGACCGCAAGCGGCAGGTCCACTTCTCCCACGAGGAACTCACCGTGCTCACAGAGACCCTCCAGGAGAATGCTGCCGTCGTCTTCTCTACGCAAATGACCAGGACGGCACTTGCGAACAAGAAGGCCATATGGGCGCTGGTGGCACAGCGGGTAAGTGCGGTGGGGACCGCACCCCGCAACCCACAGCAATGCAGAAAGCGATGGGACGACCTACGGATACGCGTCCGGAGCATACTCTCTGCCAACCGGAACATTGCCACAGCTACCGGGGGAGGATCGGAATCACCCATCAAGTTGACCCCCTGGGAAGAAATCTGTGCCTCCACCATTGGAATGGAGAGCATAGAGGGAGTCGGAGGGATGGAGAAAGGAGTGCAGACATCAGAAGAATCAGGTAGGTGGCCCAAATAAAACTATGCCAAATCCTCAATTACCAACCATGTGAAGTACCATGTGTCCCCATAGTGCAATAGAAACACATGTTCAGGAGAACGACCACATACATTGCCATGACAGCGCCCCTTAAAAGTCAGATTAAATAAATAAATATTTAAAAATCCCAAAAACACACTCTACATGTGCAGCATGCACACCCTAACTGCAGACTGCAAAATAACTGCATCCCCAATGCACACAAAAATGAGACCACCACCAAGGCCCTGACCCAAATCACCCCCAGGTACCACCCCAATGCATGTGATACAATTGCCATTACAATTACCACAGACCCATGAATAACGCTCGCCCTCCTTTACTCCACCACAGGGTCCGATTCCAACGACGAGCTTCAGGACACCCCTACCAGCACACCTGCAAAGAGGGCCAAGACCAACGGCCAAAGACCCTCCACCTCAGCTGCACGGATCAAGGCACGGCAGCACCACGAATCGAGTGGCAGCACACTGGAGGGGACATCAACAGGCACCCCAGCAGCCAGCATGTCCACAACAGCAGCACCACAGGTCCCCCCAATGGATGCCACAGAAGGCACTGCTTCTGGTGGCAGCAGCACCCTAGGTGACACAGCATTCATGCCAGCATGCTCCGACACAGAAAACGGTGCTGCCGAAGTAGGACACATCCATGACCTGTCCCAATCCCCCTGTATGTTTCATCCCGTACACCATGAGGAAACCACGCAGGGGCACCCACAAGACGACGACTGGCCAACCCCCACAAGGCCTGTTGCAAGGCGTCCAGCCCCTCTGTGACACCACCGCAAATGGGTATGGCCCAGCAGAGGCAACAGTCCCTCGAGCAGATGATAGTGCAACAGCAGCAACTAGCCACGCTCCTCAAGGAGCATGCTGATGAATGTGGGGGTACTAAGGCAGCCATTGAAACTGAGACACTTAGGGCAGAAATGGAGCGAAGTACAGAGACACTAAGGGCACAAATGGAGAGAAGTACCAAGAGCCTGAGGGGGGAACTGCATGCGACGTCCAAAGACGTATGTGGTGAACTTGCCGCTGTGCGCCGTGTGCTCACTGAGCTCTCACAGACCCTTAGGGACATGCATGGACGTGAGCAGGCAGAGACATCATCCGTTGCAAGTTCCGTCCAGGGCAGCCCCCAACGTAGATCTGGGAGGACCCGGCGCTCCACAGGCAGGGGTGCCCCTGATACCCGGAGAGGGGGCTTGCAATAGCGTCTGCCCACTGACAATGAGCGTCATTGGACACTGGTGTTCGGGGGGTAGGAGGGTGGAGGGGGGGTGTTGTGCTTCTTTGGGTGGCGGGTCGATTGGGTGTGTAATGTCATTTCACATCTGCAATACAATTCTTCATATTCATCCTATGAGATGTGTGGACATTGATATCTGTGTACGAGGCCTATCTTGGCGTACAGTCCACATTGTGCATGTCCCAGACACACACAGTGCCACAAGTCCCGTGTCCATGTAACAGCCACCAGGCGTGAGTGCTAGAAGCATGCATCTATGAGATTCTGACGTAATTCACGGGCCTCCTGTGCCTCGCGGACCCCTTGAGGTGCTGCCACATCCCCACCCTCATTATGACCATCTTCAGGTGCTAGCAGTTCTGCGTCGGGGGGCATGGCCACATTCCTACGTACGCACATGTTGTGTAGCATGACACATGCCATGACCGTCTTTGCCACCTTCTCATGGCGGTACAGGAGTGCCCCGCCAGACCTGCTGAGGCAGCGGAAACGAGCCTTCAGTAGGCCGAATGCCTGTTCTATGACCACACGGGTACGTGAGTGGGCATGGTTGTAGTCCTCCTCATGCTGGTCCTGTGGGTTCCGGATTGGTGTAAGGAGCCATCTCTTCAGTGGATACCCGCAATCACCTGTATGTGGACAAGAAAGGATGTTTGTGGAATGTCATTGCTACGTACGCACCCCCCCCCCCTTCCTGCCAGGTCATTCACGCATCACCTACCCCACATACTCATGCATTAAATGAGACTCACCGAGTAGCCAGGATTGGCGCCCTGCGTGTCGCTCCATGTAGCGTGGTATTCTAGAGTTCCGCAAGACCATAGAATCATGTGTTGATCCCGGAAATCGGGCAGAACAATGTGTAAAGATCCTGTTGGAGTCACACACCATTTGTACATTTATAGAATGATATTGTTTCCGGTTGTGGTACTGGGCCTCCATGGCATGTGGGACAACCAATTCCACATGGGTGCAGTCGATGGCACCAATGCAACCC
The DNA here is from genome assembly GCF_040938575.1 of Ambystoma mexicanum. Classification (NCBI taxonomy): domain Eukaryota; kingdom Metazoa; phylum Chordata; class Amphibia; order Caudata; family Ambystomatidae; genus Ambystoma; species Ambystoma mexicanum. The sequence goes on from NC_090933.1 coordinate 146,382,770, forward strand.
GGTATGCCGCCAAGTGCATGGAATCCCACTTTTGTGTTTGTAAGCTCCTGCTCCGAGCGTGGTAAAGTGATGTAGTCGTCTGAGTGCTTCAGGAGGGCATCAAGCACTTGGAATAGTGTCCGTGAGAATAGTGGCTGTGAAATGCCATGCAACTGTCCGACTGTGTGCTGGTAGGTGCCTTTGGCCAGGAAGTGGAGTACAGACACCACCTTCAGTCGGGGTGGGATGGCGGTTGGGCTATCTATCATGCTGACAAGGTCAGCGTGTGTCATGTCGACAATGGCGGTTATGGTGTCCCGGTCCAAACGGTAGAGGGTGTGGATCTGCTCAGCTGTGAGGTTGAACGGATTAGCTCGGAGGCGTGGGATTGCGGGCTGCCTGCGTGGTGGTAGTGGCTGTGCTGGTGGGGCTTGCTGGCCATGCCTTGTCCTCCTCCTCCTGCGTCTCCTCTGTGCGGCCGGTTGTTGTAGTAGTTGGCGTTCGTCTTCTTCTTGAAGTTGGAGTACTTGCAGTGCAATCAGGTCCCCCAGGCCCAACATCGCTAGTCCTGCCGGTAGCATTCTGGAGTGGGTGTGGTTGGGGGAGGGGGTTGGGTGTGCAATTTATGTGTTTTCAGGCTGTATAGACTTCACCTGTGGTGATTCATTCCACCTGTGTCAGCTGCAATGCCTTTCGTGCGAGCACGTCCCGCACACGACGCTGCAATTCGACGCATGGCATCTTGCATTTGCAATCATGTTCTTAATCCCGATGGCTGTGGAATATTGGTTTATATGTTAATTCTGCTATGGTCCCATTGTTGCACATACTATATTTGCATTCGCGAGCAGACTTGTGAAGGGTCAGTGGAATGTAGTGCTCGATCAACGGTGAACCCTCATGCAGCACTGTACCGACGTTCACCGACGGCGGGGAGTCCCATCAGTGATTGAGGCCAGTTACCATTTTCACACACAGCCGCACTGCATAGATGTATTTGTGAATACAAGCGTTCACAGATGCCTTTTCAACGTGATGTTGCAAATGAGGAATTCGAAGGACAGCGCTTTCGGTTTTCAACTAGCGGCGTGGAGACGCCCACAGGTCTGACTGGAAATGTAACGTTCTATTGTTGAATGTCCTTGGGACAGGGCCCATGACGGGAATGCAATGATTGATATGGTTTGAATGGGATGCGCTATAGCGTAGTGGACGATAAGCCAGGACGTTCCCAAATACATGTGACTTCACTACACAAGGAATCCGGGCAGGAGCACAGTGGATTTTGAAGGCTGCATTACGCACAGACTCAATGGAAATTTCGAATGTTATGTGAGTGAATATTCAGGCGTTTTCATTACGGGATGAGGGAATGATGAATGGATTTGTGTCGTAATGATTCGCAAGTGATTTTTGGGGGCAATTGATCCTTATGAGTGGCCTAGCATGCATATGGTTGTAGGTTTGGTGTGTTGAATGAAGTGAGTAATGCATATGGAGTTCGGATGCCCATACTATCATTTTTTTCATTTGGGTGACAGGTATCTCCTCCCCTTCTGCCGCTGCCATCTGTACGCCACTCCTGCAGATGGCTTCTACAGTCGACACCTGCAGCTTCGAGTTAATCAGTGGAGCACCATTACGATCTTATGGGACGATCGCCAATGGCCCACATGCCCTTACGCAGTACTAGTGGCTAGGTGCAGCATACCTAGCTTCCAGCTGGACTAGTGCCTACTTCATGGGACGGCCCTGCGGTCCTAGGCGCTTCCATGTTGCCTTTTTGGACGTTGATGTAGCCCCTGTGTGCCATGAAGGTACAGGCCGTCACACATGGGGAAGCTGGTCATTTATTGCGGATGCAGCCCACAGTAATGCTGATCATTTGTGAGTTTATGTTCAAATGGCTGTATGGGCTTGGTGATTTTGATGTGCATTAAATTTATATTCAGATATTAACCGTGTAGCGTTATTCTTTGCTAGTAATGTGGCATATTCCTATTTGTGGCACGATGTATTGTGAGGTGTTCTGCATTGGGTTCCGGCTTCTGGGTACAGTTGTGTGGTACGTGCTTATGCTGATGGTTGGTTTGACTACTGGCATGTGTACAGGGCTGGTGCAGTCTCCCTCAGGTTACTGCTTTGAATGTTGATTTACACTGGTGGCAAGCGATGGGGGACTGTTGTTGTTTTGTGTCATGGAATTTTCAGTTCATTTTGGTGTACTTGCACCTTCAGATGCCTGTGCTGCATCAGTACGGCAATGGTGTGTTGCCAATTGTGGATGGCCACTCACAGGGCACTTGGGGCCCCTGCATGCATTTGTTCGTTGGCATGCATGGGTGACTTGTACATTTCACTGGTTGCATGGTGTGACTGCATTGCGCCTACGAGGAGTTGTGCAATGTGGCCAGGGAGTGGAGTACAGGCACTCAGTAGGGCCATTACGGTTGGTTCGCGATGCCGTAGTTCTCGCCATGGCGGAATGGTACTTTCCGCCATGCTTGATGGCGTTTGGTGAATGTCCGCTGGGGTCAGCATTCGCGTACCGTTGCGCCATGGCGGATATTGCGGTTTTGCATGGCGCGCGTGCGCGTACTTGGTGCAGTTAGCGTTGGCGTTCGCTACGGTGTCGCTAATGGCATCGTACTTTACGGTGACGGGTCATGATCGCAACGGGCGGTATTCGATGGCGGTATTACATTTCCGCCATCGTTTTTCGTATTCCGCCAGGGTCGTAATGAGGGCCACTGAGTCTGACTGCATCAGAGAGATTGGATCTCTGATCACCCACAAAAGAAGTGTATCAGCTGTTGAGTTGTGCAGCGGGAGGGCAGTGAATGCTTCTGAAGAGGTAACTCCGCTGAGAGAAGCGAACAATGGTAGGGTAGGTTGGGAAAGCCACCAGGTTGATGGAATCCAAGGAAACCCAAATGGGAAGAGTCCCTACAAAGGCACCACTAAAGCAAGCCTATCAGAGTGTCAAAGGGCCGTGGGGACCCTTGGGAAATTGTTAGACATTTATATTTGAGGCTGGGAAAGACACAAGGGTTACCAGATCCCAGGAAAACCCAAAAGGACTGATGCCCCACAGAGGACCGATAAAGTAAGCCTGCCAGAGGGCCAGAGGACTTTGGGGAGTCCAGGAAACGCTTCACATAATGAACAAAGTTGGTGAGAGAGAGAGAGAGAACCTGGAGAGTTCGAGTCCTTTAGTGCAATACAAGAACATCATCAAGCACCAAGTCGGAAATGGTGGAAATTGTATTAAAAAAACCTTTTCTCCTAGAAATATGGAACCATATGGATTTAAGATTTGGCAAGCAGAATCTGAGGATAGGTTGAGGACTGCACGCAAGACATTGAAAACTTTTGAAAAAATCAAAACTTCCGGAGAAATAGATCCAAGTGATGAGGCCAGGCAAAAGCCAAGTGCAGAGGCAATTGTTTGGGCCTCCTTTTTTGTTATTTCTTCCTATGTGGTAGAGCCAGATAGCTAATAGGGTTTAGACTAAGGTCTTTTTCTTTTTGACTTTGACACAAACCCTTACTTTTAGTTTCTTAGGCAGGGAATTCCTCTCATAGCGGTAGGGCAATATAGGCGTGTTCTTATAATTGAAAAAAAATAACACCCTTGAACATGTCACACCTTAGTCTGACTCTTTCTGGTTTGCCACATAGTGTACATGTATGAAATGCACATCTCCTACACATATGGGTACAGTTTGCATTTAAGATGTACATTGATTTGGACCAAGTGTCATAATAGTGTGTGTTATAAGGGCATGTGTCATAAGTCAGTGTGGCGTAAGAACAAGTTGTGTAAGATTGTGTGTTGTAAGATAGTGTGTCATAAGCGTTTCTATCATCAGAGAAGGTGTCATGAGATCGTGTGTTGTATAAGTGTGTTTCATAAGGGTGTGTATGCGTTATGAGAGTGCTTGCTGTGAGTGTGTGAGTCATGAGCATGTGTGTTGTGTGAGTGGGTGTCATAATTGTGTGTTTATCTTAAACGAGTGGGGCTTAAAATCATGTGCAATAGTGTGTGTCATAAGAGTATGCAGTTCTGAGCATGTAGTATAAGTGTGAGTGTGATATGTGTCTGTGTCTGTGTGTCAAACATGCATGTGTCATAAGATTATGTGTTGTAAAACTATGTGCCATGAGGGTGTGTGTTGCAAGTGAATGTATCATAAGAGTAAGTGTGTTTGTCATGAGTGTGTGGTGTAACATGATAAGAGTTTGTGTTGTAAGTATGTGTGTTATAAATATTTGTCAAAAGTGTGTGTCGAAATTGTGTGTGTGTCGAAAGAGTCTGTGGTGTAAGGCGTATAAGTGTTTTTTGTGAAATTCTCTGGCATGTGAATGTATGGTTTGCTGTAAAGCAATGTACGTATCCTGTATGCCGCCTATAAATATGACAAGTCACATTATAGTGAGGTTTGACTATGATGTGAGTTTTTACATTTGTGCAACGCATGTAAGAGTTGTACAGTTCATACATGTACACAATTTAAATTTCTTATACATCTCATATACATATGAAAACTGATATCAAAATCAGTCCTAACTTTGAGGTGTTTTCATACCTTTTTGTAGGTACATGTAGGAAATGTACATCTCCTATATGCATGTGTGCAGATCATTTAGAAGATGTATTTTCATTACGTTAATCTCATATATATATATACACATGCCACTGTTTTGTGGTATGTTCTGTGAGCTATGCACCTCTGTCCTTCAGTGGTAATTCTGTTGGAAGGTTGTTAGCGATCAGACAGTGGCATAAGCAGCAGGATGATTGGGTGTTCCTAATGCAGCACACAAAGTGGAGCTTGCTTCTGCAGTTAAGGCCAAGTGTGAGGTTTGTGGGGCAATAAGAAGCAGTAATCAAGGTGTCCTCAAGGCCAGTGCCAATCATGGGAGGTGGAAAGGGAGGCATGGAATTGTTGAACTGTTTACCACAGGAACAGCTGCAATTGTTGGGCATGCACACATCTTTGCAGTCAGCATAGTACTGTGCCAGGCAACATTTAAAGCATCAACATCCATTGTCATGGCTGCAAGTACTCCAAACACTAAGCAAGTGGTCGATGTGGTTACTAGTAATTCTAATGCCATCACTGGCTTCACTATGCCACACAATTCTCTGCTTCCAGACCAAGCACCACCTTTGTTAACAACTAAGGTTGACCGAGGTGGGAATGCATCCCATCCTCCCATGTTCCAAAGGACCTCCATACATATTCAGATTTTGCAAGCGTTTGTTGAGGTAACAGCAAAGGAGCTGCCAACTGAATCTCACAATGCATACACTTGAGGAGAGTTTAGAATCACAGCTATCGGCTGTAGGTGAGGCGCAGCAGGTACATTGCTCATGTTAAAAGTGCACAACATTCCTCAGCCTGACATCCCCTCGAACCCCCCACATCTGCCCCCAACTCTTGCACTTCTTCATTTTAGTGAGTAAAGCCAATGATGTTGATAAAGCAAGTGAGGCTGAAGATGACCAAGAGGGCTACTTGTCATGTTAGAACGGTGAGAGATTTATCTGAGGACATGGACACTCTGAAATACCACCTACAAACCCTTCCAATGCATGTTTTCAGAATGCTAACCTTTAAAAAAAAAACGTTGCATCCTGTATAATCTCTGTTCTTGATAACTAGCCAGAGAACATTAAGGGGCCGATTCATGGAACAAACGTGCGCCGAAAATCCCAGCGCAAGTTGGCGTAAAGGTGGCGCAAGCGTGAGAAAGCAAGCGCATGTGAACGTGTGCGATTCAAGGAAGGCGCTGTGCGTGTTTTCCACTGGTTGTGCGCCAAATCCGTGCGTGGCGCACACAGGCGCACACGTCTTTGCAACAACCCGAACGCCGTGCACTTCACGCACAGGGACAGTGCACAACATCTACACACACACCAAAAAGGGGGCGGGACACGGGGCGTAACGCACAGAATGGGGAACAACACATGAAAAAGAAGGCGTAACTGGGGAAGTACTGCAGGGAAATACACAGAACGACCACACGCACGCGAACAATTCGTATTCATGGATTTGAATACAGGAAACAAGCGCACGCTAAAAGACACGCACAGGCGTCAACACGTCCGCCACAGGAAGGCAGGCGTAAGCGTCCCTGCGCACAGTATAAAAGCGCACACAAACAACAAACACGTATATACCGCTACGATGAATGCCCCATTTGTCGCAGCACTGATCGTGGGACACCGCAGGAGGAGGAGAATAGCCAGGGCCCGCATTTTTTTCCCCCGGACTAGCCTTTTTGGGATGCCTGATGACCAGGTCTACGGCAGGTATAGGTTTCCATCTCGTATCATCCTAGACCTGGTCAGGGAGTGGGAAGATGACCTTACATCCCCCACCCTCTGCTCCCAAGCATTGAGCCCCTTGGAGAAGGTGCTCAATGTCCTGCATTTTTTGGCCACTGGGTCATTTCAGCGGACTACTGCCATTGTGGGGGGGGGTCTCACAGGCCACGCAGTCACGCTGCCTACACCAGGTGTTGGCAATCATGACTGCGTGCCCCTCAGTCCGCAGGCACACATACATGCCCAGAACACCCGCAGAAAGGCAGGCTGTTGTCCAGGACTTTTATAGGGGGGCACACTTCGACCACTTGCTCGTTGCCATAGATTGCACCCATGTTGCCCTACGTCCACATAGGGCCACTGAGCACATCTACCGAAACCGCAAGCACTGGCATTCCATCAATGTGCAGGTGGTATGCGATGCCAAGGGAATCATCACCTCTGTCTTTGCAAATTATCCTGGCTCCACCCATGAAAGTTTCATATACAGAATGTCCACCCTGAGCTGGGCTCTGGAAGCTGGGCAGCATGGCGACACATGGCTCCTAGGTGAGTACAAATGCCCGTGCACATGAATGCATGTCACACACAGACAAATACACAAACCCCAATAATCACAACCATTATCACCTCTCCAGGGGACAGTGCCTACCCTCTGAGCAACCATATGATGACACCAATCTGGAACCCCACCACACCACCCCAGGTAAGATACTACGTTGCTCATATTGCAACCAGGGCCATAGTGGAGCACACATTCGGAGTGCTCAAGTCACGCATCCGCTCCCTTGACCGCTCTGGCGGGCAGCTTCTCTATGCACCCCCAGTAGTGTGCAGGATCATTCTGGCAGCATGTGTCCTGCACAATGTTGCAACACGGCAGGGCGTACCGGTGGACATGATGGTGCCCCCACATCCCCAACCACAGGCACAGGCGCTGCCCATGGGAGGGGATAGGGCACGTGGCGAGGCTGCCCGGACCCAGCTTGTGGCCACATTTTTCATCTAAACTCCCACCCCTGCAGAGTGCACACAGGCCTGGCACATACCAGGTGACAATCGATGATGACAAAGAGACAGTCAACTGTCACAACCTTACCACCCTGAGAATGTTGCCATGGAAGTGCCGCATTGTGTGCATCCCTAGCTACTCAAACCTAACCAATCCTGTGTGACCAAAAGGTACACATGCAAGGTGTGTATCAAACAGACCTGCAAAACAGGCCATGACAATCACTGGTATGTCACCCAAACCCACCAAAACCACAACATGCCATGGAAAGCAATAGCAAAACACCAACACAGTAACAATAATGTACACATTGACATGTGAAAAATGCAAAGTGGCGTCAGACAATGATGCCTGACATGGAATCAGATGAAATGACTGACCAACAACCTCCCACACAAAGCAAGTCACACCCAAATGCATACCAACAGTTGTAGCTTGAACATAACAATGAATGCCTGTTTACATGCACATTGTGTACGGCAAAATCAACACTGCATAATACGTGTGCTGTGTCCATATCCTGCAACACACTGCTCAGCACACAGCACAGTGACCAGCCATTGTGTGTGACGCACACCCTGAGCATCACATGAAAACGACAAACTAAATAAAAAAACAAATCACGCATGTACAGGATCCACAAATGGCCCCAGAAGGCAAACTGAGTGCACATGTGGACATGGAAGGGTGGTTGTACATGTTGTGGATCATAGTGCGAGTGTGTGTGTCAGTGGGGACATGCACTCAATACATGCATGTGCAATCAAGTGACCATCAGTGTCCTCATCACATGTGAACATTGCCCATGTGTACACCCCAGCATGTCAAACCACAACTATAACCTCACACCTGAAAGGTAAACGCAACACATGAACATCCATTGATCAGCAGAATACATCATGTAAATAGGATACTACAATTACAATATCATGGTGCCCATCACACTGTGGGGCTAGGCAAGTGTCCAACAACAAAATACCCCTCCTCTCACATATCACCATGACCCACTGAACAACTGCACATGGGGTATGTAGCCTTCATCCTTGAAGTCTACCTGGCGACACGATCACACTTCCCCTTTCTCTCCATCTTCCACCTTGCTGTAAAAAGCGTCCAGCACCCTCAGAGTCCACCTTGACTTGCAAAAACACCAAATCAAAGAGAACTCACAGCAGGCAAACACACAAGCCAAGCAAAAAGCCTGCAGGCAGCAAAATAAACCAAAAGAGTCTCCAGTAGATGAATTGAAGTAGCAGTACATCACAAAGCACAAGTACTAGCACAATGATGGAACAACCAAGGTAGCACAGTAAAACAATGTCACAACAGGATGTGTACCATGTTTGGTACATAATATACAATGATGCACCATGAACTGATGTGTACTGTCACAGCTCCCGTGTACAGGCATAGGAGTGGCACGAACCAACCACCCCCACTGTGGTATGGGTGTCTGCAAGGTCAAACTCACACAGGCCTCTGAGACCCTGGTGGGGAAGGAGGGTCAGGGATATGCAGTCGGGACAGGCATTGGTATACTATATGACCAGAATGAGGGGCAGGGGAGGGGAGTAAGATTGACAAGGGAAAGTAGGGAATGTACACACATATAATAATCACATTAACACATACACAATCAGACCAAACGTGTACATCATGCACAGAGTACCAAATTACTCAAATGGAAGTCAAAGAGAAACCATGTCTGCTGGGAAAGGTGGTCTGGAGGCTCATCCCCCTGCAGAAAGGGCAGAAAACACATGATTAATGCTTGAAATTTCCCTGTGTGTGTCTCCTCAGGCATGTCATGACTGGACCATGTCAGAGAGTACATCAGAAATCACTCCATCAGTGCGACTTTCACAGGCAAAGTGTGTTAGCCACTGTCTACAGCATGAATTGCATCAAGCACATGTACAGTACAGATAAGAAACATACTACACAATGTATAGCAATTAATGTACACATGAATCATGAAACCACCCATCTATCAAAGGAAGAACTGTGGTCAATATCACCTCTATCATCCCCACTAGGGGTGTCAACACAAGTAGTACAGCAGCAGACATGCCACAGATATGACAGTCCAAAGCCGTTGTGTAATAGGCTGTAACACCGAACCATCCTTGTGAGCCTATGGATAAGGGAAGCAGGAGTGGCATATGTGAGTCAGGACCCCAAGCTGCAAACACATAAACGAGACAAGCTTGAAGGGACCAGCTGGACCAGACAGTGGATGCTTTCAAAAGCCACAAAGCACGACATGTCACATGAAAGCACAATAGACAAGCAATTAGACTAACTATGAAAAACCTACATTACCTAATTAAACTAACTATCAAATTGAAAGTTAACTAACTAAACTAAAAGAAAAATCAAAAATGGCCACATACGACCCGGGGGGAGGCACCTAGGAGGGGGGAGGTACAGGGTGCTGCTCAACACCCACATGTGATGATGTTGAGGAAAAAAAAAAACCTCCATGGGCTCAACGCCTGCACAGCCCGACCTATTTGGGGGATACCTTGTCGTCCAATTTTGTCTCTTCCTGAAAAGGACGACGTGGCACAGGAGCCTGACCACACCTAGCCGCAGCTTGTCCCTCATCAGCAGCAAGTCTGCCAGACGGGTGAGCCTGGTTCTGTACGGCGATGACACATAGGTCTGCATGCAGAACCTCCCGTGATACGCGTGCTTCCTCTTGCAAGGTAACACGTGTAACACAGAGTTCTTCCTGAAAGGCCTGGCTGGACTGATGCACCTCCCGGCAAGCACGTAGTTCAGCCGAGATGGTATGCTCAAGCTGCTCGAACCTCTCCTCTGACCGCTTCCTCTGGGATATCAAGAGGACACCCAGAGTGGATCTGAGGGACTCATACTCAGCCCTCAGGGCCTCCATGTGTGCCTCTGCATGAGCAGCATTTGCTTGACACAGAGAAACATTTCAGCCTGGCGTGCCCTGTCTGAGGCCGCCATGCACAGCCTGAGCGAGCGGGCCGTGGACCGTGCCGGTCGCTGCTGGAGAAGCACCTGCCTAGCAGGGGGAGCACGGATTGGGTCACACGCTCCATGCTCACAGCTATGTTCTCCATTGCTGCCCCCTGGCGTTCAGAATTGGCAGTCATGTCTTGCTCCCACTCAGTATACCGTGGTTGCGCGTGGCCACTGCATTGCTGGGCTTCACACCTGTGGGACCCAAGGACCGGGTATCCTCATTGGGTAGGCACCGCCCGCGGCTGCACGACTACATGCCCCTGTCAACGTGATGGCCCAGGCACATCAGCGACTGGTGTGGAGTGTGACCCTGCATCCCGATCCACCACAGGCGGAGGTTCCACCACTGTCTGACCCCTCAGTGCAGGTGTCATAGACAGAGGAGTGTCCACATCAGAATCACTCACCCCTGACATATGGACCTGATGCATATCCAACTCGACATGGACGTCAGAGAGGTCATCAGGGCTGGACTCATTGCCAGCCAAAGACAAGATGGTCTGTAGCACATGTGGGTTTTCGTGGCCTACCACACCACGACCCCCACTTGTGCCAGGTTGCTGTAGTGATAACAACCCTGTGCCTGGCATGACAACACCATCCTCTGGCTCCATTGAGTCATCATCTGAAAAGTAGAGAGAAAAAAGGTCACTACACATGTTAGAATCACACAACACACACACACACACACATAGACATCACACAGACACCAAATACATCAAGCAGACATGTCACAAACAAAAGAGAACCTGCCATGCATGCTGGGTCAACTTGACATTGCTTCTGTGATTATGCATGTAGAAGGGTGTTATACCGCTCAGAAGTGGGTCGATGCAGTGCAGCAAATTTGTACGTTACTCACTATCTGCATGTACAAGTACTTCATGATGTGTATCAGAAAATGTGAAGGCAGTGCAAGGTCAACTTCAGCCATCACGTGCAATGTGCATGCAATGGGTGGCATGGCTACAAGCAAACCACCCCTCCCCCTAAGTGGAAATGTAGGGATGCCTTGCATGGTATCAAAAGGATGACCATAGACCTGTGTATTGACAGACAGTGTTGACTAGCATCAATTGCATCATCTGAGTCAAGTGACAACACAGCAGATGATGATGGGACAGTAAGCAGGACACATGATGAAACCTCAGGAGTACACCCATGTGTGAAGAAGACACTACACCAGTTGGAGAGAGTCATTGGGCATGAAACAGGCTGAGGCCTGTGACCCACACAGACTGTCACACCCTAAACATGTGTGGGACGCAGGACTGAGCCACAGTGGCAGTGGGAAGGCTGATGAAATGCCATGCAATGTAGGTCACCCTGGACACGTACTACAATGATCATCCAGTCAAGGACACATAGGGGCATGCATGGAATGCACATAGAGCATGAATGGGCACTCATGTACCTGCGGAGCATCTGAAATCTGCACAGTCCAAGTGAGACACCCTGCATCAAGTACAAAGGATGTACCACACAGCATATGTCTGGCAGGTTAGCTGGGGGAAGTTAGCATGTACACAGGACGCATGAACAGGCAAGTACTTTACGGCAAAATTGATGCAGACCAGTGCAAAGGTGAAATTGGGGTGCAGAGGGGGGGGTGGAGGGGCAAGGGAGCATGTCTACGTGGAGTACCCGCATGGAGGCAGAGGACACATGCACGTCAGTCATGCTATGACATAGTCCCTGGGCTGAGAGGAAGGTCACCCCAGGCTACATGCAGAAGGGCCAGTGAGCTGGAACATGGAGCGGAGGGGCATCCTGGTGACCAGCATGTGAGTAGGGTGCAATAGTGGTGATGCGGAGTATCCCCGTCTGCTCCACATGTCCACCATCCTGCAGAGCAGCCATGCATCAGTGAAGCATTGCATTACTTGCACATCAGAACCATGTACACATGACATGTAGTGGCAGTCATGCACAACACATCACACAAGTAAAACACACATGTCCTCGACAAACATGCAGCAACACTCACTGGATTGAGCATCAAAATCTGGCATCTCTCCCACTCCTTTGACCGATTCAGGTGGTATGAACTCCGCAACGAGTGACTCGTGCGGAATGAGGTCTTCCTCCATAGGTGCTGTCCCACTGCCAGTCACCATATTCAAGTTGTAATTTAAGGCACGCTTAGCCTTAGCGCTGCGTTTGAGGTCATTCGAACGCTTTTTGCACTCTTGCGCCATGCGCACCTCATGGCCGAATGCACTCACATGTTCCGCAACTTGCTTCCAGTGGGTATCACGATGGACAGATGTAGTTTGGCAATTAGGCCCCACTAGCATGTCATGGCTGTGGTCCCGCACGTAGTTCAGGAGGAAGACCACTTCCTGGTCGCAGAAAGGCTTCTTCCTCAACATGAAGGAGGTTGTGGCTGTGTGTGGGGTCCCAGCCTGTGCTGCAGGTGCAACCTTCCTCCTCTTGGATTGTGGCGCAGACCCTGGCTGGCAAATGCTGCCCTGATCAATATGGCCAGTGGCACCGGTGGATTGAGCCAAGGGAGTGGCAGGTAGAGGGACGACCAAAGGCCTGACTTGCGTCAGTGGCAGCTGGGTGCCCTCTAATGGACCCTGCACAGCAACATCCGCTGTGGCAGGGTCATTGACCGCGACTGTCCTGGTTGGTAGACTCACAACCGGGGTGTTGTTGGCTGCATCTGCCCCTGCACTTGCCAACACCCGGCTGGTCGGGGCAGCAGATGACATTACTGCCCCAGGGACACGTGTCTCGGTCAGGGCAGCCCTGCATGCACCTACGATTTGCCTCCTGCCCTGTTGGAAATCTTCCAGGGACTCTTCAAGTGCCAACGCAGCCTGCACTGGCAGACCCTGAGCCTGGGTGGTGGTGTCCACAGCTGCACCTGCAGCTTCCACTAGCCTTGAGCCCATGGCAGTCGATGAAATGGACTGCTGGGTCACATGGGCGCCAGTGTCAGATGCAGAAGCTGCATCTCCCGGAACCACAGGGGGTGGTGGCATGATTGCACCGACACATGGCACAACATCGTGCCCAAGTGACGCCCCCCTGCCTCTTCTCACTCTGCGGCCACCCTGGACATCCTGGAGTCCCCCTACTCCCTGGTCACCGCGGCCACATCCCTGACCACGCCCGCCACGAGGAGTACACCCAGCTGAGCGCCCCTCACCTTTGGTGGCCTCCCAACCATGGCACAGATGGAGTAGTGCCGGCACAGATGGAGAAGTGCCAATGGCAGGTGTACACCACAATTGTCCTGGGCAATTGGGGTGAAGGGGGTGGGATGCAAGATGTTAACAGCACCCCTGCACCTGCAAGGCTGTATGTGACCCCGGTGATGAAGTGACGGGTCACGCAACACCCAGGCACCCCAAAACTGCAGTAAAACCGTGCACGCAGCCCCTGCAGCCTGCGTGCGTGGAATTAACCTCCTGCAGTACGCGGTGGACACACAGGCTACTATGAGCACGAAAACGGGTACGCGATACATAGGGGCACTTGCAGTGGGAAAAATAGCGTGCGCGACTCACCATCAGACTAGCGCGATGATGAAAAACACGCATAGCCAATACCCCCGCCAAAAGAAGAGATACGTCCTTGATCCGCTGTGAAGGTTTGATGGCGCGCGAAACAACACGAAGTAGCAACACACACATCGGTCTTCACGAAAGACACGTACAGTGAACTGCTGGCCCCGCTCACCTTTAACCCCTGCTGAGGGAAATACCTGGGCGCGTCGCACAAGCCTTTTCCTCGAATTGCACGCATTCACACACAGACATGTGATTTTTTCACGTGCTGATCCACTATGCACCCGTGTTGAGGGAAACGCCCGTGCGCGCTACGTCACAGATGCTCTTACGTGCTAAGGGCCTTTTCTCGAATTACACGCTGACGTGCAATTTTTTCACGTGCCAAATCACTCCGTATCAAGCTGGCCACGCGAAAAAAAACGGAAGACCATGCTCCTGCCCAAAAGGCGAATTTCCTGCCCCCAAGAGCCCCAAGCACGCTCCCACCTGCCATCTGCTGCTGCCTGCCTGCCTGCTGGCCATGTGCCCTGCTATTTGGTGCCTGCACATCAGCCATCTGCAGGGGTCCAGTTGCCGTGTCCACCCCTGGTGGAACAGAAGACTCCCGACTGGGATACCATCGCTCCACAGCCCAGCCCCAGGACCCAGTTGCCCACCCACGCCTGCCTCGGGGGTCGCCATGTCGAGGCAAACACCATCCGAGACCACTGACGACCCCCAGCCAGAGAGGCAGAGGGCCACCAGCTTCAGTGAGAAGGAAGTTGGTGTCCTGGTGGAGCATGTCCTGGGGCATTATGTTGCCCTCTTTACACCATTGCGCGCCGACAAGGAAGGACGGGAGAGGATCTGGGAGGACGTTGTGGTTGCCATCAACGCGGAGGGGGTGGTAACCCGTGACAGCAAGCATGTCCGGAAGCGCTGGGAGGACTTCAGGTCCAGGACCCTCAACAAAGCCCGGCGCCTCGTGAAGGCAGAGGATTCAGAGGGGTGCCGGGTCCACCTGAGCAACATCCAGATGAGTGTCCTGGAACACCTAAGCCCAGCGCCCCACACCCAGATCCTTTGGAGGAAGACCCGTCTGGAGTTGAGCGGTAAGTGGCCATGCATTGCTGTGTGAAACAGGGCATGTTGCAGTGTGCTGGTAGTCAGCTACTTGCCTGTATGTGTAACATAGGCCATGTATGGATGTGTGTGCGCTGGGACATCATGGTAATGCATGTGAGACTAGTAAGGTGTGAACCACATGGATGATGCATGTGTTCCAATGAGACATGGGGAGTTGCATCCGGATTGCACACATGAATGCATGCCAGTCCCTGTTCTTGGACATGGGTGGAGGTGAGAGATGGGTGCTGCTCTCATGTACATGTATGGTGTGCATGTCTGTGTGTCTCTGTGCGGAAGAGGCGTGGCTCACCATGGTCAGGGCGGAGTTCTCCATGCGTCGGTCGTTGAGGCGGGCTGAGTGCCTCGAGGCAACTCGCAGGAAGTTGGAACAGTCCATGAGTGCATCCCTGCGAGACCTCGGGGCTAGGACAGAGTCCCGCCTCCAGGAGATAGACATGGAGTTCAATGATGCCCTGGCCCACAACATCACATAGTGAGCTGCAAGACTTGCCCGCTGCCAATGTATATAGTTAGTTAGTGATAGGTTTCCTTTCTTTTATTTATTATTTTGGGACTCTTGGACAATGCCCTACGTTTTTGTATATAGTTGTAAATTAGGTAGGGTTTTGTATATAGGTTTCATTTCATTTGTTGGGCTCATGGACCCTTGTTGCAATATTTGTACATAGTTGGACAGTGGATTTTTTTTCTAACATCATTTACCCTCACCATGGATCAATGGATTTTTGGATTTTGGTTTCCTTTGGATTTACTTTGGTGGACAAGGATTTTTGACAAACTTTATTTAGGATTCATTTGGATTGTGTCATCATTATTATTATTTTTTTATTTGTACATGCCTTTTTTTCTTGTTTATGA
Source organism: Ambystoma mexicanum (assembly GCF_040938575.1). NCBI lineage: Eukaryota > Metazoa > Chordata > Amphibia > Caudata > Ambystomatidae > Ambystoma > Ambystoma mexicanum. The sequence goes on from NC_090933.1 coordinate 146,398,596, forward strand.
TTATTTACATGCTTTGAATCATTTTTATTATTTTTGTGCACAATACATTTTGATTTCTTAATTCCATGTGTGGTATTTCCTCTTTGGTTTACTACATGTCACAATGTGGGTTTACACAATCACTCGCACCCAGTGTGTGTGTGTGACGGACATGTGTTGATGTGCATATTTGACTTTTGGTTAGTGACAAGTAATAGGCCTTTCAGTGTGGGGTGGATGGGAAACTTGATTGTGTCTAAAGACTGGGGTGGCGTGCAGTGGGATTTTGCTCGACATGAGGCCCATGAATGTGCATCTTCATGACATGTTGGGTGGGGACCTGAGTCGGGGCCTGACCCTCAATGCTGGGTGGATGTGGGTGCTGGGGGATATGAGTCGGGGCATGACCCTCAATGCTGGGTGGATGGGGGTGCTGGGGAACATGAGTCCGAGCCTGCTGGAAGGTGCCAGTCAATGCTGGGTGGATGGGGGTGCTGAGGGACATGAGTCAGGGCCTGACCCTCAATGCTGGGTGGATGGGGGTGCTGGGGGACATGAGTCGGGGCCTGACCCTCAATGCTGGGTGGATGGGGGTGCTGGGGAACATGAGTCGGGGCCTGCTGGCAGGTGCCCCTAAATTCTGGGTGGATGGGGGTGCTGGGGGACATGAGTCGTCCCTGACCCTCAATGCTGGGTGGATGGGGGTTCTGGGGTCCATGAGTCGGGGCCTGACCCTCAATGCTGGGTGGATGGGGGTGCTGTGGAACATGAGTCGGGCCGGCTGGCAGGTGCCCGTCAATGCTGGGTGGATGGGGGTGCTGAGGGACATGAGTCGGGGCCTGACCCTCAATGCTGGGTGGATGGGGGTGCTGGAGGACATGAGTCAGGGCCTGACCCTCAATGCTGGGTGGATGGGGGTGCTGTGGAACATGAGTCGGGGCCTGCTGGCAGGTGCCCGTCAATGCTGGGTGGATGGGGGTGCTGGGGGACATGAGTCGGGCCTGACCCTCAATGCTGGGTGGATGGGGGTGCTGGGGGACATGACTCGGGGCCTTCTGGCAGGTGCCCCTCAATGCTGGGTGGATGGGGGTGCTGGGGGACATGAGTCGGGGCCTGACCATCAATGCTGGGTGGATGGGAGTGCTGGGGGACATGTGTCGGTGCTCACTTGTGCGTGGTGATATGTGGGCTGGCTGGGGGGCTTCGCCAGGGTGGATGGGCTTCCTGTGGGGCATGGCCAGGGGTGCAGTGTGTTCCACTGTGTTGTGGTCTGCCTGCAGGCCCTAGGGAGGGGGGAGAGGGCACACCTGGGAGGACACACACTGCCAATTCGTTGGGGCACACCCGAAATACACGTACCCTGCTCGCACAGGGCCAATTGTGGGTAAAACTTCCCGCGCACCCCCGAAATACACGTAGCCTGCTCGCACTGGGCCAATCGCGTGTAAAACTTCCCATGCACCCCCAAAATACACGTACCCTGCTCGCACAGGGCCAATCATGTGTGATTCTCCCCGCGCACCCCCTAAATACACATACCCCGCTTGCACAGGGCCAATCGCGTGTAAAACTTCCAGCGCACCCCCGAAATACACGTACCCCGCTCGCACAAGGCCAATCGCATGTAAAACTTCCCACGCACCCCCAAAATACACGTACCCCGCTCACACAGGGCAAATCGCGTGTGATTCTTCCTGCGCTCCCCCGAAATACACATACCCCGCTCGCACAGGGCCAATCACGTGTAAAACTTCCTGTGCACCCCCGAAATACACGTACCCCGCTCGCACAGGGCCTATCATGTGTGATTCTTCCCGTGCACCCCCGTAATACACATACCCCACTCGCACACAGGGCCAATCACATGTGATTCTCCCCGCGCACCCTCAAAATACACACACCCTGCTCGCACACAGCCAATCGCATGTGATTCGCCCCGCGCACCCCCGAAATACACGTATCCTGCTCGCACAGGGCCAATCGCTTGTGATTCTTCCTGCGCACCCCCGAAATACACGTACCCTGATCACACAGGGCCAATCGCGTGTGATTCTCCCCGCGCACCCCCGAAAAACACGTGCCCCGCTCGCACAGGGCCTATCGCATGTGATTCTCCCCGCGCACCTCCGTAATACACGTACCCGGCTCGCACAAGGCCAATCGTGGGTAAAACTTCCCGCGCACCCAGAAATACATGTACCCCGTCGCACAGGGCCAATCGCGTGTGATTCTCCCCACACACCCCTGTAATACACGTACCCCGCTCGCACAGGGCGAATCGCGTGTGATTCTCCCCGCTCACCCCGAAATACACGTACCCAGCTCGCACAGGGCCAATAGCATGTAAAACTTCCCACGCACCCCCGAAATACATGTACCACACTCGCACAAGGCCAATGGCATGTAAAACTTCCCATGCACCCCCGAAATACACGTACCCCGCTCGCACAGGGCCAATCGCATGTAAAACTTCCTGCACACCCCCGAAATACATGTACCCCGCTCGCACAGGGCCTATCACGTGTGATTCTCCCCGCACACCCCCGTAATACACGTACCCCACTCGCACAGGGCCAATCGTGTGTGATTCTCCCCACGCTGTGGGGTACGTGTATTCGGAGGGGTGCGCGGGGAGTTTTTCAGGCGTATTCATGGTTGGGGCTGTATTCTAGTCCACTGGCCTGTGCGCCATGTACGGGATTTGTGCGCTGTTCATGGCGCACGGGGAGGGGTTGGGGGCATAACTGGCGCTGCTGCAGGGTCGCTGCGCCACTCTGCGCCACGGCTGGTTATGGATGTTTAAATCCATGAATACGCTGTGCGCGGAAATGGATTTTGAAACACGCGTGCCAGCCGCGTGCGCCACTTGTGCACTGAATTCTATGAATTACCCCCTAAGTGTCAGTGGGTAGATCATCATAATAAATGGCAGCACCAACCGGGCCATCACGCCAGCCAGTGTCAGCTGTTAGCATTGGGCAGTTCCATATGGTCTCTCCTCTTACTTCCGACCAACTGTCAATCATACCTACTGCCACTATTGCAGGTCCAAAATGCATACCCTTTGTGAGGATACTGTTGTTTAATTTCACATTCTGAACATTGCCCCCTACCATCTGTGTAAAAGGTTTTTTCCTGTCAGAATTCAGGGACCAGTACCATTGATTCTAGTATATATGAAGGGACATCATGCACTGGAATGGGACCAGCAAACATATCAGCCCCCCAGGAATGGATACATTCTTAGCAGCCTGACTGTACTGCCCCTACAGTGAATAACCTGAAGCAGCACATGAAGCTAAATTAATGGCAGGGAAATAACTATTCAGCAGCCCAGCCTCAGCAAACAAATCGAGCACAGACAGACATAACATCATAATATATCATCATGTCCATCCACAGGTACAGATGCTCAATGCCATACTGGTGATAATCATTGCAATAGGTGTAATATCATACGTCTCTATTAAATCAAAATTATTTACAAAGCTGATGATGAGTGCTGATGCCTGCTTGAAAATTCCCAACGGAATGTACTTTGCATGCAAGGCCATACCTAAGTTGTATGATGCAGTGGTTCTTGCAGTAAGAAAGACATTGGACAGGCCTGAGCGGATCCATGTCTACTACACAACCAACATGTGCACGAGTGGCAACATCCCCGATTCATGGCAGTACTGGATCACCTTTCCTTGTAGTGGTGATGAAAGTGAGCACAAGTAGTCATCACAGCATACCATCCACCATTACAACAATGTATGCAGCAAGCTTTGATGGCAGGAACTTCAGGTGCAGATGCCTTGGGAAATGTGATTTAGTGGGTGTCACAGAGGCTAAGACACCAGCAGCTATGCTTGAGCTCTGTAGCACCAGAAAATGGGTTGAATGTCATGTTTGCCCTAAGGGTGGGGAACACTACAGCATGTCGCATGTTTTGTACATGTTCCTCCCTTTTTGGTAACACATATCAGTAATTGCTCTCTTGACCGCGAAATGCTTGCCATGTTAGTTCGTATTTGATCTCATGCAAGTCAGCCATGCAGCACCTGGAATGATTTGCTTGTGCTGCAATACAATCTTCCACACCACTAGCTGGAAATGTTTGTGCTGGCTCATAGAATTAAACATTGCGTATGCTCAACCCCCCCCCCCCCCCCCGTGGGAGCAAAGTAATGATGCAAGTGATGACAGCCACCATCACAGGCAAGCATTGGATCAGGCATTCTATATTTTGGCTCAGTAGCAGCACACACAATGGAGGTCATTACGACCCAGGCGGTAAGTACACCAACTTTACCACCATGGTGTAAACTATGTTTACACCATGGTGGATGGCGGATTTACCGCCCCATTCCAAGGTGAGTGGGGCGGTAAATCCCCATTTCCCATTTACCCTTCCCCATTCCCATTTTTGCCCCATAGGGCATAATGGGAGTGGGGAAGGCGCTAATTATGGCACCGTAAATTACGGTGCCGTAATTAGCACCAAGGCGGTTTAGCGCCATGGATTTTAACGCCTGCTAAAAGCAGCTGTTAAAATTGGAATCAGGCGTTAAGGGTTAACGACGGCGTTAACCCTTACCGTCTGGGTTGTAATGACCTCCAATATGTCTATTGTGTGCTGCAGTTGTTCCTGAAAGCCAAATGTGGGGGTCATTGTTGTGCATCATGAAGAGAGGGATTTCCATTGATTAACTTGTTAGAAAGTAAATTCTTCAATAAGACAATGCAATATGGATGAATCAGACATGTCCCATCTGATGAGGCAGCTGATGTCAATCTTTAATGATGGTCCACACGTGCAATGCATCAAAGACAACATATTTTGGCATCTTTGATTGACTCTATCTTAATGTGAACATGGTTGCATTATAAACTGTGAGCGTTGGACATCTTGAGAACCTACAGTTTACACTTTCAGAATTGCCCTTGTGGGAAGATTTCTAGAACATGTGCTCACAGAGAAGAGGTTTGATGGGCAGGCATCAGTTGAGCATTTCCATGAGCCAGCAAGAGCTCTGTCATCTGGCAATCCCCTCTTACCAAGTCTGACTGTTTCTGCTAGAGGGCGGAATCCAAAGAAGTGTGGGAAACTCTCCCAACCAACACCTCTATGGGAGTCACTATGTGATTCTACTTTCTTCAACGTTTTATGAACACCAGCTTATGGAATTGGGCCCCGTGTTTCACAGATATTGGATGCATATTTAATTGACGCATTCTGATTAAAACATGATGTTGACCCACCACAGTATTCACTCTACAAGTTGGCGGTTTGGCCAGAAGAACTTGCTTGTGCAGCAATTGATATCCTAAGTGGCCACCAAGCTAGTTTGCTATCAGATCTCTTTTTGGTGCTTCTGGTGCAATTTTCTCAAACAAGAGACGCCTCTCTGCACCTCATGTCGGAACAATTTAAATTCTTCAGAATGAGAGAGCAACACCTCCCAACATATGTATGCACAAAGTGTCTCCCAGGATCATGAAGCCACTTCCTTGTCATATTCTGTTTTAAACAATTTTAATTTCCATACATGATGTCCATATGATTTCAGACATACAAAGCCTATTATTTAATTGACTAACTGTTTTAGTGACAAAAGTGACCCATTCTAACTAATGTTACTGGAATATAAATTATATGTTTTAATATAAGACTATCATGTAACTTTTTTAAATTTTTGCTGTACAAACCCTAACCATTAAAAGCCCACATACAATTCTGATATAAATCACATTTTGTTAAAATACATGACATGACAGATCCATAACACATAACATACGACAACAACAAAGATAAGTGTGTATCCATTTTTCATAGAAATATATATTAGTAATTGACCTATGCATGTTTACATTTCAGGTTACACCACTTACAATTGTATACGTGCGTATCTCATCACTGCACTAGTTGCTGATGGCTTCTGATTCAGGCTACCTTAATGATGTATTGCCCAACAGGTTTTGGCGGTACTGGTCTCAGCAATTCTAATGAACCCATCTTTCTGCAGTGCAATGCAGTTTCAGTGGGGGCATACGTCTATCTGGGGTTGAAGTATTATTTATTTAATAGTTTAAACCACTCAACTAATTTGAAAGCAGCACAGCACTGTACACGGTGTAGGTATATAGGTTCTGGGCGGGTGTCTTTTAACAGTAGCCTTGTACTGTGAGTTTCTTGCAGTCTGTTTGTCATTCCTTGCATATTTTGGGATTAGTCCTTGCCCAGGTATTGTTGAAAAAGCCATATTCTGAGAGCTTTGTAGAATTGGGCAATTGTGGGGTCATTCCAAGCCGATGCAGAGAGCATGTCCCAGTGGTTGGTTATGTTATGTTATGTTATGTTATGTTAAAGGCTTTTTATATTGCACTCTATCACCACCTGCGTGGTCCCCTGGTATTCTGGTGGATCTGTAAGGTGAGATGGTGAGGGCGTCTGGACGTTAGTGGGGCTGAGCTGTTGAAAGCTTCAGTTCGGTTTACACAGTTCGCTGTCCTTAGGTGTGATTGCCGGTTGGTAGCCGTTGTATGCTGTTGTGCAAGGCTATGTCTGGTTTGTTTTGTTGTTGTGGTGTAGTGAAGTGCTTGTGATTTGTTGTGCTGTAGAGATATGGCTGTGTTTAGTTCAGAGGTGGAGCGGTATATGCAGAGGGGTGAGTTTTTTGTACAGTTGGCAAGTGGCATCGCTATCTAGGTGTGATGCTTGCAAATCTCTAACAATGCTATCTAGGTGGGATGCATGCAACCCTCCACAATTCTGTCTACATTTGATGCATGTTAATCTCCGCAATTATATCTAGATCTGACACATCCAAATCTACACTATTCTGCCTAGATATGACACATGTTAATCTACACTATTCTATCTAAGGGTGACACATGCTAATCTTCACAATTCTACCTGGATGTGGCACCTTCTAATCTCCACAATTCGAACTAGATGTGACACATGCACATCTCCCCATTTCTATCTATATGTGATGCATGCTAATTTCCATAATTCTATCTAGACGTTACACATGTTAATCTCCACAATTCTATCTAGGTGTGATGCATGCTAATCTCCACAATTCTATCTAGATGTGACACATGCTTATCTGGTGCGTGATAAAAGAAGGATTCTTTGCAGATCATCTATTTGCAGTTAAAATGCGATTCAAGCCGGTTGTTCGATTTGATGTCTGAGGAGATTGTACCACCAGATAAGTGAAGCTTAGCAGCCAGGTACATTGGTGTATGTCTCGTACCTGCTTCGCAGATAATGCATGCAGTCTTGAACAGTATCTTGGAAAACAAGAGAGGTGAAGGCTGGAAGGTTTAGAATTAATCGTAACCTCTGACATTGCCATTGGCAACCTTCTTGACATCATTCTTCAGCCTGCCAAGCTATTACAGACAGGGAAACAATCAAATTCAAATCAAGCTTGGTCCCACCCCAAAAGGAGCAGTCCAGTCCAAACTGCTTTGATAGAACCCATCGGCACAAGACCACAATCAGACTTAGATATGTTTCAGGCCTCATTGGTTGTCATCAGTTAGGGCTAACTTGGGTCTATAGGCCCAGCAGACTTGGGCCCCACATCTTGGCATACCCATCCCACTCACGTTGGCTAAAGCAAAACAAAGGAGGGGATGGCTGGAAGGTTTAAATTAATCTTAAGTGCTGGAATACCTATCGGGAACCCTCCAATCATTCTTCAGCCTGTATTACCATTTCAGAAAGGAGAAAAACTATATGCAAAACAGGATTGGCCACACCTCTAAAGGGGCAGTCCAATCAAAACTGCTTGGTCGCATTCCTTCTGCATGAGACAACAGGCAATCCCAGACATGTGTCAGCCTCATTAGCCATCATCAGTGAGGTGTAATGTGGGTTTCTATGGTCAGCATGTCTGGGACCTATGACTAGCCATGCCCATCCCATTGGGGGTGACTAAAGCAAAACAGAAAAGATGGGGGATAGAAAGTTTTGAATTAATATTTTCCTCTGCCATTACTATGGGCAACACTCCAGACCATCATTATTCTGCCTTTCAATCCATTAGAGAAATGGGAAAGACCATATGCAAACCAAGCTCTGTCCAACTCCAAAAGAGGTTGTCCAGTCTGAACTGCTTAGTTACATCCCTTCTGCAGGAGACCACAAGCAACCCCAGGCACATTTCAGCCTCAATGGGCCTCATCAGTGGGGTATAGCTTGGGCCTTTAGGCCCATCATTCTCAGGGCCAAGGTCTGGGCATGTGTTGCCTATTTGGGGGGACTAAAGCAAAAAATAAAAGGTGATGGCTAGAAAGTTTAGAATTAATCTTATCCTCTGGCATTGTGCTGGGCAACACTCCAGAACATCTTTCATCAGCCAGCCATGCAGTTTTAGAAAGGAGAAAGACAGAATGAAAATAATGATTGGCCCCACCACAAAATGGGTGGTTCAATCCGATCTGTTTGGTCGCATTCCTTCTGCACTAGACCATAAGCAACCCCAGACATGTTTCAGCCTCATTGGCGTCATCATAGAGATTTAGCTTGGGTCTCTATGCCCAGCATGTTTGGTACCTACATTTACGCATACCCATCCCATTTTGGGTGACTAAAGCAAAACAAAAAAGGTGAGAGATATAAAGTTTAGAATTAATTTATTCCTCTGACATTGCATTGGGCAACACTCTGGACCATCATTCTTCATCCTGTCATGCCATTACAGAAAGGGGAACTGCCATATGCAAATCAAGGTTGGTCGAAGCACAAAATAGGCGGTCAATTCCAAACTGCTTGGTTAAATCCCTTCTTTATGAGACCACAAGTGACCCCAGACATGTTTCCGCCTCATAGGGCATCATCAGTGAAACGTAGCTTAGGCCTCTAGGCACAGCAAAATCGGGACCCACGTCTGGGCATATCTGGCCCAGTCGGGTGACTAGAGAAAAACAAAAAAGGTGCTGGCTAGAAGATATAGAATACATCTTATCCTCTAGCATTGTGTTGGGCAACACCCCAGAGCATCATTCATCAGCCTCACAAGGCATTACAGAAAGGGGAAAAAAACCATATGCCAGTCTCCATCACTAGGTATGCTGGTACACATAGTCCTTCAAAAAAGAAACACCACTGGTTGGAAAAGTGCACAACAGGTATGAAGCAATGACACTCGACATAGTCATCCAGGTACAGTAGGAAGGGAAAGTGACTAGGGCCCTCCCTACTGTCACACCCCTCAACTGGGACAGGATCTTTCTGTAACTTTTGTTCGGGCAAGATTGCTGGTAATGATTCAGAGTTTGGCTTTCAGATTCGGAAGGAGCCTGTTCGAGAAGATTATCTGTCCTCTATGCTTCTGCGGACCCTCTGATGTGGGCCTGGGCTACCTAATGGTTGGGAGTCTTCCCTCTGGGCTTTGGTCTTCTGTCTGAACCCAATTGTATCTCTCTTTGTGTTGTTAAGATCTTCTACTTCTTTAATCTCAGGAGTAAGGTATTTCCATGCACCATTTGGGCTGTTGGATTGGTGGTGACATATTATATGTCACAAATGACATAAGTGAGATTTCCAAGGTTCAAGAGGCCTAACCTTACCTCTCCTCTGAAGTCCGCATTGAGATGTCCAGCTCCGACATCTAAGAAGTGTTTATGGGCCAATCATGATTTGGTGCAATCAGCGTTTATGTCCCTTTGGGTACTTCTACCATCAGCACAGTCTTGACTAGTGCCTTGCCTCTAGGTTGAACTATCACCCTCTTGTCTACATGCAGGTTACACCACATGGCCTGGGTAATACCTTGGTAGGGACTCGGGCAGTCTTAATCAGTCACACTATTCTCAACATCCCCTTTGGCTGTGGGTGATCTCTGTATTGGTACCTGAATGATCCGACTATGATACCACGTGTCACAGATGGCCTTCTCTAGAACACTCCAGCTTGCAGAGAGGTTTTAATGGTTTTTATTAGAATGTATGCAAAGGGGCTCACAAAGGACCACCTCCCTCTCTCTTGTCTATCATGGGCTTTTCCCTCCCTTCCCCAGGCATCCCGAAACCCAGTGATTGTCACTAAAGATCATTAACATACATTGACCATCTAAGACTCTGGCTGGCTGTTTGTGATGGTGAAAAGGCAAACACCTTCTCTCGCCACGTGCATCAAATAATTTCTAGGCAAATCCAAATCCTATCCAGGGGTCCCACAAAATCACTATGGTCCTCACAACTCGGTAAAGCGTCTTACAAATGCCCAGGCTCCACTTGCCCTTTCCTTCCATGACCATGTACTCATTCCCACAATCTTCTCTTTCTCTCTTTTCACTTCATTATACTCTCCTCCCAGCTATTATTCCCACTGTCTCTTCGTCTCTCCTTCACAATCCCTTTTATGTCCCTATGATGTTTCTCACTCTCTCTCTACTACTGTTTAATTCTACCCTCCAAGCATACCCTTTATTTCTCTCTCCACCCACTATTCTTCACTATGCAGTCACCCATTCCACTCTCCATTAAACTCTACTTTCCATACTCTCTACTTGTCACCCTCTACTACTGCTACACTCCACTACACTCTTCTCCCATGGCACTACACCACACTCTACTAGTACCCCCACTGCACTGAACTAAACCATCACCTTCTCCATAGTCCCCTTCCTTTCACATTCTCAGTCACCCTTCTCTACAACAGTCAGACCATTACACGCTCCCTTCATCTCACTCACTCACCTTGCACTCACTCTGATACCCAAGTACCACTTTAACTCAACAGGGAATACCTCACCTTACTCACACTCTTGGCAATTCTCCTTTATACTCTGCCGCACAATCCTTCCTCAATCTGGTTCCTTGGTCTTCCTACCCAAACAGCCACACAGCCCTGCCATCTTTGCCGTCTTTTATATTCCCCTCCACCCTGCCATTGGCTCCCACTGTCAGCTGGTTCCCTGGGATCCTGTAACCCATGAATCAGGTTCAAATGACCAAAACCCATTTAACAGGCTTTCCTCCCCAACCCCTTGTTTCACCTGAGCCTTTGCATTGCTCTTGGGTTGTGTGTGGCATTCTCCAGCCGCTTTGCCTGCTGTTGGCAGCTCTCTCCAGTGCACTGCTAGTTTAAACTTCCACCACAGCGTTGTGGTTGGAAAATGGGACATTGTACATTGATATTTCAGGTTGAAGGGTTTTGTTAAGCCTTTCTAAACCCACCATAACTTTACTGGTGTTTGTTAAGCATGCCGCAGCTCTACAACCACAACACTGTCAGACTACATTACACTGATGATTCCTAATACGGGTGAAACCTGGTATGTTGTTGTCTGCAATCTTGAGAAATGTATGTCTGGGGTTCATTAAGCCATAGCTATGTATACAGTATTACTGTCCTGTGAGGCACAATCAATTTCCTGGAGCATTAGTCAATTCCACAAGGAAGGGCCCTCTGGAAGTGTTGCTGCGCTCCAGCAGGGAAGAGGTCAAACACACAGTCATTTCTGCACTGCCTTTGGCAAGGGGGCACAACACACACAAATGAAAAATGTTTCATTCTCCCTCAGGAGACATGGGCCTGTATTGGGAGAAGAACTTCTTGACTAACCCTCCTTCTAGTATGAATTGAGAGCTGTTCAATAGTGGGCTTCATTGCAACCCATGATTACCAAATCTCAGCAAGACATACTGCAAAGTTGCCAGAGAGTACATATACAAGTACAGCACCAGTTTATCACCACTGACTTTATCAAGCTTTGACACTGAGATCAACATCCACACGATTGGTTGGGATGGGTTGAGCGAGGAGGAGTAAAGCTGTCCTACAATTACCTTAGCTAGCATCCTGGGGAAAGCAAGTTTAAGGTGATGATGTTGTTTCCCATTATTCCTGCAGATCCCTGCAATCCCTCGTTATTCTCCCTGCCATTAGTTGTGGGCAATAAGGGCTAGGGGTGGGAAGTGTCATGCACTCCATAACAGTAACTTGTGGTGGTGTTCAGGTCTAGCGGGCAGAGCCTTGCAACCCTGTTAATCAGGGGTCAAGTCCTAAACATGTAAGTGGGGGACTAATCAGCAAACGCAATGGGTTGTGACGTCACCAGGAATTAGCATATCAAGGTGAAATGCACATTTCATTACATTGGCTTTGCATAACCACCCATAATGAGCAGGACGAATGTCATTTGCCTTTCATAAAATCAACACACACAAAACCAAGACAGGATATTTTCTTCTAATAGTGTTTTTGAAAACATTAAAATGTATGCATGTTATAAACTCCAAGAACCAATACAAATGTTTTCCCTGGGAATGCAGTACCGAAATGGAATATTTTCCCTTTAGCTGTTTTGTTATTTTTGATCAGGGTATATAGTGCAGTGGTGAAGTGTCCGGCCAACAAACCTGACGACTTGATCCCGAGGTCTGCTTTAATTCATAAATTCAAAGAGGACATGCAATGTTTCTCTTTTAGCTGGGGGGTGGTCTGAGTCCACCCTCTGAATAAAGTGGAGGGACTCCGTCCCCCGCGTGTACCCTCGACTTGAGCCCTGCTGTTAATGGGTGATAGAGATCTCACGATTCTGTGGCCTTGCCTGATGTGCACACTACCAACTGCTGTCAGGATCCCTTGGTAGCTTGATATACTCCCAGGCCCATGAAGACTATGGTCATGGAGAGGGACTCTAAAGCCTTTCAGGATTGTGTGCCATTGAAGAGTGTGTGGAAGAGATCCTAATCACAGTACCAAGTGAATAGGTACAAATAGTTGGCCCTTCTTCTCTGCCATAGGAACTTATGTTCATTGCACTCCCATAACAGGATTCCAAATTGTTACTTGTCAGGTTTTGTTGCATTCAGAAGGATAAACGTTGCTATTTACAGGGTACCGTCCTAGACACGTGACCGGCACGCCACCTATAGAAATGAGGATAGCGTGACTGGAAAAAGCCCCAGCGAGTGATTCATTCTCATGGAAAAGAAAAGGTTCCAAGATTCCTGAAAAAAAGCAATTACTCTGCCCATATCTCCCTCACTTGAATCTTTATCCTTCAACACACACACTACCATGTGCTGGGAGGATCGCTCAGGGCAACAGGCTAGTCTTGGAAACAAAACTGGACCTGAAAGCATGGGTTCAAAACCTGATACCGTGTTCAGAGGCTGGAGTTTGATATAAAAAAAAAACACAATTTAAATTGTTATTTATACCAGACTACATTTCTCTGTTTTTTGGGCTGCTTTTCTTTTTAAATATGATCTCCTTTGAAAAATGTTTTTTTAATGGAATAAAGGGAAAGAACATAAACAGTCATCCTTCACAGACACAATTAAGCATATTTGCATCCCCGCCGCACTCATTCCTTGAGTTGCGCTTCAAAACATGCTGAAGCCCACTCAACCCCCCCAACGCATTCCCCCAGAAAATAATATGCTCACACAGAAGCCAGCACGCCCGAGTTCCAGGAAATGCTGTCCATGCCCCTGCCCTCTGGCACATTGGTGCCTAAACTAACACACTCTCGGATGATGCCCCGAATAATTCCTGACTTTTGAAGTTGTGCTAATGGGCATAACACCCTCACAGTAACACCCTCACAGTAACACCCTCACAGTAGAGCAGGACTCGGAGAGTGATATTGTTGACCATTGTCCTGTGAATGTTTAATCTCCTCTTCCAAACTTGTTTGGGGTTGGTTGGAGGAAAGTGTCATAAACATTTCAGTGCTAGTCCTGCAGGTGGCTCAGCACGGCTGTTATACTCTGTAAATGTCTCCCTCCTCCGAGGGTCCACCATTAAGGCATGCTCCTTTTCATTCTCCGTCTCCACCTTCTGCTCAGGTGCTTGCTTCTCTTCACTCCTCCCTTCCGCTTCATCCTGCCTGCCAGCCTCCTCATCGTCACCATCATTTCCACTATCCTTCTTAGACCCCCCATCAGTTTCACCAACAGACTCAGAATCAGAATCTTTTGGAGGTGGCAGAATGTCTGTGTGCCTCAGCAAACCAGACATCTCATATAACTTTGCCTCCCCATTTCACATCGGAGGTAGTCAAACACCCCTCCTCCTTCATCAAGATCGATGTATTTGCATACGGAGGGCAGTGCCTCTTCATCCTACTATCATATTGTTTTCTGGTTTCTTTAACAAAAAAAGCACAACAAAAGATTTACCAAACAAAATGTGTCCCTGTCCAAACAAAAATAAAATGTCTTCCAAATTGAGTTTGCATCCCTAAAAAACGGCCTTCAAAAAACGAAATGTCTTCCCAAACTACAGAAACATATAAAAATGGTTTCCCACAGCACACAATCCTCTCTGTGCAAAGAAATAAATTGCACAGCACCCGGGCAGGGGGAGCCAGCCAATCAGGTGTCCAGCAACGCAGGCTTGAACTGCTGGTGCAAGCCGGTGTTCCAAGCTGTCTGACAACCGCCATCTTGCCCTCACTCGTCCCCTTTTTTTTTTTTTGTAATCCTCCCTGCCCCCAACTTACCTTAAAGCGCCTGCGGCGGCATTCGCCACAGTGACATCTTCCTCTATGCACAGAACAGCCACCATGGAAAGGGAAGAGGGGTTCCATGCGGAGCCCCGCCTTCCCTTTCCATGGTGGCTATGTTGAGGAAGAATGTTCCGAGGTACAAAGGGATGACGCGCACCTCCCGTTGTAGGAAGGACCCCGGGCTGCCGCTTTGGTAACCCGGAGTGCTAATGGTCTTAACACCTGATTCGGCCCACTAGATCGTGTGTTATCCTCCTGGGGCCGATAACACTGATCCGGCCCACCAGATCAGGCGTTAATGCCACAGTCCTGACTCATCTTCCTGTAGTCAAACTGCAACAACAAAGTAAAAAGCAAGCTGCTCTTTTCCTTTGCCGAACTTGCTTTCCTCCTATAAACTTGCCCAATCCTCACGAGAAGACCAGAATAGCCTGTGAACATCACAATCTCAGCCAAATCCTCGTGTGACTGCTGAATTCGGTCACAGGCTGCTCCATCTGACCCAAAAGGCGTGAGTGTATGATTCTCGCCTGCACTCCCGCAGACTGATCTTGATCTGGCAATTGAGTGTGCAGGCGTTCATCATGGATGGTTGGGTGACTCACCCCTGCATTCCAATGGTCAGAATACCTGTCACAATCTCCATATGCACAACCAGGTGTACATGGTGGAGGGGATGGTACCATTCTACTCACGAATTCGATTTCCTACTTACAACTGAGATGAAGGAGCGGATTGTTCGTTCACCCCCTCTGGTAACCTTAGACGCATCATTTTGGATGCTCTGTAACATTCTCAAGTTTACAATTGCGTATAGAAATGGGAATATTTGACTCACTGGGTCGTCTCTTAGATGGAGCATAACTTAAAGAGCTTCCTGAAATGTGCCATTCATATCTGAAAAGCACAACTATCAAGATTACAAACAACGATGTATTTTCTTATGCAATGAAATAGGATTTCGAATAAAAATATATAACCAAGGTTAATGTGTTTTTTTTTCTCCTTTTCTTACAGTTATTTTAAACAAAAATCACATGAGTTTCACAAATTAAAAGAGGCCATCAAACGAGTGAACAGGGAGGAAATGAGACACTAGAAGACAGGCAATTGTCCAACTTGTTTCAAACAGAGGAGGAGTTGTGGTAATACACGGTATGTTCTTCCTTCTCCTGTGCTGAGCTCGAGTTCTCGACTTTACTGGTGCCCTCCAGCGAACAATCATTTTAGTTTTGGCGTATACGGCTGACAGCAATATTAAGTTTTCTAGCAGTGTTCTTAGTCCTTTAAAGTTTCATTGGTGCGCACGGGGAAGTTATGGTTCCCTTTTTATGAGGATGTTTTATACCTTTGCTCGGGGGTTATTTTTTTATTTTTTTTAAAGTCATATGCTGTGGGCATCCCAGTAAGATTCATAGTCAGAAAGATGCTTTGCTTATTAGCTGCGTTTACTGATGCCATAGAGTTGATGCTTGGAGGCGATCTGTGGCCCCGCGCCTGCAGTACAACGACTCCACACATTCATGCTTCTCCATAACTACATATAAAAGTGCCAGGCCTTCGGCCCTGCCAAAAATAATAAGACACGTGACTGGGGAAGATGTGTTTTCTTTCTTCAGAGCACACCTGACATGACTTCTGACAGAAATCAACCGGTGAAAGGCAGTCAAGGAAGGAGTCAGGACAGTATTCACACGGTGTACAGTCTTTCCATCAAAACTTTATCCATCAAAACTTTTTCATCACATTTTTTCCAATGAAAATATGTTCATAGAATGCATATTTGTGTGGGGTAAAGGGTTAATTTGCAGATTAGCTGCAACCATGAAAATATGCTTGGAGATATGAAGCAGATTTGAAGTCTACCGCCAAATCATTTCTATATAATAAATACATATCCCAAGTAGTTGATTCGGGATGCCTCGTTGAAAAGTCCACTTTACGGGGCTTTCCAGGTGGCCACTTAATAACAACATATAATTCGGCAGGAAAGCAAGAGTAACCCACACGTAGCCCCTGGCAAATGGGGCCCATCATCAATGTATAGGTTCCAGGGGTTTGTGGCCAAGGGTGCATTCTTCCATGACACAAATGTGCAGGCCAGTGCATTCATATCCTCATCCAACTGGTTCAGATGGCATCCCGCAGAAAATGATGTCTACACTGACCTTGCCTACATTCACTTCACCAGACACTTACTTCCTGCATTTACTTCAGCTTGCTTGTACTCCGCCTGCGTCTTCACATTGTCGAGGTGTTAATGGATGGTGTTAAGATTAGCTGTACGGGTAGGGTTGGAGACATGGTGGGGGATAGGGGTAAAATATGGGGTAGAAAAGAAGGAGGGTACAGAGGATATCCCCTGTAATGAAAAAGGGAATGTTTGGAGAAGGGAAAGACAGGAGAAGTAAAGGTATGGAGAAGTAAAAGTGACATTTACTGCAAAGTTAATGCAGGTGAAATATATACAAGGCCCCTATATTTTCATTCAATTTATTTAGGTTATTTTAAAAGCATGGGTCTAGACCCAGGAGACAGTGGAGTCCTCTATATTTATAAGTGGAGAGGACAATATTTTAAAAAAATGCATAGCAGTATGTGAGAAATGATAGGAGACAGCCAATTGAAGACATTACACTAAGTTGGGATTGGAGGGACTTAAGAATCCTTCACGGCATGGGTTCAAGTCCTAGAAATGTGCAATCTGTCATTTCTTTCCAACCATAAATGTGTGCTAGATGTCCTATAAAACAGTGTCCAAATAGGTCTTCAGTGTTTTTTGGAATGTTTTTTCCTGTGGGCTGCAGTCTGACTAAGATTGTCAATCGAGATCCTGTGGACGTGCCTTGAAACATCATGTGTGTGTGTTAGAACATATTTTCTGTTTGCTTGCGTAGACTAAATTAGGACACTCTTTCTTTTTTTTTGCTTTGACTGCTGACCTGACTTTTTGGAGCTTTACTTCCCTTGTCATTTTGCTCGTTCCTATGTGAAGCTGATCAGTCTCTAAGACGGTTAGAACCGGTGGAGACGAGAAAACGGCATACATCACCCTAAAGTGAAGTGCGATTAGGATACTTGGTATCCTTATGACATTTTCTTTTATGGCCATGTGGTTACGAATGCAATGTGTACAGGATGGGCTGGTGATAGCGTATATTTATTTGCTGTGTTTTGAACATTTAACTCTTGCAGTTTTGCAATTACTGCAAATGGCTACACGCAGAGGCTAGCACCAAAATGGCTGTTGCACAAGATATTCGTGTGTCCTGTGACCAAGTTATTCTTTGGCCTACTTCTTGCCATCTCAGGTCTGGAATTTCCATATATGACATGCACCTTAACTGGGAAGGCTCCTGCTTATCCGGGAAAAGTGGCAGTCTGCGTGTGTCGCCGGATGTGAGAACTGGGACTTTCTGGTCCCTGTCTACATCTGACCCCAGATTGTCTACTGCAGGGTAGCTTGTTTGTCTAGGGGCTGTCCATGACTGGATAGCCACTGCCTGTTTGAATTGCACTGATGCTTACCATTGGTGGACCATCACAAGCTTCCGTTTGCCTACAGGTTTCATTGCTTAGTGTGTATTTCAAAGGCCTAATACGATATTGAATATTTGTGTACTTACCAGTCTAACTGGAATAATTGGAGTGTATGCGTTTGTCTCTTTACTTACTGCTCTGCTACCTACCTTGATTGTATTTTAGTGGGCCTCATTCCGAGTATGGAGGTAACCATGCCGCTTTTAGTGGCGTGGCTACCCCCATAACCGGTACCAGGTCCGGGTTCCTTGAACGGGGAAATATCGGGCCATTCTGACCTTGGAGGGCCCAGCATTTCCCAATTCAAGGAACCCGGACCCGGTACATCCCCATTCCCATTTGAGCCCCCATAAGGCTCAATGGGAAAGGGGAGGATGATAACAACTGGCCCATTAATGACAGGCCCGTTCTTAGCATCCTGGTCTGCTCGCGGGACCCGCTAAGGATGCCTGGTTTTACCAGACGTCCTAAACTGGTCCCGCGAGCAGACCTCGTAATGAGGCGGTAGGGGCTTTAACGGCGCTGGCAGCTCTACCTGTGCCATTAACCCCCTACCGCCTGGGTCGTAATGAGGCCCAGTGTCTTCCTGTTCACCATAATAAGTTGGCCTCCCTAAATCCACATCAAGGTTGGTTTTGGAAATCTGTCTGAACAGAGTGTGACCTTTCCTTTTTTTCATCCTGTGGTTTAATTTCTGATGAGGTCTTAGGTCTGGGTTTTTGGGGACCCTGTAGATAGGAACAGTTTGTGTTCAAGCTAAAAGGGTTTCTTGGTGATAAGGACCTTCAAGAAAATGCAACCAGCCTTAAGGAGGATGTTGGTCAAGAGAGGCAATGTGTGAAGAGTGATTGGAGTCGGGTGACATAGTGGAAATGTTTGATGAGACATAGAAGTCAATGTGGCAGAGGTAATATGTGAAGAGTGATATGGGCTGGGCTTGCATAGAGGTAATGTTTGAAGAGTGATAGGAGTCAGGGTGGCCTGAAAGTAATGTGTGATGAGTGATAGGATTTTGGGGTAGGAGCCTGTTATAGGGTGAGGAGACCACGAAGGTGTCAGGGGGGCCTGTTAGAAGGAAGGTTCTACATTGTGTGTGTGAGACAACACACACATGGACTATGGTTTAGAAACTGCTGACACGCGCGATAAGTCATGAGCTGGCACCATGGTGTTCACAATTTTTTTCTGAATGTGATGTTTGTAGTACAGTTGTGCATTGATTCTGAACTCAAAATATTTTGCACAGGGTTTGAGTCATGGGTGAAAGAGTTTGGTGTCATCTTTTGTTTGATGCAGCACATTGGCCATCGGCCCTTCAGTCAGTTCTTGCTGGTGACTGGACAGTGGGTGCCACTGTTTAGGGAGTGTCTGAATGCTGTACATGGACAAAACGACCGCCCCAGTGGAATCAATGAAAGCTTGCTCCATCAGTAAATTGGAATCCAATGCAGGCCTATGATAGCAGCATCCGTGTCAACCAACCACAGCACAGTGCCACTCTACCACTATTAACGTGTAAACCTCTAAGCTCACATATTGGCACTACCTATCAACAAACGAAGCCAATTAAGTGCATTCTTTCTCGGAAATGTAAATATCTTGCAAATTGTTTAAACAAGGTGGACTATAACTTGCATGAGAAATCCATTCATGTGAAAGGATATGGAAATCTGTTAAATAAACTATAGTTGACTTTTCTCTCTGGTAGAAATCAGGGTGCCAGGGGAGACTACACCTTTCTTTTTCTCTAACATTCTTCTGGGACATATTAAGGCTAAGTGAGCATGTGAACTCATTGTATCATTTCCTAAAGTCAGCAGGAAAGGCGAAGCCACTTGTCTGACTTGATCTGTCATTTTGCCCGGAAGTGAAGGGGTCCCTGCGCTGGGAGGTTTTCATGCCAGAACCGTTGACATTGCCTGACTGTTTTAAGATATACATGGATTCACATCAATGTGAAACAATGATATATGTCACCCCCCCACCCCCCAACCATGAACGTGTGGTCCTTGATACGGGTACCTCGTCATGGCTTTAAGTTTAAATATTTGACCGGAAATAATCTCAAAATAACTTCCTATACAAAAAATACTTACAATTCTCTATCATGTGTTTTTTTTTTTATTATTTAATTGCTTTCAGCAGACAATAAAGGGAGAGTATTCCGATGTGGAAGAACAGCACCAGCCCAAACAGTGGACGATGTATCCATTATCTCGCTCCCATGAAGGTCATCGACCTATGACAGTTGGAGTAGCAGAAACATTAGAAATCATGTGCAATTTAATCTTTACACAAATAAAGCCGAAGTATCACAATGCCTGAATAATGAAGAGCCTCTCGGAGAAAAGGAAAAGTCTGTCCCTGAGGATAGTCTTCATTTTCTCTCCCGAACAATTCCAATGCGTCCGCGCGACGCGCCCCGCTCGCCGCGCTGACACTCGAATTAATGGTATTTGGGCTGGTAGAGTACAGATGTTCTAAAGTGATTGCCCAGTGCAGCTGTGACTCGGCTCTCTCCCTTCATTCATTCATTATGGTTCCTTGTCAACTCACACAGACTATTGTTCGCTGAAAAACTGTCATTGTGATTGAAATTAGCCCTTTTTTCCGGTTCGGGCCAGGTGAATTCTCTTGTTTTCCTGTTTCTAGAAACATGCTGGCTTAAGCTCACAAGAGCTGTTTTTAATGCTGCTGAGAGAATTCAAAAATTCTTAAGAAAATGTTTTCTCAGGAAAGCAAAAAGCAGGGATGAAGGTATTTTGTTGGACCTGGTACATTTCCCCAGATCCCAACTCACTTCGAACATTTTACTGCATTTCTTTCCGCATATTTTATGCGGACATTACACCTCTTCTATACCCTCGCCCTTTCTCTAACCCCTAACTACCTTAAAAACTAAAATAAAATATTTTCACATTCCTGAATATAAATGCTGCAAAAAAATCCACTAAAACGGCCGTTCACCAAATGTGGTGAAATCACCACGATGACTTGGGCAGGTATCATTTTCTTGATAATGCAGCTCGTTGGAGGATCTTTTTTGAATGTACAGCTTTGCTAATTTTCAAGAATACATATCTAGTTTTATGGGCTTGCCATATAGAAATAATTTCTGTAATGCGCCTGAATAGTTGGCACAGACTGTTGCGGGTCGACAGGCTTCCCTCTACATGTCTGTTCTGTAACAAGCAGGCGGCAGAAGGGGGAGATTGCTCTTATATGTGTATTTCTTTATTAGGATAAAGTTTTTTATTTTTTTAATTTAATTTATTTGAAGAGAAAAGGAGTGCATTATAAATTTTCAAAGGGAAAGTTTTGAAACACTAAAACTAAAATGAAACCCCTTTTTCAACCCCTTCAACAGAATGTGCAAGACAAGTCCCACCTTTCTCACTTGGTTTCATCGAGGCGAGGAGGGGAGAATACACAGGGACACGAGGAAGACATGCTCCCTGCTCACAGAAGCTCCACACCTTGCTGAGAGTCGTGACACGTTTATTCAAGAAAGTGCATTATGGGTATTCCAAATGACATTACATGCACCAGAGTGATGTTACCACTGACAGTGCACTTTCTCATATTTCGATTGTAATGGCCTGATATATACCTATCCACATCCCCACCATGGGTCCACTAGTAGATTTCCAACACTTCAGCACCTCAATTTTAGCATAAACAAGGGCACTACACAAGTTACACAACCATTTTTTTTTGCATTTGGCCAGGCTTTCCACTCCCTTTTTGCCAATGGTGTAGTATTAGTTACGGGTCCCTGACAAGACAGAGCCAGACATGAAATTAAGGGACATCATACGCATCCTCCAAAAATTGGGAGACTTTTGAACATTTCTGTGACGTATGCATCAGTGAATGAGCCTAACCCCCACATAGCCAGTAGAGGTCTGTCGCCTGCAAGCTCTTTCGACGCATTCCGGTGGTGGTCCAGTAGCAGCTAAACCTCACCCACGGTTGACGAAAGCGTAACCACAAGTCCAGCGTTCTCTGTTGAACTGACCCACATAGCCTTCCCCACTCGGATAAGGGCAGAGAGCCATCATACCCAATTCATCATGCAATCCTTATCCTCCTTTTTCCCAACCTGATGAATAATATATTCATACTCACTCTGTGTTCTTAGTATTTTCCCCCAATGTCAAATCCTTATGAGAGCAGGCACTGGTTAATCTCTTTCCCTATCATAACCAAATCAATGTACCTACCAACTTAAGTGCCTTTGATGCATGTAAAACAAAGGACTGTATTTCTTTCATAACCAACTGTGATGTGATACCCCGATTATTACCAAGGTTGTTCATTGGAGGCAACCAAAAATCTCAGCACACATGGGACTTCTGTTGATAAAAGATCATGCCACAAGCTTTCTAATGGCTTCTGCCTTCTCCACCCCCTGATAAACCTACAGCAATGTGGATTTTTTATAAAACTATATAAAGTTGCTGTACTTGGTTTCTCGTTCAATGTGCCATGGCCACTCCTCTTCTTCTGTTTCTCAGCTGGCATTGAAAAGAGTCTTTTTTTAAACAGGATCCTTTGCGTTTTCAATGGAAGCCATTTTTTTCTGGTTCTTTTTAAGATATGATATGATATGAAATTAATAACGCACCTATGCACACGTGTTTCAAGGCGTGACGAGGCAAGGGAGGGGAAACGAAGGGAGGACAAAGACAACGATCTTACTAAGCCTAGTGACAATGAGACATTTAAAGGTTTGTGGGTAAACAGGTTAGTGTTTCTTGGAGGAACTTATAAGAACAAGAACATGACATTGCAGCCAGGCACTAACAGTGATAATGGCTGGGGCAGTGGTTGGTACCTGTGAGTAGTAGTGCCATCAGCACATGTTAAAGGTTGTCTCTTTCCTCAGGCATGTTTATTCCGGCTGGTGGGCTATCACTGGCTGCTGCAGCCCACCGACGCACTCAGTGTTACCAAAATAAGTGACTATCCCCATTAAGACTATCCCTTACCAATCAAAAGTAATTTGAACAGATCCGTTTCTGGAGATTTCTGAAAGTAATTCAATTTGCCCCTTAATCGCAGCTCATCTTTTGACTATCCACTAGGATGATTACCAGAATAATGTGTGCGTAACATGGACCAAGGTTTCTGGCATGGCTGGATTTAGGAGCAGGTTTGTTTACTCTTCTGAATGGGAGACACTATGTTCCACTTTATGCGGGTCATAACTGGAAGCCAATGAACAGATATTAGACACATTTTAGGGGATTGTACTTCCTAAAACTGAAGCAAATTATAAATGCATCGATATGCAACCCGCCAATGTGCATCTGTGCAATAATGGTATAGATGAATATTCTGAAGGTCTTTTAAATATATTTAATATCTTTAAACAATTCAGTTGCACCTGTTTGCACACACACCCATCACGTGAGTATCAAAACAATGCAATGATTTAAAGGAATATGTCTGTAATGACTTTGAGATTGTAAGCAAGAGTCCATGTTGAGCCACAATTAATTCCCCTTTAACCAAAGTTACTACCACGTATTAAATGGGTCTCCAATGTGTATTCCATTAGGGCCTAATTTTGCCAATATTTTAATTCAACAATTTGAAAATGAATGAGTTTTCACTTATATGCTATGGCAGAATCATGGAGGTAATTGGCTTAGGTACAATGATGTTGGGCTTCTCATCTGCAAAGCACTTCAGAGTGATTATACACATTCTTGCACTGGCTCAATGACCTACATGAGACAATCACATTTGCACCTCAATTAGGTCCAAAGGAAATACCCCTTCTTGACACAACTATACACTTCAGGCAGAATTAACCTATTTACAACATGTAGCCTAAACACACACACATTCATCATGATGTGCATGCCTCTTCTCAACACTGGCCTTCTTTGGTCAAAGGCTTAACGTTTTCACACTTTTTGAGGGCCCGTAGAATTGCCTCAGAACAATTCACCTCCAAAATGGAGTAGCACAGATATCTTCACAGTTTCCACAGCCAAATTAGGTAAACAATATAGCAAAAGCAGCTTCGGGCGAGGTGTGTTAAATTCCAAGGTCTGCTATCTTCATTCAAAAACCCATCCGTTCAAAAAAAAGATTACATGAGTTGTGTATTACTGCATGACCTTAGGGCAACATGGTGAAGAACATTATCAACAAGCACCGGTCCGTACTATCATGTCTGCATCTATTAAAGAATGGCCATGGTTTGCCATGAAAAGAGGTCCTAGTCCTGCAAAGAAAATGGTACCCGTTAATATTAGGAAAGACAAAGATTCCTAATCTTTTCTTAGATTACAACGCACAGGAACATGTCCCTGTTTAGGAATTTCCTGTTTTAGAAATGTCATCAGAGGAGACTGGAGACTATTTTTTGTTTTTACATTGTACCACTGGCAAAAAAAAAAAAAAACCCTTAAAGCATTGCACAACCTGTCTGTTTTATCATGTGGTTTATCTATTGAAATGCCCTTTTGGCAACATTAATGTGGCCCAGACATCCCGTATGAAAGGCTGCTCTGGATGCCTATTGTCTGATTGCATGTTTGTGTTTTTATGGAACTTATTCTTGTGTTCTGAAGAAAGCATGCATTCATTAATTTCTATTTTGACAGTTGGGCCCTGGAATG
Source organism: Ambystoma mexicanum (assembly GCF_040938575.1). NCBI lineage: Eukaryota > Metazoa > Chordata > Amphibia > Caudata > Ambystomatidae > Ambystoma > Ambystoma mexicanum. The sequence continues at coordinate 146,423,215 of NC_090933.1, forward strand.
GCTGGTTGGTTGTTCAAAGAAGCAAGTGTTCTGGTAAGGGTTCTCTCTAAACCTCTGGGTCTCCATCCTTTTAGATATGCAGAGGGCACCCCCAATATACAAATGCAGATAATGCTGTATCTCAAATTATATGTTTCACGCATAATCAGAATACCCATCAAGCGGGAGCATGCTTCAATGCATGACTCAGTAGAGTCCTGGTTGAGTTAAGAGGGGTGATTGCCATTGGGTTTGACAGACTTTCACTGACTGACGGATGGCTGCTTGAACTTTAACCCTAAGAATATGTGCGCTAGATGGACGGGAGACATGTCTTCCTCCTTCTCATTCCATCAATGGTTAAAATTCTTTTCATAGGTCACTCACATGGACGTTGTAGTGGGTGGGCTCCTGCAGCATTGTATGGCTTGCCTTTGACGTCAGTGGCTCTATTTAGCAACATGGCCATTTTAGACTCCAGGGCCAGATTACAGAAACTTTCCCCCGGTGCAAGTGCAAAGTTTCACGGTATTAGCACTAGGCAAAGTTTGCCCTATTTTTAACAACACTGGGACACATTAAAAAACGATTGCACCTCAACAAGTGCAGTTTGGCATATTAAAGGCACCACGGCTAAAAAAGACGATTGTTTGGGTAGGTAGCAAAGATAACCCTCTCCCAGTACTGCATTTACTTTTACGTAATTGCCTTAATTATTTTTTTTTAAAGTTTGGTGAACTTTTTTTCTGTCTCCACATTTGTGATTATATTTGCATGCAGGATAATCCGGTTAGCGGATGTATGTGCGTTTCACTGGTATGCACATAAGCAAATGCAGAATACTTACACGCGGGCTTCAAAAAATCTGGATATGGGCTGACTCAGATGTTGCAGTTTGCATGAAGCCAAAAGCAGATTAGTTTTTTTTGTGGAAAATGCATCGACCAGAACAGACACAGTGATATGGCTTTAATGCCTAAGCACATTTTAGTGAACTTAATAGCTGCACCTTTAACTGGTATTTAGTTGACATCTGTTCGAGTTGTTAAAAATGTCTTTATGCATTATGATCTTACACTCATTGATAACTATATATTGTGGACATGCCCGATGAGCCTGGGTGTCCAAAATGGGCTTTCTCAATCAATCCTTCACGTAAACTCCAGGGCGGTATCAATTTATCCCCCCACAGCAACAACCCAACCTCCACAGTGTTCTCATCTCTAACCTCCCAAAATTGAAGAAATCCTTATTCTAGCAACTTCTTTTCAGGCCATCTTTTCAGGTATAGTCAATGACTTTGCTTAATACTCCATCACTCTGAACTTCTTCCATCCACTTTTCTTTTGCAATCACCTCCAAAACAACAGCTACACCTTCAAACTCATCACTGAGATCAACATCATCCATCATCACAGGCAACCTTCAAAGGAAATCAGCCACTTGATTCCTTTTCCCTGGAACATAAACATCATCAAAATGATAGTCTTGCAGTTTTAAACTTAATCTGGCTAATCTAGGCAATGCCATACTCATTCCACGCACTGACAGTACTTCTACCAATGGCTTATGATCAGTGCCTACTTCAAACCTGCTGCCCCATAGATACTTGTGGAAATAATTCACTGCCCAAACGGATACCAACATTTCTCTTTCAGTCACTGAATACCTACTTTCTACTTCAGTTATCGCCCTTGACGCATAACATATGACTTTCTCACAACCACACTCAGAAGTTTGTGACAATACTGCCCCTAAACGAACCCCACTCGCATCCACCATCACTCGGGTTCGTCTGCCAAATATGAATCCTCCCAATTCTATAGAGTCACAAATGCACCTTTTAATACTCTTAGCTGACTCCTCGCACTCATCATCCCACAAAAATCCATCATCATTCTTGAGCAATCTTCTCATTGGTTCAGTATAACTGCCAATGTTTTGTTCAAACTTATTGTAGTATTCACACAATCCTAAAAATGACATGAGTTCTTCTTTACACTTGGGGCTTGGGGCTTCCCTTATGGCATTCATCGCCTCCACCTTTGTTTTGTACCCCTTTCCACTGACCACATGCCATAAGTACTCCACTACCTGTTTCTTAAATTCACATTTGCTCATCTCTATGTCCAAACCTTTTTCACTCAACCTAGACAAAACCATCTGCAACCGTTCATCATGCACCTTTTCCCCTTTCCAAATACTATGATATCGTCCTGATAAATCAAAGTCCCTTTTATCCCCTTCAGGACTTGCGTCATTGCTCTGTGAAACACAGCAGCCGCTGCGGCCAATCCAAAGGGCATCCTTTTATATCTATATAATACAAATGGTGTGATGAACGCAGTAACATCTCTGCAATCTTCTGTAAGTCTGATTTGATGGTATGCATCCGATAAATCTATGGTGGTAAATGTGTCTGTCCCTTCTATGCAATTCAACATGTCTGAGATGATGGGCAAAGGATAAATGTCCACCACAATATTTTTATTCACTTCCCTGAGATCTACACAAATCCTTAGCTTTCCATTCTTCTTCACAGCTACTACAATGGGGCTTACCTATTGTGACAACTCAATCTTTTCAATGACATCTTCTTTCTCCAACCTGTGCAATTCTTGTTCCACTCTATCTACTAATGCAAAGGGTATAGGTGTGTTGGGTGTCCTGACCCACGTTTAAGCTATCATGCCACAACATTTGGTGCTGTGGGCTTAGAAAATTCAAGATGGCGGAAAACCCACATGTGCGCCGAAATCCAGGAAAGCTGCGCAGTTTGTGCGCACACCGAAATGGTTGCCTCACTTGCCACCCACCAGTGCGAGAACGAAAGGCCGGGTTGCCATGAGGGAAATGGGTTGCCAAAGGAAAAACAGTAGCGCCGGTTAGCTTCAAAGCGCTTTAAAATCACCATTGGACTACCCGCACAGTAGTCTGAAACCATTGGGAATGGCAATGCTGATTGCCAAATGCAACCTAGAATTGTGGGGAATTCATTCTTAAATCCCAAAAATGGGTGCAGTACCAGTACTCACCACTATCCAAAAGCCGGCAATTTAAAACAACACCAGATTTTACTTTTTTGTAGAAAACTGAATAAATGAACCCAAAACATGCCAAAGAAAGACTTACTGAGAGGTGGATACAATGTAAAGTGATATTCTGAAGTGACTTGAAGGTTTATAACAAGACTGGCTGAGCTGTGGATTGCAGCAGTTTAAGTTGCACTGGATTAAAGACACTAAAATCGAAAATGTTTAGATTAAATGAGTGACCTATGTTTGGTGTCACATGCCTTTGCAATTGTTTAAATGTTATAGTTTAAACTTAGAATCAGCATTCTAGCTGCATATGTAAAAATGTTTAGTTTTATTTGAATGCAGGAACTGGGGAACAAAAAGTGACATTTTATCTGAAACTGGCTTAAAGAGATTCCAATTCTGCCTGGCAACTACCCCCATCAGGAGTGAAACTTGAGTCACAGCTGTGTTCCCAGGCCTAGCTGCCCTTTTGCTGCTCACACTAAGGATATGCCATCTTTCTGATAATTGAATTACCTGTGCTCTGCAGGAGAGTGAACAATGCAACTCCCTTCACCCAGGCAGAGGGTGTATTGAGAGGATCATAAATGGCTTCCTCTTGAACAATGAGCCTCTCCTGACTCAGGCAAAGGTTTTATTACAGCAGTCGTAAAATGTAGCTTCCTCTTGGCAGAAGCTGGGAGGAGCACTGCCTGTGAGAGCAAGCTGGCTTGGCAGAACTGGATAAACCAGTATTTCTACCTTGTGCTGGGAGGAAACCACACCCCTTTGGAGCCAGAACCTAACTTTAAAAAGATGGATCATTCATAGAGCGGACATGTGAAAATTTTATAAATGACACCATAATTCTTGTGATTTTTCTGCCCACATTTTAAGAGGTTTTTCGACCCGGTGGCATGTTCAGGGGGGTGTCAGCGGAAAAGTGGATATTACTCTAAATGTATGCATGTTAAAAATCTGAAACTTCATCAGTTAATGTCCATACTCCCTGCGCACATGTATGTAAAGTCGGGTCAATGTCAGAAATTGAAAAATCAGTTAAAAAGTCAATTATGTGCCATTTCTGAATGCAAGCTCTTAGAAACAGCAGATTTGGACAGAGACATGGCTAAATTCAGCCACACCATGTATATGTAATTTCAAGCAACTGTGTAACTGTGAAATATGTCTTTTATTATCAAATATAGAATGTGTGCAATCTGACAGAGGAGTGTCCTATCTGCAAGCCATAAAATGACATCCCTCTGACTCACAGTTCATTCCCCAATCAAATGATAAATGGAAGTTTGACCAATTAGAAGCTGAGAGAGAGGTAGGGTCAGTGATGCTAGAACACACCCACATTCTAAACACATAAAAGCAGACAGACAGGACAGATAGAGACCTTCAATTCCATCTGCAGCGGGACGCTCTGCCGGAAAAATCCATACTTACCTCCATCAAACCTCCAGAAAGCCAAACTAGAGACTTTAATCTATCCAGAACTAAGAGACCAGACCAGAGAGAAAGCAGTGCTGTACCCAGAGAGACCCAGACCAGCAGAGAGAGCTGACCCCGATGCTGTGAGCAGTTCCAGAGACCAGACGCTGTGCCCAGAGACCGTCCGAAGTCCAGACCTGTTGACCAGATCGTGACAAAGCCGCCTTCCTGTTTAAAATCTCTTGTGAGTACTCAGCCAAACCCAGAACACCTCTCTTAGTTAAAATCATATAATTCAATCTATTTAACCTAAGTAGAACTGCCTCCTAGCTGTCACCTGTCATTCTAGTTGCAAAATTTGTCACTTGTCATTTTCTAGTTGCAAGCTGCACGTGTCTTTTTGAACTTTAAAATTTCAAATCTGAAAAACGACCTTTATTTAATCGCTCATATCTCCGCAACCGTTTGTGCTAGAGACTTGCAGTAACTTTCCTAGGACCCCAAAACGATAGAGATAGCCCTTGTGGTTCCTCTGTAATAGCGCTCGGCGCATCCGCGAATTTTGCCGCGATTTGCAAATTTCTTCATGTTTAAAAACTGCTGCTGCTTGCCTTCCATTTGCCAGAAATTCGTTTAACCTGCTAACTATCCCTGCATCATTGCTCGTGTGAGCCTGGACTAATATTAACTAGATACCACTCACCCTGAACCTCTGAAAGGGAATTAAAAGCATTTTTAGCATTTTTTTAATTCATTGCCAGCACATATCAAAGCAATTTGGGCCTGTGTTTTCAAACTTCTGTAGTCTAAGCTTGCTGGGGTGAACTGATTTACATTGATTGCATTTCTGAGAACTGTGTGTTTTCCTTCCATTTCCTTGCCTTGCATCAAGGGGGGGAGGGGATTGCCAGAGAAAAGTGATTACATTGTTTGGTTGAAATCATATTGAGTATTTTCTGTACTGCATTCATTGTATATTGCATCCACCTGAGCTTTCATAAAGCATCCTCTACCACATTATACTTTTGTTCCTATTTACCTGTGTGCTACCTTATCCATTTCATGTCAACTCATTAGTGATTATAAGAAGTGTGCTAGTGCCAGATTCTCCATTGTTGATCTTTATCATATCAGATTAAGTGTGCTATTCAATTATTAATTTATTATAAGTGTGATATATATCTATTTTAAATTATCAAATAAACCTTTTAAACTTGCAAAACAGAACTACTTCTTGGCTCAGTGGGGTCAGGGGGATTCCAAGAGAGGGGTGTTATATAGGGGTAGTCATCCAGAACGCATGAACTGGACATAAAGATATATCAATAAGGGTTTTCATTCAGTATTCTAGACTAGGCGTTAACTTAGCTGTAGTGCTGAATTGAATCCTCTTACAAATTGGGGGCTCGAGCCGAGACGTTGGGTTAGATTTACCACTTGTGCAGCTTAATACAGTGTGCTAACTGACGGGATACATACATCCGGTCGGATCACCACGCTGCATTACGCTGTGAAGCATTCCTCAAAAGGGACACTCCAAGAAAAGTTCTGTTCTGCAAAAATAAAACACTAACTTCTGTAAGTCAGGACAGAGACCAATCTCTAGAATGACGACCTTGGTAGATATGAAAATAGCCAGAGAGCACCTCTTGCATAAGCTATTTGTGAGAGGTGAATGGTCCGAACAGGGCCAGGATGCGTGGTTGCAGGCCATCACACAACAGGTCACTGAAACAGGGTCAGATATATATAGAGATCAGGGTCCCTTACATGTGGCCCTGAGTGAGCTATATATGGCTCCTAAAGCCAAAGAGGAACACAATAAGATTGCCAGGATAGCAGCATACCTGTACCTATATATGGGAGACATGCAGGATAGATGTGCTGAAAGCCAAAATCTGGCAAATAGGCAACAGATGGTGTTAGAGAAGGCCCAATCTGACCTGGTCTCTTCTGAGCAGAGGCTGCAGAGGAGCCAGGAGTCAGAAAATGACAGTAGGCAGCACATCATTAAAATAAAGAAGGATATGGATGTGCTGCAACAGGAAAAGGTAGAACAGGATACTAGATTTCTGGCCCTGCAGAAGGAGCACCAAGACAGTTTGGACTCCTTACTGCAGAGCCAGAAAAAGCTGGAGCAACAATTAGACTTTAACAGGGCATGCACGGAGCAGGTAGCCACCCTGCAAAGTCATCTAGATAGAGTGAAGGTTGAGAGCAACAAGCTGATCTTGAAAGACCTGGATACCAAGGCAGAGTTTGATGAGGAGCGCCAAAAAGCTGGTGCCCTTCAACGGCAAAGGGACGACCTGGCGGCACAAATGCAGGCTCTTAGTCAGGAAAGAGACGCCATAGGCCAGGAAGTCTGCCACTTAAAAAAGGAAATTGAAGAAAATCACCTGGCCCTCCAGGGGCTGGGTGATCTCCAAAAAGAAAACCAGAACTTGGTAGAGCACACCAGAAGGGTGGAAGATGCTCTAGCAAGAAAGGAGCAGGCCAATAGGGACATTGCCCAGGAGGTAAACCTCCTGCAGCAAAGACTGGCCCAGTTCTCCAGGACCAACCAGGAAGCACAGAGGGAGAATGAGGCCCTCTGTCAACACAATGATAGGCTCCAGCAACAGGTAGCGATGCAGGAGAAACTGATAGAGTCGAGTAAGGCCTTAACAGAGGAACTGAAGGCACAAATGCAGGCTCTTGCATTGCAACATTGAGCAGGGGCGGATAGAGATGAGGTTCAATGGGAAATGGAAACTCCGGAGCATAACCTCAGGAGCCCTAGTACCAGAGGCCCTCATACCTCTCAGTCCCTGGACTCTGCCACCCCCATGTCCCCTGGTGCACATGAGCACAGGGCCACAGGGATGGCAGATTACTATCCAGCTAAAAGTATGGGGCTCATAGGCCAGTACCACTCAGGAATGGAGGGGTGGGCATCCGGGTATGGGCACCCAAGTACAGTACAGTTCAGTGGGGAACCCCAGGAGAGTAGGCCCATTAAGGGCATCCTGAAAACCTCTGCCCAGTTAGGTCAGTGGAGGGGGTACCCATCAAATCCTGGCAGCAAGGAGGAATCTGAAGACTCCTCTGAACTGCGCAGGACACAGGAGACCAGGTCCCCACATTCTGCCAGCCATTCCCAGGCTCGCAGAATCCGGGAAAACCTGGAAGATCAGACGGGAACCTCTGGGAGCAGTGCCTCTGAGTCCGAGGATGAATGGACAAGGGTTACCCGAACCAAAAAGGCCAATAAGGCAAAAAGGGCCTTGCTTAAGGACCCCTTAAAGCAGATTAAGGCGATCAGGAGCGTCATCACGCCTTACCATAAGAACGCTAAGTATTCTGTTTGGGAGCACTTAGAGTTGTTTGAACAAATGATGGAGACTTTCCATGTGAAGGACAGCCAAAGCTGTATTCAATATGTAAAGTGGACATTCTCCCCGGAATACTCCAGTTTCTTTGCGGGGCTGGAGGATCAAAATCATTTAAGATGGTCCACATATAAGGCGGCCATCCTGAAACATTTTTCTGTTCACAGAAATCCTCAAGAGGCTCGCAAGGCAGCCTACAATTTGCAATGTGGGGAGGATCAGGCCCCACAAGAATTTGTGCAGGAGTTAAAGCGTGCTTTTGCACAGACCACAAGAAGGGTGCGCACAGATAGTAGAGAGTTCATAAATACGTTTTTCCATGCCTTGCCCAAATACATCATGACCCAGCTCGTGAGGGATTTTCACGAGAAAAGATCCTTAGATTGGGTCATTGAACAGGCTACCCGGATCTATGAGGTGCAGAAACCGGTAGATAGCAAAAGTAATGCCCAGAAAAACCCCAAAGCCAACAGCACCCCTGCTGCTGCCAAGGTGGCAGAGGTAAAGGTCACCCCCGTTTTGGATTTGGAGATGGGGGGGCCTAAAAACCTACCTGCACCTAATAATGCTAGGCCCAGAAGGTCCTCGGGCCAGTCACAGACAGGGAGCCAGGGAGGCAGCCCCACAAATGGGGTCCCTCGCTCTCCTGATTATGTAAGTCCCCGTTACAAGGGAAACAGACCCATCCTGGGTTATGTGTGGACTCCTCCAGCCCAAGGGGGGGGATCCAGCCAAGCACCTAACCCAGGGAACTTCCCTCCTAACTTCCCACCGGAGGGCAGAAACTCTCCAAATCCTGGGCAGAATTTTTTCCCCAGGTATCCACCCAACTTTCAGCCCCAAAACCATCCATCCTTCTTTCCCCAATTCCCTGAGCCCAGACCACTGAATCCGGGAGAGGGGAGGCCAAGGGTGGAGGGGTACCCAAATCTTCCCAACCTGGGGTATTACCAGAGGAGGGACAGCTACCCTTCCCGGGATCAGCCCAGGGGAGAAAACAGGGCCCCGTATCAGCCTGAGCGGGTTTCCCAGTTAGAGCGCCAGGTTCAAAACATGGCGCGGGATCTGGGTCACATACTGAGGGCTCAGCAGAACCCTCAGATGGGCGTGCCGGCGCAGAACGCACCCAACTCTGGACCTGGTGCTCCAGAACAATGACGGGGGCAGCACCCCGATAACTCACCGGTTCCCAGGGAGGAGGCACAAGGGGAAGGGGGGTGTAAAGCCTTGGAGGAAGCTTCCTTCCTCACTTGTAAACAGCCCCTGGAAACCCAGGAACCGGAAACAAAATCTCTTGCCCCTGAAAGTCTGCCTCCTAAGGAGCAGAGGGGGGGTAGGAGAAACAAAAGACCCAAACAGACTCAGTTTGAGGAGGAGGTACAGATCTTCCAATTTGAGGGAGAGGGATCCTCAGAGGATCCTGAGAAAAGGATCTTCTCCTTCAGAGAGGGGGGAACTCCTCCCAAAGAAAAATGGGTCCCTAGGGATGCAAATCCAGACTGGGGAGATGTGGAGACTGAGCTACCGCCGCCCACCATCTCATCCCAGAACCAACAGCAAGAAAATCCCCTGGTTCAAACCCATCCTGGTGACTGCCTCCAAAAAGGGGGGGGGCGGCCCAGAACCGGAGCCAGGGGAACCCAGAATGGCTCTGATCTCCAGTTGCCAACTTTTTCTTTCAGATTCCCAAGGCTCTCCACAGAATTCTGCCCAAATCTCTTCGCTAGCGATGTCCAAAACCAGAAAATTAGCCCACCAGTTGTCCAAAAATGTACATTATCTGTGCCCCCTTGAGGAGAAGGAGGGAAGATATTATGCCCCGGTACAAGTACAGGGGCAGGGTACAATCTCGGCACTGGTGGACACTGGATCTCAAGCTACCCTTCTGTCCAGAAGGGCCTTTGATGAACTGAATGCAGGAAGGGGAGAGAATTACCAAATTCCTCTCACCTCTCTTCCTGGACAACTGCAGAACTTTGACGGGAAGGAAATTCCCGTCGAGGGGACGGCAGATTTGGACATTAAAATTGGGCGACATAAGTTGAAACACCCGGTCATAGTTGTGACCCCAGAGGGCACCCCTTGTTTACTAGGGAATGACCTCCTGAGAAGGTTGTCACCCCTAATAGATTGCGTAAACAAGGTCCTCTGGACCCAGACTAGCCGACCGATAAAATTAAAACAGAGTGTCAACCATGTTAGTTTAAACGGCACCTGCCACATGGTTGAACAAAAATCTGACCAAGTAGAATTTCACTTCCAGAACAACCAAATTCCAGACGTGACAGTCATAGCAGTAGGACAACAGACTGGTGATGGGGGGTCCTCTCTATTTCTGAAAATCAACCTTCCTTCCAGTCTAAAGTGGTATTCCACGCTGGAAGGAAACACTTTGAAATTCTATACCAATCCACAATCTGAAACTCCCACTCCTATAGTCCAGAAAGATGTGAAATCAGCTCAAAGCCTGGCTGATATTCAGCAAATTGGAGAGCAGTTGTTCATCCCTGTTCAGTTAAATGATGGGAAGGACTCTGTTCTCGCTCGAGTGTGTGTGAACAACGGTAAGAGCTTCATCAGCGAAGCCATGTTCCGCCAACTCCCAAAAGATCCAGCCCTTCCCACCTTCAAACTGATAGACAAATGGGAAATGGACCTGGAAGCACCTAATTCCAAACATCTCCTGCCAAGCAGGTGTATGCTCAAAATCTCCATTGGCAACAAGAGCATAGTCCATAATTGTTGGGTCGTGCGAGACGTCACTGCCGCCTTTTACTTAGGCAGTGACATTCTCAATCGCTTTGCCATTAGTTTGGACCTAATAAACTTCAAAGCTTGGTCCCGATTAGCGGATAATCCCATGGGCTTTGATGATCCAGAAAAAGCATTTAGGTCAGCTCAATTGCTACCTTATGCAGTTGAAATTCAGGTTAAAGAAGAAGTCACCATCCCAGAAAGGACCCGACAATTCTCCCTGGAAGTGAAAGTTAAAAGGGGACAAGAGTTGAAAAACCCTGATGCTTACATACATCTAAATGCTTCTTTCCAACAGCAAGGGTTGGGGGTAAACCCAACTCCATTAGTCAACATAGAACATGACACCATTCTAATAGAGGTGGATAACAGCGACTTAAAGAGTATTACTCTAGCCGCAGGCACCATTATTGGAATGGCGGTTGATGACCGACATTTCTCCATTGATCTTGTAAATGAACTGTTAGGACCAATCCCCAAGGACTGTGTTGACAGTGACAGTGAGGACAATACAACACCAGACAGGATTTTCACCCGGCATGGGGGGAACTTCCTGGTGTACACTTCCTGCCCCTATGGTAAGGAAGATGTGACGTGTGACTTCAGGAGGGATGAGGTGATTTTCCAGGTACATGAGGGCTGCCTTTCCCACCTGAAGCCTCCGGTCCAAATCAGCACTCTGACCAGGGACTTCTCCACCCAGCTGGAGGAGGCCGCGGAGATAGCCAAACCAGAAGTCTTTCCAGGCTTCAGGCAGATGGTGGAAGAGAGAGTCAACCTAGCTGATGCCTGTGTGACTCTGGAACAAAAGCAAAAGTTGAAACAAGTTTTCTTGGATTTCCAAGATCTCTTTGCGGTAGACTCATATGACTGTGGTCGCACTGACATCCACACAACAACAATCCCCACGGACCCTGGCATGACTCCTGTGTTTGTGAAGCAATATCGCTTGCCTCTCGCATCAATGGAGTCCCTTACTGAAATAATTAAGAACCTTGAGTCCCGGGGAATAATCCGTCCAGTCCACAGCACCTTCAATAATCCGGTGCTGGGAATATTGAAGCAAAACGGCCAGTGGAGACTCTGTGCCGACCTCAGGGAGCTCAACAAACGGGTCCACACTTCCCGATGGCCTCTGCCCTACATTGACCAAGGGCTGGCCCAGATCCAGGGGTCACAGGTATTCACTGCAATAGACCTGACCAATGGATACTGGACCGTGCCTGTCAGCAGGGAGGACCAATACAAACTGGCTTTTACCTTTGGGGGCCAGCAGTACACCTGGACCCGGACTCCCTTCGGATACCTCAACTCCGGCAATGAATTCAACATTTTCCTACATAAGGCCATGCCCGACCTGGGTGCAAGGGGTAACCTGGCTTATGTAGATGATGTCCTCATCAAAAGCTCAACTGTTGAGGAACACATAGCGGAGATCCGTTATGTTCTGACACAGTTGAGGGCCGCCGGAGCAAAACTTTCCTTTCAGAAAGCACAGTGGTGTAAAACCCGTGTTAACTTCTTGGGGCATGAGATTACTCCTCAGGGTCTTTGTCCCCAGGAAAAGAAAGTGGAAGCACTTCAGAAACTGAAAGACCCCACAACTCTGCGGGAACTAAGGAGCCTCCTTGGACTGACTAATTACAGCAGAAAGTTCATTGAGGGCTACGCAGAGATCACCAGACCCCTGATTCATCTCCTGAAGGGGGGGGGTCAAGTGGGAATGGGGTCCAGAACAAGCCGAGGCAGTAAAACAACTCAAAAGAAGCCTCTCACAAGCGCCTTGCCTAGCTTACCCTGTCAGAAACAAGGAGTTCTTCCTGGAGACGGGGTTCTCTAATACGTGCTTGACGGCAGTATTATACCAAAAGCATGACAAGGTCAATAAAGTAATCTCCTATGCGAGCAAAACTTTATCCTCTGTGGAGGAAAAATTCAACGATTGTGAGAAGGCACTCCTGGCAACGGTGTGGGCATTGAAGAATTACCGCCCGTTTATCCAGGGGGAACACATCGTAGTGGAGACTCCACACCAGCCTCTGCAATATCTCCAAAGTGACAGAATCCGGGCCGGAAATGTGAGTAATTCCCGAATTACTTCCTGGATTCTGTCAATGCAAGGCTTTCCTGTGGAGGTCCGATATGGCCAAAACAAGAAGAGTCCCCTCGCGCAAGTTCTGGCTGACTTGCATGATTGTGCCAGAGAAAACTGTCTCGAGGACGAAAGTCTAAAAATAAAGGACAACATGGAGGCATACCTTAATTCCCCACACAAAGTCTTTGAAGAAGACAAGTGTGAGGGAATGCCCACTGTCTATGTGGATGGATGCTCTTACCATGTTGACAACGACGGGGAGAAAGAACTGGTGGCCGGCGTAGGGAATGCATGGGTGAATGAGTCCCCAGAACCCTCCGCTGGATACAAAATTGGTCCCCGAAGTAGTCAGGTGGCAGAATTGATGGCTGTGCATCAGGCCATCCTCACTGCTGTCCAGCATCAACTCCACGAACTGGTCATAATCACAGATTCGGATTATGTACGGAACGGGTTCGTGGAGCACCTGGTTAATTGGAAAACCAGAGGCATGTTATGTGCTAACAACAAACCCTTGAAACATGGGAAGTTGATCCAAAACATTGATGATCTGGTCACATCGAATGGGATGACCATCTACTGGAAAAAGATCAAGGGTCATTCCAAAGTAGAGGGACCAGACAAAACTGGAAATGACTTAGCTGATCAGCTGGACAAAACCGGGGCCATCCAAGGGGATCTAATTGAGATTGAGTCCCTGTTGGGGGAAATCCAGGTCACTGCTATCACTAGGTCCCAGACAAATGCTCACAATGACCTTTCAATTGCACAATGGAGTAAGGAGACCCCTGATGATGATTTGATTACTGCTCAGAAGGGGGATCCAATTATTGGTAAATTTTACCAGCACCTTGAGGACCCTGAGAACTTTCCCCTGACGGATACCGATTACATTGGGAAAGAGGACCTAAGAGTGTTGATGAAATGTCCAAAAATGTTCCGGATTCAAGACGGTTTGCTGGTAAGGAAATCCAAAGCTGGCCACGATCAGTGGGTGGTTCCTACCTCATTCCGAAGCCTGATGTTAAGTCACGCCCATGATGCGGCCACCGCCGGTCATAGGGGGTTTCACACAACATTGGAAATCTTAAGAGAGGTTGCATACTGGCCACACATGGGGTAGGACCTCGACCAATACTTGAAGGGGTGTCTTGTGTGTGCACAATTTCAGCCATCATCCCTCACGCACCGTGCGCCTCTCCAAAAGAGGGGGATGACACTGCCATGGTCAGATTTACAAATCGACTTTGTAGGCCCTGTGATTCGCTCGGCTAGGGGGAATAAGTACATGTTGACTGTGACATGCTTGTTTACCAAGTGGGTGGAATGTCTCCCAGCCCCAAATTGCAAGGCAGAAACTGCAGCTGCCTTGATGATTAACCACATCTTTTCCCGTTTTGGTCTACCTCAAAGGATTGAGTCAGACAGAGGTAGCCACTTCACCAGTGAAGTAATGACAAAGATGTGGGAGATACTGGGGGTCAAGAGAAAGCTGCATATTGCTTATAGACCAGCTTCTTCTGGGGCAGTAGAGAGATATAACCGGACAATTGTGAGCATATTAAAGAAGTTTGTGGCAGATTCTGGGCCAAGTTGGGATATCCGATTACCTCTGGTCCTAATGGCCATCAGATCTACCCCTTCATCTGCAACCAAAATGTCACCATTTGAGCTGATGACTGGGTGCAAGATGGTGCTTCCCCAGCATTTGCTCTACAGGACCCAAGAGCAGACACTGATAAATGCCTCCACTACTCATGAGTATGTAGAGAATTTAAGGAAACACCTCCAACATGCTTTTGCTTATGCTCAGCGGAATCTAGAAAGATCAGCTGATAGCATGAAGACCCATTATGACCTGAAAACTTCCAGGAAGGAATATCAGGTGGGAGACCGGGTCTATCTATACAACTTCCAAAGGAACCAGGCCAAGCAGCGCAAATTTTTGCCTACATGGAAGGGACCCTTTGAGATCATCGACAAGATCTCCCCTGTGGCCTACAAAATCCACATCCCCAAAGGTCCTTCGGCAGAGGGGGAAGACAAGTGGGTCCACATAAACCAGTTGAAATGTTGCCATCCCAGGCACACTCTGCAACAACTGGAGGAATCCTCTGGAATCCTAGCGGGTACTGTATCAGACTAATTCAGTTCCAATCATAAAACATACCACATCTAGTCTCTAAAATATTGTGATTTGCATGAAACTGTCTCTTAGTTATACTGTTTTTTTTATCAAAATAAGAATGTAATGTTTCGTCATGATGAATTGCATATGCTGTCCTACCATCTCAACAGTGGTGGAAAAACGTCTATGAGTAGGTATTGCCGCTCTTCCTTTGTCGTCCTAGGAGAAAGAAGACCTTGAGACTGGCCAAGGAGGATGATCCGGAGACCGGGAACGAAGATCCAATGGGCCCAGTGGACCGCCCAATATTCCCATCAGGACCGGCGAGGAGAACCGATCGATCAGTACCGGATGGAGAAGAAGATGATGAACTGTGCCATCTACAGAGTAGGAAGAAGATTATGCGGACAGACCGGTGCGTGGGTCAAAACCCTTGGGCACGCGACTCCCCATCGACTCAAATTCAAAGTGCAGTCGCGTGGGCGGGCTTGTTGGGTGTCCTGACCCACGTTTAAGCTATCATGCCACAACATTTGGTGCTGTGGGCTTAGAAAATTCAAGATGGCGGAAAACCCACATGTGCGCCGAAATCCAGGAAAGCTGCGCAGTTTGTGCGCACACCGAAATGGTTGCCTCACTTGCCACCCACCAGTGCGAGAACGAAAGGCCGGGTTGCCATGAGGGAAATGGGTTGCCAAAGGAAAAACAGTAGCGCCGGTTAGCTTCAAAGCGCTTTAAAATCACCATTGGACTACCCGCACAGTAGTCTGAAACCATTGGGAATGGCAATGCTGATTGCCAAATGCAACCTAGAATTGTGGGGAATTCATTCTTAAATCCCAAAAATGGGTGCAGTACCAGTACTCACCACTATCCAAAAGCCGGCAATTTAAAACAACACCAGATTTTACTTTTTTGTAGAAAACTGAATAAATGAACCCAAAACATGCCAAAGAAAGACTTACTGAGAGGTGGATACAATGTAAAGTGATATTCTGAAGTGACTTGAAGGTTTATAACAAGACTGGCTGAGCTGTGGATTGCAGCAGTTTAAGTTGCACTGGATTAAAGACACTAAAATCGAAAATGTTTAGATTAAATGAGTGACCTATGTTTGGTGTCACATGCCTTTGCAATTGTTTAAATGTTATAGTTTAAACTTAGAATCAGCATTCTAGCTGCATATGTAAAAATGTTTAGTTTTATTTGAATGCAGGAACTGGGGAACAAAAAGTGACATTTTATCTGAAACTGGCTTAAAGAGATTCCAATTCTGCCTGGCAACTACCCCCATCAGGAGTGAAACTTGAGTCACAGCTGTGTTCCCAGGCCTAGCTGCCCTTTTGCTGCTCACACTAAGGATATGCCATCTTTCTGATAATTGAATTACCTGTGCTCTGCAGGAGAGTGAACAATGCAACTCCCTTCACCCAGGCAGAGGGTGTATTGAGAGGATCATAAATGGCTTCCTCTTGAACAATGAGCCTCTCCTGACTCAGGCAAAGGTTTTATTACAGCAGTCGTAAAATGTAGCTTCCTCTTGGCAGAAGCTGGGAGGAGCACTGCCTGTGAGAGCAAGCTGGCTTGGCAGAACTGGATAAACCAGTATTTCTACCTTGTGCTGGGAGGAAACCACACCCCTTTGGAGCCAGAACCTAACTTTAAAAAGATGGATCATTCATAGAGCGGACATGTGAAAATTTTATAAATGACACCATAATTCTTGTGATTTTTCTGCCCACATTTTAAGAGGTTTTTCGACCCGGTGGCATGTTCAGGGGGGTGTCAGCGGAAAAGTGGATATTACTCTAAATGTATGCATGTTAAAAATCTGAAACTTCATCAGTTAATGTCCATACTCCCTGCGCACATGTATGTAAAGTCGGGTCAATGTCAGAAATTGAAAAATCAGTTAAAAAGTCAATTATGTGCCATTTCTGAATGCAAGCTCTTAGAAACAGCAGATTTGGACAGAGACATGGCTAAATTCAGCCACACCATGTATATGTAATTTCAAGCAACTGTGTAACTGTGAAATATGTCTTTTATTATCAAATATAGAATGTGTGCAATCTGACAGAGGAGTGTCCTATCTGCAAGCCATAAAATGACATCCCTCTGACTCACAGTTCATTCCCCAATCAAATGATAAATGGAAGTTTGACCAATTAGAAGCTGAGAGAGAGGTAGGGTCAGTGATGCTAGAACACACCCACATTCTAAACACATAAAAGCAGACAGACAGGACAGATAGAGACCTTCAATTCCATCTGCAGCGGGACGCTCTGCCGGAAAAATCCATACTTACCTCCATCAAACCTCCAGAAAGCCAAACTAGAGACTTTAATCTATCCAGAACTAAGAGACCAGACCAGAGAGAAAGCAGTGCTGTACCCAGAGAGACCCAGACCAGCAGAGAGAGCTGACCCCGATGCTGTGAGCAGTTCCAGAGACCAGACGCTGTGCCCAGAGACCGTCCGAAGTCCAGACCTGTTGACCAGATCGTGACAAAGCCGCCTTCCTGTTTAAAATCTCTTGTGAGTACTCAGCAAAACTCAGAACACCTCTCTTAGTTAAAATCATATAATTCAATCTATTTAACCTAAGTAGAACTGCCTCCTAGCTGTCACCTGTCATTCTAGTTGCAAAATTTGTCACTTGTCATTTTCTAGTTGCAAGCTGCACGTGTCTTTTTGAACTTTAAAATTTCAAATCTGAAAAACGACCTTTATTTAATCGCTCATATCTCCGCAACCGTTTGTGCTAGAGACTTGCAGTAACTTTCATTTGGAAGATGAGATCCTAGGCTTTCCTAGGACCCCAAAACGATAGAGATAGCCCTTGTGGTTCCTCTGTAATAGCGCTCGGCGCATCCGCGAATTTTGCCGCGATTTGCAAATTTCTTCATGTTTAAAAACTGCTGCTGCTTGCCTTCCATTTGCCAGAAATTCGTTTAACCTGCTAACTATCCCTGCATCATTGCTCGTGTGAGCCTGGACTAATATTAACTAGATACCACTCACCCTGAACCTCTGAAAGGGAATTAAAAGCATTTTTAGCATTTTTTTAATTCATTGCCAGCACATATCAAAGCAATTTGGGCCTGTGTTTTCAAACTTCTGTAGTCTAAGCTTGCTGGGGTGAACTGATTTACATTGATTGCATTTCTGAGAACTGTGTGTTTTCCTTCCATTTCCTTGCCTTGCATCAAGGGGGGGAGGGGATTGCCAGAGAAAAGTGATTACATTGTTTGGTTGAAATCATATTGAGTATTTTCTGTACTGCATTCATTGAATATTGCATCCACCTGAGCTTTCATAAAGCATCCTCTACCACATTATACTTTTGTTCCTATTTACCTGTGTGCTACCTTATCCATTTCATGTCAACTCATTAGTGATTATAAGAAGTGTGCTAGTGCCAGATTCTCCGTTGTTGATCTTTATCATATCAGATTAAGTGTGCTATTCAATTATTAATTTATTATAAGTGTGATATATATCTATTTTAAATTATCAAATAAACCTTTTAAACTTGCAAAACAGAACTACTTCTTGGCTCAGTGGGGTCAGCGGGATTCCAAGAGAGGGGTGTTATATAGGGGTAGTCATCCAGAACGCATGAACTGGACATAAAGATATATCAATAAGGGTTTTCATTCAGTATTCTAGACTAGGCGTTAACTTAGCTGTAGTGCTGAATTGAATCCTCTTACAGGTGTCGATTTACTGTACTGTGCACAACTGATCTCACTCCTTTCTTCAGTAATTTTTTAACAACCCTAACCCACTTTGAGATGGATTTCTCGAACCCTTTTCAGCTTTCTTCACTTCAAATTCCGATGTCTCTTATGCCCAAAACTGGTTCTCTCACGCATGGATCCAGTCTTATCTTCAACGCCGCCTGGTCTCCCCAACCAAGGACATTCACTCCTTTCCTAGCCACATAAACTTTTATTTCCGCTCTTCGGTCCTTGAACTGAACCATACTTCTAAACCAACCAATGATTTGTATTGTCGAACCTTCAAATCCTCCGGGATTACAAATGTTGCGTGGTAATACTTTTGCTCTGAGCCCTTCCCGTATCAAACTTCCTAGCGTGCTATTTGTGATTATGGTATAGGGCGAGCAGCTATCAACTCTCACAGTAAGCTTGTCATTTTCTAGTACTATGTCGCAACGTGGGCACTTTAAAACACTTTCAGTCGATGTTTGAAAAACAACCACCCTTTCTACTTCAGAATCTTCCTCATCCTGCACTACTGACACTTTCTTTCTGTTCCTACACACCACCGCAAAGTGTCCTCTTATTCCACAGTTGGCACATCTTTGGTTGATGGCTGGACAGTTCTTTGAATTTGCATAATGTCCAAATCTGCCACACTTCAAACATTTGTCCTTGTCTCTACTTTGTGGCATGTTCCTGTTATCATTCTTGGCCCACGGTTTCTTCCAACTACTTCTGATTTCCTTGTGGTCTTGTTCCCTAGACTTATAATGTTTTCTAATTGACTCATCAACATTCTCTTTTTCGAAATCTAGCTTTCATTACACTTACTGTAGTCTGCTCTCCCTGCTCTAGAGTGGGTTTGCTCGAACTCTGTCCTATCCCTTGAATTTGACCCATCTCCAGTTTCTTGTTCTTCATTTCCTTTGCGCATATCTGCGTATGCTCAACTCTCGTTGCTATGGCGATTGCTTCCGGTAATGATGGAGTTCCCACCATTCATAGTCTGTCTTGATATAAAGCATCTTTAATGTGTAGGATTATTTGATCTCTTATGAGTTCATCCAAAGTAATGACGTACCAAAACGGCAGGTCTGAGCCAATTTTCTTAACGCAGACACATATTCTTCAATAGACTCTTCCTCTTTTTGAGTCCTGGTGTACAATTTATATCTGTTGATTGCTATGTTCACCTTGGGATCATAGTGTTTATCTAATTGCCTTAACACTTTCTCATATTCATCTATGTCTCCTGCTTCATCTACTGCCATATCAGGCAATTCTCTGTATTTTCTCTGACCTTCGAGGCCCAATGCATGTAGCAGTAGAAGTTTCTTCTTCTGTGCTGACAATCCATCTTGTTCTAGTGTTCTCATGTAATTTTTTCAGTATTCCCTCCATTCTGGCCATACTATGCTTGGTTGATCACGGCTAAGTAGAAAACTTGCAGGTGGGTGAACAGTTATCCCTTGCATGTCTTGATATTCACCCAACTTCTTAGTACAAATTTCCTTTAGTGGTCCAATCACACTTTAAAATGCTCCACTTTATCAGTCTCATTGGGGCTGATTCACAGAACGTTTTCCCATGGGATTGCGCCATTATAAAACGCTTCTGTGAATCTGGCCCATTAAGTTCTTATAACAGTGGGATATGATGGTGGTGGAAAGATAAAACTTATTTTTTGGGCACTGAGATGAGGAAGAGTATGATCAATGATGATCTCCTTCAGTCGGTGTTGAGAAACCACTCTTTTCCAAAATGGTGTCACGTAAATTTACGTCTCTGCATCCTTTCCTCTAATGCTTTTAAGTATCAGCTGCTCGTGTGCACGCGCGCGCTTCCCAAGTGATCACATAATGAAAAAGAAATCACTTCTTTTCCGTCATACACTTTTGTTGCATTGCTGCGAATGTCGCCGCAATCCTGATTACAGGATTTCTTACCGTTGGCATGGAGTGAGTAGCCAAAGAACAGCACAAAGAGGTTTGCCTCTCCGGAGCCGACTGCTCTCGAATTTTCATTTGGGTTCCTTGCTGGGCTGCTAACCCTCGTCGCCTAATTGTAGCAGCTTCAATAAACTCTGAACAAAGGTTAGTTTGGCTTAACCTTGTTTATTTTATTTGAAGCCCAGCGCTCTCTCCACCATCCATCCTCTCCTCTCTCAGCACTCCCTCAACTGACACACATTGGGCCTCATTACGACCCTGGCGCTAAACCATGGTGCTTTTAGCACCATGGTCCATGCCGGGGTCCGCCATGTTGAATGGCGGAATTACCGCCCCATTCCAAGGTTGGCGGGGCGGTAATTCCCCATTCAACATGGCCCCTTCCCCATTCCCATTTTTGGCCCATAGGGCTCAATGGGAATGGGGAAGGCGCTAATTACGGCACCGTAAATTACGGTGCCGTAATTAGCTCGTAGGTCCCTCTGCGGGTTGGTTTTTTAATGCGATAAAGTGCAACCCGCAAAGGGACCTCGTAATCAGGCGTTAAGGGTTTAATGGCGCCGACACCTTTTACTGCGCCGTTAACCCCTTAACGCCTGGGTTGTAATGAGGCCCATCGCATCCATTCTAACCCAAACATTCCATACACACTGGAGAGAGAGCGCCAGGTAATCATCAGCACGTAATAACGCGAGCACAGGCACGTGCTCACAAAAATACAATAACCTTTTGTTTGCTTTTTTTTCTAAATGATCTGTTAAGGCAATTATTTGGGCCTCTTACGATTTCAGCACTGTGGGTAAAATGCAGAGGTATTACCGGATACCGCTGCATTACTGCACCGCCTAACTATGAGTTTGGCCTAAAGGTGGTGAGTTAACCTCCAGCAAGGAGCTGGAGGCCAATCCGCAAACTTTCTGCCAAATTTCGGTGGATTAATCGCAGCGGAATAGTGCTGCGATAATTCCCCCCTGCATAGAGTCCTATGGACCAAACAAAGGGGGGACTTACACTGCCACCACCACTTGTAATCGGGTGGTAGTACCGTCAGACAAAGTGGTGGTAACAATAATATAGTTTGGTGGTATCTGGGTGGATTTACTGCCCAGATGCCACCAAACTCGTAATATCTTTAAAAAGATTAAGAGTTGCCAAAACAATGCAAGTGTGCGTACCACTACAAATAATAGCCCCCCCAGTCTTCTGCTGTACAAGTACTATAATGAGTCACAAATCGCCCAAAATGCGTGAATCTCAGGTTGGTGATCATTGGACAGGAGATCACAAGATGCTGTAGTGATTCTATTGTTGTCAACTCTTCACAGAATCGACAAGTACTTGCACTATGGTCCAGTTTCTAGCGCGGGCCTTCTACCTCCTTTGTGGGGTAAATATTCAGGAGCACTTTTATGAACTGGGGTCACCAACTAGAATTTGAGAAGAGTTTAAAATAATTTGGTAGAACATTCAAAGATTTTGTTTCCTGGTTAAAATGATAAAACAGCGTATACTGTCCTTCCACCGTAATTTCTTCTTCACTGCGGCAGGGTTCTCAGTAAGCAATTCCTCGTTGGTATCCACACTGGCAATAATCTTCAGGCAACACTCTTCCCAATCCAAGGAAGGTGAGATTGGTGTCTGTTATTGTGGTATTAGTGTTTTGTTTGGGAAGTGTTGTTGAGTTTTAAACAAGAACGTAACCCTATTGATTCAATTTGGTCAGTGTCAGCAAGGAGTATGGTATAGCTAATTAGTTATGTGTGTAGACCATGTATGTGTGTTTCACAATTAATTAGGTGTTTTGGTCAAGATAGAAATGTTGGAGTCAGATAACTCATAACTAAAGCCAAGCCAAATTTGACCCAGGCCTTCTGGTTTAGTTCTAAGAAACTTAAGCCAAGCTAGCAAAAGGCCCATACACCCCAGTATTCATAAGTGGCAACCTGCCTCTGTGCAACCATAGGGCTAGACCCAAACCTATTGCCCTACCACTCTACAATACAAAACACCAAACACATAGATGGTGACATGCCTGTCCAACTACACACAAAATAACATGTTATTGTTCTTGCTCCAAACCCTCCACAACACAAACACCATGCCTGGTTTGTTTACTGCACAATCTTTATAACACAATACCTATATATGGCATTCTGCTTTCCCACCCGCAAACACAGACCCTATAAGTGTTCTACTGACTCCCAAAATACGTATCTAACATCCTGATTCCCCATACCCTCAACATAAAAACACATACCTGATGTCTTTCGTCCTCTGCTCCTCAACACAAAACCCACATCGTTCACACTACCACCCCATGCTACATAACACAAAATCCCCATCACAATGTTGGTAAATATGGCACAGTGAGTTAAAATGATTTGCCCATGAGCACACACTTTAGATAAAAGGTGAAGCCCTGAAAAAGCCATGTCTTCTCAGCTGAATTTCATAAAAAAATATTTGTTAATGTATGGATTTAATAGCTTAAATATTGGCAGCATTGGTACAGTGTTAGATTTTTACCCATATAGTCACAAGGGGACACAGATATGCAGTGGGAGTTTTGAATCAGTGCATAAAAGAGGCACCCCCACTTCCTTTCTATGTATTCAGAATATAAACCCATCCTTTTAGATCTTAAAAATTCTGTAGCATGTTTGACACCCAACCTCCTTTACCTACCCGTCCCCTCCACCGTTTGCCTGTACCTGACACATGGGCTTCCCATTCCGCCGTGCTCCATTGTACAGCCTTTTCTCTCTTTGTTCTTTATCTTTCCCTGCCACCTTACCTCAATATCAGAAGGTGCTCTACCATGTTCCAAGGTCGTCCCTCTGTGCTCTCTAGTAAAGAGCACATGCTCAATCTACTGAAATAGAAAGCATTAACATAACCTCCATTGCTTTCTTCACTAAAATGATGAGTTGTGTGATAGCAGGGAAGAATGATTGGGAATGTAATTTGATGCCTTATTATTTAGATATGAATGATAATAAGTACATATGACAACGTATTTTCATTCTCCTGTTCCAATAAATAGCAAGGGAGCCTGGCCAAGTATTTTTGCTTTTTCCTCAAATTTAAAATCACCAACCCAGAGACAGCGTTGGAAAGTTATTGGAGCGGTGGAGACAAGGGAATACTATTAGGGTTGTTTCCTACAGTGTGTGCAACCCTTTCTTCCTCCCACGAAATAACCCCAGTGCCTCACCACCAACCTAAATGAGTGGTGCTGGGGGACAGCACCACTGAGTTGATGCAAAGCTTGGTTCTCAGCTGACAAACATTCTGGTTTGGGGCAAGGAATGTTCCAGGAGTACGAATCATGGTGCTAGAAAGACAAGGAAGAGAGAGAAATGCAAAGAGATAAAGGAATGCCCTGGAAAGGGATGAGGTATGGTACTAAACCTGCTGTGAACAATACTGCAGGCATATAGTGAAGCAATGTAGGGTAGACATTTTGCAGAACTAATGTGGAGTCAAATACTGGCATTCACAAGGTTGCACAGAGAGATTCACACATTTAGCATTCTATAAATGAGTGTGGTAGCCCCCCTGCCTCCCAGGGCAGCAAGCAAAAGCCCACAAAGAGCAGAGAATAGTAGGGTATGAAGGCAAATAGAGCAGCAGCTCATGTGACAAAAAAAGCAACAAGTGATGAAGGAAATGAGGGAGAATGGCCGTGTAGCACCTACAATGTTGGCCCAGAAAATGAGAACAGAACGGAACCAGGTGGAATGGTGTGAGTTGTCTATATCAGGAGCAGCTGCCATGAGATGAGTACAGTAGATGACTGCAGAGTAGATCCCTGGGACTAGAGAGGCTGCTCTGAGTTTTCCAGGATGGATGAGGTGGGACAGAAGGAGACATTGGAGGGGTCCAGTAGGTTATCAATATTACTTGCCTCTGGTTGCTTTGGGCTGGAGATTTAGGACATCTCTCTTGATGTGGCTTGATGATTCCTCCTGTATTCAAGGCCCAAAACGTCCTGTCAATGAATCTGCCTTCCTTGTTTCCCAGGAACATATGTACCTGAATTTCTGAGATCTCTGGCTTGCTGATAGCCGATGTACCTATGGATGGCCTGCTCCATGTAGAGAGCATACAGATGTCATACAGGTAATTGTAATTTCAGGGTAGGGAGTTTATAAACAGTTTGAGAGTCAACCTTGTGATGGTGATCTCAAAATCATTTACTGCTATCCAATTCCCAGCCTTCGATTAGCCTCATTATGCCTTAATTGTGCCTTCTTAAATGTTCTACAAAATATTTCTTCTGTATGTACCATTATTACAAGTAGGGCTTGATTAAGATCATCATAAGTTACAAGGCGCTCTTGATTTGAGGATCTGTTAGGTCTCTAATGCCATATGATAATGAGGGTATCAAGCTAGAAACCGCTTTCTCAAATAAGAAAATAAATAATGTTAAGAGCACCTCATATGCTAATTCTTCGACCATCACTGAGTTCTGTTTCTTTGAAAACACTGAAGAAGATTTGATAATATTTGTTAGTTTCCTTACACCTACAACCTGCCCTGGTGACGTATGCCTGGCTAGTGTTATTAAGAAGGGTCTTATTTGTCTTGCTGTCATTATTACTACAATTGTCAACTCCTCATGTCTTAACTCGTCAGCACCGGCTTCTTTCAAACATTTCTGGATCACTCCTATCTTAAAAAGCCAAACTTTGGATTCCATCGACGTGAGTAATTACCGCCCCATTATCAATGTTCCATTTTTGCTAAAGATTTTAGATAGAGCTGCATATTTGCAGTTCCAAAACCATATAGAAACGTGCACCTTACTGAGCTTCTCGCAATCTGGTTTCCGTGCAAAGCATGGCAAGGAGACAGTCATGCTTGATCTCAGAGCTAATTTGACAAGCATTGTGGACTCAGGACGTGCGGCTATCCTTGTGTTGCTCAACCTCTCAGCTGCATTTGATTTCATTAATCACGCGTTACTTCTCGAGAGACTGAAGAGCATAGCTAATTGTGTGGAACCTGCACTTGCTTGGCTCGCCTCTTTTCTGGGACACAGATCAGCCAGGGTGGCAATAGAGGGCTTCCAATCCCCTCCTGAAATACTAACTTGTGGCGTCACGCTGGGAGCCTCTCTTTCGCCAACCCTGTTTAATCTTAACATCTGCCCGCTTTTTGACCTCCTGGATGATCGTGGTATTAAATACACAAATAATGCCGATGATACCCAGGTGATCATGGAGCTGACTTGGGACTACGACAGGGATTCTCATACCATCGCTTTAGTCTATGATGTCATCCAAAAATGGATGAACACTAACTCACTTGCCTTAAACGACAGTAAGACATAGTTCATGCTAGTGGGTTCCAACCAACGATTGTCCATATTACGTCCTAGATATGGTCACTTCACCTTTGCAGTATGCGTTATTAAAACATGCCCTTGGGTAAAAACCCTTGGTGTATATCGAGATTCTAATCTTAATATGAAAAAACATGTTACTCATATAAAATCCACATGTGCTTACACCACCCAGCTCATCAGACAGATCAACCCATATCTGTCTGATGGCAATTTTGCATCCTTAGCAGCGGCACTTGTAAATTCCAAAATTGACTAATGTAATAGTCTCCTTGCTGGAACCACTAAAAGTAACTTGAAGACTCTTCAAACTGCTCAAAACAATGCTGTAAGAGCAGTATGTGGTCTTGCACGCAGGACTCATATCTCCCAGACCTAATGTTCTCGGCATTGGCTTCTGGTGAGACATCGGATTTCTCATTAATTTCTCTGACCTATAAATGTCTTCACCATCAAGCCCCTGTGCCTCTTACTATTAGAATTCATAGGAATCCTGTCATACGATCTCTTTGATCTAACGGACGCAATGCACTTTTTCAGCCTCGTCTTAAGGTTCAGTCTTTTGGAGGCACTATCTTTGATGTCCGTGCTCCTGGGGTTTGGAACTCATTGCCGCTTGAGTTAAGAAATATCTCAGATCTTTGCCATTTAAAAAAAGCCATTAAAACATACTTCTTAAATTCTTATGACTGCATAGGGATTGTGTCTCTCATTCTCTGCTTTCTTTGACCTTTGTATATTCTCAGATTGCCCTTTCTTTTACTCTTTGATTAAGTCTTCCTGTGCCCTGAGGCCTTTGGGTGTGTTGCGTATTATAAAAATGTATAATAATAATAATAATAATAATAATAATAATAATAATAATAATAATAATAATAATAATAATAATAATGGCCCTAATTAGAACGTCTTCTGTGTAGGAGACTACTCACAATTCTTGGCTAGTTTCTCATTGCTGGAAAAGGAGGTGGTGAGATATTCTCCTTCTCTATGTGGTTGTAATAAACCTGGGGGTGTACTGGGTCCATGTTATCCCATTCTTGTGTTTCTCAGTGCTTTCTGCAATTCAGTATGCCATTTCTCAGTGGCTGTCTGAGAGGGCACAAGTTGACACGGAATATTTTCCTGGGTGGATTGACTCATTGCAGCAGTGAGGCTCAGGTGATCTAGGTTTTCAAGGGCAGGGGGATGTTTAGATTTGAGGGACTGAGTGCATTCCCCTATTGGTTGATATCACTTGCATCCTCAAATCAAACCTTCTGCAAACATGTCAGGAAATAATTCCTGTGCATGGTCTGAGCCCTCTAGTTCATTGTCCTGAGCTATTCGCATTTAAGATGCCTCTGGGTTATAATCTTGGGAATGTCTTTGTCAATAGATGAGGCCTTAAGGGACAAACGTTGCAGGGCTAAGAATGGGGTTGACCAAGCTTGCATTCAACCTTAGAATGGGTATGAAGATCATTGTTCTACAGGATATAGGCACGGAAAGCTCCAACACTATATTAGGTTGTAATGTTTTCCATTGAGCAAAAGAAAAGAGTAATTGCTGCAAGGTCTAGAATTAATCTTAACCTCTGGCATCGCTCGCGGGATCCCCCCAGACCATCATTCTTTGGCTGCCAAGCCATTACAGAAAGGGGAAAGACCATATGCAAATCAGGCTTGATCCCACCCAAACAGGGGCAGTCCAACCTGAACTGCTGGTTCAGATCCATTCTGCATGAGACCACAAGCATCCCCAGACATGTTTCGGCTGCATTGGGTGTCATCATTAAGGAGTAGCTGGAATCTCTAGACCTATCAGACATGGGACCCACGTCTGGGCATACCCGTCCCACTCAGGGTGACTATAGCAAAACAAACTGGGTAGCAGCTGGAAGTGTTAGAATTAATCTTAACTTCTGGCATCGCTCTGGGCAACCCTCCAGACCATCGTTCTTTGCCTGCAAAGACGTTACAGAAAGGGGAAAGACCATATGCAAATCAGGCTTGGTCCCACCTCAAAAGAAGTAGCCCATCCCAAACGACTTGGTCACATCCCTTCTGAATTTAACCACGAGCATCCTCAGACATGTTTTAGCCTCATTGGTCATCATCAGTATCTAAAAGCTTTGGTCTCTAGGCCCAGCAGGCACAAGACCCACGTTGGGGCATACCCACAACATTCATGGTGGTCATAGCACAACAAAGGGGGTAACACCTGGAAGGTTTAGAATTAAACTTAACCACTGGCATGCTCTGAGCAACCCTCTAAGCCATTGCTCTTCACCTGGCAAGAAATTACAGTACGGTTAATAACCAAAAGCAAATTAGGCTTGGTACCACCTGAAAAGGGGTAGTCCAACCCAAACTGCTTGGTCACATCCCTTGTGCACGAGACCCCAAGCATCCTGAGAAATGTTTCACCCTTGTTGGGCACCATCTGTGAGTAGTAGTTAGAGTCTCTATGCCAAGCAGGCACAGGACCCATGTCTGGGCATACCCGTCCCACTCGGGATACCTATAGCAAAATAAAAGCGTCAATGGCTGGAAGGTTTAGAAATAATGTTTACCTCAGGCATCACTCTGGCAATCCTTCAATCCATCATTCTTCACCTGCCAAGCCATTACAGAAAGGGGAAAGCCCATATGCAAATCAGGCGTGGTCCCACCCCAAAAGGTATAGTACAGCCCAATCTGCTTACTCTAATCCATTCTGCATGAGACCACAAGCATACCCAGACATGTTTTGGCTGATGTATGTCATCGGTGAGAAGTTGCTTGGTTCTCTAGGCCCAACAGGCACTGGACCCACGCCTGGGCATGCCCGTCTCACTCAGGGTGAACATAAAATGTGCACAGGTGTGGGTTCCTTGCTCGCCCACCATAGGGAACTAAGCTGCACCTCACCGATGAGGCTTAACAAGGCTGAAACATGTCTAGGGACACTTGTGTTTCCATGCAGATGGGACCTGGCCTAACAGTTTGGGCTGGACTGCTCCCATTGGTGGCACTACCAGACTGGTTTGCATATAACTGGACCCCTTTTGCAATCGAGCAGATTGGTTCAAATACAGTAGTGTGGAATGTTGCCCACAGCAGTGCCAGTGGTTCGGTTTTTTCAAAATATTGCACCCATCACTTTTTTGGTGATAGTTGTTGTCCCTGTGTGAGAGAGGGTATACCCAGACATGGATCCCTTGCTCACTGCCCATAGGCAAACAAGCTGCACCTCACTGATGAGTCCCAACAATGCTGAAACATGGCTGGGGTTGCTTCTGTTTCTGCTTGGCAGTGTCTGACTTATTTTCATATAGCGGGACCCCTTTTGCAATAGCTCCGTTGTGCTAAAGTACAGTGGTGTGGAAGATTGCCCAGAGCAGTGCCAGCAGTTAAGATTTATTAAAAACCTCCCATCCATCACTTTTTTGTTTAGCGTTTGCCACCCTGTGTGAGAGAAGGTATGCCCAGATGTGGGCTCCTTGCTCGCTCTGCCATAGGGAACCAAGTTGCACCCCACTGAAGTGGCCCAACAAGGCTGAAACATGTCTGGGGTTGCTTGTGTTTCCATGCAGAGAGAACTCGGCCAAGCAGTTTGGGCTCAGCTGCGCCTATTGGTGGCAATACCTGACTTATTTGCATATGGCTGGACCCCTTTTGCAATGGTGTTGATGGGTCGAAAAACAGTGGTGTGGATGGTTGTTCAGAGCAGTGCCAGTGGTTGAGATTTATTCAAAACCAGCCACCCATCCCCTTTTTGGTTATAGTTGTTATCCCTGTGTGAGAGAGGGTATGCCCAGACATGGATCCCCTGCTCGCTGCCCCATAGGCAAACAAGCTGCACCTCACTGATGAGTCCCAACAATGCGAAACATGTCTGGGGTTGCTTGTTTTTCCATGCAGAGAGGACCCGGCCAAGCAGTTTGGACTCGGCTGAACCTATTGGTGGCAATACCTGAATGATTTGCATATGGCTGGACCCCTTTTGCAATGGTGTTGATGGGTCAAAAAACAGTGGTGTGGAAGGTTGCTCAGAGCAGTGGTTCAGATTCATTCAAAGCCAACCACCCATCACCTTTTTGATTTTAGGCATTGATCCATATCTGTTGCTAAGCAAAGATTGGGGCTCATTTTCGGCTGTGTATAAGGACTGTACCAGGAATTACCATTCTAAAAGCTTGTGTAAGTCTTTTCTGCAAATGATTACCACCATGGCCCATTTTCAATAATTTTGTATGGTGGAGAGTAGAGGTGGAACACAATTTGTGTTTCTGCCGCTCCCTTCCTCTCCACCATACAAATGCTAACAGCATTTGTGCTGACATGCATGTTCATTCCAGCACAAATGCTGTGAATACCTATTGGGTTCATTCTGCTTTTTATGCCAGCAAACAACTGACAGACCCCATTGGGATCAATTGTAAATGCTGCCTGCCTCGAGCACATGGCAGGCAACGTTTACTCAGTTAGCACAGTGCAGTGCAAAGTGCAGGGCACAACGGCATAAACGCTTGTATACCACCTTTTGACATGCACTTTTTCCCTCTGTTGTGCAAATGTCCAGCATTTGTTGGCAGGGAACCGCCTACGTAAATGTGTTCCATTGTGTTCAACCAATCATTTATTTGAATATAGCCTCAGGGTGAGATTGGTTAGATGCCGCCAGGGCCTAAGGTAAATGACTATAAAACAAAAAATGGAACAGCTTTGGAAAATATGTGAGGAATGGGCCAACACAAAGTGAGAGGACTGAGGTTTTACAGGCCTTAAATGGGGTGTTTGAATCTAAAAGAAATTGAAAGATATCCTTAATCAGTCCTTGTCACTCCAAAGATTCTCTAAGCTATCCAAATAAATGTTCCAAAGAGACAGCCAACCAAATGTTCCAAAAAGTAGACTTAAGCAGACCTACTAGAACCCAGCCTCACTCTCGACTAAGCAACATGTCTGCCCAATAGATATTCCACAATCTATCACTGCAATGTCAAGCCCTATACAACAGAATATTCCAAAAAAGCATAGTCTCTCAGCCTCTCTCCCTCATGAGTACTCACAACATTTAGGGGTGCTCTTAGTGGATTGGCTCGCTCCCAACTTTCTGGGTCCTTCTCACCAGGCTGCTGTCAGAGGTCCCTGGTATATCCTGGTGTCCTCTGCACCAGATCTGGCTGTTATAAGTTACATATTTCTCCTTAAGGCTTTCTCCAGTGAAATAGTTCTCTCTTGGCTGGTGGTTTAGAATTTCTGGAGTTTTAGTGATATCTCACATGGAAAAAAAAGATTTGCTCTCTGGCATTGGTTGATGGGATAATAAGCATTTGGACCTACCATCATTACAATATTAACTCTGGGTGAGGCCATCTTGGTTTTTTTCTCTATGCTGGTCAGTGTATCTGATCATCTCCTTGATTGAACAATAAGCATTCAGAGACGAACTTGGATTTCAGCACCACTTTTGGGATAAGTGAGCCCGGGGTGCTTGTCTGCTTGATCCTTTACTCTTGTCCAGTTTCAAGTTCCTATGCCAGCTAGAAACAGATGAGGCAACTCCTCGATCTCTAGAGACACAAGTCCCACAGGGTATCTGGTGCTTGTAGCCCTCTTTATGCCCCTTCTTCATCTAGGTTGTTTGCATCAGTAGAATGCTACCTCAGTATTGGGAAAGAGCAAAGCCCAGTGAATGGTAGTCATCTACCCTGTGTGGCTCACACAAGGCATCAGCCTGACCATCCCAGCCCCGAGTGAAATGGTTTTCTCATAGAAATTATGTGAGTCCCTCTGACTCACCACAATGTACATATTATATATCTATTTTCCCTATCCAGAATGGAAACTTCATTCATCAGGCTGCAAAATAATGTCACCATCAAACACCTCTCAGTTTTGCAATTGTACTTACAAGACCCAAATTCATACAAAAACAGAAATCAAAACTGTATGACAATGTCACCTGCAATTTTATTTTATTTTTGTATTTAAAGCGCAGACCTAGCTTGAGAACAGTGGAGTCCTGTACAGGCCAACTGTTGGACTGGCATTTTTCAAAAGTAGGGCAGCATTGTGAGTTGCAGTCTGTGCATACATTTGGATTAGTCCATGGTTGTGTGTCACATTTTGATGAATTTGCTAAATTGGAGAATTGTGGGGCATTCTGAGCCAATACTGGGATAGAATTCCTGAGGGTAGTTAACTGACGAGACAAGGATTGGTTGTGGGTCCTCTCTCTCTGGACTAGTTGTGATTCAAGCCATTTGGTTGATTTGCTGCATGTGGAGAGTGAGCCACCAGACATGTAGAGTTTACCGGCCAGGTACACTGGTGTGCTACTTGTGACTGCCTTCTAGATGATACACCAGACTTGAACAGTATGCTGACCTGGAGATGAG
The DNA here is from genome assembly GCF_040938575.1 of Ambystoma mexicanum. Classification (NCBI taxonomy): domain Eukaryota; kingdom Metazoa; phylum Chordata; class Amphibia; order Caudata; family Ambystomatidae; genus Ambystoma; species Ambystoma mexicanum. The sequence continues at coordinate 146,455,395 of NC_090933.1, forward strand.
GTTAATGGAGTTTACCTTGGATCCGTTGGATTCGGTCATGTTTTAGTGCACCTGTAATAAGACGTGCTGCAGCATGGCGGACTGCTTTTATGTGAGCCAAATTAATGGCTGGGCAACCTGTCAGGAGAGCATTTATCCCATCAATATCTGAGACCACAAGTCCAGTAGTTCTGGAATGGGATGAAGGGTTTGGTGCTGCAAAGGGTGGTGATTTGGAGCCAAGTCAATTGGTCCTTCTTGGCAATGTTTTTCTGGATGGACGAACTGCTGTCAATGGTGAAACCTAAGGATTTTGCTGAATCCGAGAGTTATGGATCAAATCCTTATAGGCGCATATCATTGAGCCATTATTGGAAAAGTTGTTGATAGCAGGCAGATCAATGGCAATACTTTTGATTTTGGATGGGTTAAGTTGGAGGTAGGCAGTCGACATCCAGGACTCGAAGATGGCAAGGAAATTGTAGAGACGACATCTGTTCTTCAGTGGACCATGATGTGGAAGGTTAGGCCATGAATGTGTGTTGTTTCAAAGGTGAATGTATGATATAATTGGTTGCAAGCGTTTGATCGACTTTTTCAACAAGCGAGTCACAGTCCTAGTGTGCTTCACTAACGTCAGACCATGTGAGGTGGATGTTTCAGAGGTTTTACCTGGCTTCTTAAACTGGGAAGGTCTTGCATGATCTGAAGGACTATTTGCTGTCTTTCCAATGGCTGTGATTCACTAGGGCGGTGTGACTAATGTCAAAGGGAATTATCAGGTCGTCAAACTATGAGCATGACTAGAGAGCTATGATGGAGTGTGTGTACAGTGTTGATGATTAGGGCAAGGATATAATATTGCCTGGGTATTGAGTGTATAATGTACTGTGTTAGGTTTAATGTGTTGAGAAGGCAGGGGAGACCTTCCTTCAGGTACTTGTTTGTTGGTTTCCCAGAAATGTTAATGTGACAGTGGAAGATATTGGCGTGAGTGAGAGACTTTGTGGTGATCAAGTACGTGGAGTCTACAATGAAAGAATAGTTGTGCTTGGGCAGTCGTTACATGATATTGAAGCTGATTAAGACCTTTTGCTGAAAGTGCATGTATTAGCAGAGTAAATCGAAAGAGAAAATGGTGGGGAAATACATTTGGGTTTAGGTCCATTATCATTTGTGAATGATGGGTAAGCCTTGCCCTTCTTGTGTGGATGGTCTCTTAATAGAATGCCATAGCCATTGGGGATGAACACATCTCAGAAGTGGGTGGAAGTGAGTGTCGTACAGACCACAGCTATGAAGATGGTGGTTATGTTGTGTCTGGTGTTGATGTTGGTGATACATGCTGTCTGGTTAGTTGCTGAGTGGATGTTTGGGAACATTACTCCTCATGTAATAGTGGATGTTACACAGCATATAGGGTAGATGGTGATGTGTATGAGGTAATAGTGATGAAATGTCCATGAAGTTGCCTATGATGAGTGTTGTTGTTGGCAATGAGTGTAGAAGGTGTGCCTGGGCTGGAGAGAGGCAGAGGTGTTGAACAATCAATTATAGGGAGCTTACTTGATGTTTAAGGAGCATGGGATCTGGTTGTGGATCCTACTGGCTCAAACCGGTTCACACAGGAATTGTCCTTACCTACATCTGGAATTCCATTTGGAGGCCTGGCCGACAGATGTCCAGTGATCTAACAATTTAGAGAAGAAAGAAAGGGGAATGGTGAATAGGTGGATATGGCATCTGTGTTGTGATTGACAGTCACCTTTACCAGCTGACCATCTGTGCAAAGCCCCTTAAGCTCCACAACAACAGAAACATCTCCCTCTTAGAGTATGTAGCAATGATTTGAAAAAAAGAAACAGGATCAACTTTCACTCTTAAGGACAATGAAGTCCATCACCTAAGCAAAATATTTCAGATCTGCGGTCTATGCATTGGTCTTCTCCCACCTGGATGGTGCCAATGTCTGCTTAGAAGGCCTTTTGATTACCACCCTGGCACCTGTGAAATGTGCCCCATGTGCTGCAGCATTTGACTTCTAAGGACTTTGCATATCATACCACATCACCACCCCCTCAATGAACAACTACTAACCCCACCTAAAATGCATGCTACCTTCAAATCTACCTGCTGCATCTATAAGCCTGTCTTCCGCAACTCCCTGTGCTTCCTCACATATAACATCTTCATCTCTTGAGTCCTCCAATGCACCAAAAGCAAGGTCACGTGACGCTGAACTCCGTGAACTCCTCAATTTTTAGCTGCCCACTCGCTTTTATTGATCACTTTCGAACTTCCATGTACATGCACCAATTCATATAACCTAGAAAGTGCTCCCTTGCGTCCTAAAGCAAGGTCCTCCATCAACAAATACAAAAATAAATATATATCCAACAAAAATGCATAACATGCCAATGCCCACATCACCCTCCTGAACCACCCAACAACCAAAAAATGTACAGGAATAAACTGCCTTCATGTACAATCAACACTGCACCCCGAGGTGTGCCTGAACAAAACATACCAAGATGTCAAGACACTCAAATGCTGCTGGAATATAGACACATTTGTCACATATCGCAGCACGCACTGTATCACATGGGTGCCCTACGTGCTGGGAAATATACAGAAATCACCCTTTAATATTGCACAGTAATGCCACAGAAAAGAGCCAACATAAACACTATTCAATGGGAATTAACACAAACAGTGCTTCAGACGCAACTCAGCAGAGAACATGCAAGAAAAACAAACAGCCAAGACATATGACAATGTGGGGCACCATATCACACCCATTACGACAAAACATACAAAACAACTCAGAAAAACATAAGAATACATCACAAATAACGCTTTGTAAACTTTTCCAATGGCATTCTTTGAGAAACACCACAAGGCCACGAATATAAAGTCAATCCTGATCAAACATGTGGCTTCTACTGCACATTTGACGTGCCCAAGGCAAATATTCATATATCATCTACACCATTGTCATGTACAAACTATATGCTACTACCAAACACATGTGCATGCCACAGAACAGCATGCAGTATCACCATTTTGGATCTGCAGACCAACAGCTGCATAGGCCCATCATATTCACAAGGACAACCCCACAAACTAAACTGTATGTGACTCAGCTACAAGCCCTTCAAATCATGTCATCCGCACCCTGCCACAAGGCACATGCAGATCGCCTGAGTCATTGCACCTTAATAGAAACTAAAACATGCAGACGACAACCCACAGTGACTAGATCACAGGAGGCATGCCATGGACCATACCGTGAGGCCTGAATGATAGATATATAGCCACCAACACAGATGTGAAATAGAGGAGCCCTGACAAGGAACTAGTTAAAAGTCACACAAAAACACACTTTAGGAAGATGCAAATGCACACCTTCATGGAAGCAGACATAGCTGGATGGATACATGCTTGAAGGCAACACATCAACGGGCACCATGACCAACAGCTAAATACTGACTACATAGGACAAAGTCCATGTTGTTACAAAACGTATAGCAAAGATTCACATACTCATGCTGAGGCAAAGCAATGACATCACAAAATGTGCTGTTATCCCCAACAAACTGCAATGGAGACCTATATGTTGCAGAAAATGCAGTGTGTCCTCTTCATGGAAATGTGTATGATAGCAAGATCAATGAGAGCCCCATGCAACCATGGCCACAAGAGTCAATACCCAAGTCCTACAGGTACATCAGGTAGTAAAACATACATTATTAAATGTTATAATTGTGTCGATCAGACGCACAATCTTCTTACTCCACACAGATGTCTATTGACTGTGAACAGTGCATGGGGTACATGATTTGATATGTGGATCATAGACTGTGAGCACCAAATGAGAAGGGTCTCAACACCTAAACATCGCCGTCAACACATGGAACAAATGAGTGCAGTCTAAATCGTGGGGGAATATGGACATCTCAGAGAATGTTCACTGTTGCACTCAGGAGGTGAAGAGGAGCGGCAACAAATTCACATGCTATGCAACCCTGCAGAAAACCCAGCAACAGGCATATTAAGGATGCAAATCAAAGAGCTGTGTACATAGCAAAAGCACCTGATGATGGCATAGGACCTTACATAAAAGCCTACGTTTGGGCTGAGCTATGCATTTGACACACATAGGCCCTCATTATGAGTGTGCCGGTCTTGGAAAAATAACGGTCAAACAGCCGGTAATAGAAGATCCAGCATTTTCCTGGACCAGCACATTCCCGGACCAGCACACTCCAAGTTTGCCGGTATTGGCAGTGGTAGCATCAGCGGTTCCCGTCAGACCCATAATGAGGACCATAGTTTGTGTCATTCATATCTGGGATAACTGTGAACATGTCACCTGCTAACAATGCTCAATCTCTTCTAAAAACAATGGCAATGCTACCTGATACATACATACATAGTACCATGTACTAAGGACTCATGGCCTACAGGATTATGTCAATTGCCTGATTGAACCGGAGAGTATTTCTTTCTATCCATGTCATACTCATACCACAGACTATGTAACAGGAAGAGGGTCATGCAAACACACTTAGACAGTGTCAGTAACACACTAAGACATATATTCCAGAGCATGCAACCACATTCACCACATGGTTTAATAACAACACAACATCATGGATTGACAGGGAATATATAAACATACTATAACGAATCAACTTCCGGGGCATCAGTGGTCCAGATATGAATAACGGTTTCTAAACCATCAATCAGCCCCACACCTCTAGTACACCAGAAGGGATCTGAACAGATTGGAAACACAAGCAAATTATAAATCTCCTTGTCCAATTTTGGTAACGTAGATGGAATGGCAGACTTATCTCCACAAGGTCATGGATCGTTGGTTAGTTGCAACACAGCGAAAATACAATTATTACCCAATGATAAAAAGGACTGTCCAGTCAAGGTTGTATAAAAATATCTAATGTATTATTATCGCAACAGAAAGTTCTAGCACAGTACAAAATACAACTCAACCCCGTAAAGGAGGACAGATAGTTTCAAGAAGGAAAGGGGATGCTCTCTGGATACTGACAGGAGCTTAGTTGGTGAAGTAATGAATGTCAATAGTTCAAGGATACATGGTTTCAGCAAAAAGGCAGCAATGGGTCATACAATGTCAGTAGGGGCCTTTGGAGAAGGGCCAGGGGGACAGAACTACAATGTACCTTGTGCCTGTAGAAGTTCTTGCTGCTCAACAGGGTCTGTTCTGAAGAATCTATGCAGTCCGAATCAAACAGTGATTATCAAAAAAAACAAATGTAGTCTGAACAGAAATCAAATGTTCTGACAAAGATCTACAATAAAGAACAAAAAATAAATTGTAGAATGGCATACAATGTTTTAACATTCTGTAGAAGGGTTCTTTATAACGCCCTAGACGTATTTATGCTGTAATTTTTGTCTTTGGTTTTAATAAGCAATTTTTTGAAAACATTAGTTCGGTAGGAATAGCATGTGTAGGCTTCAGCAAGTATGTTTCAATGTCACCAAAATAACGTGATCACGTAACACGGTTATGTATACAAGGTGAACTAACATTGTGGCCATTTTGAAAATGAAAGTTATTCTTTTCTCGCTTTTCCATGCACATTTGGTGGGAGTAAGAACATACTGCAAAACTGGGTACCTCTCTCACTAACCATCCTTTAGCTGCATGAACAAGGTAAGAGGAACGGTACCCGTTTTTATTGGATCTTTAAGATGTTTCATAATATGTTGTTAAGCAAACAAGACAGTTGTGTGGCTTAATAATCCATGTTTGGACTCATTGAAGCACCCTATTGCTTTTCACAGAATCAAAGGTAAGACAGATATCTAAAAACAAGATAACCTCGAATTAAGGGCAACATTTTCTCACCCCTCAGCTGAAATATAAGGTCATAATTACTGATATAGAAAGGTATCGTTCATTATGCAATGATTATTTATTTAATTCATTGCAACCAAATACTATTTATCTTTTTAGTTTCATAGATTTGAAGTAAGTTGGTGACTAGGCTCCTCTTCAGAATAATCCATGAAGGATGCTATTTAGTGGTATGAAGATTGTTGCCCTAACAGACATTAAATTATACAAAAGAAAGTCAAAGCAGGCCTGTGGTTAATCATTTTTGTCACTATACATCTGTAGAATTCCCAAGCAGTTGCAGCAGTGAGGGACAGAAAGATTCAGGGTTACAGATTGCATAGATCTGAATGTGTAAAGACAAATAAATCACACAAAAATGGCTTTTGCTATTTGGGGATAGAATGTTTGTAGAAGTTTTATTTTGTTTTAAATAATAGGAATCACTTCAGATGTAATTGTATAGCACTAATGATTTACTTTTGTATACATTTCAAATGCATTTAATGCATTTTTACATGGTTTTAAAAATTCTATATTTTTGTAACACATATTGATTGCTAAATGCTGAATTTGTATATTGAAATGCATGCCATTGATGAATAGAGAAATTCAAAATGAGATTCTTAGATGTTTTCTTGTCATCCCCAAGCAGTGGGGGATTAATAATTACTTGAGTCGCCCCTTGGTTATTAATTTAGCTATTTTCATAGAAACCCTTCGCAAAGCCAAGAGCCATATTTGATTAATATGTTATGTCGATTTAATCCGCAAACCAATACAACCCAAGGGTTGTCTACAGGTGATCACGCGGCTCTGCAGGGAGGAGGACAGGGTTGGTTATGGAGGGAAGAATGATAGGATAGGTCCAGAACTAGGAGAAACTGGCATCTGTGTGTGTTGGCTTGCAGATGGTAGGTTGTGTGCACTGGCTTGTTGTATCCATATGGGGAAGATCCAATGCCTGGGGCATTTATGTGTGGCTGTTTGTGATGTTGGGTGTCTGTGTTTTATGTGTAGATTGGTGATGTTAGGGGTTTTCCAACTGGCTTGTTGTATCCATACGGGTAGGGTCCAATGCCTGGGATCTTTCTATGTCACTGTTTATGTTAGGGTGTCTATGCATGTTTTATGTGTAGGTTGGCAGGTGTTTAAGGTTGTAAGCACTGGCTTGTTGTGTCCGTATGGTTTAAGGTCCAGTGTCCGGATTTGCTTGTCGTATGTGTGTGTTGCTTGTGTTGGGTTTGTGTTAGGGTATGGTTTGGCTAGCCCAGTGGGCATGTATAGTGTTTGGGTGGTGTGTTTGAGCAGGTAGAGGTGGGTGGTTAGTCCTTTGGTTACTTGCTAAGTTCTTCTATGTGGCTAATCTAAACAGTCCTATCTGCTGTGACAAATGACTAACCTCCATATTCTTCTATCTTAGTCTGAAGCATAGTTAATCTGAGTTCTAATATAAGTGTGACACATGGCTAAACTTCCCAATTCTATCCAAGTTACGCATTGATTAAACTTCACAAATACAATCTAAGTGATACATGGCTAAATTTCAAATTTCATTATAGGTGTGACGCATGGCTAAACAACACACTTCTATCTAATTATGTGAATGAAAACCGCATGGAGAAAGCTTTGCATGCTGCATGTTTGGGTGCTTTTGTGACATGTGATGTGGTATTTGAGGTGGTAATATGGGATGGGCATAGGGATCCATTAGCCTTTTTTGATCCATGTAGTGCTGACTTTGTGAGGTACATTGTAGCAGCATTGCACCCTAAATGGAGAGTTTGGTGATATGAGTTGTGTGATCTTTTACAGTTGAGGATTCTCCACAGCAGGAGCAGGCTGCACAATCTAGCAGCACAAGTAGGCAAGCAGTGTCCAGTGAACATCCTCAATGCTTGCAGGTAATTGTGAGCAGGTCTGGTGACTCTTCCTCCTCAGAGGAAGTTGCTATCAATTTGGATGACATATTTGGGAAACTCCTGCTGGGCCTGAGCTCACCACCAAGGGAGAGGAGGGGGAGAAGGAAGAGTTCCTCCAGTTCATGTCTAAAGTTGGGTCAAATGGACAGACCCAGGCTAGGTTGCTCCTTGACTGATGAGAACATCACATAACATGGTACATCTGTTTGAGATAGCTGGAACGCTGGACACATTTGAGGAAAGGCACATATTTACCTTGATCTGGTGTATATATGGCTATGGGGACTAGATCATGATCAGCACCATTGGAACCAACCTCACTGCAGTCATCAGTGTTGGTAGGCACCACTAGATTACATACAGGGAGTCTCCCACATACTGTGGACTCACTGCAACAGAGCAGTCCATTGTCATCAGGCCTGCATAGTCCACACACATGTAGGGGCCCGTTTGCTAGCAGCACATCTGACTGGGAGGTGGATTTGATACATGCAAGTGACTTAAAACAACAGATCCTGGAGGATTTGTTTGGGAAATTCATCATGAGGTAGAAGTGGACATTTGGTAGCTTTGCCAGGAGTTGTGTGCTGCATTGATGGAGGATGTGAATCAGGTTATGATGGCATTGAGTGAGGGCTTGCACCAAGACATGGTTGCCATTGGTTTGTTTTGCATGCCTCTCTCCCCCTCATTGCTCTGGCAATAGAAGATCAGGCTGCTTTGAAACAGTTTGGGTTGAATGGGCTCCCAGACCGTAATGCTGCGATGGAAGAAGAGAGCAAGTTGAAGGACACATGATGCCTCTCCTTGATTCCGTTACATTTGGAATTAATGCAATTATTTGGACCCTCCCCTGTTGTCATGTCAAACTTGATGGTGCGGTTTGGGATGTCTGCTGCTGTGATATTTTCTTCTTTAGTTTGCTATGTCTCTCTGTGTTATTTTACACTACTCTTACTTTTTCAGGTGTGTCTGGTTTTCATTGTTTCCTTTCCCAAATATCAGTCATGCATTTATGGAGCTCCTTGGAAGTGCTACTTTCCATTGCACAGACAGAGGAAGTAAAAAACATTTCCATCTGGCTGAATAGTCAAAATTGATCAGGATTGGTCATAAGAGCATCAGTGGATGCTGATGAGATGTAAGTTGATCTTCTCAATCGTTTCAAGGAATCTGTTTCTCTGAAAGTCTGTAAAGTCTCTGAATTGTCCATATCTGATGGCACAAGGGAAGCAAGGGGCATGGGAGACAGAGGGGGCACACACATAGATTTAGATTTTGAATTTGTGAATGTCAGATGGCTCTGGGGAACTACAAGGACTGCAGGCTGGTGTGACTGCAAATGCCTTGCCATGCCAGAGGTAACTGCTTGTAGGCAAAGGGTCCACAGGACCAGTACAAGTTGGGAAGGGCTGCTGTACTTCCAGCCAGATCAGCGATTCGAAGCTTGAGGCTGCCGTTTTGGTTCGTGCTGGCAATTATCATGCCATTGCCCTTAGTCATGTTAAAAAGTTCACATACTTTTTCCATACACTTCCACATACTTGGTTTATTTGTGCCACCCCTTCTTCAGGAAGTCGCACCAATCCTCCTTCTCTGCAGCTCTTCAACCCTTGCTCCCATTTATTGTTTACGATGATTAGTACTTCAAGATTGAACTGTATTCTTTGCATGCAACAAACATCCTTCTGTTTCTCCCCATAGGATAGTAAACATTTGTCTTCAACTAGAAAGATAGAATCTGCTTCAGATTGCCTCTGAAACTGCCCTCTGACCCTCCATAAGGCTATGCGCACTATTCACCATGCCTCTGTTACCTCTACGTTTTTGGGAATAAATAATCTAGGGACAACAGAAGCATGGGGGGTGAGAGAGCAAATATAACATGACTGTGTCACTCTCTATCTCCCCCCACCCTCTTCATATATTGATACCACAAATGATCTAATGCAAAACCATGTGCAGCATTTAGTGTTTCAAAATTGACATCATCATCATTATTTACAAAATGTATTTCAAGGTCTTCTTGTACTCTAATAATTTGTCTGCCGTATCCATAGCACTTTGCATTCCTACCATTGAGACCATATACCACAGAAATCAAGAGAGAAATAGATCTACACATCCTCATACACATTTATAAATGCATTGTTTTGTTTTACAGTCTGCATAAAAATTCTCGATATCTGTGCGCTCCCTCCCCCTTTTACTGGCATGAACTGCGTCTCCTTAGGGCACAGTTATCTGTTTTGGATTGCTCTTCCACAGGTGTCAGTGGTGGGACTCTGGTGTCCCTTCGTGTGTCATGGATGTTGATCCAAGTTTTGTTTCCCTCCACTTTGACTGCAGTCGGTGTGCAAAATCACTTTCTGAGACCCATGGAAATGCTGTTCATTCCAGCAGTGCACAAAGGAATGCACACAGAAAGAGTCCCCGGAGAGTAGCAATGGTTGCTGTCGATCTTCTTGTTCTTTGCTGTCTTTTCCTATTGCTTGCTGATGTGATGCTGTAACATGTGAAGACACAATCTTAATGCACTTAGTTGAAGCCTGAAGATATTCCCCAAACTCTTTTCCAAGAATCTCTGCTGACTTATGTGCATCTGAACCAGTGTGTAAAGTTGAGAGTGTTATGTACAATATATGCCCCGTCACCATCTTAAGAGGACTGAGGTGGTAATCTTTCCCTGGCTTATTTTGTAGCTAAAACAGGGCCAATGGAAGACAGTACAACCAACTTCTTTGCAATTGACTACATAATTTAGACAACTGCATTTTTAGAAAACCATTAAGTCTTTCATTGACTTGTAGGTGATACACCGAGCACAACCTGTGCTTGATCCCTAGAAGGGATGTAATCTCAGCAAATAATGTATTAAAAAATGGGTCCTATTTTCTGATCACAGGACTTCACACATTCCCACCATGGAAATACCTCCCTCACCAAAAATGTATCTGACAATTTTGCATCAGGGTGCATGCAGGGACCACTCTCAAGCCATCGGTAAAATGGACATACACTTAAAATCAAATACCTGAAATTATTACACTTCTGTATCATATCGACAAAGTCAATGTGGAGTTCTTTGAAAGGTCCTGAAGGCCGGTGTCGGGGGGAAATTCTGCCGGGGTCGGCCGGGCCGTCCGCAGACCTCCGGGCAGGGAGGCCCCAACTCCTCCCGTATATCCCAGACGAGATAGAGTTTACGACACACACAAGAAGCAAGGTGACTCTGCTGTTTATTAAACAAAAACGGCAGGGATGGGTCAAGGAGCGTACGCGTCCGTCCTGACACACACACAATCGTGGGCTCGCAGGCCCTTTTTACTTTAGTGTGACGCGCTACTCGCGTCATCTCAAAAGTTTAGCAAAAAACCTATCTCCACTCTGGATTGGTTGCTCGAGTGGTAGGGTTAGTATAGCATACGTATAGAGAACAATATTAGTGGGTAAGGTGAGTCAGGTGATATATCTGGGTTGTCCCTACAATTAGATACATGAGAATTGTTACATGAAGACTACTAATGATTGGTCAATGCTAATGGCGTCAGTGATAAGAGCCCCATGTTCTGATTGGTGCGTTCGCGAGCCTCCCAGTCTGGGACCATCGCTGTTCCCAGCTCGCGGTGCACCTGTCATTTGCAACAATGTTTCACTATGAGTACGTGCAGACAATGTGAAGACTTATTCATGAGCTGGAAGGCCGACTACTCCCTCTGTCGCAGATGCCCATTGAGCCTTTCAAGAGTATCTGCCTGTGTCTCGTACTGAGGGATCCAGACGCCTTCTTTCTCCTGTACTTGGCATCCTGTCAGGTTCGGCTTGGTCACGTGAGGTGGGACCATGTTTGAGGCAGACTTTACACCATTAATATTGTTTTTCTACTGTGCGCTTGGTTTGATTTTGCAGGTGTGACTTTAACGTTGGTGTGCGGCGTGCGAGGGTGCCCTCGATGGTCTGCTTTCGGAATGTGGGTTTGCAACATTACGACCTTGGCTGTCTGCTCTCGCCGGGCTCATTTTGCAGGATCAGCAACTACTTAGGCCTGGTGTACAGGTAGAACCATTTGGTGCACAGGCGCTTTAGGTTATAGTAACATATTGTCTTATGACCAGTATCATGTCTTCGTTATATTTCTCATTATGGCACCTGGGTTTAGGAAAAGCGTAAGCAAGCTCTTTAGATGAGTTCATGATGCGTCTTGCGTTTCTGCATTTTAAGAGCCTATATGAAAAATAATAAAGATGCACGTCCGTGAGTATGTCTGTCGCCTACGTCATAGCACTGAGTATATTCTTCGTGTAGATTGGTGCGGGAGTGTCCAGCGTGTATATTTGCACAGGTGCGCTGATCGTTGACTAGGTCGTCATGGCATCTCTAACGACGTGTTGGCTTTAGTCTAGTTGATCCGTGCCGCAGGTGTCAGCCTGGGCAGGTCGTGCTGTCGGGCAGGCAGATGGACACATCCGTATGTTCCTGTACCAGGGTATTTGGTCGTCTGGTAGATGGGCAAACTCTTCTCGTGGCGGGTGCCTGGGCCGTGATCCTTTAGGCAAGGCGCGAGAGGGTAGGGACGGGAGTCTGTTTTTCCATTCTCCCACTTCAGTCCCCCCTCTGGTCGACTTGTCGACCGCAAACATATCTTTTTCGTTATCACCTCTCACTCTCCATATTTTAGGTATCCCTCCTAGATGTCCATAGTGGTTAACATGATCTTCAAATGACCAGTACATATATTCACAGGTTCCTCCAGGAGTACAGTATACCCATTTTCCTATGTAACACCTGGGGTTTCTTGGGTTTTCGATCTTCACTGAGGGTGGGTCCAGATGGTTAGTGATGATCTGGTTTCGCAGCTTCTCCCTTTCCTGTATTATTATGCCTGCGTGTTGGCCGTCATCTGCTGGCATCAAGGGGTGCATACCAACCATTTCAAGCAACTCGTCAGTGGTGCGTGCCTTCCGGGCCTTCCAAAATCTTATTATGACCAGTGTAGCTCCAGCCAAAATAGTACAACCAACTATAATTTTCAGTCCATCTGACAGCCAAGATGGCATCCATGACCATAATAGTGAAAACCAGCTCTCATCCTTTTTTACACCGTTGCTTTCATCCATCATTTTGGAGTGCATCTGGGCCAATTGTGAAACTGCTTCTGTCAGTGTGCCGTTGTCAGCATCGTTGGCAGGAATGAACGTGCAGCATGATTGTCCTATCTTTGCGCATACTCCTCCTTCCATGGCTGTGAGGAGGTCCAATACATATCTGTTTTGGAGTGCTACCATCCTTACAGCTCGCAACTCCTCTTTTATTGCGTTGAATCCATTTACTGTAGAATTGATGGTCATCATTAATTCCCATCTAGTTATCTGGAGCCATTTTGCGTTTGCGTAAGCCTGCAGTCCTGGATGGATTATTGAGGAGAAGAACATTGCTGCTCTGCTGAATAGTCTGTGTTCTGGCGGAATTGAAGTGAGGGCTGTTTCCGACCTTCCCCATAGGTAATTTCCAGTCAGAGGTTCTCCTTGTCTTTTCCTTCTATTCAGGACCGTATTGTTACCATTGGTCCTGTTCCCTTGCTCCTCCTGAGGTGGTGCGGATCTCTTCTTTCTCTTGTCCCCTTCATCCATTTTGGGAAAGCTTGCCACATTCACATGCTTCTTGGGTACCACTAGTGACGGTACATTGACGTGTACATCGTGCATACACCATTCCACAGGGGGGACAGTGTGTGGTATGCTTTTTCTCTGCAGGCCCAGTAATGGTCCATTATTACTGCTGTTTCTGCTCCCCCCTCAGGCAACTCCATCACGCTGGCACAATTGGTGTTGTATCCTACGTCCACTTCCCCTTTATGTTGGTAGCATACCTTAGGCGCAGTCAGCGGCAGGATTGTTATTGGGTCTTCATCCGTCTCTACCCATGTGAGCATTGGTACGTACTTGATCCAAGTCGTCCAACATCTGTGGTTGTGTGCCTCGATAGTTGAGATAGTTTCCTTTGTCACCATGTTGCTTCCAATCACTCCTATCTCCCAATTGTTATCCAAGTACACCTTCCCTGTTATCGTCACCAGTGGCCTCTCCCAGCATCCTAGTTTACCAGGAACTTCAGTTGCATACCAATCACATGGCAAATACTGCAATGTCACTTTCTTTGTTTCCCCTTTTGCAGGACCACTTGTTATGTATCTGAATGCTTCAGCATGTAAACTGCTCTTGTGGTAACTCAAATAGGTCTTGAGGAAGTTGTTTTCGTATGGGTATGAATCTCGTGTTTTCCACACCATGTGCACCACTGTCCCTTGAAACCTTCCTTTCGTTTGGAACAGTGCCAAGTTTATAATGCATCGTGCTGTCTTTTCATCTATTTCTGTGGCAACAAATGTTCGGGACGCGCTCATGGCGTATGGTATTAATGAGCAAACGTAGCAGCTGTCTTCTGTTGTCTGCTTACCAATGCGGGTCATGTGTTGGTACCATATGTTGTTTGAGACATGTGCTGAATCTTGGATATAATTATCAATACCTTTATTATCTGAGTATGTGCTGCGTTTAACTCTATTTTGTTTGTGTATAGTTTTACTAATATCACCTGATGTAACACCTGTTGCAGCTGGGGATGGGGGTATATTAGGTTTGGGTACAGCAGTATTATTGATAGCACAGCTGTACTGCCATACAGAGGCAGCCAAGAACCCGGTGATCATCAAAATCCCTATTATTTTTATTACATATGCTAATTTCACTGGCATTTTGCTTTTACCTGCGGTCTGGCAGCGTATTCTTGCGACGTTAAAGTTGCCCGCCTGAAAATTCTCAATATGCTTATTATTAAATGTTAGTTGTTGTTAATTAAGCTCTCCCTATCAGGTAGTCATTCAGTGCCCAGGCGAAGAGCTGTTCCCACGCCAATCTAAGCGACCTATCTCTTAGGGCAGGCAGGTATGGGTGAAGGTGGGGCATTGAGTGTTCTATGGCCAAGAGGAATGCTGTGTAGTACACACATACCCTTCTCTTTTTCAGGTACGTTGGCCTTTTTATTTCATATACAAATTGGTGCGACAATTCTTCTGGGTAGTAATCGTCTGGGGGTACCATCTACTCCTGGGCAATGAATTTGTTAGTTATCTATTTTCCTTTACAGTACAATAATACGCAGTTCCTGCATGTGCGAGAGAAAAGAAGAGAAAGCATTCACGTGTTTACATGTGTACTTGTGCAATACAATGTCCTTTAGTACAGTTATTACTCGTAGTGGGGGTAGGGGCCAATGGGCAGGGGGTTTGGGTTCAATTGGCGGAAGTAGTTTTACTCTTTGAGTGTGTGACCATGGGGTGGGCAGTATGGGGATCACCCTTTTCTTCTTCAGTTATTGTCTCTGCGCAATCTGGGGAGTGACAGGGTATGGGAACACTTGGGTCGTTGGCTGTGATATAACTCTCTTCTTCCGTTTGGCGATGTTGTTGTTGTTCTTCCAACAGACCTGTCGGTGGCGCTGGGGCGGGTCTGGGGTCTGTAGATCTTTACATCGTGTAGGTGATTCCAGGCGCGCTTATCCTGTAGCTTTACTGCTCTCGTTGATACCTCCTCTACTAGATGTGGGCCAGTAAACCGTGGATCGTTCCACTTTCTATTGAAATTGTGAAGCAGTACGTGGTCACCTTTAGTAACTTTACACAGTCTTTCTTTGTCCAATTCTTTATCCGCGTCTTCTTGTTGATTGCTGTTAGACCCGCCCCGTGTGCGCTCGAGCTGTTGAGACACAAACACCACACTAGTAATCAAAGAAGACACATATTGGTACATTTCATCACCAAAGACATTTGCTGTACTTTCATTGTCGGTAAATGCTCTTGATGTTGGCGTTAGGGGAAGGCGCATCTGACGTCCGGTAACCACCTCGTGTGGGGTGAGGTGGTGGTCGGACCCTGGTCTATTCCTTAGCTCGAATAGGGCTAATGGAAGACAATATAACCAACTCTTGTTAGTTGCTTGCTGTATCTTTGCGATTGCCTCCTTTAATAGGCCATTCAGGCGTTCACATATACCGTTGGCCTGTGGGTGGTATGCACATGCAAATTTATGTTTTATGTTCAGCAAGGATGTAATGTGCTGGAACATTTCGTTTGCGAAATGTGGGCCATTGTCTGACCTTAACACCTCGCACACTCCCCATCTTGGGAAGACCTCCCTCACTAGGAATTTAGCTGCTCTAAATGCATCTGGGTGTGAACAGGGCCCTGCTTCAATCCACCTAGAGAATGGGCATACTACTACGATCATATACCTATTTCCTTGACATATATTGATCATATCAACATAATCAATATGGAGATGCCGGAAAGGTCCCTCTGGCCGGGGTATAGTACCTCTTACCACCTTTAGAGTATGGCCGGCAGTAAACTGTTGACATGTGAGACAATTACTGATAAAATTAGACACATGAGAATTTAGCTCGGGGCAGAACCAGTCTTCCCTAATTCGTGCTGCAATTACTTCCTTGCCTGTGTGGGCTGGATGATGTAGTTGGTTTAGGGCAGTGTCCAAAAGTGCCAATGGTATTACAACTTTTCCAGTGCCACCCTGGCGCCATAGTGCGTCAGTTGGTGACATTATGCATCCTCTTTTTACCCATATTTCTTTTTCGGCCATTGGTGCGGCCGCTTGTAGCTCCATAATCTGCGTGGCTGGGAGATGGGTGTACCCTTCTCTTATCAACATCTCCTTAGCTATTCCCCTCCCTCTCCCTCTCTGTGACTCTGGGGGGTTCCATATCTCACCAAAGTATGCAGCATACTTCGCATGTGCGTCTGCTGCTGCATTCCACTTTGAGACATGATCTTCACCATTGGTGTGTGCGGTGCATTTTACTAAAGCTAATTTTTGGGGGTCGTTTATTACTTCAATTAGTTCAGCCAATGAGAGAGCATGTTGCACTGGAGTGCCATCAGCTCTTCTAAACCCTCTTCTTCTCCATTTTGACAGCCCTGAGTGGACAGTAGATGTAACATATGCGCTGTCGGAGTATATGGTTACTCGTTTGTGAAAGCTTTCCTTCAACGCCAAGATCAGTGCAACCAGCTCCGCTGCTTGAGCGGAGAAATGCTGTGTTAATTGTACACATTTTATTGCCACACACACCGGTACCTCCATCATTTTTACCATTGCTGCCCCAGTTCTCCTAATACCATCCCCTTGATCGATAGTTGATGACCCATCAATAAATAAGAGCTTACCACCCTCCAGTGCGTTCTCTTCAACCTTTCTAGTACATGAGTACATTTCAGTTATTTCCGTACAGTCATGGGCATAATTTCCCTCCTCAATTACTTCTGCTATGAACCTTGCAGGGTTGACCGTGCTACATCTAACAATTGATAGTTCAGCTCTTGATAAAATGATCTCATAACCTGATGCTCTCTGCGTGGTTAGGGTGGACTTGGGTTTATTCAATATCGAAAATAGTGCATGCTCCACAAACAAAGTAGTTGGGCATCCCATGGTGATTGCTGATGCCTTTTCCACTGCAAAAGCAGCTGCGGCGAGACCTTGTTCGCAAGGGAAGTGACCTAACATTACAGGATCTAAGTGGCCGCTGTAAAATGCTACTGGTTTGTAGCCCATGCTTGTTTTTTGAGCCAACACTGCTTTCATTACTGCTGAGTCGCATTGTGAGAATATAAAAAATCGTCTCTCATAATCTGGGGATGCCAGCACTGGAGCAGTAGATATCGCATCTTTCAATTCACCAAAAGCCTCTTTCATCTCCATTGTCCACCCCAGCTTTTTCTCCCCTTTATTAGCTTCCCTCAGCGCCTCAAGCAGGGGTCCTATGTACGAGCTGTAATCAAACACCCATGCTCTACAATAGTTGCACAGCCCCAGAAACTGCTGCAGTTCCCTCACAGTTTGTGGCAGTGGAGTGTTTGAAATGGCCTGTGCTCTTTGTGGTGTAATCTTTCTTCCATATTGGGATATGAGTTGACCAATGTAAAGTACCTGTTCTTGACAGTACTGTATCTTTTCCATGTCTACCTTGTAACCTTTTTCAGCCAATATTGTCAACATCTTTAAAGAGTCCTCTCTGCATGTTCTTTCGTTCGTGCTGCATATTATTATGTCATCCACATACTGCAACACCGTGCTTTCCACTTCAATATTACCCAAATCCATCTGTATCACTCTATTGAAAATTGAGGGTGATTCGCAATACCCTTGTGGCAATCTAGTGTGTTTCCACTTTGTGTTTCTGTAAGTGAAGCTCGTCAGATCTTGTGAGTCGGGGTGCAATGGTATTGAGAAAAAAGCATTTTTAAGGTCGATCACTGTAAATCGTGATGCCTCTGCTGGAATGCCACACAATATCGTGGCCGGGTTTGCTGCTACGGGATATTCCGCTTCTACTATGTTGTTCAAGGGTCTGAGGTCCTGTATGAAGCGCCAAGACCCCCCTCTAGCCTTGCGCACTGGGTACACAGCCGTGTTGCAAGGTGATTCCGAGGGGACCAATATGCCATTATTTACAAGGGCCGTTATGGTTTCATATATACCCTCATCTGCCTCTTTTGACAGTGGGTACTCTTTAACTCTGGGAAGTATTGCACCTTTTTTCAATTTTATCATTACTCCCCCTATACTTTTTATACACCCCACGTCATAGGGGCCGGTAGTCCACAATGATTTGGGTACTTTTGACATATCCTCCTTAAAGAAGGGGACTGGGGTGCATGCGGGTGCCTCAAGTGCCATTGCAATTTTCTGTGCTACTTGTTTGTACGCCACTCTTAGCCATATTTCCACACTCATCATAAACACCATTTCACCTTCTTCCTTTTCATCTGAGAACAGCTCCTCATCTGACACCTGGGTGAGCCTACATCCTTCTGCTAATGCTATCACGACCCTCCATGCTCCTACTTCTTTGTCTTGGGCATGTACAGCAATGTAGTCAGCTGTTGCAATAATACTCTCAATGTCCATTAAGAACACCTTCCCTTATGGTTCATTAGCAGGTGTTTCTGGTCTGAATAGATAGGTTGCTGGCCTCCTCCATATTTTCCCTTCTATCCTTGGCATCCATGCAATTGCCATATCTGTTCCATACTGGAATAGTTCGCCATCTATTGGCTCCGCCCTAATCGCTGTTTGTCCGCAGTAAGCTTGCATAATTTGTTGTGCTGTGAGCATGTTAATCCCTGGAGTAGAGCAAATTATGCCGTCCTCAGTAAAGGAGATCGTCATATTGAACCTGTTCATTATGTCTCTCCCCAATATATTTACTGGTGAGGCACTATAATATAAAAGTGGAACTGACAGATCATAATCTCCAATAGATAAGGGAATGTTATCAGTAAAGGGAACCAACCCTCTAGCCCCAGAGAATCCTTGGGTGTTCATGGCTTCGCCTGACATCTTAAACTTACCTTCCCTTATGCAAGACCGGGTTGCCCCGGTGTCAACAAGGAATGATAATTTTTTGTCACCTATCGTTACCTCTATGCGTGGCTCCTCCGCACTATTAGGTGTTACTGACAGGATGGGACACACCAAGGCCGTCTGTGGGCTGTCCTATTGAGGGTACAATGATTGGCCATTTCCTGTGTAAGGGTTGTGTCCCAAGACCATCACCCTACCCAGTTGTGTTTGTTGTGCTTGGGGTTGCTGTCTCATCGCTACCTGTTGTTGTGGCAGCGAACACGTCTGTGGCTGTTGTTGTGTCAGTTGTGGTTGTTGTTCACTTCCCTGTTGCAACGTCTGCTGTTTCTGTATGCCCTGCTGTTCCTGTGAGGGCCTTTGTTGTCCCTGTTCACTCCATGATGGTATACTAGGTCTAACTCTACACGTGCGGGACATGTGTCCTAATAGTCCACAACTCCAACACACCGGCGGTTCCCTACTTTGCCATGGAAAGCTCCCTGTGTTGTCCTGGTATACTGGTTGCCCTGTGGGGTAGGGGTTTCTAAATCCTCCCACCTGTTGTTGGGTGTTATATCCGTATCCTCTCCCTCTCATAAATCCTCCTCTCCCCCTGTTATAATTATAATAACCAGCTCCTGCCATCGTATGTCCACCTCCCATGCTGGTCATGTATGGTTGTATTTGTGGCGCCTGTTGTGTTACAGTCTGTGAAGGTGGTATTTGGGCAGAATCTTGTGCAGCCACTACTTGTGTGGGGCTTTGGGTCATTGTTGTGGGCGTAGTTATTAGTGCCCCTTCCATCGTATACTTGGTAAGTTTTTTCTGTACTAGTTTAGCCTCTTCTGTTTTCCTGTCCTCTTCCTTTTGTTTCATTTTACCTTGCCATGTTCTGCAATGATGCACTATAGTAAGTTGTATTTCTGGCCATGGTTTTGCTTCCATTCCCACTACTTTCTTTAGTTGTTTCTGAACTCCTTCTGGGAGCCCTTGTACTAGTATATGATAGAATATTGCTGGTGTTTTATCCCATTGTTCCCTCGTTTCCATACGCCACTTCTCTTGGATCTCCTGGATATAATCAACAGGATCTTCATTTTCACGCATCTTACGAGAGGTAATTGCACCTATGTCTGATGTGTCTGGGTACTGTACCCTCAGTGCCTGCCATAGTGCATGTCTGCAGTTTGCGAATGGTGCCCCATCGTGCGATGTGTTTGTTATTGTTACCCCGTGGAATCCCGCTCTTTTCCAAATGTCATCCGCTCTATCCCCTAATATTGATATTAACAGGCCCTTTACGTCTCCTACTGCTAGTTTCTGTCCTGCGGTGTGTTTTTCCATTTCATATATCCACTTACCCGCGCCTCCACTCAATGATGGGAGACTGCATTTTATATTTTCTTTATCGGTATGCTTCCAAGGGACGTACTGTGGTCTAACCCCTCCTCTCTCTAAAAGTGGCATCAAGTTATGTCTTGTTTCACCCATTGTGTTCCATAATACCGAGTCCTCACACCCTTCCTCCTCCTCCCTTTCTTTTACATCTTCAATTTCGTCCGTATTTCCCCTGCTCGCAACTTTTTCTTCTACATTTTTTCCTGCGTTTAATGTGGGCATGTTTATTCGACTTTCTTGCCTGCGACTAGGGAGGTTTCTAAGCCGATATGCATAGGGTGTCAATTTTTCTGTGAATGGCGCGAGTTTTATTTTGCGTAACGAGCGTGAGGTGGTTGAGCATGTAGGGTGCAATGGGGGAGGGTGTGATGGTGATGGGGATGGTGCGGCTTCATGTGTTTGTCTTTCCACTATTCTTCGCTCTCCCTCCTCACTTCTTTCCAGTTCATCCATTCTCCTACTTATCCATGGTGAGTCTATGTTGGTTCGGGTGATGTATAGTTTATCTAGACTTTCCCTTCCACTGCTACTTCCTTCTTTCTCCACTCCTTCTTCTTCCCCACTGCAAAAGTCAGTCATAAACGGTAACCCCCACTCGGTCTTTTTCCCCTTGATCGTTACTGTTTCTAAATCTATTAGGTCCAGTTCTCTTGTTTCTCCTTTATCAACCACTCCCCTTTGTGCTGATGTTGTGGCTACTTCTGTGTTTCTATATACATTCCCCCATTCTCCACTCTCCCTACTCCTATCTACTCTTTCTCCTTCATCTCTCTCCTCCATCTCCCTACTATTTTCCTCCCTTTTCCTTTTTAACTCCTCCATTACTTCACTTCTCATCTTTTCTAATATTCTTTCATTCCCTTCTTCCTTTCCCATTTCATCCTTTCTCTTTCTACTATACTCTCTATCACCCTCCCTTCTTCGTATTTCTTAGTAGTTTCTGATAGTACTCTCCTCTTCACATTGCCATTTCTTTTTCTTTTTCTTCCTCTTCCCTTTTCTTTTCTCGCAGTACTACTCTTGCTACCCTTTCTGCTGCTGCTTTTACCCTTTCAGCTTCTCTCTTTTGCTCCTCCGTTCGTTCCCGTATTTTTTCCAATTCGTTCTTACCTTCTTTTCTTTTCCTCGCTCTCTCTTTCTCCTCCCTTTCAAGCTGCTTAATCAGTTCATTCTGCTCATCCCTTAATTTTGCTAGTCGTTCGTCCAAAATCTCTTCCTGTTGTCGTAACAGCTCTTCTCCCCTCATTTCACTATCCCTGGCATTATCCTCATCTGTTTTCTTTACTACCTCCTTCTCTTCTCCTGTTAATGAACCCCGTAGTTTTAATAATATCTGTGCAGCCACCCACTCATCGTTTCCTATTTCCACAGTCTGGTTTTCTCCTGTTCCCCCTCCCCCCGCTGGCATCTTCCTATGAGCCACATATGGTGGAGGGCTCTATGCCGGGTTCGAGTATCCCTCAGCCGCCCTTAACTGTCCTCTTTCTATTTCTCCTAGTTCTCTTAAAGGGTACAACCCCCCTTCCTCTGTTTTTTACCCCTTTGCTATGGGTATCTCGTTGCTCTGTTCCTTTTTTATCTCATCTGTTTTATTATTCTCTTCTCCTCCCTCTCTTCGGTTCCCCGTGTTCTTTGGGTCCTCACTCCCCTTTTTCCCATCCTCTCTTTCCTCCTTAATCTCTTTCTCTTCCGGTATTTCCCCCATGGTGAAAATTCCATTTGATCCTGGTCTGGACCCCTGGAACATCCTCCATAAGTTAAACACCTCCACATGGTTTGCCAACTTCTTCCCTTTATATGTATTGTGCAGATGGTTTAATAATGAATGTTGGACATATCGATCGAAGCTACCATTAGGCGGCCACGGTGTTAGCATCTTGTTATCCTTCCCCTGGGTCCATTCTATGCTATATTTAATCAGTTTCTCCCTATGGGGTAGCAGTGTTGCGCAGATGTGTTGTAGTGGGGTAATGAGTGTGTTCCCCCACCCTCCCGATCCTGCCCCGTATGACATAGTAGCGCTCCACTTGTTACCCTTCCTCTATCTGGTAGCAGTTTATCTCACTAGCAGATTACAATATACAGCCTTATATCGCTTACCTGGCCCCGTAAGTTTGGGGACTTACGATAGTCCGCTAAGAAAAATTATAGAAAATATGGTATGTTACATTTATATATTTCCTTCTGTCACCCTTACGACCCCCTGTGGCCGAGGCGCACGTAGCCCCCTGCGGCTGCGTACCCCTTAAGACGTTCTTATACAGTCGTCCTATTTCCACGTGCTCCTCCCTCTTCTACACTGGCCGTGGCCGGCGTTCTCCGTGCGCGGCCACGTTCCCCCTGTTCACCTTTCCCCGATCAACTCATTGCCGTTTATCCCCGTTTCCACTTCCTTACCACAATTCTCTCCCCCACCAACCTCAGGATTGAATATGCCTTGTGCTCGGGATATCCTATGAAAACCCTACTGGTGACGTCACCGATTTCTTCGAGCTACTGATAAGTTCTTCATATATTCTTTAAGTTCAAAATACACTTCCAATCTACCCCCGTTAACCCTACAGCTGTCTTCCTGTCACTCCTGGAACAAGGTAATCAAATCAATCGTATAATCTGACTGCGCACGCTGCGTCGCCTCGCGTGTGATACGCCCCTCGACAGGAGGGCTTAACCAGCCAATTATCTTCCGTATTAGGCAACTACCTAGCTACCGCCTACAGGGAAACGTCATCTACCTATCGAGTTTCTTGCTCGAACAATAGGGATCCTCATCTACTCATTGATCAATAAATGCCAAATCGTAGGAAACCACGCACACCCACACCCTTACACGTAGTCGCGACCTAGGCCAATCAGTCTCTACGAGCGGCCGCACGTGATGTTTTCGTGCTCCGCCTCCTCCCTTCGCGTAACGTAGCCGTCTGCTCTCGCACTTGTTCGGCTACCATTCATTCCATTTTCAACACTAAATTCTCAAACCTTCGCCGCACACCTGTGTAACACCTCCCGCCTCCCTTATTTAACTCCTCCCTCACAATTTCACATTTCTTGTTGTGCGTGGCATGCTCACCAAGTTCTCTTGATGCGGGGCCGCTCGACTGCGTGCACCCCTCCAAGCGGCTCGCCACCTCCCCTCGTCTGGACCACGTCTGGACACTCGCCAACCGGGGGCGGGATACTTCTCAACCGGCTCCCGAGGGCCAATATCCGGATTGTGCTGTCCGGTCTTCTCGCAGCTCCGCGATGGTCCTGTAGTCCTCAGAAGGGGGCGACGGCAGAGGGGGCCGCGCTGCCGGGCCTCCTCGCAACCGGAGTGCCTGGAAAAAGTAAAAAATAAAAAGGCGGATCTTAAACAGATCTCAGCAGTGCCTCCAACTTGTCGGGGGGAAATTCTGCCGGGGTCGGCTGGGCCGTCCGCAGACCTCCGGGCAGGGAGGCCCCAACTCCTCCCGTATATCCCAGACGAGATAGAGTATGCGACACACACAAGAAGCAAGGTGACTCTGCTGTTTATTAAACAAAAACGGCAGGGATGGGTCAAGGAGCGTACGCGTCCGTCCTGACACACACACAATCGTGGGCTCGCAGGCCCTTTTTACTTTAGTGTGACGCGCTACTCGCGTCATCTCAAAAGTTTAGCAAAAAACCTATCTCCACTCTGGATTGGTTGCTCGAGTGGTAGGGTTAGTATAGCATACGTATAGAGAACAATATTAGTGGGTAAGGTGAGTCAGGTGATATATCTGGGTTGTCCCTACAATTAGATACATGAGAATTGTTACATGAAGACTACTAATGATTGGTCAATGTTAATGGCGTCAGTGATAAGAGCCCCATGTTCTGATTGGTGCGTTCGCGAGCCTCCCAGTCTGGGACCATCGCTGTTCCCAGCTCGCCTGTGTCTCGTACTGAGGGATCCAGACGCCTTCTTTCTCCTGGACTTGGCATCCTGTCAGGTTCGGCTTGGTCACGTGAGGTGGGACCGTGTTTGAGGCAGACTTTACACCATTAATATTGTTTTTCTACTGTGCGCTTGGTTTGATTTTGCAGGTGTGACTTTAACGTTGGTGTGCGGCGTGCGAGGTTGCAACATCGTGCCCTTGAAGGTCTGCTTTCGGAATGTGGGTTTGCAACATTACGACCTTGGCTGTCTGCTCTCGCCGGGCTCATTTTGCAGGATCAGCAACCTGACTCTTATTCTTTTCACGTCCATGGACCATTTGGTGCACAGGCGCTTTAGGTTATAGTAACATATTGTCTTATGACCAGTATCATGTCTTCGTTATATTTCTCATTATGGCACCTGGGATTAGGAAAAGCGTAAGCAAGCTCTTTAGATGAGTTCATGATGCGTCTTGCGTTTCTGCATTTTAAGAGCCTATATGAAAAATAATAAAGATGCACGTCCGTGAGTATGTCTGTCGCCTACGTCATAGCACTGAGTATATTCTTCGTGTAGATTGGTGCGGGAGTGTCCAGCGTGTATATTTGCACAGGTGCGCTGATCGTTGACTAGGTCGTCATGGCATCTCTAACGACGTGTTGGCTTTAGTCTAGTTGATCCGTGCCGCAGGTGTCAGCATGGGCAGGTCGTGCTGTCGGGCAGGCAGATGGACACATCCGTATGTTCCTGTACCAGGGTATTTGGTTGTCTGGTAGATGGGCAAACTCTTCTCGTGGCGGGTGCCTGGGCCGTGATCCTTTAGGCCAGGCGCGAGAGGGTAGGGACGGGAGTCTGTTTTTCCATTCTCCCACTTCACCGGGTATTATCATTCTTACTGCTTTCACAGTTTTACCAAGATTGAATTCTTTACAAACTATTCAATTCCCTATTAACCTAATTACCTGTTTGTGAATGTTTAGTATAAACCACTCCTCCTGGAGTTCTGTTGCTAGTTTTTGTTGGGACATATGTGACAGGTAATGTAGTTGCTCTAGAGCCACAAGAAGCATCTCTACGGACATTACTACCTTTCCTGTCAACTCCTATCTTCAAAACAAGTCTGTGGGTGAGAGCATACATCCCCTCTTCGCCCAGAGCTGTGCCTGTTTGCCCAAATTGCGTGAGGTGGAAGTTGGACTCCTAAACCTTTGCAAAATGGCAGACTTCACTAATTGTGAGCGCTAAAATGTCATTAATATGATAACATGGCATTGGGGTTTACAAAATATTGGTAAAATTAACAGGAAGTGTAAAACAGAAATGATTAAACACAAGAGTTGTATCACAAACAAGACTTCTCCTCTTGAGCTGCATTTCCCAGCATTTCTACTATCTGCAGTATATGGTACTGGCAATTGTACCGGTTGGGACACCATTTCCATTTTCACAGGTACTGAAAAGGGCAAATATGCTGCTTCCTGTGCTGCTATGTCTGCGGCAAATTACCAAGCGCTATTAAATCAGTTCTGTTAGTATGCACCATGCACTTCACTATTCCAACATCTAAGGGCGTTGTTAGTGCTTCAATTATTCGAGATAGCAGCACAGCATGCTGGACTGCAGTCCCATCAAATATTTTAAACGCACTTCTCTTCCATCTAGATAACCCAGAATGTACCGTCGAGGTGACACACAGAGAGTCAGAGTAGATAGTTACTGCCTTCCCCTTACTCATCTCTAGCGCCTCGATGAGTGCCACTACTTTTTGCCGCCTGTGCAGAGAAACGGGGCGGCAGCTGTTTCTCCATTCCAACCCAGTGTTCCCCATCCACAAGACCTACAACAGCCACCCATGCGTGCCTCTCACCAGTGTCCTGAACAATTATTGAAGATCCGTCCACAAAAAGTACCTCACCTTCTTCTAATAGAT
Organism: Ambystoma mexicanum; assembly: GCF_040938575.1. Lineage (NCBI taxonomy): Eukaryota > Metazoa > Chordata > Amphibia > Caudata > Ambystomatidae > Ambystoma > Ambystoma mexicanum. The sequence continues at coordinate 146,481,808 of NC_090933.1, forward strand.
CCTCCTTAACATTCGTCCTCTCTTCTTCTCCCACATAAGTTGCACAGTCGTGGACAATGCCATTGAGTTTCACTGATTTGGCTAAAAATGTTGCCGGATTGACTAGGTGACACCTTACCAGATGTATGGAAGCATTTTACAAAATAACTTCATAACCTGATACGGTTTGATTTGTCAAATCGTGGCAACATTTCTCCTGGTTTTAATTTAATCTGTACTGCTCCTACACTTTTTGACAACCCCACAACATGAGGATTGCTGGTCAACAAGTGGTCCGATATTGTCTTAATATCCTCATCCAATATGGCAATGTTTTTCTAGTGATGAGCATGGTCTCGGGTACTTCCCTTTGCTCTATCATACCTGGCAAGGCACCCCAATCTTAAAGATCATCTCTCCTGTGTCTTCAGCATCCTCAAACAATTGCTTACTGGACACTTCTTTTAATGATGATGTCAGATCAATACACAACACTGTGCTCCATTCGCCACCTTCCTCTTTGGTGACTGAAAGAGCCACCCTGTCTTTTTTGAAAACCACTGCTTCTATCAGAATGGAAACAATAGTCCCTGGTGCTACCTCCTGTGACTAAGAAGGCCAAAACAAAAATCCAAGAGGTACACGCCATGTTCGATCTTTTATTCCCGGGACCCAACACAACACAATCATCACCCCATACTGAAACAATGCTAAATGCACTGGCACCTCCCTGGTCATGCTATCGTTGTAATGCCTGGCGGAAAGCGCTGGCACTCTCACCAGGTACATTTCTGGAGTCGAGCATACTATGCCATCTTTCAAAAAAGTAATCAGCATATTAAGCTTGCTCAGGTGGTCCATTACCAAAATATTTGCTGGTGTATTCTTATAGTATAACAAGGGAGCAGATAGAATGTGCTTACCTATCTTGATACACAGATCCTCTGTGTAAGGAACCGACAGGACATCCCCAGAAAATCCCTGAATGTCCATTGTTTTGCCTGAAAGGGGAAACTCACCTTCTTTGATGCATGATTTCGTAGCCCCTGTATCAACCATAAATAAAAATGTCTGCTCACCTACCTTTACTCCTATCTGAGGTTGCTCTCCCAGATCAGTAGTAAGCAATAGAACTGGACAGATCAGATATCCCTGTGGGCTGTCCTATTCCTGGTACATGTGAGCACCAGAAGGCGGAAAAGGAATTCATCCGAACACACTTGCTTGGTGTAGTGGGTGACTGTCCCGTGGGATAGAGGGTTTTTCTCCCAAGCCTAAAACGGAGCCAGGGCTAACACGGTCGGTGGGGGTGAATAGATCTGTTCCATTCCAGCTCCTGGGTTCTGATCAACCTGGACTTGCTGTGATGGCAGAGAGCGTGGGGCATATGGCAAAGTTGGGGGATTCATTTGTGGGGGAAGTGCAATAAAACACTGCAGCCGGGTTCAAAAGTCCAGTGCGATGTGTCGCATTCTCCCACATGCCCAACACTGCACTCTATATCATCCATATCCTCATCCCATATGCCCATTAAATCAGGGCCCCATCCCTCCAAACCCACCAAATGACCCACCACCCCATGAAAATCCTTCTCTTCCCTGTGGAAACCCTCTCATTGGTCTTGGTCATTGTGCGTACCCGTCCATCCATCCCATTCCAATTTCCATTTCTCCCTGGTGTCCTGATTGTCTCTGCTGTCCCTCTGTGGAGCTAGTTATCTTTGCTCCTTCTAAACAGATCTTTGCCAGCTTTTTCTCAGCCAGCTTGGATTCTGCCTTTTGTGCTTGCTAAAAGCTTTTCTTCTTCTCCTGCTGCCTTTGACAAAAATACACAATGTGCACTTCAATCTCCTGCCAACTCTTGGCCTCTATTCCTACCACTTTATTCAGGTTGTGATGGACTTGTTAGGGGAGTGCCTTTTTTAACATGTGGTAGAAGATAGCCACATTCTTGTCCCATGCTTCTCCCATCTCTGCCCTCCACATTTCTTAAATTAATTGAATATGGGTGGTAGGATCCTCATCTCGGTTCATCGATTTCACCAAGATAGAGATTACATCGGGCGTATCGGGGTACCTCAATCTCAATGCCCCCCCAAACTTGTGCCCTATATTTATTAAAGTCTCTTCCATCATGGGCATTCATGTTAATTTGAACCCTTGCATATCAGGCTTTTTTCAGGAGCTCATCTGCCCGTTCCACCATCAAGGCTGTGAAAAGGCATTCCATGTCCCCAATCGCCAACATGATACAGGTGGTTTGTTTTTGCAAAGCATAAATCCACTTCACACCCCTGCAGTGAGCGAAGGAAGCATCTTCATTAGATTATTCCAGTCTATGTCTGACCATAGGACACAATATGCCTTCCCCTCACCCATCTGGAGTAGTGGGAACTGAGTTGCCCCTACCTTTACTGGGGTTTTTCTCATCTGTCCTTGGCCTCACCTTACAGCCATGTGAGCCCTGAGGCGTGTCTGAAGGCCCCTTGGTGTACTGTACCTGATTACTGCTGGAGCAGGAGGCACATGTAAGACCTCTTATCCTCCCTGCTTGTCATCTGTTTCCCATTCATCCTCTTTCTCCTCTGTCCCTATTGCCACATCCCCTAATTTTTCTGTGGGATGGAAGCATATTCGGCACTGCCACACCATGCTGTTTCTCTTTCTCCTTGTTCTGATTCTGTACCTGTGATGGCACATCCTTCCTCCACCAAATCCACATGTGCTCCCTTTATAGCTGATTCATCTAACCTAACAAGGTTCTGACCATGCCTCCATCTTAACCTCCTTCACTTGCCTATTACCTTCTTCCTGTTCTTCACTCCTGCTCTGTTGTAACAGCACTACTTAATTTTACGCTAACCTTACTGCTTCTTCCCGTTTCTGCTGTTCTTGCCTCTCTACTACAATCTGCAATCTATCTTCTATTATAGTGACAGGGGCACCTCCTCCCTTCAGAACTACATCCCTCCTTGCTCTTACATTTCTCTCCTGCTTTTGTTCCTTCAGCTCCAATTTTGAGGCTGGTCTAAACGTTGAATAGAGTTTCCTCATTACAGCTTCCATTTAAGACCCATCAATAACTTTTACTAAAGAAGATGTTATCCTCCTGCTCCCCTGATGATCCCCTCTTTCGAATATGTGAGCTGACGGAAGTGTTACCCCTGTCTGTCTGTGTAATGGCTGGAGTGGTTACCGGAGAGCATGGAGGTTAAAACTCAGGGTTGGTATATCCTTCTGCGGGTGACAAAAGATAGCACCCATATGGGGAAGAAACTCCTACACCCTCCTTTCTTGTCCCCTCCTCAAAAGCCATAATTCTATGGGTCTTGTAGTCCTTCTCATAAAACCTCCATAACTTCATGATATTCAATCTATTCTCCAATTTCAAACTTGTGTACTTGGTTACTAGAAAAGTATTCACGTTCTCCAACATACCCTTATCATAAGACCCTTCATTAGGGCAGGAATTAAGCATTGTGCCTTTCATTTCCCTCAACCATTTTCAATGATATTTTATAATATTTACCATATATCCGGGGAGCACCTGACATAAATGAATCAATGGAGTTTCCATAGTCATAACCAATCTAACTCAAACACATTTTCAAAAATCATGATATAAATCCCAAGAACCAAACCCGCAGAACAAAAAATCTCTATCCACAAAAGATCCCCTTTTCATTTCCCTTTTATAAAAAAAATAGAATTTCCCACACTCGCTCTACTCACTCGCCTTCACCACAACCTTCTCAGTAATTATACACTCCTCAGGCATACACTAAATAGAGCATATTATCAAAACACACACCGTCCAAAAATGTTCTTTACTTCTCTGAGATTTCTCCTTTATTTGATCATAAAAGGAGAGCAATATTTTCAACTACAACACTGCTGTATCTCTCTCTTGTTTACTAGGGCAATAATCTAGACTACAGTGCTGTCTTTTTCGGACTACAGGAAGACACCCTTCACTACTTCGACTAACCAAGGCAAAGTGAGGCGCGGGCTCCATCCGCACAATCAATACAAAGTAAGGGGTAACCAAGGGTGCACTCCAGAAAGGTATCTACATGTGAACTTAACATCAGATGCCACCTCACCCTAAGGTGAGAGGTCCTGCCAACCAGAGAGGCAAACTGAAGGTATCAAGACTATAATTACAATGGACGTGCAGGTGTGAGACCACACCTCTAAAATAACAAACTAGGTAAAAACATACGCTAAAGAACAATTCATTCACCCCTCCAAAAACACTCAATCTTCCATCCTTCTTGACATCATCTAACTTTACACACACCTATCTTACCCATCCAAGAACAAAATAAAACCTTGTTTCTTCTCCCCTGTTACCCTCTTGCATTTCCTGGCAAAGATGCACGCACATGAAAGTGAACCCAAAAGTGCTCCAATGTGGTGCTCTTTTAATCTGGCCTGTGCAGCCGGGCCATGGTACCTCACTCCGGGGGCAGACTGGCCTCTAACCAATATGGTACCTATTGTCCTCCTCCTTGTCTGGCATGAAGACTGGTCCCCGCAGAGAAGATTTGCAATCAAGCTGGGCGAAGCGGAGACCCCCAAATCACGCTTGTCCATAAAGCAAGTTTGGTGTGCAAATGGCCGGTAGGGGTTACATGACATCAAAGAGTCAAAATAACCTGTCTCCCCGAACCACACAAAGAACACACAAGGCATACAATTTGAAACAGTTAAAATAATCCCAGGGGTTTTGGTACAAAGTCAACCACCCGCACATGATTGGTTACACTTATACAATTCAACCATATTCCCTTGTGTTCCGACACTTCTTATTGGATACATTAATCTAAGCACATCCTCTTTAACTTATAATTGCAGGTTTCATATTTACTCTACACCCCTCTCAGGGCCCCTTCCATATTTGGTCATAGCCCCATGTCCTAGTTACAGAGTTTACCACAGGTTCCATCTAGTTGGAGACCTTTACCACTACTTGTGGCGCACATGGCTATTCCAAGGAAATTCCATTGATGTGAAGATGAGGGGAACAAACACATTTCCTTTTGATCTATCGTTGAAGATTTTTTCACCCAAACATGTTGATGTCCACATTTCATCCTAAACTATGTGACTTACCATTCCAGCTCACATGGTCCCAACCCACACCTTGACAACTCAATTGGAAAACCATGATCTATCAGTGCACCTTTCCCCGCAAGCAACCCTTACATCAGTTTCAATTGTCGGGCCCTAAAATCCAGCCCTACCCAGTAGCCGAGATCCCTCTGTCATTAAAAAACAGACTCCAATATACACACAGAGATTGCATCTTCCCATCACAATGCACCAGACCATAATGAGGCATGCCCAAAACTGACAATCTGATATTCATTGCAACAGCTGCTGCCTTTCCCCAACCTTGTAAAACTAGTTTCTCAGTCACACAGATTTCAATTGACCAACGCAGGTTTCCAGTCAGCACAATTCCTAACTTATCAGAGAACTCTGCGGAAAAACAGATCTGTATATCCATAGAGCCCAAAACCTATTTCCCTAGAGACTCCCATGTATGTGTAACTATACATGTATGTTCAGGACTACCGCATCCTATCACACTGATTTTCCCATTGCAAATCTCCTACCTCGAATGCCCATGTGGAGCTCATTGCTGCCTGATTGTTGGGTACTATGTGGCACGAGACACATATATTGCATTTATATTTTATCAGAAGTTTTGACATTTATCTTGCTGCACACATGTGATTCAAAAAATGTATCAATGAGGATAGACTGGCTTCATATTAAATTGCAACATTGTGTTAACATCGCTGTCACCCCAGTCACCAATTTGGCAAGCGCAATACAACCTTCTATTTACCTGTGGGGCCCTTATCAACTACCCCAACACTCCCTACTTACATCCATGACATTTTCGCTGGTTTGTTTTACAGACTTTGAAATAGAACCCACGGGGTGGCAATATGGCACCTTTGTTACATAAACTAGAGAAGGGATGGATTTATCGTCTAAATACAGTCAATCAAGGACTCAAAATTTCCGTAGAGTGGAACAACCTAATATCCACGTAATATATGTGATAAAAACCCAGGTAGCAGGTCTGAAGGGATGGACAGGCCACCGTTTCATCATGAGGCCGATTTAGGCCCCACATGTCCCACACAGAATAACTAGATATGTTCTTATGTTACTTCTCAGAGAGCTCATCCTCATATGTAGACTCTAGGAAGGGAGAGAGCAAAAACAGTTCATTGGGTTCCTGCGGCATGTGAGATGCTGAGTGATTATTTTTACTTATTTTAAATGTTTTAATTTTTCCAATTTGATGTTACTGTCACGTGATTATTTTTGGGCAGAGTGAAACAGACATGTTTGGCTTTTTCTATATCTCCTCAAAATTGGTCGGATGGTTGAGTCTTGAGTGTGCGGGAGATTTTGCATTTGCATACAAGATACATGCACATACGAGACGCTAGCCCTCTAGAGAATTTTGTTAATCTCCATGATTATGTCGCACATAGTCCATTGTTGATGTTTAGTACACAAACTATCACTAGAGATGTGGGCATTCTAATCCTGCACCCGGAAGTAATACCCACAGCAGCAAGTTCTTCTGTTGCAGCTTATACATTCGGGTAAGTCGCTGGTCTGTCCCAATAGATCAGTGTCCGGGCATAATGCAATGTCGTGCCCCGAGAGACATGAGCGGATATGGAGAATTGTGTATTAATACATGGATACTATTTAGCACCAAGTTTTAACATATAGCTGTTGCACAGTAGAGAGGAAGATATGACACTTTTGCGTGGGGAGTGACGTATAAAAATCTATTGCCATTAAAAGACTGCAATGTTTAAGAGATACTCAGTTTTTTTTTCCATCAGGAGTCCACTTTTGGGGAACAGAGCCCACAGATAGCTGATTCAGGGACATCAATTAGTGCCCCAGTAGGTATTAAGAGCAGGGGGCGATCCCCATCATTGTGAAATATATCCCGGACAGGTCGGGATGTATATCTTGCCTTTTCCTAGATGCAGTGGAGAAAGAAGGTTTCGCTCTGGGAGGTACCAAGAAAGAGGAAAGAGAGAAGCAGATATTTTGGTGTGCCTACACCAGATACCTGGTCCCAAAGTATTATAAATACAGGTAAGTGAGTACCACAAAATGTGCAGAATTGGATAAAGGGAGCATAAGGGTAGACCCTTAACTGAAGCAGATGTTCTCGCTTTTTGCAGACATCCCCTTGACATTGAAGGGTGGCAGAATCAACAGCACAGAAGACTCTGTCCGTACATGGCGCAAATTTGAGCACCAGTAACGTGTAAGTACTCTGAGTGACAATAGAACAGGTCACTTCTGCCAGTGATCTTTTCTTTCATGTTTGTACAGGGAGAGACATAGGAATTTGAGCATTTCCCTTTCTGTTCTCTGTATTCTTGGGTGATTAGGTGGGTTAATTTTCAAGTGAACCAACCTGAGCATGACAAATTACAGAATCTGAGGTCCAGAGCTCAATGGTTGAGGTATGCAACTTGGTTTTCAATTTATATGAGATGTAAAGTGTGAAGCGATTCATTCTAGTAGTAAATTGATAAGTGTGGACTGAACTTGTTTTTTAATGATAGCTATTTTGTTTGCTTTATAGACGGCCACTAGTAAAAAATATTGTGAACTGTGGGGCATAGTACAGCACCCACTTATGTCCTGAAGAAGGCTGTAACATCAAAGGACCACCTTGAAAGGCTGATATAATTCAGCTGAAACACGTGTCAACAACATTTTTTTTGTTAAGAAATAGACACACTGTTAAAAAGCAACTAGGTGTAATATATTGTGGTAATCAAATTGTTAGTATAAAGCCATTATCAACTAAAAAGACCTGTATATATCATGTTTGTAATGGGTTGTTGTGTTGAGAATAATTGCAAATGGTGATGCATGATTAGTGTGGTGTGTAAGTACTCGTTTAAGAATTGAGTAAAAGTTAGTGACATGAAGATGTTTTTCTAATGTTTCATATCGCGAAAATGTGGCAATTTATATTGACAAAATAAAACTATCTGTTGTTTAAAGAGTGAAGTTGTGTGATTAGAAGTAATTTTAATCTGTTCCGTTTGTCTATCACTTGTTGGTCTTGATCGTTTGTGTTATAGTACATGAATACAGTCATGAAAAGGTAGGACAGGCATTTGGGTGCGATTAAAGTATTGGACATGCAGTCATAAGATGTTAGGACAAGCTTTGGCACTACTATAGAATAGAATAAGTCTTTGTGCATATTCCACCCCTTTCTCCACCCTGCATTAGCCCTTCCTTTGTGCTAATGTGGCGCTAACACTGTAGGTCGCAGTATGCTTGGCCAAGGTGCAAGGGGCACCGTGTCAGGGCATTGTGCCCTTAATGAATTGCAATGGGATTTTCCACCACGTAAAAGATTTGCGACTTGGCACTAAGGCAATTTGTGCAGTGCAAATGTTTTTTTTTTTTATCAGGCCCTGTGTTTGTTAAAAGAACCGTCATTGCATATTTACGTTACGCAAACTGCAGTACAAATAACGTTAGATTTGTTATTTATTCCATGTCTGATTTATCATCACTTAATTTGTTGATATGACCTGTATTTTGCTTGCTAGCTTCTTTTGAGAGAAAACCGTGAATCTTGACCCACTCCCACAAAGTACGTATTTTAGTAACTTATCAAGTGGTTGTTCAGCCAATGTCCTGACTGTCTGAAACCGTGTTGATCTCTTCCTCTGGTACAAACTCTTTCAGTTTCCTCATAAAGGTGGCTTCAATTATTATTGTTATTTTTTTTCAGTATAGTTATCTTTTAACTGTCCAAGCAATGTAGCGAATGCGTCCCTTAGCAGGCAGCACTCCTATTACACCTGTACATAGCATGTAATCCCTGGATGAAAATAATGTTCAAAATGGTGCATTCTCCACAGTCGCTTAAAGCAGTGGTCTTCAAACTTTTTTGGCCTGGGCCCCCCTGAGCAAAATTTGGGCAGGCCGGGCCCTCCCAAAAATGCCAAATGGACAGTATGTACAAATGGCTATGAACCATTGTGCGCCGTCACTGCAACCAACTCCCAGTATAGTCCCTGGGCTCCCCCAACTGCTCCCATCATAGTCGCTGTGCTCCCTCATCCCACTCCTATCCAGTCCCTGGGCTCTCCACACCCCATCACACACCATGGGCTCTCCCCACCCTGCTCCCACCACTATGCCATGGTTCCTAACCATCCTGCTTCCACCAAACCCTCTGGGCTCCCCCCATCCCGTTCCAAACACAGTCCGAGGGCTAGTGGCGGCTGGTGCATTTTTTAAGTGGAGGGGCTTAACTGTTTCCCCCAAAAATGCCATAGCGACCGAGCGCAATCAGGGAGCCCGAACCAATCAAGGGAGATTCAGGGGGTTTTCCACCATTTATTTATTTTAAAATAATGGGTTAAAATGTTGCATTGTAGAGCATACTTTTAAAAAAAAATGGGTAAATAGCCAAGCAGTTTGCAATTGGTGCTGGGGGGCGCAGGGGCAGGCATGACATTTTTAACTGGACATCTAGGATAGATGTCCAGTAAAAAGATACATCCCTGTCCCCTGGGCCTAACACAATCAACATGATTATGATGGGTATGCAAGGCGCTAGGGTGCCATGGGGGAAAGCATGGTATTTTTGACTGGACATCTATGATAGAAATCTAGTAAAAAAAATACCATCCTTGTCCCCTGGGCTCCACAGTGCCTCAGAAGGAGAGCTGATTTTGGCAGTTGGGTAGGGGGATTGTGCAACAAAGGCATTTAGGCAATTTTAAAATGTCTTTGTTTTACAGCCCTCCTTCCCCCCTCTATCCACCACTTGCCAAAATCAGCTCAACGGACCAAAACAAACTAACACACACACACATTCATACAGCAATCACTCTATCATTCACACGAGCATCCATCACCATACACTCACCCATAACACAAGCATACACGCATCCATACACATGTTTAAATCAAATTCAAATTAACATAAACGTTTCTTCTGCATTGGCCTGTGTGTGGGTGCTGAAATGCCCTGCTCCAGGCTGCTCTGTCCATATGTGAGAGGAGGTGCAGGAGCTCCCCCTCACACATACAAACATACAGTGCCCCAACCAGCATTTCCAATGAGCTATGCAATGCTGGCAAAGCAAAATGCCCCAGCACTTGCATGGCCCAGTGAGCATGTGCATCTGGGCAACTAAACTGTCAAAGGTAAATAGGGTTTCCCTTTGACAGTTCAGCCAGCCCAGGAGTGCTCATTGTTTCACTGGGCTGGCTCCTTGGCTCCTCCATAATGGGTGAGGGGGCAATTGGGTGGGTGCCCCCTCGCCATTATGGATGAGCCGCCAGGCTTGGACTGGCCTATAGGGCAATGCCTGTACCAAAAATGCAAAATGCTAAAGTGGGCCAGCCAAAATGGGCCACCTTTTTGGTGAATGTGGGCCAGTTTGATGAGTTACTTCACTATGCAGTTAGAAATGTTGATCATTGTTGCTGAATTAATATTCTTTATATATCACAATTTACTTACATTTTAACACAAAACACCCCCTTGGGTACTATGCAAACAGTCTGTGACTCAAGAAATTAATATCCATTTAAAACTGTGGGCCACTTTTTCATTGGTGCCTGAGACAGTTTCATGCTTCAGCCCGACCATGTGAGCCGGCCAGGCCATTCCTTCTAAACTAAAAAAAAAGAAAAAGAAAATCTTCTTTGTTTTACATTTCATGCTGGGCTCTCACGGCCCCCTGGGATGCGGCAGCGGCCCCGTGTGGGGCGCACACCACAGTTTTAATACTGCTGGCTTAAAGCAATGAATAATATAGACATAGCCATGGCTAAAAGGGTTCTCTTGACTGCAGGGAATTAGGAGACATTCACATATTCGTCCACCTGCTACTATTAATCAGATCACTATCTCCATCTATTTGGACAGTTGTCCTTTAGCAGGTAAACCTGTTCTCCTGCATCCGTTCTGATATTGACCAGGTTTACGCGTCTAGTCATTGCCGAGCCATACCAATCTGGCTGTGCAAATTGAGACAATAACAGTTCCTGTTTGGTGCTATTTTGGATTATCCTGGAAACAGGCAGAGGGAACAGTGCACATTTGCATGCAGCCCTCCTCTGCCCCCCTTATATCCTATTTTGAGTCCTTTTTGTGTGAGTAATAAAATGGAAATTCAAGTAAACCCGGATTTTAGGGGCTGTAACTGTTACCTCTACAGAGCCTTGCCTCCTTTGCCTCGTTTCCACTCACGCAGAGCCGCACTACCCTGTGCTGCACTTACTCTGAGTATTGCTGCCCTGTTGTCCCCGCCCCTTTCCCTGCCTCTTCTCCCCACCTCTCGTTCTTGCACTTGCATGATCTGAATGACACAAGGCCAGGTAAGATTGTTTGTCTTGTCTTCCCTCTGTTTTCCCGCCCTTGTCTTGCCTTGAACCACTTGTGGACAGGCGCGTTATAAATGACTTATCATATCATATATCATGTCCCATGTCACTTTACAACAAATATCACACCAAATGGTAAATGCTGTTGCCCATGTCTCAGAATTGCAGATGGCCTTGACATGGATTCCTCTAGTATCTGCCTGCATTCGATAGGAGTTGTATGGGAGGACAGGTCTTTAGGACCCCCTCTCCTCCACATTGTCCACCTACGTGAGGCTCATGACTCGTTGGCAGCCCCCCATGCACCTGGGCCCGGGACGCAGGGTAGCTGCGGATCGACACGTGAGGCTGCACGGCTCGCCTTGTAGCATAACATAGACACCCTTTTGTAATATACTTAGACTCCATTTTGAGTATACTGAACCCAGGATTCAGTGGAACAGGCTGTGTGCAGAAGCTGCAGCTCACCCCCCACTTGACCACGCACAGGGAGCCCTGCAGTTCCCCCCAGCTTCCTCCCCATGGCAGATCCGTTCCCACGAGCAACTAGATGCGAACAAGTAACAGAACAAACACTGTATCATTTACCTTCCGCAGTACATCATTGCCCTGGAGGTGACCGGACTTTTAGTTTGGGTCTGGGAAAGAACAAAGTTGTCCCTATCCAGTATACCCTGACCCTGCGCCTAACCCCTACGCCCGTGATATATGGTGCTCATGACCCCCAACCCTGTTTCCACAGATGAAGCTTTAAACATGAAAGTTAAACTCCTGGGTTTCCCAGTCTTATCTATGCTGCTAAGCTGTTTGTTAAAAGGTTTTAAAGCCCATAATGCCAGTTGCTCGTATTAAAGTGATACGACCCCCACCCACCCCAGGACACCTTCGTGTAATGGTGCCTAACGTATTGTTTGTGCCCTCCCTGTCTTTGACATGCAAAGGAATAAAACAACACACCCCTGACGGGGAATAAGGCAAAGAGACCAGGCTGCGAGAGTTCAAGAAAAGGTTTTATCTCTGGTGAATAGTATTCAAGAGATATCTGAGAGCGCTCTGCACAAGTTATCATTACATTACATTTTATAGGGTAAATGACGCAACTAACATAGGATACTACGTTGGTCCCGGATTGGTCAGTTCACTCGATGTCTTTGGTGGGGTGGCATCTCTTCATCCGGGTTAGTCGCTTGATTGGCTGGAGGATTGACGTCAGTCATCTGTGCTCTGCATGGGTGAAGGTCAGGTCACTGGGAGGTAGGATGGTCACTATCTAAGCTAACATAATATATTATCAAAAAATGCATGCACTAAATAATAATTGTTAAAAAGGCCTTCAGTAGTTTATCTTGTCTCTATAAAAGTCACACATATATCTATACTATCAATAACATAGGATTATACAAGTCTTAGGTTAAGGGTCTTGACTGCTATAATACTCTGGTTGAAGCTAGGGTACGTACACATAAGAATCTCTGGTATGTGGCATTTGTTAGTGGTAGGCAACGATATATTGCAGCAGGGGTCTAATGTTAGTTGGGGATCTGCTGGGTGGGCATCATGGCATGGTCAGTGGTCTGGCACATGAAAGGAATATCTTGCAGGGACACAGGGTCACAATGGCAGTAAGTTTCCACTGGCGAGGGTGCGGGAGGGGCAGCGACATGTTTGCGGAGATGGACGAGCTATGTGCTTAGCTCATGCTGGTTCACGTGCAGAACAGTGATCTCAGAGGAAGAGCGATGTGTTACATTTATTATTGTGTTGGGAGCATCTCCGGCTTCAGCGTGAGAATGGACCTGCGAAGTTTTCCAGTCAGAGTGAGAATGGGGGTGGGGGCCCTGTGTGCCTGGCTGGGCTGCTGCGAGAAAAGGGAAGAGAAGCGTTTTTGTACTATCGCAGTGAGGCCTAGTCACCAAGATGGAGTCGAAAGGGGGTACAAAAATGGATGCCCTGTGTCCTGCTCAGTGGTCCCATCTACAAGAAAGTCAACCAAGGTTAACATCGCATAAGGGCAAGGGGCGAACCCACTACTGGAGGCACTTGGTCCGAGTTTTGTACTGAGAAGTAGAGGACGCGAGGGCCCTGATGGCCCATCGCTCCCACACAGTATGCACACTCGAGAATCTGCCTTGTCCTGACCAATGTTTGCTGCTATTTTAAAGCGATTAAAAGAGCAATATATAAAATGCTTGTGTATAGTATGATGGAGAGTATTGTGATGCCAGTAAGTCATTCAAGGTATTAAGCCACATTCGATGTAATTGTAATGAAAGATGAGCTTGTTGTTTCCACGATCCTTAAATGTGTGCACAAATCCTAATCATAAGTGTATGTTGTAATGCGTCACTGTGACCAATGCATGCGCCAACTTGGTTCTACATCATGTTTTGTGAACATTTTTCCCTGTAGGCCCAAAGCACAGAGTAATGAATGTTAGATGATGTAATGCTATTGAAAAACTTTCACTCCATTGATTCAGTAAACATGAGTATGTGTGAATCGTAGAAATGTGCCCTTTACATAATGCCCCTCAGCCCCAGCAACTCGGCCCTGTAATAATATTTATGCTGTTCAGTAAACAAGGATCCGTAAAAAGTTACAAGGCCATCTCCCCTCCTTCTCGAGAGCTGCACATCTAACCCCCCTCCTCCCCTCAAGGCTCGTCAGAGCTTGAAGGTCGCCGATTTTCTGTTGCTTGGAAAAGAACAGCTACACCTCCCCGCATTCTTGCTGGACCCACACCAAGCATTTACCTCCCCCCATGCCTCCGACACCAGATGCCATCATAAAATCACTGTGTACCGCCCTGGCCAGGCCAAGAAGAATTATGAGGTACATGGTCCCAACTCCCACCGCCTTTTTGAGGTATTAGCTATGTGCCCCTCTAACCCAAAAGTATTTCAGTTCACCTTAAGCTTAATGGGCTATAGAAACAGTTATTCGCCCCTGTACTAACATTCCGTAAAACGTTCACTCAATACATCTAACAGAGTAGAATGATAATGGTAGCCTAACCTGTGCCCCCTGATAAGACACCCGGATCCAAGAGATTGGATCCTTTGAAATGACAACTTTACGATGATGTATGAAGGAAGCCTCGTATTGCATAACTGTTTTTTCTGTGTTGCCTCCCAGGTATTAGATTGATGTTTTGTAGGATTTACATACCAATTTGACATAAACGGTTGTGATGAATGTGCATGAATGGCCACAAGGGCAAATGGTTAGCACCAAAGTAGTGCATCTCCGTGGACAGCTTGAGCCCTGACACTGCACCCCGATGAGCCAAGCTGACCCAAGCACTCCGTGATGCCACCACGTGGGTGTCCCCCAATCATGGAGCACCGGGCCTATACTTCGCATAATAGCTAGTCGTCACCATCCAATCCCCAAGACCATGTGGCCCCGATAGCTTAGCTCATGCATGAAGTGTATTTATAATATAAATGACTGTCTTTGCTATTGTCAGACAGAGCGCTCTCAGAGTTTGCAGAGTCCTTTGCATGCCCTATATTGATTTAGATAAAAGACTTTTACTTTAAACCGCACTTGGTCTTGGTCTCATTCCCTCCAGGGGTGTGTCCATTATTGCCTCTCATTTGAAGGGGGTTAACTGCCTTATTGGGGGATGCTCACTTTCAGAGTCCACATCGTCTCTGCATGCACCAAAATCACATGCACCCTTATTTTGGAAGCTGAGCAGGTTGGGGTGGAGGGATTGCGACCCATGCCTTTGCAATGTCCTACAGACCTTGTAATGCCCCTTTGAATGCAGTTTAGGGCATAACACAAGCACTTAGATCAGTTCTTACGTGTAGTTGCATAGCTGACAGTGTTGGCTACTGACATGTGTTCAACCAGCACTTTGCAAATTAGAATTTCACAGCAGCACCATTCCAGGCTTAAATCCTTCGTAGGCTAGCTCCATAAATTGAATCCTTATAAATTGGGTGATAATAACACCTGTTTACACCATGTTTGATGGGAGGGTATTAATTAATGTAGAAATGCCAGATTGGAAAACGTTCTTTTTTACATGTATGTTTGTGTATTAGCAAGATGAAAGCTACTATCTATCATGCTAATTGATTTATCCCACTTCTGGCTCTCTATATTTATGAATTCAGCGGTCCATGTCTGCAAGCACGTACATAGAGAATCGTGCAAGCCTGCATGATTGTTATTATATCACTGGGAAGTTATGTTGCAGGAGACATATTTCCTCATTATTAATTCTAAGGCCGCATTGTGTTTGCCCATTAAGGCACCATCCAATCATAGGAAGTAATTGCAAATGCGGTAGTGAACATCATCCTTGGACTGTGCTTTGCATTTATGGATAGAATTGCAGACAGTAGCATCCTAATGTTAGGAAAGCATACTACGCAGAATTCTAAAACATACAGAATGCAAGAACATATTTCATTTGTGTAATTTCTTAGTGTGTGAGCTGAACACACTGCCAATAACTGCCTTTACTGAGGACCACATGTGGCGCTTCATGGGGATACCATCTTTTCTCACAGTCTGCTGGCAAGTTACCTCCATTACACATATACCCGGGAACCCATCTAAATCTTATCACTGTATACCAAAGAGGTGTGCTCTACTTTGCAGCAGGTATCTTGCAAAATGTCTGCATGTCCCTTCTGACCACTCCAAGGGTCTCAATTCTCCTAAACGGTATGGTGTTTAGGCCTGAGAGGCAAACAAGAACACCCCGGGCTTGGTTAGTGACGAGAAGCATATCATCAGCCTTGAGATATTTCCCAATCATTAGGAAGAACCCCAGAAACACCAGGGAAAAGATAAGCGGACCCCCAAGTAATACTAACACACACAGCACACAGATCCCTCTCCTCACTTGAGTCCAACATACTTTGACAAACAAACCCAACAGTGTTTAATGACATACACGAACATGTATCCCCCAAATCACACAGGCCTATGTTTTAACACATAATTGTATCAATTGATTAATTAGCAATTTTCATACATTCATATATTCTTAAAAGGTGTCTGTAATTCCATCCAACACCATAAATTGTCTCTCTATGAATTGGCAATTAGCTACATTGCAAAAAATACATCCATCAAAGGCGTAACTGCGTTAAGAATAAACAGTGGGCCTAATTCACATAAGTGTTTTATAATGGGGCAATCCTATTGAAAAACACCCTGGGATTCAGGACCAGTAGCTGTTTACGCACCTACCACAAACCAAACCTGCTATGAAAATTACTATCTAGGGGTATGATGTAACATATGGCGACATCTTCTCGTCCTTCTTAGTTTATAGGCCATTCCACTTGGGCAACACATATTCAATTCAAATGGCAAACATCAGCAGACCTGCTAAGAAGACAGAAAAGGGAAAGGTATAGAAATTGGACAAGAATCTAAACAGCTCACAGGTGTATTAATAGGTAGTGCCAAATACCCTTGATGGAAGGCCATTTCCACAGTAATGATGCCGCTGCTAGTGGGAGGCCAGTCTGATTGGCCTGATCTTTTATGGCTAGGACCATCAAAACACATTATCACCCACATGTCCAGGTTTGACACAATCATGTTCTTTCTGATGGATTATTATGGGTAGCCAGATACTAAATATATATATTGCATTAACTAACAAAGTGGTTGTTATCTGTGCTATTCAACCCATATAGAGTATCTACGGAACATTTCAAAATGTCTTTTTGACTTTTGGAGAAAACTATTAAAGTCGGCAGAATCCAAACATCAAGGTTGTTTCTTTCTGCTTAGCAACACTTCTGAAAAGGTTCTGTTTGGATCAACTAATCAGGAACGAGTTTTGAGAGCAGATTCCATACACTACTATGCACTCCCCCTTGATGACCGAGTGAGACAAGTCAACCGTCCTCGGTGCCTCTGTCCCAGCTCCCAATCATTCTCTTTCGCTTTGGATCTCGGCTCTGCACTTCATTCGAGCACTACTGTCCCACCTCACCTTCACAACTAGAGCCCGGCCTGCTCTCCCTGCTCTCCGTACTTCCTGTTTGCTGTGGCCCTGAACATGCTGTGCAAAGTCAGCCCTGCCCCTGCAGTGTCCCACAACACAGCCTGATCAGAGATGCGGGTTCTCTAACTTTAAAGTGCTTTCTTTGTCTGGCTGATGTTAAGTCAAGCTTTGCAGGTTCCCTATTCCCGGAAAGTCCTAACCACTCACCTAGGGCGCTTAGGCTTAAAATTAAATTGGATATATACTGAATGTCAGTTTAATTGTTGCACAAAACTCTGATGGAATTAAATTGTTGCTGATGTTTTGCAATTGGGAATACTTCTGAAGCTTCTCTTACCAGTACAGTTGTGTTCAATGTATCCAGGTCTTCTGATGATAAATGGGGAACCATCAGTCCTTGCGAACACCATCTGACAAATTAAGTATCAGCAATGCCAGAGGCCCTCTATGCATAAACCCATCAAAGGCTTGGTTGAGACTCATTTCTGACACTCCTGATTTCCTCTGTTCGAATATTTTTTGCATCAAAGAAACATGCAGTGATTTTGGATAGTTCTCTGCTTTTACCTGCTTATCGTTTATTCCAATTTTGAACTTGTTTTCATTGTGAGACCCTTCATTAAGATTCAGATTTACATGTTCCTTTTTGATCTATTATGAATGTTCAGCATTCCTCATTCGTTTAACCCCATGTAATCAATCAATCAATCAATCACCTTTACCCAAATGATGTTGTAAATACATTCCAAAATATACATGCAAAACCTGGGCTATCATTCACCTAAACACATTTGGACCCATGTTTATTTAGAGCATGTTAACTCCATATCCTCCTGTAAGGAATGACCATGCAGAATCATGCTTTTCAGATTTAATGGGCCCATTAAACAGATTCCACAATATAACTGCGGTCCAATCGTTACGCAGCATCAACTTATCCCCTTAACTGCCAGGCTATTATGCAAGTCTATGCAAAAAGGACAAGCATACTCGTCCTTGGCTCTTAAGTAAAGACTGGTAACTCATGGGGCTATGCCAAGAAGCCGTCCAGATGAGCACAACGTTGATGACTGGGTGAATGAAATGTGAATCCTCGATTATATGGGTAAACCTTTCTCCATCATGATCCACAAAAGCACCCTCCTTTATCCTCCAATTGTTCAGTGCACCCAGCTGTTTCTGAATGAGTCGGTTCCTTCATGGCCCGAGGAGAACTCCTCTTGGAGCAGTTTGTACCGTGTGTAAATAAACGCAGACAGCCCCAGTCTATCACTGGAGAAGCAGCACCTAAAATTAGATAAATACTGTATAACTGTTTTCGCCATATTGTGTTCTTCAGCTCTTACACAAATCATCCCAATGAGCTCGGGCAGATACCTAGGACCCAGTACAGGGCGAGCGATACAGCAGACTCAAGATTTCTGTGTCGCTGGATTGCATGTGATACCACCCAACACCATTTCTTTCACTGACAGAATGACTCTCCTTACCTTCATGCTCCCTCAGTACAGCCTTTAAGCCAAGGAGTGGTATATCCAGATTTGTGGGATAATACGCGGAACCACACTCCCCCAAACATCTTCCCTAGTTCTCACCTCATTGACCTCCCTGCAAAAAACCTTGTGCTTAGTTTCAAAGTTATTCTGAAGCCGGTATTATGAAGCTGCCTCAACACCAACCGAGTGGGCAGTTGAGGGGTGAGGGCGGATTCATTTTTGGCCTGTCTTTAGCACTCTGCGAGCAGGGACATAATTTCACCAAAATGCCAGCGGTAGCGGAAGTGACATCACACGACCCTTGACCTCTGAGGACATCACAGGACGTGATGTCATTTGACCCTGTCACCCCTTGACAAAACAGGAAGTGGCATCACATAGCATTGTTCTAGTTCACTGAGAAAAATATAGTTCAGATATCACTGTAATATGATATACATTTCATACACGAATGGATCACCATATGCAGCTTCAATCTCAGTGTGTAAAACACCAACAACCATTTAGGCACTTTTGATGCACAGAACGTGCATATGTTAAACTTTTAGCAATCTGTCCACTGAAATCCTGCACTCGACGATGTTCAAGCATGGCATCCCATCCACCATCTGCCTTTGGGAGCACCCTGACAGTGCAATAGCAGTGCACCTTGAGTGCACACTGTCACAGAGGCACGGCGCTGCTCCTGTGTGCACATGTCCATGCAGCCTTAGTGCTTCCCCCTGTGGACACGTTTAGGCCCTTCCTGTGTGCAAAGGATCACAAAAGTGCTTCCTGAGCTCATTCTTCGAGAGGCACAGAACGGCTGCGTTCCTAGAGCACGCATGTGTATTGTCAGGGAATAATTTCCCACATAGGTGCAGCACCAGGCAAATAGTTACAAAGTGGCAGCACTACCCTGATAACGTAATTTCTCGTGGAGTGCAGCTTTGCACCCTGTGGGTACAATTACACAGCACCACAACCATTCTCCCGGAATGCACATTCTCATCAATGTCCCAAAAATGGTCCTCATTTCGACTGCACCAGAGCGCTGAGAAGACCCGAACACGCTAAATTCTCATTATTCAGGAATAGCATCAGGTTTGTCTGAAACACTCAATAAATGTGGGCTATTCGAAAAGACAAAACTAACGAAAAGGTGAATGAAGAAAGAAAATCACTGTGGAACGTAATAAAATCTTATATTAACCATTGGTCGTTTCAGGACAACACAAAATGCTGCCCTTGACATCAGAGAGTGCTCACTTTTGCCCATGTGGCTGTGTTTTCGGGAATAGATAGGCCACAAAGCACAGCTCTGAAATGCACAACATTGTCGTGATGGGTCTCGGCTGTGTGTTGTTTTTGGCCCTGTGTTTGTTGTGTGGATGAAGGGGCCTGTCACATACGGACAGTGAAGAGGTCCAGTGTGCCCAGTCTGCCTCAAAGGGGGGTGAAGTGCTATGGGATCTCTTACACTCCCCTCCTGTAATGGATTTTATGATACCTCACCTCCAGCCAGGGACTTCTTCCCTGATAATGAATGTGGCGCACAATAAAAATGTTTTTTATTTTTATTTGAATCCTGGGTTCCTGGTTTGAGTAGGCACCCAACCCACCTCACACCAACAATAGATACCACGTGTTGCAATGGACTATGAACCAGGCTGGTGTGTAACAATGAAATATTTATTAATTTTTAGAATTCACAGAAAATCAAGCAAATCAATATTAGGGCAGCAGCCACCCCTGTGTGGCAGTATACATGCAAATATCCCAAGGGGGTTAATTTCTAATTTTCACCAGCTCGCACTAAGTACCTCCTTATAGGGGAATTCATAAATTTATTTCAAAATGGTACTAAGTATTACACAGATAACTGAAATACTTATAAAAGGAATACGCTAACTGATATGTACTAACACAGATTATTCTAAGGAAAGGTGAATAGATGATACTGGCAACTTGGGTTTTTGTATGGGATTTTAATAGGATTTGAATAGGATGCAAGGGTAAAAGAGAGGGATATGCAGTTTTTGGGTATTGGGTGATGTGATACTTACAAGGTAAGCTTGAGTTTGGGAATTTGGAAAAGCCAGCGAGGTCTCTGGACAGTGGGGCCAAGGATCTGGTCACTGGGACAGCGGGGTCAAGAGATCTGGTCACTGGGACCGCTGGACTCTCCTTAATGGGATCAGCTGGGCAAGGTCTGGTTACTGGGCTCTCCTTAATGGTTCCGCCTGGATCTGGATGGTCCTGCCTGGATGGAATCAGCTGCCTCTGGATCTGGTTTTCTGAGTTTTTTGAATCTTTGAATATCCCTTGTCTCCCCCTGTCTCCTCCTTATATAGTCAAAATGACATCATAGAATTTTACAATCTGGTGGGACATCTCAAGTTACTCCTCTACTGGGATAGGCCAGACTACTGGTGTTCCCTCCTCCCTCCGTGCTGATTGGTTCAGAGGAAATGACATCATTTTATCTGTGTGCATTTATGATTTCCTTTGTCTGACAAAAGTTACTTTTTACAAAAAAAAGTTTATGAAGCAAAAATGAAAATCTATACTAGTCACCATAATAAGAAACAGATATGCAAATGCCATATTTCACAGGAAATCGGACAGTCTGATCTCCAACTCTGTGTGAGGTAGCATCGCTTTTGGGCACAATTTCACCAATTTTTAGGAGAAACATAATATTTAGTGGCTACACATATGCCCACTACTATTTCACATATTTTCACCAAGTTGTATGTCTGTATCTTTATACTTCACCCCAAAATGCATTTTTCCTGCCATTCCAGTTCCCAGGTGCTAGGAATATGTGCGTAGTCTCTTTGGGTTTGTCCATATCTCACATAAAATGCTGGCATAATATAGCATTACTGCTTACTCAGGGCATTGGGAGAAATGTCTTAATATAAAAAGTTCTTTAAAGTCAATGGGCTAGATTAGTCACATATGTGGGTGGTCCTTCAAACCATCAGAGCCAAATTGTCTTACCCTGGTTCAGTCTGAACAAATGGTTTCCATGACGCCCTTTGAAGCCATGCAGTTGTGGCCGGGTAGGGGTGCCAATGGAAATCACACCTCTTGGTGAAAATGCTGGTTCCCCTTGGGTGCTTTGTTCCTTTCTGTACGGATGCCGATCAGTCTGACGAGGCAGCAAACTTCCACACTTTGGACCTTTCATATGGCCATGGGGGCTGGTTCACTTGTCGAGGTAATTATTTTCCCATGGGAGGCAGGGTACCTTTGAAGTAAGTGCCTGGGCCAAACCTGTCCTGCTGGTTTCAAAGTATTTTTTTCTTTCTTCAACAGAAAACAAGTCATTTTGGGAATAAATATAATGCACATTTTAGAGCAAAACCCTGCATCCCCACATATTCAATCCCATTTCTGCGTGAGCACAGGCTGTAATTGTATTTCACTTTTAAATGGCATTCTCCTGATTTGTAAAAGCACCGCTTTACACATGGGTTCATTTTTCTTTTATGCCAAGTTTACAAATGTGGTTTCTGCCACGCACGGTTTCTTGTTAATTAACCTTCTGGAGAGCTTTTACAGATACGGTCAGTTTCTGCACACAGAGAGATATACTGCCAAGCATTTCTTTGAAATTGATATGGGACTAGAATGAGAGTCGCGCTATTGCTTTCCTTTGCAGTCATTTGAGTGCACTGGTCTATTTCAAAAGGAAATCATAGCCGTGTTGACTGAAACAGAATTCCTGCTCTGCATGTACTTTCTCAGTAAAAATAATGCTGTTCTGGAAGGTATTGCCTTACTTGATGGCAATCAGATGAAATACACAGCCGGCTGTGTGTAATGGAGCAAAACTGTGTGGTGTTTAAAATGAAAGGAGACAAATTGCAATACCGTCTTGAATGCTGGTCATTTTTCTTGTGCTTGATTTGAAGCAAAACAAATTCTGCCATTCTCTGGGGTGACAGGGTTCAATGCTCATCACACATGTGCCAAGGAAAACAAAACACAGCTGTTTTGGGGTGAAATGTTGAAATGTGGTGTTGTGATGAACAGAATTTCTGTTAGGGCTGGTAAATGTACCCTCCACTCCATCCCAAAAAAAAAAAACAGATGGAGCAAAAAGAGGGGGAAAGATGCATAGAGGGTCAAAGGGAAAAGAAAGAGCTGAGGCAGGTGCCCTTTCCGTGGTATGGTATGGTAATGTTTATTTATATAGCGCCTATTCACAGGCAAGTATTTCAAAGCACTCAAAGAGGGAAGAACACGGGGAAAAAAACAACAGTCGCTCAGAGCCCTTGAATTTCTGAGGTGATAACGGTCTGCACAGGCAGATTAAGTGAATATAAAACATTTAACAGTTTAGATACAGAAAATAGGCCTGCCAGTGATTCTGCAGTTTTTCCAAGTGAACATTAAGGGGTGAAGACAAGGGAGAACACACAGACAATCTTCAGGCAGGGCTGTATACAGATCGTGCAGGTGCCGGAGGGCAGGGAGGGTCACAGGACCAAGTGCGTCAGGAGAGAATGGAGAAGTGCGGGCAGAGAAGTTCTCATGGTTTTTTATTACAAGTGCAGTGTGATGCAGGGCCTTGCAGCAAGTCCAGAGGGACTGGAAGGGGTGCCCGGGACATGTGAGACTGTGATGTACACCAGGCGGCCGGTCAATAAGCTGTGTGTAAGGAGGGAGAGAAGGAAGAGCAGAGAGCTAGGTTAGCAGGTAGGGTGAAAGATAATGTGTCAGTAATGTGTGGGTGCCCCTGTCTGAATTCCATTCAAACACTTGTAGGAACGTTCTGTAGCTAAGGTGTATATATGCATGATCTCAATTCAATATGCATTACTCTGAATTGGATATTTATTTATTCTACATTAAAAACACTGTTTTTTACACTGGTTCATGGAGTAATGTTCAACTTAAACTGCTAAGTCTTTGTGTGCTGGAATTAAATTCTACTGAAACAGAATTTATTTAACAGATTTAGGTAAGAAAAATAATGTGTGTGAGAGGGGTTTAAAGCCTGCTGGATGGACTAGGGTACATTTCTAGGATTAACTATCAGGGATTCTGGTGCCTTCCTCGAGCACCTGATGGAAGCCTGACAAACACATTGTTGCCTAACAGGCTTTGATCTGACAGGCAAATGCCTCAGCAGTCCCACTGAGCACAGCACATGAGCAACATACAGTGAGATTTGAGACAACTTCCAGTCTGACAAGCAACCAACATACCAAGGAACTGAAATGAACACCTCGTGTTTTCATATCCAATGTTTCTGTAAACTGTTCAACAGTTCCCGTAAACTGTTGAAAACACAGCTATTTAAGTAATGTATTGTCTTTGGTTCCTGAACTCTTACTCCACAGAACTCAGATACCGTTGACTTCATGTAACATTTAATCCAACCAGCGCCTTGATAGCTTTGGGATTAGTGTGCAAAACAAATGTAAATAGAAATAAATACATTAAATACATAAATGTAGCCTTTCTCTGAACCAAATGCCAATGCCTCCCAAAGCCCTTGGCCCTATGCTTATGATAATGAATAAGACAATACAAATCTCAGTTGGGCAGTTGTTTGGCTAGGTTCAAGATCTATAAACATTTGGATTTCTTTGCAAATACCTCCTTCTGTCTTTAGCTCCTGCCCTCTTAAGAGGTTTTGGTCCTGCACCACAATCTACTACTACTCTATTTTGCTTTGCTCATGACTATAGTGCACTCTTGCACTATAGTGATACACCTATTATAGTAAGCAATGCACATTTCATTGAGTTTTTCACTTTGGTTTATATACATACATGTGTAATAAAATGTGCTTTACTCTTTGTTGCAATATTAGTAAAACAAACCTCATGTTTTATGAATATATTTGAGTGGTTTGTTTGCTTCTCCGGCATACATTTAGTCTGCTTTGATTTAATTCCATTTACGTGTTCATACAAAAAAGGTTTTGAATTATTAACCAGTCTGATATCAACCTTTGGCAGCAGTCCTTTCTTTTTTGCTTTAAGCATCTATTTTCTTGTCATAAAGCTCCTAGCAAAGAGCTCCACACAGAGATCAGTATGCTTCCTGTCTGCACGCGTCTGCACAAAAGCAACAGCATCTTGCTTTTTTCCCTCATTCCCGACTTAACAACTCCCCTCTTCTAGATGTGCCAGAGCACCCAGCGAGTATTCAAGTGACACCATCGAGAGATCTAAAACCCAGAGGCATAACATACCAAATACCCATTGTTAAAAGATCATGGACATCTAACCTTTAGTTGTCAGTCTCTTTTTTGCCAAGTTGTCATTTCATTCAGTGCTAATGGAAGTTTACAATTACTTGCCATCGTTAAGGCACCTAATTCTTGTAGGTCAGTTAGTGGCTCTATAAAACACATTGGGCCTCATTAGGAGGCTGGCGGTAGCCATGCCTGTAATACAGGCACGGCTGCCGCCTGTATCCATTTTTTTTCTGCCACCCAGAAAAGGGCAATTACCGAGTTCTTTCAACCTTGCCGGACCCAGTAATTGCCCTTTTCTGGGCGCCGGAAAAAAATCTTCCCCATTCCCATTTGAGCCCCATAGGGCTCAATGGGAATGGGGAAGGTGGTAGCACCGGTACCGTTAATAACGGTACCGGTGCTACTGTCATGTTCTGCTCGCGGGTGCTTGTACGGCCACCAGGTCAGACCTGGTGGCTGCAAAAGCACCCGCGAGCAGGACTCGTAAGTTGCCAGTACAGTAACAACGGTACCGGCAAGCTTACCGGTACCATTGTTACTATATCGGCAAACTCATAAATAGGCCCATTGGGTTGTCTAGGTTGGGCCTATTGAAGGAAGGTTTGATAAGTGTGTTCATCTTTAGCCTAACCTTTTCTATTGCCTACCCCACCCCTCCAAAGGTGTGCCTTGGAGGAGACTGATCCAGCCTCCAGTTCTGTACCTCTTGAAGTCATTCTGCACCAGTGATTACTAGCCTCGTGATATGTGTAATGTCTCATCTTTAGCAAAATAACAGGAGACCCAACTTCCCCTGCTGCCTGTAAAATGGATTCTCTCTTTCTTATGTTAAAAAGGCCATCGGCATTCCATGGTACAACATACAATATGTTGTTAATAAGGGAATGTCATACATATGTTTACTAAGCAATATTGACTATGGCTGTGGGAAATACGGGTTCTTATGAGCCCGTGCACTCGACATACAGGCCCCAGCAAAGTGAGGGTTCAGAGGGAGGACTACGGACTCATAAAAAACAATTTCACTCTGCAGGCCTGGCGAATATTGCTATTAACACCCAACCGGGACTACCCGGTTTGGGGGTGGAAAAGCACTGAAAACATGGATAGGGCCCTTTCAACATGGCTGCTGAGCGACGGCAACTTGTTGGCCTAAGGGCAGAAGTATGTTTTCTCTTTTGTGCATCCAGTGCTCCTCTACTTTAAAAAAAAAAAAGTTGTACTGATCCTATACTTTCAATTCAAAAAGAAACCATTTGGGAATGGTTTAGTTTTAAAATAAAAGTGAAAGAAGAAGGTGAAACTTGCACTTCAGTGCACTGTCAGGATGTGCCGTAACACCCTGACTGGTAATACAGCCCATCCACATCGTTTGGTGGGAGGTCCGCCATTGGGCCTCAAGGGCAAGGAAGTGATGTTGGGTTAGGGAGGGGGGTCGAGGTTAAAGGGGCAGTTTGGATTGTGAGTTAAATAAAGTAAGACGTGTCTCATACCCTTGTTTCCGCCTGTTCATTGGTCTGTGTAGCTGTTGTACGGAGGGGCCCGCCAGAGCTCTTACAATGGCGACGAAGTGGCGGAACCCAAACCAGCGTACTAGGAGGGATGTCGTCGGACAGCGACAGCGCATGGGCGCACCTCCCATGAGCAGCGGTCTCAAAGGTCCACTGCCTGCTACACACATGCGGGGAAACACGAACCCGCAGCGGCCCAGACGTCCAGAGGCCCGCTGCTTACAGACGGAGCAGCAGCACCCCGTGTCACGCAGGCAGAGCCAGGCACACACGTGGGGGGAGCCAGGAGGCCCAGAGGAGAACCCACGTGGAGGGCGTGCCCAGCAGCTCACGGCACCAACAACATGCTGTGGCCCACGTGGAGGGAGCCGGGAAGCATAGAGGAGCAGCCCGCAGCAGCCCATGCGGAGGGCATGTCCAGTAGCGCACGGAACGCGCTGCTTTCGGCAGGAAACGCCAGCAGACTGCACAGGAGAGCGCTCAACGGCCCATAGAGCAGGTACATCCTGTAGCCCACGGAAACACTTGTATGAGAAATAAAACCAGCCCCCAGTACATCAAAAGGGGGGGGAAACATCCAGAGCAAGCCCACAAAGACCGCCCACACACAGCAAAAGGGACAAAAGAAAGAACACAGCGACAATCAAGCCCACCCAAGGCGAGTCAATCCCATAAGGGTGCAACACATTACCACCACATCAACGATCCCCACATAGCACCACCATGTCAAGTCCGGTGGCATCCTCGGCTTCCACAGCCACCACAGTGTCGTCATCACGCTCGTATGGAGACGCAAACGCTAATGCCAATGCAAATCGGGCTGCAGCAGTGGTAGGGACAACCCAAACACTCAACATGCCCCCGCCGTTCGACCTGAGTGACACCACCAACCTAGGACCCCGCTGTGCCATATGGCTGAGCGATTTCAAGTTCCATGTTGGGGCCATAGGTCTCACGGACGATGACAGATTAAAGAACACTCTGTCCGTAGCAGTAGGGCCGGCAGTCACAGACATAGCGGGCGAGCTACTAAACCTAGACAATGCCACATACGGAGAGCTACATGGCAAGCAAACAGAATATTTTGCCCCACATACTAACATTGATTACGAGCGACACATATTTCACACTACCAGGCAAGAAAAGGGCGAGTCCCTCGACAATTTTGTGATGCGCCTCCGTATCAAACTTAAATACTGCAAATTTCACTGATACTCCAATGAAGAGGCGTTACGCTCGCAAGTCATCGCAGGATGTATATCCCAACCATTCCGGAAGCAAGTTCTGCAGAAGCAGAGAACTCTTGAAGAAATACTGGCCCATGCCAGGATAGAAGCTGCCGTAGAGACCCAGTTGGGCAGCCTTGACAAGATAGCACTACAACAACACCCACAGGACCAAGTCAACAAACTGGCCTCACTCACGAACTCCAGCAACAAGCGATCGGAAGCCACGTGCTACAGGTGCGGATACGAATACCCGCACACAGGAGAGTGCCCAGCAGTAGGCCAACAATGCGCCACCTGTGGCAGATGGACCACTTCAGGGCTGTGTGCAAAAATGCACCCGCCCCCACATCAAGCAGACAAAGACTGTCGGAACACAGAAGAAATACCCGCCACAGCCCGACAGACACGAGACACGAGGATGACTACAGGGTACAATGCAGAGAAGGTAGGGAACGCCGGAGCGCCCCCGCCAGGGAAGATAGGCGGTCAGCAGAAACACCAAGACGCAGTCAAAGGACAAGATTTGTGAGATACATAGACATGAGGTCCCCTTCCTCCAGCAACACTCCTTCTCCGAGGACGATCAAAGGAAAAAAGGGTATGTCTGGGCATTGAACGACAACAAAACGGCCACCCAGCACATTCCCATGTTCACATTACAAGTCAACAATACACCCCTGGAATTTCTCATAGACACCGGGGCGACTGTCAATTTTTTCAGTGAGCAGGCATACAACACCCTAACTAACCCACCAAAAATACAAAAGGCCACGGTGGACATATACCCATACGGAGCCACCACCCCCCTGCCGTGTAGGGGCACCATCACGGCATGGTGTGCGCATAAGTCTCATGCCGCAAAAATACAGCTGCACATACTCAAGATGGAGGCCAGCAGTGGGTGCATCTTGAGTTTCAAGACAGCAGTCGACATGGGGCTGGTGCACATCCTATACCAGCTAATGGCACATAAATACTTCGCAAAACCTGAAACCATTGAACACACGTTCCCGAAGCTGTTGAAAGGGCTTGGAAAACTCAAAAACAGAAAAGTCCACCTTCACATCAACCCAAACATACCACCAGTAGCACAGAACTACAGGGGAATACCAGTAAACATTCAAAAGCAGGTGGAAGACGAGCTGGAAAAACTCATCAAGGCACAAGTCCGTCACCAGACCAACCCCCTGGGTATCACCCATAGTCCCTGTCCCCAAAAAGTCCCCAGATGGATCGTTTTGCCTCTACGTAGATATGTGAAGGGTGAACGTGGCCATTGAAAGAGAGAGACACCAGGCGCCAGGGATCACGGACATGATCCACCTACTCCACGGAGCCACCACGTTCTCCAAACTGGACTTGACAAAGGGATATCATCAAATTGAAATAAGCCCTGAATCTTGCCATATAACAACCTTCGTGACCCACATGGGACTCTTCCATTATATGCGGCTTAGCTTCGGCATCTCGTCGGCCGCAGAGATCTTTCAAGAAGAAATTCACCGAGTCATACACCATGTGCTCAACTGTCTAAACTACTCAGACCAGCCCTTCGAGTTGTCCAAAGACTTCCAACACACATTTGAAGCCATCCGCAATGCCATCTCCAGTTCAGAAGACATGGCATACTTCGACGCCCAACGTCATACAGAACTCATCGTCGACGCCAGCCCAGTTGGGCTGGGAGCCATCCTTATACAAAAGGACCCATCCAAACCGACTGAGGTCTTCGTAGTGGCGTACGCCAGCAGAAGCCTCACTGCCACCGAACAGGCGTACTCCAAAGCGGAGAAGGAGAGCTTAGCAGTGGTATGGGCATGCAAATATTTCAATCTATTCATGTACGAAAACAGTTCACCATCATAACCGACCACCAAGCTCTTCTCACAATCTACGTGGACCCCAAGGCAAGAATGCCTCTAAGAATCGCAAGATGGGGATTGCGTTTACAAGACTATAAATTCAACATCGTACATCGGCCTGGCAAGGAGGTCAACCCCGCAGATTACCTGTCCTACCACCCTACGGGACCAGCAACCGACCACCCATACATAGCGGATGCATACATTAACTACGTCATACACCATCTGCAACCACTCCCAGTTGAAAGGCCCGAGCTGGTCGCTCAATCGGAACAGGACCCGGCCTTGAGAATAGTCAAGCACTGCATACAGCTCGACAAAAGGGAACACATGAGACAACAAGCCAGATGCGAACCGGAGCCGATTAAGGACGACGTCAAGTGGCTGGACCAAGTCAGAGACGAACGTTCTATTGTAGAGGATCATATCATTCTAAAAGGGTGTAAAGTCGTCATACCTGAGTCACTCCATGAAAAGATAGTACATATGGCTCATGAAGACACCAGGAGGTCGCAGCAACCAAGCGGCTACTCAGGTAGAAAGTGTGGTTTCCCAAACTGGACACACTGGTGGAACGGCTGGTGGGGGGGCTGCACGATTTGCGCACAGGTAGCCCCGCCGCCGCGCCCAAACCCTGTACAATCATCCCCACTCCCAGAACAGGTCTGGGATGAGCTCGCGGTGGACATGTTTGGGCCACTCCGAAACGGCACATACGTGTTAGTATTGATTGACGAACATTTGCTGTTCCCGGAAGCACAGCTGGTTGAGAGCACAGCTGCTACCTGCGTCATCCCTGCGCTGGACCGGATGCTATCAGCATACAGGGCCCTGAGGATAATGAAATCAGACAATGGCCCGCCATTTGTCAGCACAGACTTCCAAAACATCACCAAATATGTGGGTTTCGACACAGAAAGATAACTCCACGATGGCCGCAATCGAACAGTATTGTCGAAAGGTTCATGGCCAGCATCAAGCGGACACTGCAAATAGCCAACATACTGAACAAACCGTTTGAACAAGCTCTATACCAATTCCTGAGGGAGTATAGGCACACGCCTCACAGCACCACAGGGGCGTGTCCTGCAGACCTAATGTTCAGGAGGCCAGTCAAGACAAGGCTTCCAGAGCATCCACGGCCAGAGCCCACAATGCCGCCAGAACAACAGGCCAGGCTAAAGGACACAGAAGGAAAAAGGAAAATGAAAGACATGGCGGACGAGAAAAGGTGAGCCCGAGAGTCAACCATAGCACCGGGGGACATCGTGATCGTGAAACAACAAAAAGGGCGAAAGGAGGACGCCACCTTCGTGCCCGAGCTACTCACGGTGACTCAGAAGAAAGGCAGCATGATCACGGCTGAGGGAGAAAGTCGAACCTCAACGACGCGCAACGTGTCCCACTTTAGGAGAGTGGCGACCCCTCTAGAACAGGCTTGGAGGAGAACTGAAGACGAAAGGGAAGGAAGATGGCGAGATGAACCATATTTGGGAGACAGTGAGGCATCTGAAACTGAACAAGAAGAAGCACCACCAAGGTCAATACCTGCTACCCCATGCAGGCAAGGAAGACCACAGAGGAATCGCATAAAGCCACAAAGACTCATTGAAGAGATGGGGTAAAGGACATCTCCTGGGCCACAACCTAAAAAGGGGGGAGATGTCAGGATGTGCTGTAACACCCTGACTGGTAATACAGCCCATCCACATTGTTTGGTGGGAGGTCTGCCTTTGGGGCCTCAAGGGCAAGGAAGTGACTTTGGGTTGGGGGGGTCAAGGGGAAAGGGGCAGTTTGGATTGTGAGTTAAATAAAGTAAGACGTGTCTCATACCCTCGTGTCCGCCTGTTCATTGGTCTGCGTAGCTGTTGTATGGAGGGGCCCGCCAGAGCTCTTACATGCACCACACTGAAGATTCCCTTAAACAGCAGGTGTGTTTGTTTGGGGGTTTGGATTATGCATGGGTGGGGGCATGGTGATGGAGTTTTTGGGGGATGGGGCAGGTCAGCAGGGAACATAGTTCCACTACTTCTTTTCTTACAGTTTGACCACGGGTGATAAGAGATGCTTCGGAGTCAGCAGCACGGGTGGTCTGAGGAGGCAAGCTCAAGTGGGCTACAAGGCACAGATGACAGAGAGAGGGACGGAGGGAGAAACACAGCCAGCAAGTAAGGTGTGGGGGCACAGAGATAGGTGTGGGAGCAGAGGCTGTATCAACAGGCTGATGAGGCTTGGAATCCCGTTTGCCACCAGGCTCCATGGATACACCTGGGCCTGGCCGGAGGTCCTGGATTCCGATTGGCTCCCAAGTTTTTGGCTCCCAAGTTTCCAACGTTGCAGCTAGGATGCAAATCTGCATTACTCAACTGTTGAAAAGGATATCTGCCACATTCCATTTTCCAACAACATCTTGTCTAATATACTACATTCCTTGTAAAGCATATTTTTACCTAGACCAACGTGTGATTTAATTACTCTAGGAGGACACATTTCTTTCACGACACTAAATCAATGTCAGTACAATTGTTAGTCCTGAGCCTCAGAGAGAACATGATGGTACAATATGCATAGTAAGACTACACAGTGTGACGCTAAGAATTGGCAGATATGATACATGAATACTTTTGGGCTTATTGGTTACAATGATAATATGGTAAAAAGCAGTACATAGTGTAAGATTAACAGTATGGTACAAGGTTCCTGACTGATAGCCTGGAGGCTAAACAAGGGTGTGCTGTGTAAGCAAGTGTAAATGGTGGGTTAGAATTTATTAAAGAGGCAGGTTTTTAGTAATTTCTTGGATTATACGTGGGAGGGCTCATTGCTTATGTTGGGAGGTAGTGAGTTCCTGATTCTGGGAGCTGCTATTGGGAAACTGGATTTCTCTGTTCTGGCATTCTTGAAACGTGGGGTTTGAACGTGGGTGTTGGAGTTGGATCTAAGTGTTCTGATTGCTGTTTTGCGTGAGAGACATTGGTTGAGGTAGGTGGGGGCATTTAGTGTGATACACTTGTGTGTGATGGTAAGTGTTTTGTGTCTTATAAGTGTACATGAGGCACTAAACTGTTGAACCTTGCTGCACAACCCAGAAAGAGTGAGAACAGATCCCTGCTGTCTATGCTATGGATAAGTATAAGAGGTTGCCACGCCGTCCTAGGAGTTAGTCAAAAATCAGGATAGCCCTTACAATCGTGCTGATTTCAAATGAGTCTGAAACGATGAGGTTTCAATAAACCACAATTCCAAGATTTCAAATATCATGGCATCTGTATTCCTGGAGCCAGCTGATTTAATGGGCGTTCAACGGACAGTGCATTGAGACCATGCCAATGTTGGACAGCCCTATACAAATGACAGATGATGATGGTGACTTCTCAAACACCTCATTTTGTTCCAGAAAAAAAGAATCCCAGTGGCAACCTGAAAAGGGCTGAGAGGCAATTGCTAACCTAGCCCGCATCGCAGTCCTAGCTGCGTAAGAGTCTTAGGCATTGCATGAAATTGAGAGCAAGATAATCTATTGAATTCATTTATAATGAAGGTGTAATGCATGCCTTGCCTTGGAATACTCAAAATTGGGTACTCTCTCTGGGAATTACGAGCATCCTGCACATTTTATTGTGGAGATTATGCTCACATATAATGATGAATTCATCACACATGTTGCTTGCATATTCGTTGTCAGTGCCCAAAAGGCTCAGGCATAGTATGATATCCTTAGGCATTATGCAGGGGGTGTCAGATGTGTTGCAAATCGGATTACAAAATGAGCACAGTGGCAAGCAAGTTGTTATACGAAACAATAGCTACTGACAGAATTAGCAGTACTCAAAGTTCTCTGCTGGGGGGGGGGGCGGGCATGTAGGCCTTTTCCCTGCTCTCTAGGGGTGCACTACAGATACTGCTACTGCTTCCAGGTAGAGCAGCAGCTTTGTGCCTTTTGCGGTCCCGGTGCGGGTTCCAAGGTGCCAGAGTACACCTAAATATGATTTTCTAGCACCAAGATCGAAGTAGGACCCCTCTATGAGCTATTAATGCAGAAATGTGCATTTGTAAAACCAGTGGTGGCAGACGTCATGGATAATTGGCCCTGGCCTATTAAGGGGTTACCCTGGGATGAATACCATGTCAGGGCATAAGCATTGAAAGCAACCCCATCGCTAATAGGTGACACAATACTGTCATTGAGAGCTTTCTAATGCTGCTGTAGGCCCCACATTGCCCTCTCTGTAGTGGGAGTCATGGTGCTTCATCACATGCTTAGGAATTGAATGATATGCTTTGGAAAACAAATATTAGTCCATGACTTGGTCAAGTATATCACACATAGATTGAGTGCAATAGCTTTGAATTCAACATACCCTTTTTTAAACAAAAAATGCTAATTGAGGCATGCACACTGAAGAAGGATACCTAAGCCCTGATTCTCAAAGATTTTCACTGGAAGAAATGTGGAGCCCATGAGCATATCAGATTTGCACCTCAATGCCTACGCCTAAAAATGGAACAAATCCAGTGATGTCTGCAGCATATTGGAGATGTTCATGTGCAGATGTGATTCACGAAGATTTGCTCAATTATCTGGTAGGCACCAGGTCATAAAGATGGGCATTTCAGATCCTACTGCCTCCCGGTCATGTGTTCGGTCCCCAATGTTCCATTATCTCTCCACTCATCATCAATCTATACATGGAACCCCTGCAGACTCTCCTAAATGACCCCAACATAACCTTACATCAGTATGCTGATGACTCTGAACTGTACCTTAAGGTCATTGGCCCCCAGACCTCTGCTTATTCCTGGCTACTATCCAACCATAGATATCAAACACTAACCACAAACTGAAACCGATCAGGACCGAATTTGTCCTCATCTGTCCCCCACAAAACAACTCATGCAACAATGGCTGGATGACAAGTGCCTGGAAGGATTCACCCCTCATCTATCAAACTCAGCCAGTTCCCTGTGCTTCATTGCTGGCAGTAGCCATTCCTTCCAAAAGTACATAACCAAAAAGGCACAACTGCCTGGCTACAGATCCCCACACTCTGCAAAATCCCTTCATTCATTCCCCTGAATGAATTCCAATGCGATTGTCCAAGCCCTTGTTAACTCCCACATTGATAGGGGAAATACCCTCTTTACTGGGCTTCCAGATGCACATATGGCCCCCCTCTGGGCAGCCCAGCTTGCTGCAGCCTGCCTCATTGCAGGTGGATGCACATTCAACCATATCTCTCCAACTCTTCACATGTTTCGCTGACTCCCCTTCCCTGCCAGGATCATATTCAAAACTACATGTATCACTTACAAGCAGTCTCAAACG
Organism: Ambystoma mexicanum; assembly: GCF_040938575.1. Taxonomy (NCBI): domain Eukaryota; kingdom Metazoa; phylum Chordata; class Amphibia; order Caudata; family Ambystomatidae; genus Ambystoma; species Ambystoma mexicanum. Next base: position 146,516,822 of record NC_090933.1, read on the forward strand.
GAACACCAACATACTTGTCGGCTAAACTCCACACCTCTGGAGGACCTTGCAGCTCACACAGCAACCCTATCAAAAGGTTGGAATCAAAGCTGGGTCGCAAAGAGGAGACTCGCAAGCAGTCCTTCTCCTGCCATGCACTGACAATCTGTAACTCAATCCTGGTAGAGGCTTGAAATGCCCCACCATCTTCCGGGTAGGAACAACACTCTAGACTGGGCTCTTTAAACAATACCTGAGGGATGAATTGAAATTCCTCTCTCCCTCCACCAACAATATTGCACAACTGTATAAAATGCCCAGCCCAATTCTGGCAACCTACTGTTGTAAAGCGCTCTGCTTTTCTTGAGCTAGATTCACACTCTAAGTAGTAAAATAAAATAAAAAAATAAAATGACATCCATTTCTCAAAGTCTAAAAATGTAGAACACCCGGAAATTCCTGGAGCATCTTGGGAGCATCTCTGACATGCTCCAGTCATCTCCAGAATTGCTCAAATTTCAGGCATTGAGAATCAGGGATAGGTGAGCAGGTACACACTGGAGATGTTCCTTATTTGCTCTAGTGCAAATCTTTCAGGGTCAGGCCCCATGTGTTGAGAGGGATGTAATTCTATATCCATAGTCAAATGAATTGGCAATCTTAATTTACCATGTGCAATATCTGGAATTCGTTTCTTCACAGGTAAGGCTAATTGCCCAATTGTTTTTAAAAGAAGGTGTTTCATTTCATCAACATTGACAGCATTGCAAGACAGGCTCTGGTCCAAGCATTAGGATTATTTCCATCTGATCTTTATATAGACCTGTGCCAACAGTTTCCCTGCACATTTAACTTTCTCTGCAAGCTGTTCTATCTTTACTACGGTGCAGATATTATTGGGGCAAGGCACCTGATTCACAGAAGTGTTTTATAATGGCGCTATCCCATTGGAAAACGCTCTGTGAATCAGGCCCATAGTTCATTTTCTGATAAGGTACCGATATGCACTTATATTTTAAAATCCATAGTTGACAAAATGAAAGTGGATTACATTTATATGAAACAATGAATAATGAGCATTCCAAGCAAAAACTGTATATAATAGACAATGTTAAAAGAACAGAGTACTGGGAAATTGATCTATCTGGTCAAAGAATCACCTTGAACACTGCAAATCTGGTTAAAAAGTATACACACACTTTTGCAATTTGCAAATGTACACTTTGGCCCGGGTTCATGGAATGATCTGCATGGAAAATCAGGACATTTTCATGCCCTTCCGCATGCAAACCCCCATTTGTCGATTCATGGAATCGACTGCGCAGTACTTTTCTGGGGCTCGCAGAGTGGGGGTTGGGCCTACGCAGAGTCCAAAATAGGGGGTGTAACATGCATAATGAGGAAGAACGCTGAAAAATGTGACAAATGTGGCGTGTTGAGGGACGGTCATGGCTAAGCAATCGCACACCCATTCCCACGCACACCCAAATGTATTCATTGATTCCAACGCACAACCTTGCACTGGGAAAATGTACACACAAACCCTGTGATCTATCTGCCACACCAAACTAACGTCTACAGCCACGATGAACCCAGAAGTAGCAGGAACTATTGTGCACAGACACTGCAGGAGGAGGAGTATGTCCAGGGCCCAGATCGTCACACCGCACACCGCACTGTTTGGGCTGCCAGATGACCAGGTATATGCTATGTACAGGTTCCTACCCCATGTAATCCTAGACCTCGTCAGGGAGTGGGAATATGACATAGCATCACCCCCCATCTGCTGCCAGGCCCTTTCCCCCCTAGAAAAAGTGCTGACTGCACTCCATTTCACTGCAACTGCGTCCTTCCACCGAAACACAGAAGTAGTTGGTGGGATATCGCAGGCTGTCTACACCTGGCATTGTCATGCATAACAGCATGCGCATGTGTGCGCAGACCCATATATATGCCTGGTGGAAAGGCAGACAGTTATCCAGGAATTCTACGCAGTGGCACATTTCCTCTTTGTAGTTGGTGTAATTGACTGCACATATGTTGGGCAACGGCCCCCGATTGATGGAGCACATTTACCTGAATGGTGACCCTTCATTAATATGCAGGTAGTGTGTGATGCTAATCGAAACATCGTGGAAGTGTATGCCAATTTTCCAACACACATGATAGCTACATCTACCAGCAGTCACCACTGCAATGGGACCTGGCATCTGGAAAACATGGCAATGCATGGTTCATCAGTGAGTATGAACTGTCATGCACATAGATTCACATGACGCACTGAACAACAGACCCTGACAAGAAATGCCAATTACAACCATGTACACATTTTTAGGAGACAGTGCCTACCCGCTGTCACCCTTCATGATGACACCAATCCGGAATCCTACAACAACAGCTGAGGTGAGATATATTACAGCCACATGACTCAAGCTCATGGATGAGGAAGAGACAACACAATGGGCAATATTTCCATTCATAGTGACAGTGACACGTTTGGACTTTGATAGTTTACTGCTAGTACAATGAAATCCGAAGCAAATTTGCAGAATATTATTTTTGGTATTTGTTCCCTCCACCTCTTTTTCCGTTCATTTCATCTTTTTGGATAACCATTTGTTTAATAATGTTGATGTGACACCTTTATGTGTGATATATTCTTGCTGTTGTAAAAATGGTCGAATAATTATTTTGATGGGTTTCAACATGACCCTTGCTGGGGCAATGATTGTTTGATATTTTGCTGATGTGTATATATAATTGATGATGATCATTTAATGTAACACCGCCTTGAACAAGAACATTTTGAATATGGTCGAAACACGTGTCGGCTGTTATTGCCTTGCTTGACTAACAATTAAAATTGAACAAATCCTTATTAGGTTCCGCCTCTAGGAATTATAAAGGCAGTTATATATTGTGGATTGTGGTGCAAAGGTCCAGTTAGTTTTTTGGAATTGATACTTTTCAAAGGTAGGAGGTTGTTGCTTTTTCTCTAACATATGACTTTGCATGACCTGCCATTCTTTGAGTATATACAGATGTAATTAGGATAACAAGTCCCTTGAGTTTTTGAAGACGGGTGTGAGAGTAGCTGTTTAGGGCACAGCCCCAATTTTAGTTATCATCCCAAACATAAAAGCATGCAGTAGAGAACATACAGACACAAACAATGTACAACAGGGGACTCAGGAGCAGTCCATTAGGGGTACACATGTGCAGCTCTGCACAACCATACATGCAGCAAGTGTGACAAAACGTGTCCAGTGGAGTCAATGTATGCAGATTCCCAGAACTGTGTCACCAGAGGCAACACCATGACGAGAAGCAGCTGAGGATGAGTAGACCTGACAATGGCCATGTGTCTTACATGTGGAACAGTGGCAGGGCAGGTCATGTGAGCCAATAAGGGAGTGGAGTGGTCAGTGATACAGGTCAAAGAGTCAGTGTGGACAGGGAGTACACCTGCAGAGCCCCATAGGAAGCATGGGGCAGGGGGATTAGAAACATGGCAGTAAGGAGACATCATCACGGTCAGTGAGGCAAGTGTTGGAGAATCAAAATACACAGAGTGCAGATGCACAGAGATGCATGCTGTCAAATAGTATGTACATCCATAATGAAGAAAAACTGTCAATGGCTAAATTGTGACAAGTGCTGCACAATCACTTCCATGTATTGCGTAAATTCTGAAAGTGCATTCACCAAAACAATGCACACGCTTCAAAGTGAAATTGCACATACACACACATGCATGTGGACAGACACACATCTACACTGACATCTACTGTGACTCAAGGATTACACCCCCGGCTAGCAAATATGTGGCATGCATGCAAAGACCATGGTGACCAATAATACAGACATAACATGAGAGCCAGTGCACATGCTTAACTGATGACAGAGTTGGCATGCTGTTATTCCCTCATCACCTCCACCGGAAACTGTACCTCCAAATTTGTGAACGGAGGGACCGTTCCTGGCAGAGGGCATGGCGACTAAGGACGTGAAAGGGGTGGAATGCCCATGGAGTGCAGTAACCAGAAGAATCAGGATCACTTCAACAACATGGGACATTGTATTTCACCAGCCATAGTCGGTAATCATGCATAGAGCAAATATGTGTCAATATTCAGTCAACCCAGTGTTACCAGCACATGCCATCCTGTCAACCTCAAGGCAATCATGGCAGTTGACACCACTGTGCATGCTGCATGTCCACTACTGCACTCATAATGCTTTTGAGAGGACAACAGCACATTTCAAAGAAAATAAATTAGAAAAAGAAAATGAGTCCTTCTCGGAATGTCTTAATAAACAACACATTTCTCCATACTGGACATGGGTTTTGAGAAAAAGAAAAACATTGCTCATGCTGATCAAGGGGCAAAAATAAAATAAAATCAGACCACGGATCAGGTCCATTCTGAACTTGGGTGGTGGGATTAGGTCCACCCTGGAGGGGGAAGAGGGAGGGTGCATGTCAATATCCACATGAGCAGAAAAAAAGAGAAAATAAAAATCACCTCTATGGGCTCATGGACATCACAGCAACCGTGGTTCAGGAGGCTTGGCTGTGCTGGGCCCTGCATTCTGTGGATTATCTGCAGGTGGTTGTGGTGGGGGATCCATTCCATGCAGTGGCAAGCCATAGGCAAGGGACATCTGTGACATGGCTTCATGCCCCAGCACAGCAAGGGTGGTGAGGTATCCATGTACTTGCTAATGTACGGCCACAAAGCCTGTATGCACACTCAAGATGCATCGAGTTTCTGGGACAGTCAAGGCATCCATCTCATCATGGAGATATGTTCTTGTGGCAGAGAGTTCATCATGCATTGATTGCCTCAAGGATTCCATCTCACGCTTCAGGGCCTCTCTGTGTGCCTGAGCATCTGCATGCAGGGACTCCTGCAGACATCTCAGATCAGCCCGTCGGCCCTTGATTTTGACCTCATTGCACAGTATGTGGGAGCAGCAGGAGGACTGCATGACCTGCAGCTGTTGCTCTACCCTGGTCGCTGGTGGGGTCATGGTCTTGGCCATCTTATCCATGCTTTCTGAACTTTTGTCCAACACATTACCATGTCGGATTGCGACACGCAACATCTGCTGCTCCCACTCTGTCTGTCTATCTTGCACACCTCCACCACATGTGTATGGTCCATGGCCGCCTGATGCAACAAGGGACCATGCCAGTTGCTGTGGCACCCTTGTCGTTGGCTGCAGGTCTGCAACCCTCCCTTGTCCATCAGTCTCATAACCTGATGCCAAATCATGGGAGGGTGGCCTTGCAGCCATAACTACTGCAGACGGGGGGCCCACCACTGACTGGCCTTGTGATTCCAGTTGCACCGCCGCATACTCAATGGCCCCATCTGATATACCCATTGGGGGCACTCACCTTCGTCCTCGTGGAGGCATACACATGTGGTTCAGCATCCAAATAAGCTGACTCTGAAGGGTCTGAAGAGGCAGCAGCACAACAGATGACAGTCTGGAGCACCAATGGGTTCTCATGGCCCACAACACCACGGCCTACACTGGTGGTCTAGCATGCTACCAACTCTTCTTCCTCCTCCTCTGTATCTGGTGCATCCTCACTGACACTGGACAGAGAAAGACATTTTGAGTCATGTGCTTCCAGACACAATGCACATGTGCATCAAAGTGCACACAGGTACAAAATGGCTTGACACACAAGAATCTGACATTTTGAATTCCCACATTATGAGCTGTGAGCCACATGTGTATGGCTATGGCTGAAACAGTCCCCCCTTCTCCTGGTCCTGTCCATGCCATCAGTGGACACATTGATGTCCAAAAGTGACGTATACATTCACTGATGGGCCATGCAACTGTTATGTCAGCACACATACAAGGGACAAGTGTTGCACATGGGTCATTGTGATGTTGATGGACATCACATGGCATTAGTCAGCCATTGATAGCCACAGATACTACCACGGTCAACACATGGCAAACAATCCATGATTTAGCAGAGAACTAGAGAACCATGTCCAGTCAATACACATATGTAGAATGTACTAACATTTTCCACCATCACCACTGATGCTGCATGCCTGAGATGGCAAACAGTGACATCCTTGGATAAGTGCTACCGTGGATGCATTGGGACATGGCATACATGCATTCCATAACCATTAAAGTCCACTCCATCCACCCCACATGACAAACACTGCCACTTGTCACCTTAATACAATAATGCACCCTAACCAGGACAGGACGGTCCATTGTGTCATAGTGCAGAGCATACTCCATGTACACTGAACAATGTGATATGTGTGTGCAGTATAGATGTGTGCACTGTCTGAAACACACCCTCTCAGTGTTGGCCTTCCTGTGTCTGTGTGAAAATTGACGACACATTTGACTCTTTCTGTTTGCTGTGTCACATCAATGATGGCGCAAAGTCTCCCTGCACCCTGTGTGTTTCTCCTGCTATATTCCTAGCAGAAATCAGGAATATGCATTGTAAATTGGCATGGTGTGTGAATACAGTGAGATGTACATGACATAGTCCTATGATGTGTCAGTCGTTGACCGGCCATGACTGAGTGCATAACAATAATTGACTGTCATTATGTATGACACTGTCATGAAACAGCCACCGCCATCTCAAACAATGCCAACTGCTATTGCACATCATGGGTGTGTGTTGAGCACCATATTTGTACGTTCCCTGTATGGCCTCACAATTTCTTATCCCCTTGCACCAGCACTATGCCAATAGTGATACAAATAATGGACTGAGAACTTTCGCATATGCATCTGCCACGAGTGTGGCAAACTGGGCACACTATCTATTGCTCCTCAAAAGCACTACTCCGCTGTAACAAATACCCTTGCTACCCCCACAAAAACATGCCATCGCTGACTGCAGGCCAGCACCGCCAGTATAAGCATATAGTCCATGATTGTTATTGGGTATTCCCAATGTGGTTAGACCCAATGTGTACAGAACAAGACAAGAGGGCGGTGGAACAGGGAGGATAACAAAGAAACCAGTCATACTAGGCCATGTGACATTTGGATTGTGCAAGCGCAGTGAAAGAAGTGCAGGTGGGAGGGGGGAGTGCCAGTCAGGGCAAAAGGGACTGTGATAAAAAATAAATGGGAGGTGAGGCCAGGTGGACAGAGCCAGGGAAAGCAGAGAATACAGGGGAAGGAAGGTTAAGCAGCCAAGTGTAAAGTAGTGGGATGTAAGGGCCACAAGTGTGCAGGCCCAGCCAAGCCAGTGCGTGGGAGGGGCCCAGAAGGGAAAGTGCAGGCTTGAGGGAGTGATCAGAGGAAAGCAAGTGAAAAGGGTAGACTGTAGTAGGGGGTGCATGGGGGGGCCCTGTAAGACTCTGAAGGAACCAGGCAATCAGTCAAAAGGCAGACAGGAACATAAACAGTGGAGGGGGAGAGCAAAGTGAGAAGATAAAAGGAAGGTCCTGTCAAAAGAGAAATCATATTGTGCCTCCTATTGCAATAAATATATTAATATTGGCCTACGCCAAGCTGCTCGAAAGTTGCTTGCAAAAGAATCCGCGTCGCAAGGTCCTGACCTTAAAACAATGCAAGCCGCCATTTTAGGTCAATCCGCCATTTTAGGATTTGCTTTGTAAAAGTCACCCTGTGAGTTAAAATGGTGGACGATGTCATTCCAGAATACAACATGGCCGTCTTGACCTCTGTACATAGCTAATATGTAACTTGCCTGCAGGCCACTTGTTGAGGTCATGAACTGAGACCTTGTCCTTCGTTGGCCTGTGTGTAGAAGGATTACTTGTGCAATGAAACTAATCCATGAGCATATGTTGAAACAATGTATTCAAATACTGAACGTAGAACATCTGTTTAACTACATTGTATTAATGTTTGAGAAGGCCTCCATGGAAAAACTTAGAATACACAGTTATTGCATAGGCTTGTTGATACATGTATTAAAGGCAAACCAGTTATATGCGGTTGTTCGAGACTTGGCACGAACCCTAGATCCGTGATGTATTAAGTGGAATATTAACCCGAAGTGGGGCTGGGCATCGTGCCCACCAAGTGTATAAAAAGCGAATGCATTCTAATGTACAACGTCTCTCACTGAACACACTGAACCACGCTGGAGTTAGTTGTGTTGTACTGAGGGATGATAGTTATCTGATTTTGCTCTGTTTTTGTAACTGGATTCAGTATAAAATAAAGTACTTTGCATGTTCCTTTGTAACACGTGTTTGGTGTATTTCCTTTTGGGGTACTCAGCCTCGATATTTTGATTTTGTTTTCACCGTCCTGGGAAACTCCTGGAACTTAACGGAATCTGGCAGAAGTCTGATAGAAGCAGGGAGGCCGTTCAAGAGGGCGGCACCTGCACAGGAGGGATATCTACCCCCCTCCAAGTAGCAAGGAGTATGATCTGCAGAGATTCATAGCTAGATGAATGAAGGGCTTCAGCAGGGAAGTATCTAGGGAAGGAGAGTTGGGTTTAGAGGGGTCCCAAGCCCCAGAAAGCCGTATAGATGATGCAGAGGGTCTTGAACTGGAACCTTGCAGCAAGCTGGAGCCAGTGTAAAGATTACAGGCTGGAGTGATGCAGCCCCTGCGTTTGTGGAAAAGAGAAGTTCTTGCAGTTCTGTTCTGGATTAGTTGAATGGGGCGAAGGGAGCATTTGACAGAATTAAGAAGAGACTGTTGCAGTCGTCCATCCTAGTGAGGACCTTTAGACATTGTGGTTCTGGGGGAACGTGAGGTAAGGGAAAAAGCCTCTGAGTAGGTACAGCTGAAAGTGGGCCTTCTAGGAAAGGTCTGTGATATGAGGAGAGAAGGAGAGAGGATTTGAGATTGACACCAAGGTTTATTGACTCCCAAGAGGGTGAGGGGAGTGGGCCGATGGAGTGCAGCCAGAGTGTGTAAGGGAAAGAGGGAGCAGGGGTCCCAATGATAAGGTTCTCTGTCTTACTGGCATTGAGACAGAGATTTTTAGCAGTACACCCTGCCTGTATACGAAGCCTTTGTGGAAATGAAAGGTGTAACACATAACATTTCTATAAACAATTAATGTTATATGGGGAAATGTAGTGACTCCCTACAAACGGCGACAATGTAGAATCTGCATAATAGGTAAAAAAATATCAATGCCACATACATTTCGTAGGTAATAGTGGAAATTGTAGTGACATCGTACAGACGGTGGTAATGTGCAATCTTAAATTTCAACGGCACAGAAACGTCCAAATGCATTAGTAGGAAAATCTTTTTTTTTGTTGCAGATTAAGTAATAAATGGCAGTTTGGTGTACAGGCCTAAAAAATAAGCTTACATGATATGCACCGGCTCCATTTTGGCCTCCGAAGTCACACAGTAGGTTGTTTGCAGGAGGACGTCCTCGGGAACTGATATTTCATGTGCTTCACAAACCTTTTTGAAGCATAACTTATCAAAGGGTATGATTTACAAACTGTGACTCCCTACATTCTTTCTGTCTCTTCCCTGTAGGTCAAGGTCGAAAAACAATTGACCCTTATGAGTTTTGGTACATGTGCGACCATACTGAGCGCCTAGTGAAAAATAGAAATGAAGTGACCTTCACTCAGAACACAAATACATTCTCATTTTGCAACAACGTATCAGCAGTCTTTCATGAGAACCCTTACTCCCGAATCAGTGCAGAAGCGCTGTGTTTACGAAACAGTGCAAGTGGCTGCCTCAGATTCCAAACTATTGGACGCCAGTCTGACCGCAGTATTTTTGGTTATTGCTTCTGCCGCGAGTTATGGTTGCTTAGCTTACCTAACTGGTGAATTTCAGGGTTTTTTTGGTTTTACTTGTAACCATAACGTCCCTTTAACAAAGTTTTTTAATTGAATATATATTACATGGCCACGGTAGTGTAGTTGTGGTTAAGTTGCTGTTTCCATAGGAAGAGCATTTTTTGGGCGGCTTATAACTTGGCTCCCCCTGGACAAATCCTTACCAAAAGTATATGGGCCACTCTGAATTTTTTTCCAAAGTTTGGTAAGGATTCGTCCAGGGGGGGCAAAGTTATAGGGGAGGTCCCAAAACATCTTTTTTTCCCATAGACTGAATGGGGAAAAAACCTTGCGCATGGCTACAGGCCAAACCACTGGACGGATTGTCACCAATTTTGCGGTAGGGGCAGGGGCTTATTCCCCAAAGCGTGCTTTTGTAAGTTTTGTGAGAAATCGTCCAGTAGTTTCCTTTAAAACGATCAAAAAGTAGCACTCTAAGAATTAGTGATATCTATGTCCGCTCCTCGGTCCCACTTCCCTGTTAGCTCAGTGGAGAAGATTTCTATTGACTAATCTGTGGCATGCTGCACGTCAAGATGTTGCTCTTTCACCGATTGGTTCTGCCGCAGCGTGAAGTGCGTAGCATTCTTTCGATACGGCTGCCATGGTTATTTTGTTTTCTGTTGTACGCCGAAATCGTTGTAAACAAACCCTTATGGAACACTGTGTCGAAAAGTAAGCATTACTTATATGTGGCAGTACGCAGTGAAACAGTGCTTTAATCGTGTTACCTAAGACTAACACCCAGGGCATCAAAGATGACATCACAAATGTAATTGATGACATCACTGATGACCTCACATATCTGGGCCACTTGTTTTTGTTCACTGACGTATATAGGCCAGGTGGTTTTATTCACTGACAGTCAGAATATTAAAACTGAAAAAGGTTCTATATATCTAGACATTAACCATGTCACATGTTCTTTAAGTACTTTCCTTAGGGTTTGGTCTCAGCTCATGGTGCACATACATGGGGAAATGAGCAGGCCTGAAACACACTATTCATTTGTATACATGAAGATTAACTTTAATGTCATTAACATTTTCTGATGATGCTGTTTCTTTCTTGCTTACTTTAGTTTCCCTGTATGTGCTTCTGATTTGTATGCATTGTGGTTATTCATATCTATTGTTTGTACCAGCACAAGTGTTGTAAGTCTTGAATTGTTAGCTAATTACTACATTTTTAACATTACTCAACATTCTGATAAGTTAGCATTTATTATTGTACTATCCAAAATTACAAGATTATAAATAATGTACTTCTATGGTGCATGCTGCAGTCATTGCCTATGTTTATGTACGATTAGGTTTCTGTATTAACAACAACACTCCAATACAATGATTTTAGATGAGTACATTCTTTAATAGATTAAGTACTTCACAATAGGTCTCCCGATCACCCCTCACATATTGTTACCAACAATATAAACACAACTCCTTGTAGGGACTTTTCATCAAAATGTATTTCATAAGTGATGTCATCAGTGATGTCATCAATGACATTTGTGATGTCATCTTTGATGTCCTGGGTGTTAGTCTTAGGAGTGCACAGTGGTGCCGCAAGTTATGGTTGCTTAGCTTACCATAACTGGTGAATTTCAGTTTTTTTTTTGGTTTTACTTGTAACCATAACGTCCCTTTAACAACGTTTTTTCATTGAATTTCATAGGTTTTTATTAGTCCAACTTAACCATAACATCCCTTTAACAAAGTTTTTTCAGTTAATTTCAAAGGTTTTTATTAGTGCAACTTAACCATATCGTCCCCTTAACAAAGTTTTTTCATTGAATTTCATAGGCTTTTATGAGCGCAACTTAACCATAACGTCCCTTTAACAAAGTTTTTTCATTGAATTTCATGGGTTTTTACCAGTGCGTGCTATTTTTCTACAACTTACTAATATCATACTTACCCAATATAGCATTATTTGTGTCGAATTTACAAAGTGTCACCTTAAAACTCTGCCATTTCCCACCTTCTAGAATCATTTTTAACACTTCTATACACTTTTTGCAACTATTTCAACTAGTTTTGCATCCGTGGACGTCTACGAACACCTGACTTCATTGCGGACCTTCTGGTCAGTGCCAGATGACCATACGCTGGCTCTCGGCATGATGACGTGTCCGAGGGACTGGAACGGTGGATACCGGCCCGGCAGCCCATTGTTATCAGCCCAAGCTAAGCGAGGGTGGATAACGAGGTCTCTGGACCTTTACCATGTCATGACCATTGTCATGTCATCTTTGATATCCTGGGTGTTAGTCTTAGCAGTGCACGGTGGTGGCGCGAGTTATGGTTGCTTAGCTGACATAAAACAAAGGGGCTAAAGATGTGATGGCAGCAGCGATGGCATCAATGACATGTGTGATGGCATCTTTTATGTCCAGGGTGGTAGAGGTAGCAGTGGAGAGTGCTGATGGGAAAAATGGGTACTTAGCCTACCATAACTGCCGAATTTCAGGGGTTTTTAGATTTGACTTGTAATCATAACGTCCTTTTAACAACGTGTTTGTACTGAATGGCATAGGTTTTTAATAGGGCAACTTAACCAAAACGTCCCTTTAACAAAGTTTTTTTTGTAGTGAATATATATGTATATATATATAAATATATATATATATATATATATATATACATATATATATATATATATATATATATATATATATTCAGTAAAAAGGAACGTTATGGTTAAGTTGCGCTACTAAAAACCTATGAAATTCAGTGAAAAAACTTTGCTAAAGGACCGTTATGGTTAAGTTGCGCTACTAAAAACCTATGAAATTCAGTGAAAAAACGTTGTTAAAGGGACGTTATGGTTCCAATTAAAACCGAAAAACCCTTGAAATTCGCCAGTTATGGTAAGCTAAGAAACCATAACTCGCGCCACCACCGTGCACTGCTAAGACTAACACCCAGGACATCAAAGATGACATTGCAAATGTCATTGATGACATCACTGAATTACCTCTCCATTCAACTGAATCAGAACATCTATTGTACAAATGGCCATGCACGTCAATGTGTAACATTCCCAAACAATGTTTCAAATCTTTACGCCTATTCCTCAATAAATATGTAAAAAGCAAAGACAAAATCAAAATTAAACTACTGCAAAATATGGATACCTGTCCAGGGCGCAAGTACACAGGACTACAAGGACATTCATTGGCCTGCATTACAGGACCTACTTGTAAAACCACTTTCCATGATATCAAAAGGATATCAACACATCACTCAACTATAAGAAATCTAGTCTATAAACTGTACTATGCTAAACGTCCTGCTTTAGCACTAGCAAAGTTAAATAACATCCTTCTACATGGTACAGCAAAAGACCTACTTGAAGAAATTCACTATATCCAGAAAAAATATTTTGGAAGTGAAAGCCATTTACAGAATGAAATAGCTTTAAACCAATTAAGCAACAATTCTACACTTGGCAACCTTTTGCTAAACACATACAAAAAAAGAAATACTAACATTTAAAAGTACATTAGCTGAAGTACCAAACCATGTATGTGTATGTTGTCGTAGAACTTTTTATAAAAGTAACACAAAAACTGTAGACCTATCATACCTATCATACAAAATAGAAGACAATGAAGATTCTAAATGGTTTGAATTAGCTCTCTACCTTGTAACAGAAAACAAATATGAAATAACTGAGCCCTTAATACTTTGCAGTTACTGCACTACAAAACTTGACAACAACCAAACTCCTTCACGTGCTATCACAAATAATTTGGAATTATACCCAGTACCAAAACCCCTACAACAACTTAATTTATATGAGAGCATCATAATTCAAACAGTACACCCATTTCAAGCAATAATACGCCTTCAACCAAAAACAGCAAAATTACCTCCCTCTGAATTGTTAAAAGGCATTCGTGGAAAAGTAGTTTATTTACCATTAGATCTAAAAGAAAATGTGCATACTCTAGGAGTGCAACGTCCAATGCAGCAATCTTTAATTATCTTAGTAAATAGAGTACCTACAAAAGACAAAAAAATATGGCAACAGCTGGTAGATTTATATAAAGTTAGACAAGCCTTCCAATATCTTAAAGAGAATAATGAATATTACAAAGAAATTAATATTGAAGAAAACTTGAAATATACAACTGAAATAATTCAAGAAACACAAGAAGCTGGTCAATTTGAGCTACTAGATCCTGCTACGATATCAAATACTTTAGACCATTATACAATTCATCCTTTGCACTGTAATGACAACGTAGAAGATGTACTGGAAACTTACCAAATGCGTCAAACAAAAGGATCGCCAATCAGCATATGGGAAAAAGGTATAGAAGCACGTGCTTTTCCTCTACTCTTTCCTACTGGCAAAGGAGGTAGGTATGATGATAGACCTATTCAAATATCAGCTTCAGAATACCGCTCATTACGGATGTATTCTGAAGATCCCAGATTTAGACAAAATGTGGAATACATATTCCACCTTCTCTTTGAAAGTGAACTAGCAACTTTATGTTACGGAGTTGCACACATATTAAAATCAGGATCACACTTTCAAAATATGACAGCTACACAATTATTAGAAAAAGTGCAACAAAAGGATGAGGTTTTACAATCAAATATTACAAATCTATTAGCAAAATGCGTGGTACTAAAGAGTACTGGTTTCGACGTCATGGAGATGTACGTTGTATGATCAGAAACCTTGGCGCACCCACTTGGTTTGTTACATTAAGTTGTGCAGAATATGCATGGGAAGATTTACATGATTTCCTACGCATATCAAATAAAAACAAAACAAACATAGATATACTAACACCTGGAGAACTTTGTTCTTTGGATCCTGTTAATGTTTCAAGATATTTTCACCATCGCTTAATTGCTATGCTACATTTTATTTGTAATAAAACTGTTCCTCCCCTTGGAGAAGTGCAACACTTCTTTTGGAGAAAAGAATACCAAGCCAGAAGAGCACCACATATCCACATGCTTTTATGGATTAAAGATGCTCCTAAATTTGGTCAAGACAGTGATGCCACTGTTTTACAGTTTATTGAAAAATGTCACTTGTGAAATTCCATCAGAAGCCACAAATAGTGATCTTCATGCACAAATTTTACAATTTCAAAGACACAAATGTGGAAAATATTGTCGTCGCAAATACAAAAACAAAGGCAAATACTACACTAAATGCCGATTTGGTTTCCCTAGACCAGTTACAAATACAGGTCAAGTGAACAACCTCATGTCTTCAGTTAGACATAGTGTTAAAGGTAAGTCACCTAAAAATACATATTACATAAAAAGAAAAGAAGAAGAAAAATATATCAATGATTACAATGCAATCGTTGCCCACTTATGGAATGCAACCATAGATGTGCAGTACATTGCAGACAATTCTACTGCAGTTGCACGATATGTCACAGCATACTTAACTAAAGCAGGAAAGACAGAGCTCCAAGACCTCTGGAATGACCTGTCATCAGATAAAACAGTATCTCAGAAATTATACAGCTTGGGCATAAAAATGCTCACCCATAGAGAATGTGGATCATATGAAGCAGCTGATCATTTAACTGGTACTGCATTGTATGGTAAATCTGAAAATATAGTATGGCTAAGTCTTGGTCCAGCTAAATCTATAAAAAGAGTTCTAAAATCATATGGAGATATAGAAACAATAGCCACACATGATCCCAACAGCCAAGACATTTTAAAAAACAATTTATTGGACACATACTACCCAAACAGAAGTAATACTTTGGAAAACATGTGTCTATACCACATAGCCCAAAACTACACATACGAAAATAATATGAAACCTGATGGAAAAAAAAGGTAAATATAGAGTGACAAACTGTGAAGGCAGCATAGTTAAACTCACTAAATCAAATTTAATTAATCATATCAAATTGTCATTAAAGACTCCTCAACATAAAGAAGTATATTACATGTCCCTGCTACAACTCTTCAAACCATGGAGAAAAGAAGAACAATTACTAGATAACTATGACTCATATGAGGATGCTTTCAAAGCAAATGAAAGCACTATAACTGATGTAAACTTTACACAGTACAAAACAATGTTGCACAATGAACAGCAACACGAAGAAGAACTCCAAGCCCAACTAGATAAGGACACTCCTGACAGTAGTCAACCTTCTGTAACAGGAAGCCAAGAACCACTGGGAGAACCACTAATAATAAATGAGGCAGAATTAGCTATGATAGAAGTAGAAAACACCATGTGTCAGTATGAAGATAAAGAAGACTTAACTATACTACAATCAAAACTAAACAATGAGCAAAGCAGCATTTTTCAAGAAGTAACAAAACAAATTGCACATGGTGTAAAACATGAAAATAAAGAATGTTCCTGCCATAATTATAAACCTATACTACTGTACGTCAGTGGTGAAGCTGGTTCTGGCAAAACATTCCTAATCAAAATCATTAGTAAGTTCCTTCAACAATTGACAAACAACAAACTGTCAGCTGTTGTCACTGCCCCCACAGAATTAGCTGCCTACAACATAGGTGGTGTTACATTAAACCAATTACTACTATTACCAGTAGAACACCAGAACAAATTAGACTATTACAAACTTTCTGCAGAAGCTGCAATGGAATTATGCAGAGTATTGAAACAAATGAAAATGCTACTAATAGATGAAGTGAGCATGGTCTCCAATCTGATGTTAGCTTTGATTCACCTCAGATTACAAGAAGTACTCAAAACAGACTATGAAGAGCTCTTTGCAGGAAAACACATTATTGTTTTTGGAGATCTGCTTCAATTAACACCAGTAAAAGGTGTGCCTATTTTTAAAACATTAGGACACAAACTCTGCCGTAAAACTGTTGGCAGCATTGGAAATGTCAACCTTTGGCAACATTTCCAATACAGAGAATTAACAGAAAACATGCGGCAATCTGCAGATCTCACTTATGCCAACATTTTAAAAAGTATCAGAGTTGGTATACTTTCTAAAGAAGCAGAAGCAATATTGAAAAGCCAGCACATTAATGCACTTTATGGCGATAATGCATGTGCTACAGATGTTATGGAACAATTAGCCCACAAAAATGTCAATTGTATGGCCTTAATGCAACTCTTGCAAGCTGTTTCAAATTCAATGAAATCATGCTAAGTAAAGAAATGCAACCAATCATGGAAATTAGCGCCACAGACAAACTAGATGTACATGGTATGACACTACCCATGTGTGACCAAGCCACAACAAGACTAAATAGTTTAGAAAAATCAATCTCAAACACAGCAGGCTTAGAAAAGATATTAAAAGTATCCTTAAATTGCAGAGTAATGCCTAAACGTAACCTTGACGTGGACCAAGGACTAGTTAATGGAGCACTGGGTACAGTTGTTGGCTTTCAAACATACCCACGCGACAACAAAATTCAGTTTGTCAATATACTCTTTGACAAACTTTCAGAAGTAAAAAGGATAGGACGCTCAACAGCTAGATTCCTTCTCTTCAAAGATATGTATGTACGCAGAGAACAATTTTCTCTAACTCTTGCATATGCAGTCACGATTCATAAATCACAAGGTCTTACCCTAGACAAAGCAATGATAGATATTGGTAACACAGTCTTTAAAGAAGGCATGAGCTATGTAGCACTATCACGCTTATGTACACTTGAGGGTCTATTTCTAATCAACTTTGATGCAAGTAAAATAAACGCTGATATTCCGTGCATTTTAGAATACAATAGACTTCACTCACTACACACCCCCCACCTAAACACATATTCTGTTCCACAAAAAGTAAAACATTATAAAAGAAAAATAAATCAAACAGAAATGCAACAGGATGTCACTGCAAATCCTCCAAAGAGAGTAAAAGAAACTAATACTTCATCAAGTACCACAAGCAAAAAAGAATCAATTAGGGAAAGTAAACCAGGTACTTCTTTAAAGAAGGAAGACAAACTCCAAAAAAAGCAGTTAGATACAGAACTACCTGGACCATTTAAATTCTCAAATATAGTTGGTGTAAGTTGCTACGCAAATGTAGCAATGAATATTCTATTTCAATTACCACCAATTGTTGACAACATTTACTTACACAGTACAGACCCATTGTGTTTGCAAATGTTAGTACTTCACAGAAATGCAGCAAACAATCCTGACAACACGTATAGTGTTTATGGAATAAGACAACAATTGGACTACTGTGCTGGAATGGTGAAATTCACTATAAACTCACAGGAAGATCCACAGGAATTTCTAATGTACTTACTACAAGTACTGGAAAACAAAAACATACCTATAAATGAAATCTTTCAGTTTCATACATGTGGAAACATACATGCACTCTCTGCAACAATGTGACACAAGAATAAATCCCTAATGAACGCTTCATATATATATCAATACCAAATTGTGAATCCATTCCATTTCAGGGACTTGTACCAAATGCAAACCATGGTAGATTATGCTCTACCTGCAATTCAGATAATCGCTCCACGTTAGTAATACAAACACATAGTAAATACATAATACTAATGCTTCTACGTTACAATGCAGATGGTACCAAAAACAACTGCAAGCTGACTGGATTCACACATGGTCAAATATCACTTGGTAAGAAAACCTTCACAACAATAGGTATAATCTACCACGCAGGAGCCACAACCAATTCAGGGCACTACACTGCATATATAAAAAAGAAATGTGGATCGTTTGAATGTAATGATAGTACCATTACTCTAAAGCAGAGATTAACAGGAAATCTTACAAACGCTTATTTGATGTTCTTAAAACCAAAATTTGATACCTAAACTGTATTTAAACCCTAAGTAAACTTGTGTTAAAAAGATATAAACTGTTAGAATACTCCAAAAGCTATCTAACTGCTCAAAGATTCTACAACAACTAATCAGATAAATGAATACCACTAAATTAGACCAAAAAATACACAGTTAGAATACGCCAATTGGTATCTAACTGTCCCAAAATTTAACAATATCCAAATAGATAAATCAATACCACTAAAATATATAAAAAAAATAGACAGTTAGAATACGCCAATTGGTATTTAACTGCTCCAAAATTTTATAATATCAAAACAAATAAATAATATGTTACTGCTCCAAAAAAATACAACAAGCCAAAGTATAAAGCATTAGCCAGAAACAACAAGTGAACACTGAAAACAAACAAATAAACTGTAGCATAACAGAAAAAGGTTTTTTTTTAATCCAACATGGATTTTTTTTTCTCCCACAGACCCAATGATTTTAGCAACAAATACAGAAACTGAGCAAATTGCACAGTACTCTGATTTGTAATCTACTAAATATGAGGGTCCAAAAAAAAAAAAAGTATATTGATTATACAATGTAATAAGTCATTACAAAATACTAATACTAACATGCTATTTTCTTTTATCACAGAAATTAACAAGAAATACATGTGCTCCGGTTACTAGACCAAACAGTAAGTATACAATAATAAGGAGAACCATAGCAGCATATCACATCCATAGTATCTAATACCTTTGTTCCTTATACATTTGCTTTTCACCCAAAGTTATAAGCAAAAATGAATGTGATATGCTGTGGTGGTTGTTGCCAGGGCATAGAGTCTTGGGTGCATGGCCAAATGGCCATGCACCCAAGACTCTATGCCCTGGCAACAATCACCGCAGCATATCACATCCATAGAGTCAAACATTTCAACTATGGTCTATGGAAACTTTTAATGTCCGCGGACATTATGAGTGTTCTTAGAACACTTTCAACTTGACAACGAACAATACGGACAGTGTCCTCAGGACACCCCCATTTTATTTATTTGCGAACATTTCAGGACACTGCGAGTGTTCTTAGAACACATTCAACTTGCCAGCGAACAATACGGACTACGCCTTCAGGACACCCCCTACGAACATTCCAGGACACCGCGAGTGTTCTTAGAAACGTCTTCAGAACACCCCCATTTTGTTTATTTGCGAACATTTCAGGACACCATGAATGTTCTAAGAACACATTCAACTTGACAGAGAACAATACGAACAGCATCTTCAGGAAACCCCCTACGAACATTTCAGAACAACGCGAGAGTTCTTAGAACACATTCAACTTGACCGAGAACAATACGGACAGCGTCCTCAGGACACCCCCATTTTGTTTATTTGCAAACATTTCAGGACACTGCGACTGTTCTTAGAACACATTCAACTTGCCAGCGAACAATACAGACTACGCCTTCAGGACACCCCCTACGAACATTCCAGGACACCGCGAGTGTTCTTAGAAACGTCTTCAGAATACCCCCATTTTGTTTATTTGCGAACATTTCAGGACACCGTGACTGTTCTTAGAACACATTCAACTTGACAGAGAACAATAAGGACAGCGTCCTCAGGACACCCCAATTTTGTGTATTTGTGAACATTTCAGGACACCGCGAGTGTTCTTAGAACACATTCAACTTGTCAGCCACAACCCCCATTCATGTTTGCGAACATTTTAGGACACAGCGAGTGTTCGACCACGTCTTCAGAACACCCCCATTTTGTGTATTTGCAAACATTTCAGGACACTGCGAGTGTTCTTAGAACACATTCAACTTGCCAGCGAACAATACGGACTATGCCTTCAGGACACCCCCTACGAACATTCCAGGACACCGCGAGTGTTCTTAGAAACGTCTTCAGAACACCCCCATTTTGTTTATTTGCGAACATTTCAGGACACCGCAAGTGTTCTTAGAACACATTCAACTTGACAGAGAACAATACGGACAGCGTCCTCAGGACACCCCATACGAACATTCCCCGGACACCGCAAGTGTTCTTAGAAGCGTCTTCAGAACACCACCATCTTGTTTATTTGCGAACATTTCAGGACACCGCAAGTGTTCTTAGAACACATTCAACTTGACAACGAACAATACGGACAGTGTCCTCAGAACACCCCCATTTTGTTTATTTGCGAACATTTCAGGACACCATGAGTGTTCTAAGAACACATTCAACTTGACAGAGAACAATACGAACAGCATCTTCAGGACACCCCCTACGAACATTTCAGAACAACGCGAGAGTTCTTAGAACACATTCAACTTGACAGAGAGAAATACGGACAGCGTCCTCAGGACACCCCCATTTTGTTTATTTGCGAACATTTCAGGACACTGCGAGTGTTCTTAGAACACATTCAACTTGCCAGCGAACAATACAGACTACGCCTTCAGGACACCCCCTACGAACATTCCAGGACACCGCGAGTGTTCTTAGAAACGTCTTCAGAACACCCCCATTTTGTTTATTTGCGAACATTTCAGGACACCGCGACTGTTCTTAGAACACATTCAACTGACAGAGAACAATACGGACAGCATCCTCAGGACACCCCCATTTTGTTTATTTGTGAACATTTCAGGACACCGCAAGTGTTCTTAGAACACATTCAACTTGTCAGCCACAATCCCCATTCATATTTGCGAACATTTCAGGACACAGCGAGTGTTCGACAATGTCTTCAGAACACCCCCATTTTGTGTATTTGCGAATTTTCAGGACACCGCGAGTGTTCTTAGAACACATTCAACTTGACAACGAACAATACGGACAGTGTCCTCAGAACACCCCCATTTTGTTTATTTGCGAACATTTCAGGACACCATGAGTGTTCTAAGAACACATTCAACTTGACAGAGAACAATACGAACAGCATCTTCAGGACACCCCCTACGAACATTTCAGAACAACGCGAGAGTTCTTAGAACACATTCAACTTGACAGAGAGCAATACGGACAGCGTCCTCAGGACACCCCCATTTTGTTTATTTGCGAACATTTCAGGACACTGTGAGTGTTCTTAGAACACATTCAACTTGCCAGCGAACAATACAGACTATGCCTTCAGGACACCCCCTACGAACATTCCAGGACACTGCGAGTGTTCTTAGAAAGGTCTTCAGAACACCCCCATTTTGTTTATTTGCGAACATTTCAGGACACCGCGACTGTTCTTAGAACACATTCAACTTGACAGAGAACAATACGGACAGCGTCCTCAGGACACCCCCATTTTGTTTATTTGTGAACATTTCAGGACACCGCAAGTGTTCTTAGAACACATTCAACTTGTCAGCCACAACCCCCATTCATATTTGCGAACATTTCAGGACACAGCGAGTGTTCGACAACGTCTTCAGAACACCCCCATTTTGTGTATTTGCGAATTTTCAGGACACCGCGAGTGTTCTTAGAACATATTCAACTTGACAACGAACAATACGAACAGCGTCCTCAGGACACCCCCATTTTGTTTATTTGCGAAAATTTCAGGACAAGTGTTCTTAGAACAGTTTCAGTTTGCTTGCGAACAAAACGGACACATATTGAGTCCTCAGAACACCCCCATTTCAGTTTATTTAGAACATTTCAGAACACCCGTGATTTCCGCAGACAAATCGAACACAAAAAGAACGTCTAACACATAAAAAAACACAACTTTCTTCCTATCTCATACACTCCCACCCAAATTACAAGATTATAAATAGTGACTTCTATGGTGCATACTGCAGTCATTGCCTATGTTTATAAATGATTAGGTTTCTGTATTAACGACAACACTCCAGTACAATGATATTAGATGAGTACATTCTTTAGTAGATTAAGTAGTTCATGACAGGTCTCCCGATCACCCCTGACATCTTATTACCAACAATATAAACACAACTCCTTGGAGGGACTTTTCATCAAAATGTTTTTCACATGTGATGTCATCAGTGATGTCATCAATGACATTTGTGATTTCATCTTTGATGTCCTCGGTGTTAGTCTTAGCAGCACACGGTGGTGGTGCGAGTTATGGTTGTTTAGCTTACCATAACTGGCAAATTTCTAGGTTTTTTTTATTTTACTTGAAACCATAACGTCCCTTTAACAAAGTTTTTTCATTGAATTTCATAGGTTTTTATTAGTCCAACATAACCATAACGTCCATTTAACAACGTTTTTTCACTGAATTTCATAGGTTTTTAGTAGCGCAACTTAACCATAACGTCCCTTTAACAAAGTTTTTTCATTGAATTTCATAGGTTTTTATTAGTGCAACTTAACCATAACGACCCTGTAACATTTTTTTTTAACTAAATTTTAAAGGTTTTTATTAGTGCAATGTCACCATAACATCCTTTTCAATAGATGAAGACCACTAACATCTTATGTCCTCAAAGTGGGAACGCCGGGTGGTAAAAAAAACCAAAAAAGATTTTCTTTCCTACACCAGGGCCGCCTGCGGCGTCCCGGTGTAGGAAGGAAAATCTTTTACCACGATGGCCACCATGGAAAGGGAAGGCGGGGTGTATAAAAAGAACACAACAGGGCATGAGCGGGGGTGCGGGAGAACAGGGGAGACACATGGGCATGAGCGGGGGGTGAGAGGGAACAGGGTACAAACGGGGCATGAACAGGTGGTGGGGGGAAAGGAAGGAAACACGGGGCATGAACGGGGGTGGGGGGAACACGAGAGAGACACGGGGCATGAGCAGCGGGTGGGGAGGAACATGAAGGAGAAACGGGGTATGAGCGGGGGTGGGGAGGAACACGAGGGAGACACGGGGCATGAGTAGGGGGGATACAGGGCACACACGGGACATGAGCGGGGGTGGGGGGAAAGGAGAGAGACAAGGGGCATGAGCGGGGGGTGGGGGGAACACGAGGGAGACACGGGGCATGAGCAGGGGGGTGGGGGGTAACACGAGGGAAACACGGGGCATGAGCAGGGGGAGGCGGAACACGAGGGAGACACGGGGCATGAGTGGGGGGTGGGGGCAACAGGAGACACACGGGGCAGGAGCGGGGGGTGGGGGCAACAGGAGACACACAGGGCTTGAGCGGGGGTGAGTGGGTACACAATGGAGACAGGACATGAGTGGGGGGTGGTGGGAACACAAGGGAGACACGGGACATGAGTGGGGGTTGGGGGAACATGAGGGAGACACGGGCATGAGCGGGGGTGGGGGCAACAGGAGACACACGGGGCATGAGCAGGGGCGGAGGGGGTACACGAGGGAGACACATGGGCATGAGCGGGGGTGAGAGGGAACAGGGTACAAACGGGGCATGAGCAGGGGGAAAGGAAGGAAACACGGGGCATGAACGGGGTGGGGGGAACACGAGAGAGACACAGGGCATGAGCAGCGGGTGGGGAGGAACATGAAGGAGAAACGGGGTATGAGCGGGGGGTGGGGAGGAACACGAGGGAGACACGGGGCATGAGCAGGGGGGATACAGGGCACACACGGGACATGAGCGGGGGTGGGGGGGAAAGGAGAGAGACAAGGGGCATGAGCGGGGGGTGGGGGGAACACGAGGGAGACACGGTGCATGAGCAGGGGGGTGGGGGGTAACACGGGGCATGAGCAGGGGGTGGGGGAACACGAGGGAGACACGGGGCATGAGTGGGGGGTGGGGGCAACAGGAGACACACGGGGCAGGAGCGGGGGGTGAGTCGGTACACAATGGAGACAGGACATGAGTGGGGGGTGGGGGGAACACAAGGGAGACACGGGACATGTGTGGGGGTTGGGGGAACATGAGGGAGACACGGGGCATGAGCAGGGGGTGGGGGAACACGAGGGAGACACGGGGCATGAGCGAGGGGTGGGGGCAACAGGAGACACACGGGGCAGGAGCGGGGGGTGGGGGCAACAGGAGACACACGGGGCTTGAGCGGGGGGTGAGTGGGTACACAATGGAGACAGAACATGAGTAGGGGGTGGGGGGAACACAAGGGAGACACGGGACATGAGTGGGGGTTGGGGGAACATGAGGGAGACACGGGCATGAGCGGGGGTGGGGGCAACAGGAGACACATGGGCATGAGCGGGGGGTGAGAGGGAACAGGGTACAAACGGGGCATGAGCAGGGGGTGGGGGGGAAGGAAGGAAACACGGGGCATGAACGGGGGTGGGGGAACACGAGAGAGACACGGGGCATGAGCAGCGGGTGGGCAGGAACATGAAGGGAAACGGGGTATGAGCGGGGGGTGGGGAGGAACACGAGGGAGACACGGGGCATGAGCAGGGGGATACAGGGCACACACAGGACATGAGCGGGGGTGGGGGGGAAAGGAGAGAGACAAGGGGCATGAGCGGGGGGTGGGGGGAACACGAGGGAGACACGGGGCATGAGCAGGGGGTGGGGGGTACAATGAGGGAAACACGGGGCATGAGCAGGGGGTGGGGGAACACGAGGGAGACACGGGGCATGAGCGGGGGGTGGGGGCAACAGGAGACACACGGGGCAGGAGCGGGGGGTGGGGGCAACAGGAGACACACGGGGCATGAGCAGGGGCTGAGGGGGTACACGAGGGAGACACGAGGCATGAGTGGGGGGTGGGGGGAACACGAGGGAGACATGGGGCATGAGCAGGGGTGGGGGGAACAGAGCGCACACGGGGCATGAGCGGGGGTGGGGGGAACACGGCATGAGCGGGGGTGGGGGAACAGGGCGTACACAAGAGGCATGAGCGGGGGGTGGGAGGGAACAGAGGAGACACACGGGGCATGAATGGGGGGTGTGGGGAAGGGGAGAGACACACGGTGCATGAGCGGGGGGTGGGGGAAAGGAGGGAGACACAGGGCATGAGCGGGGGGTGGGGGGAAGAGGAGAGACACACGGGGCATGAGCAGGGGGTGGGGGGAAGGGGAGAGACACACGGGGCGTGAGCGGGGGGGAAGGGGAGAGAGACACGGGGAATGAGCGGGGGGTGGGGGGAAGGGGAGAGAGACACGGGGCATGAGCAGGGGTGGGGGGGAAGGGGAGAGACACACGGGGCATGAGCGGGAGGTGGGGGGAAAGGAGGGAGACACGGGGCATGAGCGGGGGTGGGGGGAAGGGGAGAGACACAAAGGGCATGAGCGGGGGGTGGGGGGAAGGGGAGAGAGACACAGGACATGAGCGGGGGGTGGGGGGAAGGGGAGAGAGACACGGGGCATGAGCGGGGGGTGGGGTGAAGGGGAGAGAAACATGGGGCATGAGCTGGGGGGTGGGGGGTAGGGGAGAGAGACACGGGGCATGAGCGGGGAAGGGGAGAGACACACGGGGCATGAGCGGGGGTTGGGGGAAGGGGAGAGACACACAGGGCAGGAGCGGGGGGTGGGGGGAAGGGGAGAGACAAAGGGCATGAGCGGGGGTGGGGGGAGGGGAGAGACACATGGGGCATGAGCGGGAATGAGGGGAAAGGAGGGAGACATGGGACATGAGCGGGGGTGGGGGGAACACGAGGGAGACACAGGGCATGAGCGGGGGCAACAGGAGACACACGGGGCATGAGCGGGGGTGGGGGCAACAGGAGACACACGGGGCATGAGCGGGGGTACACGATGGAGACAGGGCATGAGTGGGGGTTGGGGGGAACACGAAGGAGACACGGGGCATGAGTGGGGGTTGGGGGAACATGAGGGAGACATAGGGCATGAGCAGGTGTGGGGGCAACAGGAGACACATGGGGCATGAGCCGGGGGTGAGGGGGTACATGAGGGAGACACGGGGCATGAGCGGGGTGGGGGGAACACGAGGGAGACACAGGCATGAGCGGGGGTGGGGGGAACAGGGCGCACATGGGGCATGAGCAGGGGTGTGGGGAACAGGGCACACACAGGGCATGAGCGGGGGTGGGGGAACAGGGCGCACACACGGGGCGTGAGCGGGGGGTGGGGGCAACAGGGGAGACACACAGGGCATAAACGGGGGGTGGGGGGGAAGGGGAGAGACACACAGGGAATGAGCTGGGGGTGGGGGGAAGGGGAGAGACACACAGGGCATGAGCGGGGGTGGGGGGGAAAGGAGAGAGACAAGGGGCATGAGCGGGGGGTGGGGGGAACAGGAGGGAGAAACGGAGCATGAGCAGGGGGGTGGGGGGTAACACGAGGGAAACACGGGGCATAAGCAGGGGGTGGGGGGAACACGAGGGAGACACGGGGCATGAGCGGGGGGTGGGGGCAACAGGAGACACACGGGGCAGGAGCGGGGGGTGGGGGCAACAGGAGACACACGTGGCTTGAGCGGTGGGTGAGTGTGTACACAATGGAGACAGGGCATGAGTGGGGGGTGGGGGAACACAAGGGAGACACGGGGCATGAGTGGGGGTTGGGGGAACATGAGGGAGACACGGGGCATGAGCGGGGGTGGGGGCAACAGGAGACACACGGGGCATGAGCAGGGTGTGAGGGGATACACGAGGGAGACACGGGGCATGAGTGGGGGGTGGGGGGAACACGAGGGAGACATGGGGCATGATCAGGGGTGGGGGGAACAGAGCGCACACGGGGCATGAGCGGGGGTGGGTGGAACAGGGCATGAGCGGGGGTGGGGGAACAGGGCGCACACAAGAGGCATGAGCGGGGGTGGGATGGAACAGGGGAGACACACGGGGCATGAATGGGGGGTGGGGGGAAGGAGAGAGACACACGGTGCATGAGCGGGGGGTGGGGGAAAGGAGGGAGACACAGGGCATGAGCGGGGGGTGGGGGGGAAGAGGAGAGACACACGGGGCATGAGCAGGGGGTGGGGGGAAGGGGAGAGACACACGGGGCATGAGCGGGGGGTGGGGGGAAGGGGAGAGACACACGGGGAATGAGCGGGGGGTGGGGGGAAGGGGAGAGAGACACGGGGCATGAGCGGGGGTGGGGGGGAAGGGGAGAGACACACGGGGCATGAGCGGGAGGTGGGGGGAAAGGAGGGAGACACGGGGCATGAGCGGGGGGTGGGGGGAAGGGGAGAGAGACACAGGACATGAGCGGGGGGTGGGGGGAAGGGGAGAGAGACACGGGGCATGAGCGGGGGGTGGGGTGAAGGGGAGAGGGACACGGGGCATGAGCGGGGGGCTGGGGGGTAGGGGAGAGAGACACGGGGCATGAGCGGGGAAGGGGAGAGACACACGGGGCATGAGCGGGGGTTGGGGGGAAGGGGAGAGACACACAGGGCATAAGCAGGGGGTGGGGGGAAGGGGAGAGACACAGGGCATGAGCGGGGGTGGGGGGGAGGGGAGAGACACATGGGGCATGAGCCGGGGGTGGGGGGAAAGGAGGGAGACATGGGACATGAGCGGGGGGTGGGGGGAACACGAGGGAGACACGGGGCATGAGCGGGGGCAACAGGAGACACACGGGGCATGAGCGGGGGTGGGGGCAACAGGAGACACACGGGGCATGAGTGGGGGTACACGATGGAGACAGGGCATGAGTGGGGGTTGGGGGGAACACGAAGGAGACACGGGGCATGAGTGGGGGTTGGGGGAACATGAGGGAGACACAGGGCATGAGCAGAGGTGGGGGCAACAGGAGACACATGGGGCATGAGCGGGGGGTGAGGGGGTACACGAGGGAGACACGGGGCATGAGCGGGGGTTGGGGGGAACACGAGGGAGACACGGGCATGAGCGGGGGTGGGGGGAACAGGGCACACACAGGGCACGAGCGGGGGTGGGGGAACAGGGCGCACACACGGGGCATGAGCGGGGGGTGGGGGGAACAGGGGAGACACACAGGGCATAAACGGGGGGTGGGGGGAAGGGGAGAGACACACGAGGAATGAGCGGGGGGTGGGGGGAAGGGGAGAGACACATGGGGCATGAGCGGGGGTGGGGGGAAGGGGAGAGAGACACGGGGCATGAGCGGGGTTGGGGGGGAAGGGGAGAGACACACGGGGCATGAGCGGGGGGTGGGGGGAAGGGGAGAGAGACACAGGGCATGAGCGGGGGTTGGGGGGAAGGGGAGAGAGACACGGGGCATGAGCGGGGGGTGGGGTGTAGGGGAGAGAGACACAGGGCATGAGCGGGGGTGGGGGGAGAGACACACGGGGCATGAGCAAGGGGTGGGGGGAAAGGAGGGAGACACGGGGGATGAGCAGGGGCTGGGGGGGTAACACAAGGGAGACACGGGGCATGAGCGGATGGTGGGGGTAACAGGGGAGACAGGGCATGAGCAGGGGGTGGGGGGAACAGGGGAGACACGGGGCATGAGTGGGGGGTGGGGGGAAGTGGAGAGAGACACGGGACATGAGCGGGGGGTGGGGTGAATAGTAGGGTGACCCGGAGCATGAGCGGGGGGGGGCGGCGGGAGGGATTGAGACACGGGCCATGAGCAGGGGGTGGGGGAACAGGGCGCACACACGGGGCATGAGGGGGGGTTGGGGGGAAGGGGAGAGACACACAGGGCATGAGCGGGGGGTGGGGGAAGGGGAGAGACACAGGGCATAAGCGGGGATCGGGGGAAGGGGAGAGACACATGGGGCATGAGCGGGGGGTGCGGGGAACACGAGGGAGACACGGGGCATGAGCGGGGGCAACAGGAGACACACGGGGCATGAGCAGGGGTGGGGGCAACAGGAGACACATGGGGCATGAGCAGGGGGTGAGGGGGTACACGAGGGAGACACGGGGCATGAGCTGGGGGTGGGGGGTAACACAAGGGAGACACGGGGCATGACCGGGGGTGGGGGTAACAGGGGAGACAGGTCATGAGCAGGGGGTGGGGGGAACAGGGGAGACACGGGGCATGAGCCGGGGGTGGGGGGAAGTGGAGAGAGACACGGGACATGAGCGGGGGGTGGGGGGAATAGTAGGGTGACACGGGCATGAGCGGGGGGGTGGGGGGTAGGGGAGAGAGACACGGGCATGAGCGGGGAAGGGGAGAGACACACGGGGCATGAGCAGGGGTTGGTGGAACAGGGCATGAGCGGGGGTGGGGGAACAGGGCGCACACAAGAGGCATGAGCGGGGGTGGGATGGAACAGGGGAGACACACGGGGCATGAATGGGGGGTGGGGGGAAGGAGAGAGACACACGGTGCATGAGCGGGGGGTGGGGGAAAGGAGGGAGACACAGGGCATGAGCGGGGGGTGGGGGGAAGAGGAGAGACACACGGGGCATGAGCAGGGGGTGGGGGGAAGGGGAGAGACACACGGGGCATGAGCGGGGGGTGGGGGGAAGGGGAGAGACACACGGGGAATGAGCGGGGGGTGGGGGGAAGGGGAGAGAGACACGGGGCATGAGCGGGGGTGGGGGGGAAGGGGAGAGACACACGGGGCATGAGCGGGAGGTGGGGGGAAAGGAGGGAGACACGGGGCATGAGCGGGGGGTGGGGGGAAGGGGAGAGAGACACAGGACATGAGCGGGGGGTGGGGGGAAGGGGAGAGAGACACGGGGCATGAGCGGGGGGTGGGGTGAAGGGGAGAGGGACACGGGGCATGAGCGGGGGGCTGGGGGGTAGGGGAGAGAGACACGGGGCATGAGCGGGGAAGGGGAGAGACACACGGGGCATGAGCGGGGGTTGGGGGGAAGGGGAGAGACACACAGGGCATAAGCAGGGGGTGGGGGGAAGGGGAGAGACACAGGGCATGAGCGGGGGTGGGGGGAGGGGAGAGACACATGGGGCATGAGCCGGGGGTGGGGGGAAAGGAGGGAGACATGGGACATGAGCGGGGGGTGGGGGGAACACGAGGGAGACACGGGGCATGAGCGGGGGCAACAGGAGACACACGGGGCATGAGCGGGGGTGGGGGCAACAGGAGACACACGGGGCATGAGTGGGGGTACACGATGGAGACAGGGCATGAGTGGGGGTTGGGGGGAATACGAAGGAGACACGGGGCATGAGTGGGGGTTGGGGGAACATGAGGGAGACACAGGGCATGAGCAGAGGTGGGGGCAACAGGAGACACATGGGGCATGAGCGGGGGGTGAGGGGGTACACGAGGGAGACACGGGGCATGAGCGGGGGTTGGGGGGAACACGAGGGAGACACGGGCATGAGCGGGGGTGGGGGGAACAGGGCGCACACGGGGCATTAGCGGGGGTGGGGGGAACAGGGCACACACAGGGCACGAGCGGGGGTGGGGGAACAGGGCGCACACACGGGGCATGAGCGGGGGGTGGGGGGAACAGGGGAGACACACAGGGCATAAACGGGGGGTGGGGGGAAGGGGAGAGACACACGGGGAATGAGCGGGGGGTGGGGGGAAGGGGAGAGACACATGGGGCATGAGCGGGGGTGGGGGGAAGGGGAGAGAGACACGGGGCATGAGCGGGGTTGGGGGGGAAGGGGAGAGACACACGGGGCATGAGCGGAGGGTGGGGGGAAGGGGAGAGAGACACAGGGCATGAGCGGGGGGTGGGGGGAAGGGGAGAGAGACACGGGGCATGAGCGGGGGGTGGGGTGTAGGGGAGAGAGACACAGGGCATGAGCGGGGGTGGGGGGAGAGACACACGGGGCATGAGCAAGGGGTGGGGGGAAAGGAGGGAGACACGGGGGATGAGCAGGGGCTGGGGGGGTAACACAAGGGAGACACGGGGCATGAGCGGATGGTGGGGGTAACAGGGGAGACAGGGCATGAGCAGGGGGTGGGGGGAACAGGGGAGACACGGGGCATGAGTGGGGGGTGGGGGGAAGTGGAGAGAGACACGGGACATGAGCGGGGGGTGGGGTGAATAGTAGGGTGACCCGGAGCATGAGCGGGGGGGGCGGCGGGAGGGATTGAGACACGGGGCATGAGCAGGGGGTGGGGGAACAGGGCGCACACACGGGGCATGAGGGGGGGTTGGGGGGAAGGGGAGAGACACACAGGGCATGAGCGGGGGGTGGGGGAAGGGGAGAGACACAGGGCATAAGCGGGGATCGGGGGAAGGGGAGAGACACATGGGGCATGAGCGGGGGGTGCGGGGAACACGAGGGAGACACGGGGCATGAGCGGGGGCAACAGGAGACACACGGGGCATGAGCAGGGGTGGGGGCAACAGGAGACACATGGGGCATGAGCAGGGGGTGAGGGGGTACACGAGGGAGACACGGGGCATGAGCTGGGGGTGGGGGGTAACACAAGGGAGACACGGGGCATGACCGGGGGTGGGGGTAACAGGGGAGACAGGTCATGAGCAGGGGGTGGGGGGAACAGGGGAGACACGGGGCATGAGCCGGGGGTGGGGGGAAGTGGAGAGAGACACGGGACATGAGCGGGGGGTGGGGGGAATAGTAGGGTGACACGGGCATGAGCGGGGGGGTGGGGGGTAGGGGAGAGAGACACGGGCATGAGCGGGGAAGGGGAGAGACACACGGGGCATGAGCAGGGGTTGGGGGGAAGGGGAGAGACACACAGGGCATGAGCGGGGGTGGGGGAATGGGAGAGACACAGGGCATCAGCGGGGGTGGGGGGAAGGGAGAGACACATGGGGCATGAGCGGGGGTGGGGGGAAAGGAGGGAGACATGGGACATGAGCGGGGGGTGGGGGGAACATGAGGGAGACACGGGGCATGAGTGGGGGCAACAGGAGACACACGGGGCATGAGCGGGGGTGGGGGCAACAGGAGACACATGGGGCATGAGCGGGGGTACACGATATAGACAGGGCATGAGTGGGGGTTGGGGGGAACACGAAGGAGACACGGGGCATGAGTGGGGGTTGGGGGAACATGAAGGAGACACAGGGCATGAGCAGGGGTGGGGGCAACAGGAGACACATGGGGCATGAGCGGGGGGTTAGGGGGTACACGAGGGAGACACGGGGCATGAGCTGGGGGTGGGGGGTAACACAAGGGAGACATGGGGCATGACCGGGGGGTGGGGGGTAACAGGGGAGACAGGTCATGAGCAGGGGGTGGGGGTGGGGGGAACAGGGGAGACACGGGGCATGAGCCGGGGGTGGGGGGAAGTGGAGAGAGACACGGGACATGAGCGGGGGCTGGGGGGAATAGTAGGGTGACACGGGGCATGAGCGGGGGGTGGGCGGCGGGAGGGATTGAGGCACGGGGCATGAGCAGGGGGTTGGGGAACAGGGCGCATACACGGGGCATGAGCAGGGGGTGGGGGGAACAGGGGAGACACACGGCATAAATGGGGGGTGGGGGGAAGGGGAGAGACACACGGGGAATGAGCGGGGGTGGGGGGAAGGGGAGAGACACGGGGCATGAGCGGGGGTGGGGGAAGGGGAGAGAGACACGGGGCATGAGCGGGGTTGGGGGGAAGGGGAGAGACACACGGGGCATGAGCGGGGGGTGGGGGGAAGGGGAGATAGACACAGGGCATGAGCGGGGGGTGGGGGGGAAGGGGAGAGAGACACGGGGCATGAGCGGGTGGTGGGGTGTAGGGGAGAGAGACACAGGGCATGAGCGGGGGACGGGGAGAGACACACGGGGCATGAGCGGGGGGTGGGGGGAAAGGAGGGAGACACGGGGGATGAGCGGGGGGTGGGGGGGTAACACAAGGGAGACACGGGGCATGAGCGGGTGGTGGGGAGTAACAGGGGAGACAGGGCATGGGTGGGGGGTAACACAAGGGAGACATGGGGCATGAGTGGGGCGTGCGGGGTAACACAAGGGAGACACGGGGCATGATCTGGGGGTAGGGGGTAACACAAGGGAGACACGGGGCATGACCGGGGGGTGGGGGGTAACAGGGGAGACAGGTCATGAGCAGGGGGTGGGGGGAACAGGGGAGACACGGGGCATGAGCGGGGGGTGGGGGGAATAGTAGGGTGACACGGGGCATGAGCGGGTGGTGGGCGGCGGGAGGGATTGAGACACGGGGCATGAGCAGGGGGAGGGCGGCGGGAGGGATAGAGACATGGAGCATGAGCGGGGGGTGGGCGGCGGGAGGGATAGAGACATGGGGCATGAGCGTTGGGTAGGCAGCGGCGGGAGGGATAGAGGCATGGGGCATGAGCGGGGGAGGGATAGAGACACGGGGCATGAGCGGCGGGAGGGATAGAGACACGGGGCATGAGCAGGGGGTGGGCGGCGTAAGGGATAGACACACGGGGCATGAGCGGGGGGTCAGGGGTTGGGGGGAGGGGAGAGACACACGGGGCATGAGCGGGGGTGGGGGGGAGGGGAGAGACACATGGGTCATGAGCGGGGGGTGGGCGGGAGGGGGAGAGACACACAGGGCATGAGCGGGGGTGGGGGGAGGGGAGAGACACATGTTGCATGAGCGGGGGTGGGGGGGAGGGGAGAGACACACGGGGCATGAGCGGGGGGTGGGCGGTGGGAGGGATAGACACATGGGGCATGAGCGGGGGGTGGGCGGCGGGAGGGATAGACACACGGGGCATGAGCGGGGGGTTGGCGGCGGGAGGGATAGACACACGGGGCATGAGCGGGGGTGGGCGGCGGGAGGGATAAAGACACGGGGTATGAGTGGGGGGTGGGCGACGGGAGGGATATACACACGGGGCATGAGCGGGGGGTGGGTGGCGGGAGGGATAGAGACACGGGGCATGAGCAGGGGTGGGCGGCAGGAGGGATAGAGACACGGGGCATGAGCGGGGGTGGGCAGCGGGAGGGATAGAGACACGGGGCATGAGCAGGGGTGGGCGGCAGGAGGGATAGAGACACGGGGCATGAGCGGGGGGTGGGTGGTAGGGAGGTATAGACACACGGGGCATGAGCGGGAGGGAGAGAGACACACGGGGCATGAGCGGGGGGTGGGCGGGAGGGGGAGAGACACACAGTGCATGAGCGTGGGGTGGGTGGGAGGGGGAGAGACACACGGGGCATCAGCGGGGGGTGGGCGGCAGGAGGGATAGAGACACGGGGCATGAGCGGGAGGGGAGAGACACACGGGGCATGAGCGGGGGGTGGGCGGTGGGAGGGATAGACACATGGGGCATGAGCGGGGGGTGGGCGGCGGGAGGGATAGACACACGGGGCATGAGCGGGGGGTTGGCGGCGGGAGGGATAGACACACGGGGCATGAGCGGGGGTGGGCGGCGGGAGGGATAAAGACACGGGGTATGAGTGGGGGGTGGGCGACGGGAGGGATATACACACGGGGCATGAGCGGGGGGTGGGTGGCGGGAGGGATAGAGACACGGGGCATGAGCAGGGGTGGGCGGCAGGAGGGATAGAGACACGGGGCATGAGCGGGGGTGGGCAGCGGGAGGGATAGAGACACGGGGCATGAGCAGGGGTGGGCGGCAGGAGGGATAGAGACACGGGGCATGAGCGGGGGGTGGGTGGTAGGGAGGTATAGACACACGGGGCATGAGCGGGAGGGAGAGAGACACACGGGGCATGAGCGGGGGGTGGGCGGGAGGGGGAGAGACACACAGTGCATGAGCGTGGGGTGGGTGGGAGGGGGAGAGACACACGGGGCATCAGCGGGGGGTGGGCGGCAGGAGGGATAGAGACACGGGGCATGAGCGGGAGGGAGAGAGACACGGGGCATGAGCGGGGGTGAGCGGGAGGGGGAGAGACACAAAGGGCATGAGCGGGGGTGGGGGAGCGGGAGAGACACACGGGGCATGAGCGGGGGGTGGGGGGAAGAGGAGAGACACACGGGGCATGAGCGGGGGGTGGGGGGAAGGGCCGAGACACACGGGGAATGAGCGGGGGGTGGGGGGAAGGGGAGAGAGACACGGGGCATGAGCGGGGGTGGGGGGGAAGGGGAGAGACACACGGGTCATGAGCGGGAGGTGGGGGGAAAGGAGGGAGACACGAAGCATGAGCGGGGGGTGGGGGGAGGGGAGAGACACACAGGGCATGAGCGGGGGGTGGGGGGAAGGGGAGAGAGACACAGGACATGAGCGGGGGGTGTGGGAAGGGGAGAGACACACGGGGCATGAGCGGGAGGTGGGGGGAAAGGAGGGAGACACGAAGCATGAGCGGGGGGTGGGGGGAGGGGAGAGACACACAGGGCATGAGCGGGGGGGTGGGGTGAAGGGGAGAGGGACACGGGGCATGAGCGGGGGGTGGGGGGTGGGGGAGAGACACAGGGCATGAGCGGGGGTGGGGGGAGAGACACACGGGGCATGAGCGGGAGGTGGGGGGAAAGGAGGGAGACACGAAGCATGAGCGGGGGGTGGGGGGAGGGGAGAGACACACAGGGCATGAGCGGGGGGGTGGGGTGAAGGGGAGAGGGACACGGGGCATGAGCGGGGGGTGGGGGGTGGGGGAGAGACACAGGGCATGAGCGGGGGTGGGGGGAGAGACACATGGGGCATGAGCGGGGGTGGGGGGAAAGGAGGGAGACATGGGACATGAGCGGGGGTGGGGGGAACAGGAGGGAGACACAGGGCATGAGCGGGGGCAACAGGAGACACACGGGGCATGAGCGGGGGTGGGGGCAACAGGAGACACACGGGGCATGAGCGGGGGTACACGATGGAGACAGGGCATGAGTGGGGGTTGGGGGAACACGAAGGAGACACGGGGCATGAGTGGGGGTTGGGGGAACATGAGGGAGACACAGGGCATGAGCAGGGGTGGGGGCAACAGGAGACACATGGGGCATGAGCGGGGGTGAGGGGGTACACGAGGGAGACACGGGGCATGAGCTGGGGGTGGGGGGTAACACAAGGGAGACACGGGGCATGACCGGGGGGTGGGGGGTAACAGGGGAGACAGGTCATGAGCAGGGGGTGGGGGGAACAGGGGAGACACGGGGCATGAGCGGGGGGGGAAGTGGAGAGAGACACGGGACATGAGCGGGGGGTGGGGGAATAGTAGGGTGACACGGGGCATGAGCGGGGGGTGGGCGGCGGGAGGGATTGAGAAACGGGGCATGAGCAGGGGGTGGGGGAACAGGGCGCACACACGGGGCATGAGCGGGGGGTGGGGGGAACAGGGGAGACACACAGGGCATAAACAGGGGGTGGGGGGAAGGGGAGAGACACACAGGGCATGAGCAGGGGTGGGGGGAAGGGGAGAGAGACACGGGGCATGAGCGGGGTTGGGGGGAAGGGGAGAGACACACGGGGCATAAGCGGGGGATGGGGGGAAGGGGAGAGAGACACAGGGCATGAGCGGGGGGTGGGGGTGAAGGGAGAGAGAGACACGGGGCATGAGCGGGGGGTGGGGTGTAGTGGAGAGAGACACAGGGCATGAGCGGGGGTGGGGGGAGAGACACACGGGGCATGAGCGGGGGGTGGGGGGAAAGGAGGGAGACACGGGGGATGAGTGGGGGGTGGGGGTAACACAAGGGAGACACGGGGCATGAGCGGGTGGTGGGGGTAACAGGGGAGACAGGGCATGGGTGGGGGGTAACACAAGGGAGACATGGGGCATGAGTGGGGGGTGGGGGGTAACACATGGGAGACACGGGGCATGAGCTGGTGGTGGGGCGTAACACAAGGGAGACACGGGGCATGACCGGGGGGTGGGGGGTAACAGGGGAGACAGGTCATGAGCAGGGGGTGGGGGAACAGGGGAGACACGGGGCATGAGCGGGGGGTGGAGGGAAGTGGAGAGAGACATGGGACATGAGCGGGGGGTGGGAGGAATAGTAGTGTGACACGGGGCATGAGCGGGGGGTGGGCGGCAGGAGGGATTGAGACACAGGGCATGAGCAGGGGGTGGGCGGCGGGAGGAATAGAGACACGGAGCATGAGCGGGGGGTGGGCGGCGGGAGGGATAGAGACATGGGGCATGAGCGTTGGGTAGGCAGCGGCAGGAGGGATAGAGACACGGGGCATGAGCGGGGGAGGGATAGAGACACGGGGCATGAGCGGCGGGAGGGATAGAGACACGGGGCATGAGCAGGGGGTGGGCGGCGTGAGGGATAGACACACAGGACATGAGCGGGGGGTCAGGGGTTGGGGGAGGGGAGAGACACACGGGGCATGAGCGGGGGTGGGGGGAGTTGAGAGACACACGGGTCATGAGCGGGGGGTGGGCGGAAGGGGGAGAGACACACAGGGCATGAGCGGGGGTGGGGGGGAGAGACACACGTTGCATGAGCGGGGGTGGGGGGGAGGGGAGAGACACACGGGGCATGAGCGGGGGGTGGGCGGCGGGAGGGATAGAGACACGGGGCATAAGCGGGAGGGAGAGAGACACACGGGGCATGAGCGGGGGGTGGGCGGGAGGGGGAGAGACACACGGGGCATGAGCGGGGGGTGGGCGGTGGGAGGGATAGACACATGGGGCATGAGCGGGGGGTGGGCGGCGGGAGGGATAGACACACGGGGCTTGAGCGGGGGGTTGGCGGCGGGAGGGATAGACACACGGGGCATGAGCGGGGGTGAGCGGCGGGAGGGATAAAGACACGGGGTATGAGCGGGGGGTGGGCGACGGGAGGGATAGGGACTCGGGCCATGAGCAGGGGTGGGCGGCAGGAGGGATAGAGACACGGGGCATGAGCGGGGGGTGGGCGGGAGGGAGGGATAGAGACACGGGGCATGAGCAGGGGTGGGTGGCGGGAGGGATAAAGACATGGGGTATGAGCGGGGGGTGGGCGACGGGAGGGATAGACACACGGGGCATGAGCGGGGGGTGGGTGGCGGGAGGGAAAGAGACACGGGGCATGAGCAGGGGTGGGCGGCAGGAGGGATAGAGACACGGGGCATGAGCGGGGGGTGGGCAGCGGGAGGTATAGAGACACGGGGCATGAGCAGGGGTGGGTGGCAGGAGGAGAGACACACAGGGCATGAGCGTTGGGTGGGTGGGAGGGGGAGAGACACACGGGGTATGAGCGGGGGGTGGGCGGCAGGAGGGATAGAGACACGGGGCATGAGCGGGGGGTGGGTGGGAGGGAGGAATAGACACACGGGGCAAGAGCGGGAGGGAGAGAGACACACGGGGCATGAGCGTGGGGTGGGCGGGAGGGGGAGAGACACACAGGGCATGAGCGGGGGGTGGGTGGGAGGGGGAGAGACACACGGGGCATGAGCGGGGGTGGGCGGGAGGGGGAGAGACACACAGGGCATGAGCGGGGGTGGGGGAGCGGGAGAGACACACGGGGCATGAGCAGGGGGTGGGCGGGAGGGGGAGAGACACACGGGGCATGAGCAGGGGGTGGGCGGGAGGGGGAGAGCCACACGGGGCATGAGCGGGGGTTGGGGGAAGGGGAGAGACAGACAGGGCATGAGCGGGGGGTGGAGGGAAGGGGAGAGACACACAGGGCATGAGCGTTGGGTGGGTGGGAGGGGGAGAGACACACGGGGTATGAGCGGGGGGTGGGCGGCAGGAGGGATAGAGACACGGGGCATGAGCGGGGGGTGGGTGGGAGGGAGGAATAGACACACGGGGCAAGAGCGGGAGGGAGAGAGACACACGGGGCATGAGCGTGGGGTGGGCGGGAGGGGGAGAGACACACAGGGCATGAGCGGGGGGTGGGTGGGAGGGGGAGAGACACACGGGGCATGAGCGGGGGTGGGCGGGAGGGGGAGAGACACACAGGGCATGAGCGGGGGTGGGGGAGCGGGAGAGACACACGGGGCATGAGCAGGGGGTGGGCGGGAGGGGGAGAGACACACGGGGCATGAGCAGGGGGTGGGCGGGAGGGGGAGAGCCACACGGGGCATGAGCGGGGGTTGGGGGAAGGGGAGAGACAGACAGGGCATGAGCGGGGGGTGGAGGGAAGGGGAGAGACACAGGGCATGAGCGGGGGTGGGGGGAGGGGAGAGACACATGGGGCATGAGCGGGGGGTGGGGGGAAAGGAGGGAGACATGGGACATGAGCGGGGGGTGGGGGGAACACGAGGGAGACACGGGGCATGAGCGAGAGCAACAGGAGACACACGGGGCATGAGCGGGGGTGGGGGCAACAGGAGACACACGGGGCATGAGCGGGGGTACACGATGGAGACAGGGCGTGAGTGGGGGTTGGGGGAACACGAAGGAGACACGGGGCATGAGTGGGGGTTGGGGGAACATGAGGGAGACACAGGGCATGAGCAGGTGTGGGGGCAACAGGAGACACATGGGGCATGAGCGGGGGGTGAGGGGGTACACGAGGGAGACACGGGGCATGAGCGGGGGTGGGGGGAACACGAGGGAGACACGGGCATGAGCGGGGGTGGGGGGAACAGGGCGCACACGGGGCATGAGCGGGGGTGGGGGGAACAGGGCACACACAGGGCATGAGCGGGGGTGGGGGAACAGGGCGCACACATGGGGCATGGGCGGGGGGTGGGGGGAACAGGGGAGACACACAGGGCATAAACGGGGGGTGGGGGGGAAGGGGAGAGACACACAGGGAATGAGCGGGGGGTGGGGGGAAGGGGAGAGACACACGGGGCATGAGCAGGGGTGGGGGGAAAGGAGAGAGACAAGGGGCATGAGCGGGGGGTGGGGGGAACACAAGGGAGACATGGGGCATGAGCAGGGGGGTGGGGGTAACACGAGGGAAACACGGGGCATGAGCAGGGGGTGGGGGGAACACGAGGGAGACACAGGGCATGAGCGGGGGGTGGGGGCAACAGGAGACACACGGGGCAGGAGCGGGGGGTGGGGGCAACAGGAGACACACGGGGCTTGAGCGGGGGATGAGGGGGTACACAATGGAGACAGGGCACGAGTGGGGGTGGAGGGGAACACAAGGGAGACACGAGGCATGAGTGGGGGTTGGGGGAACATGAGAGAGACACGGGGCATGAGCGGGGGTGGGGGCAACAGGAGACACACGGGGCATGAGCAGGGGGTGAGGGGGTACACGAGGGAGACACGGGGAATGAGTGGGCGTGGGGGGAACACGAGGGAGACATGGGGCATGAGCAGGGGTGGGGGGAACAGAGCGCACACGGGGCATGAGCGGGGGTGGGGGGAACTAGTCATGAGCGGGGGTGGGGGAACAGGGCGCACACAAGAGGCATGAGCGGGGGGTGGGAGGAAACAGGGGAGACACACGGAGCATGAATGGGGGTTGGGGGGAAGGAGAGAGACACACGGTGCATGAGCGGGCGGTGGGGGAAAGGAGGGAGACACAGGGCATGAGCGGGGGGTGGGGGGAAGAGGAGAGACACACGGGGCATTAGCAGGGGGTGGGGGGAAGGGGAGAGACACACGGTGCGTGAACGGGGGGTGGGGGGAAGGGGAGAGACACACGGGGAATGAGCGGGGGGTGGGGGAAGGGGAGAGAGACATGGGGCATGAGCGGGGGTGGGGGGGAAGGGGAGAGACACACGGGGCATGAGCGGGGGGTGGGGGGAAGGGGAGAGGGACACAGGACATGAGCGGGGGGTGTGGGGAAGGGGAGAGAGACACGGGGCATGAGCGGGGGGTGGGGTGAAGGGGAGAGGGACACGGGGCATGAGCAGAGGGGTGGGGGGTAGGGGAGAGAGACACGGGGCATGAGCAGGGGGTGGGCGGCGTGAGGGATAGACACACAGGACATGAGCGGGGGGTCAGGGGTTGGGGGAGGGGAGAGACACACGGGGCATGAGCGGGGGTGGGGGGAGTTGAGAGACACACGGGTCATGAGCGGGGGGTGGGCGGAAGGGGGAGAGACACACAGGGCATGAGCGGGGGTGGGGGGTAGAGACACACGTTGCATGAGCGGGGGTGGGGGGGAGGGGAGAGACACACGGGGCATGAGCGGGGGGTGGGCGGCGGGAGGGATAGAGACACGGGGCATAAGCGGGAGGGAGAGAGACACACGGGGCATGAGCGGGGGGTGGGCGGGAGGGGGAGAGACACACGGGGCATGAGCGGGGGGTGGGCGGTGGGAGGGATAGACACATGGGGCATGAGCGGGGGGTGGGCGGCGGGAGGGATAGACACACGGGGCTTGAGCGGGGGGTTGGCGGCGGGAGGGATAGACACACGGGGCATGAGCGGGGGTGAGCGGCGGGAGGGATAAAGACACGGGGTATGAGCGGGGGGTGGGCGACGGGAGGGATAGGGACTCGGGGCATGAGCAGGGGTGGGCGGCAGGAGGGATAGAGACACGGGGCATGAGCGGGGGGTGGGCGGGAGGGAGGGATAGAGACACGGGGCATGAGCAGGGGTGGGTGGCGGGAGGGATAAAGACATGGGGTATGAGCGGGGGGTGGGCGACGGGAGGGATAGACACACGGGGCATGAGCGGGGGGTGGGTGGCAGGAGGGAAAGAGACACGGGGCATGAGCAGGGGTGGGCGGCAGGAGGGATAGAGACACGGGGCATGAGCGGGGGGTGGGCAGCGGGAGGTATAGAGACACGGGGCATGAGCAGGGGTGGGTGGCAGGAGGAATGGAGACACGGGGCATGAGCGGGAGGGAGAGAGACACACGGGGCATGAGCGGGGGGTGGGCGGGAGGGGGAGAGACACACAGGGCATGAGCGTTGGGTGGGTGGGAG
Source organism: Ambystoma mexicanum (assembly GCF_040938575.1). NCBI lineage: Eukaryota > Metazoa > Chordata > Amphibia > Caudata > Ambystomatidae > Ambystoma > Ambystoma mexicanum. Next base: position 146,558,635 of record NC_090933.1, read on the forward strand.
GGGGAGAGACACACGGGGTATGAGCGGGGGGTGGGCGGCAGGAGGGATAGAGACACGGGGCATGAGCGGGGGGTGGGTGGGAGGGAGGAATAGACACACGGGGCAAGAGCGGGAGGGAGAGAGACACACGGGGCATGAGCGTGGGGTGGGCGGGAGGGGGAGAGACACACAGGGCATGAGCGGGGGGTGGGTGGGAGGGGGAGAGACACACGGGGCATGAGCGGGGGTGGGGGAGCGGGAGAGACACACGGGGCATGAGCAGGGGGTGGGCGGGAGGGGGAGAGACACACGGGGCATGAGCAGGGGGTGGGCGGGAGGGGGAGAGCCACACGGGGCATGAGCGGGGGTTGGGGGAAGGGGAGAGACAGACAGGGCATGAGCGGGGGGTGGAGGGAAGGGGAGAGACACAGGGCATGAGCGGGGGTGGGGGGAGGGGAGAGACACATGGGGCATGAGCGGGGGGTGGGGGGAAAGGAGGGAGACATGGGACATGAGCGGGGGGTGGGGGGAACACGAGGGAGACACGGGGCATGAGCGAGAGCAACAGGAGACACACGGGGCATGAGCGGGGGTGGGGGCAACAGGAGACACACGGGGCATGAGCGGGGGTACACGATGGAGACAGGGCGTGAGTGGGGGTTGGGGGAACACGAAGGAGACACGGGGCATGAGTGGGGGTTGGGGGAACATGAGGGAGACACAGGGCATGAGCAGGTGTGGGGGCAACAGGAGACACATGGGGCATGAGCGGGGGGTGAGGGGGTACACGAGGGAGACACGGGGCATGAGCGGGGGTGGGGGGAACACGAGGGAGACACGGGCATGAGCGGGGGTGGGGGGAACAGGGCGCACACGGGGCATGAGCGGGGGTGGGGGGAACAGGGCACACACAGGGCATGAGCGGGGGTGGGGGAACAGGGCGCACACATGGGGCATGGGCGGGGGGTGGGGGGAACAGGGGAGACACACAGGGCATAAACGGGGGGTGGGGGGGAAGGGGAGAGACACACAGGGAATGAGCGGGGGGTGGGGGGAAGGGGAGAGACACACGGGGCATGAGCAGGGGTGGGGGGAAAGGAGAGAGACAAGGGGCATGAGCGGGGGGTGGGGGGAACACAAGGGAGACATGGGGCATGAGCAGGGGGGTGGGGGTAACACGAGGGAAACACGGGGCATGAGCAGGGGGTGGGGGGAACACGAGGGAGACACAGGGCATGAGCGGGGGCTGGGGGCAACAGGAGACACACGGGGCAGGAGCGGGGGGTGGGGGCAACAGGAGACACACGGGGCATGAGCAGGGGGTGAGGGGGTACACGAGGGAGACACGGGGAATGAGTGGGCGTGGGGGGAACACGAGGGAGACAAGGGGCATGAGCAGGGGTGGGGGGAACAGAGCGCACACGGGGCATGAGCGGGGGTGGGGGGAACTAGTCATGAGCGGGGGTGGGGGAACAGGGCGCACACAAGAGGCATGAGCGGGGGGTGGGAGGGAACAGGGGAGACACACGGGGCATGAATGGGGGTTGGGGGGAAGGAGAGAGACACACAGTGCATGAGCGGGCGGTGGGGGAAAGGAGGGAGACACAGGGCATGAGCGGGGGGTGGGGGGAAGAGGAGAGACACACAGGGCATTAGCAGGGGGTGGGGGGAAGGGGAGAGACACACGGTGCGTGAACGGGGGGTGGGGGGAAGGGGAGAGACACACGGGGAATGAGCGGGGGTGGGGGAAGGGGAGAGAGACACGGGGCATGAGCGGGGGTGGGGGGGAAGGGGAGAGACACACGGGGCATGAGCGGGAGGTGGGGGGAAAGGAGGGAGACACGGGGCATGAGCGGGGGGTGGGGGTGGGGAGAGACACTGGGCATGAGCGGGGGGTGGGGGGAAGGGGAGAGGGACACAGGACATGAGCGGGGGGTGTGGGGAAGGGGAGAGAGACACGGGGCATGAGCGGGGGGTGGGGTGAAGGGGAGAGGGACACGGGGCATGAGCAGAGGGGTGGGGGGTAGGGGAGAGAGACACGGGGCATGAGCGGGGAAGGGGAGAGACACACGGGGCATGAGCGGGGGTTGGGGGAAGGGGAGAGACACACAGGGCATGAGCAGGGGGTGGGGGGAAGGGGAGAGACACAGGACATGAGCGGGGGTGGGGGGGAGGGGAGAGACACATGGGGCATGAGCGGGGGGTGGGGGGAAAGGAGGGAGACATGGGACATGAGCGGGGGGTGGGGGGAACACGAGGCAGACACGGGGCATGAGCGGGGGTGGGGGCAACAGGAGACACACGGGGCATGAGCGGGGGTACACGATGGAGACAGGGCATGAGTGGGGGTTGGGGGGAACACGAAGGAGACACGGGGCATGAGTGGGGGTTGGGGGAACATGAGGGAGACACAGGGCATGAGCAGGGGTGGGGGCAACAGGAGACACATGGGGCATGAGCCGGGGGTGAGGGGGTACATGAGGGAGACACGGGGCATGAGCGGGGGGTGGGGGGAACACAAGGGAGACACGGGCATGAGCGGTGGTGGGGGGAACAGGGCGCACACGGGGCATGAGCGGGGGTGGGGGGAACAGGGCACACACAGGGCATGAGCGGGGGTGGGGGAATAGGGCACACACACGGGGCATGAGCGGGGGGTGGGGGGAACAGGGGAGACACACAGGGCATAAACGGGGGGTAGGGGGAAGGGGAGAGACACACGGCGAATGAGCGGGGGGTGGGGGGAAGGGGAGAGACACACGGGGCATGAGCGGGGGTGGGGGGAAGGGGAGAGAGACACGGGGCATGAGCGGGGTTGGGGGGGAAGGGGAGAGACACACGGGGCATGAGCGGGGGGTGGGGGGAAGGGGAGAGAGACACAGGGCATGAGCGTAGGGTGGGGGGAAGGGGAGAGAGACACGGGGCATGAGCGGGGGGTGGGGTGTAGGGGAGAGAGACACAGGGCATGAGCGGGGGTGGGGGGAGAGACACACGGGGCATGAGCGGGGGTGGGGGGAAAGGAGGGAGACATGGGGGATGAGCGGGGGGTGGGGGGGTAACACAAGGGAGACACGGGGCATGAGCGGGTGGTGGGGGGTAACAGGGGAGACAGCGCATGGGTGGGGGGTAACACAAGGGAGACATGGGGCATGAGTGGGGGGTGGGGCGTAACACAAGGGAGACACAGGGCATGAGCTGGGGGTGGGGGGTAACACAAAGGAGACACATTGCATGACCGGGGGGTGGGGGGTAACAGGGGAGACAGGTCATGAGCAGGGGGTGGGGGGAACAGGGGAGACACGGGGCATGAGCGGGGGTGGGGGGAAGTGGAGAGAGACACGGGACATGAGCGGGGGTGGGGGGAATAGTAGGGTGACACGGCTCATGAGCGGGGGGTGGGCGGCGGGAGGGATTGAGACACGGGGCATGAGCAGGGGGTGGGCGGCGGGAGGGATAGAGACACGGAGCATGAGCGGGGCGTGGGCGGCGGGAGGGATAGAGACATGGGGCATGAGCGTTGGGTAGGCAGCGGCGGGAGGGATAGATACATGGGGCATGAGCGGGGGGTGGGCAGCGGGAGGGATAGACACACGAGGGCATGAGCGGGGGGTTGGAGGCAGTAGGGATAAACACATGGGGTATGAGCAGGGGTGGGCGGCGGGAGGGATAGACACACGGGGCATGAGCGGGGGGTGGGTGGCGAGAGGGATAGAGACACGGGGCATGAGCAGGGGTGCGGCAGGAGGGATAGAGACACGGGGCATGAGCGGGGTGGGCGGCGGGAGGGATAAAGACACGGGGTATGAGCGGGGGGTGGGCGACGGGAGGGATAGACACACGGGGCATGAGCGGGGGGTGGGTGGCGGGAGGGATAGAGACACGGGGCATGAGCAGGGGTGGGCGGCAGGAGGGATAGAGACACGGGGCATGAGCGGGGGGTGGGCAGCGGGAGGGATAGAGACACGGGGCATGAGCAGGGGTGGGCGGCAGGAGGGATAGAGACACGGGGCATGAGAGGGGGGTGGGCGGTAGGGAGGGATAGACACACGGGGCATGAGCGGGAGGGAGAGAGACACACGGGGCATGAGCGGGGGGTGGGCGGGAGGGGGAGAGACACACAGGGCATGAGTGTGGGGTGGGTGGGAGGGGGAGAGACACACGGGGCATGAGCGGGGGTTGGCGGCAGGAGGGATAGAGACACGGGGCATGAGCGGGGGATGGGCGGGAGGGAGGGATAGACACACGGGGCATGAGCGGGAGGGAGAGAGACACACAGGGTATGAGCGGGGGTGGGCGGGAGGGGGAGAGACACACAGGGCATGAGCAGGGGGTGGGTGGGAGGGGGAGAGACACACGGGGCATGAGCGGGGGTGGGCAGGAGGGGGAGAGACACACAGGGCATGAGCGGGGGTGGGGGAGCGGGAGAGACACACGGGGCATGAGCAGGGGGTGGGCGGGAGGGGGAGAGACACACGGGGCATGAGCGGGCGGTGGGCAGGAGGGGGAGAGACACACAGGGCATGAGCGGGGGGTAGGCGACGGGAGGGATAGACACACGGGGCATGAGCGGGGGGTGGGTGGCGGGAGGGATAGAGACACGGGGCATGAGCAGGGGTGGGCGGCAGGAGGGATAGAGACACGGGGCATGAGCGGGGGGTGGGCGGGAGGGAGGGATAGAGACACGGGGCATGAGCAGGGGTGGGCGGCGGGAGGGATAAAGAAACGGGGTATGAGCGGGGGGTGGGCGACGGGAGGGATAGACACACTGGGCATGAGCGGGGGGTGGGTGACGGGAGGGATAGAGACACGGGGCATGAGCAGGGGTGGGCGGCAGGAGAGATAGAGACACGGGGCATGAGCGGGGGGTGGGCAGCGGGAGGGATAGAGACACGGGCCAAGAGCAGGGGTGGGCGGCAGGAGGGATAGAGACACGGGGCATGAGCGGGGGGTGGGCGGGAGGGAGGGATAGACACACTGGGCATGAGCGGGAGGGAGAGAGACACACGGGGCATGAGCGGGGGGTGGGCGGGAGGGGGAGAGACACACAGGGCATGAGAGGGGGGTGGGCGGGAGGGGGAGAGACACACGGGGCATGAGCGGGGGTGGGAGGGAGGGCGAGAGACACACGGGGCATGAGCGGGCGGTGGGCGGGAGGGGGAGAGACACACAGGGCATGAGCGGGGGGTAGGCGACGGGAGGGATAGACACACGGGGCATGAGCGGGGGGTGGGTGGCGGGAGGGATAGAGACACGGGGCATGAGCAGGGGTGGGCGAAGGAGGGATAGAGACACGGGGCATGAGCGGGGGGTGGGCGGGAGTGAGGGATATAGACACGGGGCATGAGCAGGGGTGGGCGGCGGGAGGGATAAAGAAACGGGGTATGAGCGGGGGGTGGGCGACGGGAGGGATAGACACACTGGGCATGAGCGGGGGGTGGGTGGCGGGAGGGATAGAGACACGGGGCATGAGCAGGGGTGGGCGGCAGGAGAGATAGAGACACGGGGCATGAGCGGGGGGTGGGCAGCGGGAGGGATAGAGACACGGGGCATGAGCAGGGGTGGGCGGCAGGAGGGATAGAGACACGGGGCATGAGCGGGGGGTGGGCGGGAGGGAGGGATAGACACACTGGGCATGAGCGGGAGGGAGAGAGACACACGGGGCATGAGCGGGGGGTGGGCGGGAGGGGGAGAGACACACAGGGCATGAGAGGGGGGTGGGCGGGAGGGGGAGAGACACACGGGGCATGAGCGGGGTTGGGCAGGAGGGGGAGAGACACACAGGTCATGAGCGGGGGGTGGGCGGGAGGGGGAGAGACACACAGGGCATGAGCGTGGGGTGGGTGGGAGGGGGAGAGACACACGGGGCATGAGAGGGGGGTGGGCGGCAGGAGGGATAGAGACACGGGGCATGAGCGGGGGGTGGGCGGGAGGGAGGGATAGACACACGGGGCATGAGCGGGAGGGAGAGAGACACACGGGGCATGAGCGGGGGGTGGGCGGAAGGGGGAGAGACACACAGGGCATGAGCGGGGGGTGGGTGGGAGGGGGAGAGACACACGGGGCATGAGCGGGGTTGGGCAGGAGGGGGAGAGACACACAGGGCATGAGCGGGGGTGGGGGAGCGGGACAGACACACGGGGCATGAGCAGGGGGTGAGCGGGTGGGGGAGAGACACACGGGGCATGAGCAGGGAGTGGGCGGGAGGGGGAGAGCCACACGGGGCATGAGCGGGGGGTGGGCGGGAGGGTGAGAGACACACGGGGCATGACCGGGGGTGGGGGGGAGGGCGAGAGACACACAGGGCATGAGCGGGGGGTGGGGGGGAGGGCGAGAGACACACCGGGCATGAGCGGGGGGTGGGCGGGAGGGGGAGAGACACACAGGGCATGAGCGGGGTGGGGGGGAGAGAGACACATGGGGCATGAGCGGGGGTGGGCGGGAGGGGAGAGACACGGGATTGAGCGGGGGGTGGGCTGGAGGGGGAGAGACACACGGGGCATGAGCGGGGGTGGGGGGAGGGAGAGAGACACACGGGCATGAGCAGGGGTGGGGGGGAGAGAGACACACGGGACATGAGCTGGGGGGCGAGAGGGGGAGAAACACACAGGGCATGAGTGGGGGTGGGGGAGAGGGAGAGAGACACACGGGGCATGAGCGGGGGGGTGGGCGGGAGGGGGAGAGACACACAGGGCATGAGTGGGGGTGGGGGAGAGGGAGAGAGACACACGGGGCATGAGCGGTGGGTGGGCGGGAAGGGGAGAGACACACGGGGCATGAGCGGGGGGTGGGCGGGAGGGGGAGAGTCACACGAGGCATGAGTGGGGGTGGGGGGGAGGGAGAGAGACACACGGGGCATGAGCAGGGGTAGGGGGGAGGGAGAGAGACACACGGGGCATGAGCAGGGGGTGGGGGGAGGGAGAGAGACACACAGGGCATGAGCGGGGGATGGGGGGAGGGAGAGAGACACACAGGGCATGAGCTGGGGGTGAGCGGGAGGAGGAGAGACACACGGGGCATGAGCGGGGGGTGGGCGGGAGGGGGAGAGACACACGGGGCATGAACGGGGTGGGCGGGAAGGGGAGAGACACACGGGGCATGAGCGGGGGGTGGGGAGAGGGGGAGAGACACACGGGGCATGATCGGGGGTGGGGGGGAGGTAGAGAGACGCACAGGGCATGAGCGGGGGGTGGCCGGGAGCGGGAGAGACACACGGGGCATGAGCGGGGGTGGGGGGGAGGGAGAGAGAAACACGAGGCATGAGCGAGGGTGGGTAGGATGGGGAGAGACACACGGGGCATGTGCGGGGGTGGGCGGGAAGGGGAGAGACACACGGGGCATGAGCGGGGGGTGGGGAGAGGGGGAGAGACACACGGGGCATGATCGGGGGTGGGGGGGAGGTAGAAAGACGCACAGGGCATGAGCGGGGGGTGGCCGGGAGGGGGAGAGACACACGGGGCATGAGCGGGGGGTGGGCGGGAGGGGGAGAGACACACAGGGCATGAGTGGCGGTGGGGGAGAGGGAGAGAGACACACGGGGCATGAGCGGGGGGTGGGCGGGAGGGGGAGAGACACACGGGGCATGAGCGGGGGGTGGGCGGGAGGGGGAGAGACACACGAGGCATGAGTGGGGGTGGGGGGGAGGGAGAGAGACACACGGGGCATGAGCAGGGGGTAGGGGGGAGGGAGAGAGACACACGGGGCATGAGCAGGGGGTGGGGGGAGGGAGAGAGACACACAGGGCATGAGCGGGGGATGGGGGGAGGGAGAGAGACACACAGGGCATGAGCTGGGGGTGAGCGGGAGGTGGAGAGACACACGGGGCATGAGCGGGGGGTGGGCGGGAGGGGGAGAGACACACGGGGCATGAACGGGGTGGGCGGGAAGGGGAGAGACACACGGGGCATGAGCGGGGGGTGGGGAGAGGGGGAGAGACACACGGGGCATGATCGGGGGTGGGGGGGAGGTAGAGAGACGCACAGGGCATGAGCGGGGGGTGGCCGGGAGGGGGAGAGACACACGGGGCATGAGCGGGGGTGGGGGGGAGGGAGAGAGACACACGAGGCATGAGCGAGGGTGGGTAGGAGGGGGAGAGACACACGGGGCATGTGCGGGGGGTGGGCGGGAGGGGGAGAGACACACGGGGCATGAGCGGGGGTGGACGGGAGGGGGAGAGACACACCGGGCATGAGCGGGGGTGGGGGGGAGGGAGAGAGACGCACGGGGCATGAGCGGGGGATAAGGTGGAGGGAGAGAGACACACGGGGCATGAGTGGGGGGTGGGGGGGAGGTTGAGAGACACACGGGGCATGAGCGGGGGTGGGGGGAGGGAAAGAGACACACGGGGCTTGAGCGGGGGGTGGGTGGTCACTGGAGAGACACACGGGGCGTGAGCGGGTGGTGGGCGGGAGGGGGAGAGCCACACGGGGCATGTGCGGGGGGTGGGCGGGAGGGGGAGAGCAACACGGGGCATGTGCGGGGGTGGGCGGGAGGGGGAGAGACACACAGGGCATGAGCGGGGGTGGGGGAGCGGGAGAGACACACGGGGCATGAGCAGGGGGTGGGTGGGAGGGGGAGAGACACACTGGGCATGAGCATGGGGTGGGCAGGAGGGGGAGAGACACACAGGGCATGAGCGAGGGGTGGGCGGGAGGGGGAGAGACACACGGGGCATGAGCGGGGGTGTGGGGGAGGGAGAGAGACACACGAGGCATGAGCGAGGGTGGGTAGGAGGGGGAGAGACACACGGGCATGTGCGGGGTTGGCCGGGAGGGGGAGAGTCACACGGGGCATGAGCAGGGGTGGGGGGGAGGGCGAGAGACACACGGGGCATGAGCGGGGGCTGGGCGGGAGGGTGAGAGACACACAGGGCATGAGCGGGGGGTGGGCGGGAGGGGGAGAGACACACGGGGCATGAGCGGGGGTTGGGGGGAGGGAGAGAGACACACGGGGCATGAGCGGGGGGTGGGCTGGAGGGGGAGAGACACACAGGGCATGAGTGGGATGGAGAGAGACACACAGGGCATGAGCGGGGGGTGGGGGGAGGGCAAGAGACACATGGGGCATGAGCGGGGGGTGGGCGGGAGGGGGAGAGACACACGGGGCATGAGCGGGGTGGGGGAGAGAGACACATGGGGCATGAGCGGGGGTGGGCGGGAGGGGAGAGACACGGGGTTGAGCGGGGGGTGGGCGGGAGGGGGAGAGACACACGGGGCATGAGCAGGGGTGGGGGGAGGGAGAGAGACACACAGGGCATGAGTGGGGGGTGAGGGGGAGGGAGAGAGACACACGGGGCATGTGCGGGGGATGGGCGTAAGGGGGAGAGACACACGGGTGGAGAGAAACACGGGGCATGAGCGGGGTGGGGGGGAGGTAGAGAGACACACGGGACATGAGCTGGGGGTGGGCGGGAGAGGGAGAAACACACAGGGCATGAGCGGGGGTGGGGGAGAGGGAGAGAGACACACGGGGCATGAGCGGGGGGTGGGCGGGAGGGGGAGAGACACACGGGGCATGAGCTTAGGGGAGAGACACACAGGGCATGAGCGGGGGGTGGGGGGGAGGGGGAGAGACACACGGGGCATGTGCAGGGGTGGGGGGAGTGAGAGAGACACACGGGGCATGAGCGGGGGGTGGGTGGGAGGGGGAGAGACACACAAGGCTTGAGCAGGGGGTGGGCAGGAGGGGGAGAGACACATGGGGCATGAGCGGGGGGTGGATGGGAGGGGGAGAGACACACGGGGCATGAGTGGGGGTGGGGGGGAGGGAGAGAGACACACGGGGCATGAGAGGGGGATATGGGGGAGGGAGAGAGACACACGGGGCATGAGCGGGGGGTGGGGGGGAGGTTGAGAGACACACGGGACATGAGCGGGGAATGGGGGGAGGGAGAGAGACACACGGGGCATGAGCGGGGGGCGGGGGGAGGGAGAGAGACACACGGGGCATGAGCGGGGGGTGGACGGGTGGGGGAGAGACACACAGGGCATGAGCTGGGGTGGGGGGAAGGGAGAGAGACACACAGGGCATGAGCGGGGGTGGGCGGGAGGGGGAGAGACACATGGGGCATGAGCGGGGGGTGGGCGGGAGGGGGAGAGACACACGGTGCATGAGCGGGGGTGGGGGGAAGGGAGAGAGACACACGGGGCATGAGCGGGGGGTGGGGGGGAGGGAGAGAGACACACGGGGCATGAGCGGGGGGTGGGCAGGATGGGGAGAGACATGCGGGGCATGAGCGGGGGGTGGGCGGGAGGGAGAGAGACACACGGGGCATGAGCGGGGGGTGGGCAGGATGGGGAGAGACATGCGGGGCGTGAGCGGGGGGTGGGGAGAGGGGGAGAGACACACGGGGCATGAGTGGGGAGTGGGCGGGAGGGGGAGAGACACACGGGGCATGAGCGGGGGGTGGGCTGGAGGGGGAGAGACACACCGGGCATGAGCGTGGGTGCGGGGGAGGGAGAGAGACACACGGGGCATGAGCGGGGGTAGGGGGGAGGGATAGAGACACACTGGGCATCGGGGCGTGGGGGGGAAGGTCGAGAGACACATGGGGCATGAGCGGGGGGAGGGAGAGAGACACACGGGGCATGAGCGGGGGGTGGGGGGGAGGGAGAGAGACACACGGGGCATGAGCGGGGGGTGGGTGGGAGGGGGAGAGACACACGGGGCATGAGCGGGAGTGGGAGGAGGGAGAGAGACACACGGGGCATGAGCGGGGGGTGGGCGGTCGGGGGAGAGACACACGGGGCATGAGCGGGGGGTGGGCGGGAGGGGGAGAGACACGGGGTATGACCGGGGGGTGGGTGGTATGGGGAGAGACACACGGGGCATGAGCGGGGGTGGTGGGGAGATAGAGAGACACACGGGGCATGAGCGGGGGGTGGGGGGAGAGGGAGAAAGACACACGGGCATGAGCGGGGGGTGGGGTGGAGGGGGAGAGACACACGGGGCATGAGCGGGGGGTGGCCGGGAGGGGGAGAGACACACGGGGCATGAGCGGGGGTGGGGGGGAGGGGGAGAGACACACGGGGCATGAGCGAGGGTGGGTAGGAGGGGGAGAGACACACGGGGCATGTGCGGGGGGTGGGCGGGAAGGGGAGAGACACACGGGGCATGAGCGGGGGGTGGGGAGAGGGGGAGAGACACACGGGGCATGATCGGGGGTGGGGGGAGGTAGAGAGACGCACAGGGCATGAGCGGGGGGTGGCCGGGAGGGCGAGAGACACACGGGGCATGAGCGGGGGGTGGGCGGGAGGGGGAGAGACACACAGGGCATGAGTGGGGGTGGGGGAGAGGGAGAGAGACACACGGGGCATGAGCGGGGGGTGGGCGGGAGGGGGAGAGACACACGGGGCATGAGCGGGGGGTGGGCAGGAGGGGGAGAGACACACGAGGCATGAGTGGGGGTGGGGGGGAGGGAGAGAGACACACGGGGCATGAGCAGGGGGTAGGGGGGAGGGAGAGAGACACACGGGGCATGAGCAGGGGGTGGGGGGAGGGAGAGAGACACACAGGGCATGAGCGGGGGATGGGGGGAGGGAGAGAGACACACAGGGCATGAGCTGGGGGTGAGCGGGAGGGGGAGAGACACACGGGGCATGAGCGGGGGGTGGGCGGGAGGGGAAGAGACACACGGGGCATGAACGGGGTGGGCGGGAAGGGGAGAGACACACGGGGCATGAGCGGGGGATGGGGAGAGGGGGAGAGACACACGGGGCATGATCGGGGGTGGGGGGGAGGTAGAGAGACGCACAGGGCATGAGCGGGGGGTGGCCGGGAGGGGGAGAGACACACGGGGCATGAGCGGGGGTGGGGGGGAGGTAGAGAGACACACGAGGCATGAGCGAGGGTGGGTAGGAGGGGGAGAGACACACGGGGCATGTGCGGGGGGTGGGCGGGAGGGGGAGAGACACACGGGGCATGAGCGGGGGGTGGACAGGAGGGGGAGAGACACACCGGGCATGAGCGGGGGTGGGGGGGAGGGAGAGAGACGCACGGGGCATGAGCGGGGGATAAGGCGGAGGGAGAGAGACACACGGGGCATGAGTGGGGGGTGAGGGGGAGGTCGAGAGACACACGGGGCATGAGCGGGGGTGGGGGGAGGGAAAGAGACACACGGGGCTTGAGCGGGGGGTGGGTGGTCACTGGAGAGACACACGGGGCGTGAGCGGGTGGTGGGCGGGAGGGGGAGAGCCACACGGGGCATGTGCGGGGGGTGGGCGGGAGGGGGAGAGCAACACGGGGCATGTGCGGGGGTGGGCGGGAGGGGGAGAGACACACAGGGCATGAGCGGGGGTGGGGGAGCGGGAGAGACACACGGGGCATGAGCAGGGGGTGGGCGGGAGGGGGAGAGACACACTGGGCATGAGCATGGTGTGGGCAGGAGGGGGAGAGACACACAGGGCATGAGCGAGGGGTGGGCGGGAGGGGGAGAGACACACGGGGCATGAGCGGGGGTGTGGGGGAGGGAGAGAGACACACGAGGCATGAGCGAGGGTGGGTAGGAGGGGGAGAGACACACGGGGCATGTGCGGGGTTGGCCGGGAGGGGGAGAGTCACACGGGGCATGAGCAGGGGTGGGGGGGAGGGCGAGAGACACACGGGGCATGAGCGGGGGCTGGGCGGGAGGGTGAGAGACACACAGGGCATGAGCGGGGGGTGGGCGGGAGGGGGAGAGACACACGGGGCATGAGCGGGGGTTGGGGGGAGGGAGAGAGACACACGGGGCATGAGCGGGGGGTGGGCGGGAAGGGGAGAGACACACAGGGCATGAGTGGGATGGAGAGAGACACACAGGGCATGAGCGGGGGGTGGGGGGAGGGCAAGAGACACATGGGGCATGAGCGGGGGGTGGGCGGGAGGGGGAGAGACACACGGGGCATGAGCGGGGTGGGGGGAGAGAGACACATGGGGCATGAGCGGGGGTGGGCGGGAGGGGAGAGACACGGGGTTGAGCGGGGGGTGGGCGGGAGGGGGAGCACACAGGGCATGAGCAGGGGTGGGGGGAGGGAGAGAGACACACAGGGCATGAGTGGGGGGTGAGGGGGAGGGAGAGAGACACACGGGGCACGTGCGGGGGATGGGCGTAAGGGGGAGAGACACACGGGTGGAGAGAAACACGGGGCATGAGCGGGGTGGGGGGGAGGTAGAGAGACACACGGGACATGAGCTGGGGGTGGGCGGGAGAGGGAGAAACACACAGGGCATGAGCGGGGGTGGGGGAGAGGGAGAGAGACACACGGGGCATGAGCGGGGGGTGGGCGGGAGGGGGAGAGACACACGGGGCATGAGCTTAGGGGAGAGACACACAGGGCATGAGCGGGGGGGTGGGGGGAGGGGGAGAGACACACGGGGCATGTGCAGGGGTGGGGGGAGTGAGAGAGACACACGGGGCATGAGCGGGGGGTGGGTGGGAGGGGGAGAGACACACAAGGCTTGAGCAGGGGGTGGGCAGGAGGGGGAGAGACACATGGGGCATGAGCGGGGGGTGGACGGGAGGGGGAGAGACACACGGGGCATGAGTGGGGGTGGGGGGGAGGGAGAGAGACACACGGGGCATGAGCGGGGGATATGGGGGAGGGAGAGAGACACACGGGGCATGAGCGGGGGGTGGGGGGGAGGTTGAGAGACACACGGGACATGAGCGGGGAATGGGGGGAGGGAGAGAGACACATGGGGCATGAGCGGGGGGCGGGGGGAGGGAGAGAGACACACGGGGCATGAGCGGGGGGTGGGCGGGTGGGGGCGAGACACACAGGGCATGAGCTGGGGTGGGGGGAAGGGAGAGAGACACACAGGGCATGAGCGGGGGTGGGCGGGAGGGGGAGAGACACATGGGGCATGAGCGGGGGGTGGGCGGGAGGGGGAGAGACACACGGGGCATGAGCGGGGGGTGGGCAGGATGGGGAGAGACATGCGGGGCATGAGCGGGGGGTGGGCGGGAGGGAGAGAGACACACGGGGCATGAGCGGGCGGTGGGCAGGATGGGGAGAGACATGCGGGGCGGGGGGTCGGGAGAGGGGGAGAGACACACGGGGCATGAGTGGGGAGTGGGCGGGAGGGGGAGAGACACACGGGGCATGAGCGGGGGGTGGGCTGGAGGGGGAGAGACACACCGGGCATGAGCGTGGGTGCGGGGGAGGGAGAGAGACACACGGGGCATGAGCGGGGGTAGGGGGGAGGGATAGAGACACACTGGGCATCGGGGCGTGGGGGGGAAGGTCGAGAGACACATGGGGCATGAGCGGGGGGAGGGAGAGAGACACACGGGGCATGAGCGGGGGGTGGGGAGGAGGGAGAGAGACACACGGGGCATGAGCGGGGGGTGGGTGGGAGGGGGAGAGACACACGGGGCATGAGCGGGAGTGGGGGGAGGGAGAGAGACACACGGGGCATGAGCGGGGGGTGGGCGGTCGGGGGAGAGACACACGGGGCATGAGCGGGGGGTGGGCGGGAGGGGGAGAGACACGGGGTATGAGCGGGGGATGGGTGGTATGGGGAGAGACACACGGGGCATGAGCGGGGGTGGTGGGGAGGTAGAGAGACACACGGGGCATGAGCGGGGGGTGGGGGGAGAGGGAGAAAGACACACGGGCATGAGCGGGGGGTGGGGTGGAGGGGGAGAGACACACGGGGCATGAGAGGGGTGGGGGGAGGGAGAGAGACACATGGGGCATGAGTGGGGGGTGGGTGGGAGGGGGAGAGACACACGAGGCATGAGGGGGGGGGAGGGCGGGTGGGGGAGAGACACACGGGGCATGAGCGGGGGTGGGGGGGAGGGAAAGAGACACATGGGGCATGAGCGGGGGGTGGGCGGGAGGGGGAGAGACACATGGGGCATGAGTGGGAGTGGGGGGAGGGAGAGAGACACACGGGGCATGAGCGAGTGGGGGGTGGGGGGTGGGGGGAGGGAGAGAGACACACGGGGCATGAGCGGGGGGTGGGCGGGAGGGGGAGAGACACATGGGGCATGAGCGGGGGGTGGGGGGAGGGAGAGAGACACACGGGGCATGAGCGGGGGGTGGGGGGAGGGAGAGAGACACACGGGCCATGAGCGGGGGATGAGAGGGGAGGGAGAGAGACACACAGGACATGAGCGGGGGGTGGGCGGGAGGAGAGAGATACACGGGGCATGAGCGGGGGTGGGCAGGAGGGGAGAGACACACGGTGCATGAGCGGGGGTGGGGGGAGGGAGAGAGACACACGGGGCATGAGCGGGGGGTGGGGAGGAGGGAGAGAGACACTCGGCATTCGTGTGCAGGCTGCAGATCCTGCTCCTCGGCCCTCCGCTGGCCACCGTGTGCCGATGGCGTGAGCGGGGGGCTGGAGGAACAGGGGAGACAAGGAGCATGAGTGGGGGTGGGGGGACAAGAAGGACACACGGGGCATGAGCGGGGGTGGGAGGATCAGGAGACAGACATGAAAGACTTACTGTGCATTCGGCAGATCCCGCTCCTTCTGACAAAGCCTCTCATGCGAGGAACAAAGATGGCAGGCGTCTCTGGAGCCAGACGCACTGCACCCTTTCACCGCATCCAATGATAGAGCACGTCAGAGGTCCGCGGACATCACGCAAGCTGCTTGCCCAATCACCGTCCTGTCTGCGGAGCGAACAGGGAAGTGTGTCCGCGAAGCGAACACAGATATCACTAATTTTTTTCACTTACATTTTTTTAAAAACTACTAGACAGATTTACACCAAATAAAGCAAATCACGCGTTCGGGACCAAGCCGTCGCTCCTGCCGCAAATTTGGTGCAAATCCGTCCAGCGGTTTGGGCTGTAGGCGTGAGCAAAACATTTTCTCATTATGTCTATGGGAAAAAACAAAAGTTTTGGGACCCCCGTATAACTTTTCCCCCCCCCGGACGAATCCTCACCAAACTTTGCAAAAATTCAGAGTGGGCCATATACTTTTTTTTGCAAAGTTTGGTGAGGATTCGTCCAGAGGGGGCGAAGTTATAAGCCGCCCAAAAAGTGCTTCTCCTATTGAAACAACAACTTAACCATAACTACATGGCCACTACTGTGGCCTTGTAATACATTGGTGTATTGCCTGCAATATATTAACTACGTGGCCAGCTTTATGATTACTTTGCCTACTTGCGTTACTGCATCTGTACATTTGTAAAATGGTTTTGCATTTTCTTCAGTGCTTCTCCACACGTGCAATCTTCATTTCGCTCCCGAAATGTGACTTAATTCACTGCTACGTCATCAGGTTCTATAGACTCGACATTCTTTTCTGGGTGCGTCACTTCTGCTTTGTGTGACATCACCAGTCCTCGCTTTCATTTGTTTTGACACGTCTTCCAGAATTTCCTTCAGAAGACCGTCATTTTTCTGCAGATACATATAGGGTTTTCTCAATGGATACCTTGTTTCAAGGACTTTTCACGACATAGGTCTCATTATTGGCTTTGCGCATCTCACAATTCCGGTTGCCAACATATACTCAAAATAGGGGCAGAACCTCCGGTAGCGGCATTTGGCTCCTCCTCTACAGAGTCTGTGTTGTCCTGGGATCAAGGATGATATTTCAAGGAATAGCTGCATAGCATAAATGGAGGCAAACAGATAGGCCATCGATGTGAGAGATATTTCTCTTAGATTAAAGAAGAACAAAACATTTGCAAAAGCCAAATTGTTGGTCAATTAACTATGAATAAGGCTCCTACAAGATGGAGTGAGCAAGTTCTTAGAGGCCAGGAGTAGGAATGACACCCAGCATAATTAAATAAAATAGCAGTACATAGGAGGTTGAAATGTTCAAATTTGCGGTCGCATCACAATCCAAAAGTCCAAGGTTGGGTGGGAATGTCAGCCAATCAGTGTGTCTATGAGGCAACATACTATACAATATTGCATAGACTAATCTGCTGCCATTTTTTCCGCTATAATCAGTATTATACATATTTAGAGGTAGTTTGAGGCGTGTCTTACGGATAAGAGACAGCCAATGAAGTAATAACGCATATGTACTATATAAGTAGATATGTTCCCCTAACCAATCCCTTACGTCGTCGATAGGTTTTACAGTTTTCCACCTAGGATGACATCATAGATGACGCCTATTGGGCTATAAAACCTCTGGTTAATCAAGTTTGTGTGTGAGTGTGCAAGCATCAGTCTGATGTTGGCCAGTTGACCTTGCTTTATTAAATTGAGAATAAAGTAGAACTTTGCCATATTCTTTGAGTCTCTCTGGTTATTTTGTCTGAGATCTTTATTGGTAATCCCATCTATCGCATGTACCTGTTGAACAGTGCAATGTGACATGTTGCAAGGATGCAGCAAACAACAGTACTTGTAGGTGTGTCATTTCTTGCACATGAAACAGAGGCGTACCCTGTGGGTGATGTGTTCTGTCACATGGACATGTCGCACACATGTCCACCACACAGAATACTTCCAGAATGAAGGCCATGTGACATGAGTCTAAATGTCAGCAAACATGCCTTCTCCAAGGATGTCAAACACTGAAGCCAGATGTACCACTACACATATATGGTGGGTTGTGGCCTCTTCATGCAGTGTCAGCTGCTCTCCCTCTGGTGGCCCCCCTCCAGTGGTCATTGCAGAGGCCAGGTTGACACTGAGCTTGTGCTTGGTCCTATGTGTGAGATCATTGCACCGCTTCACAACCTGTGCAGCAGTACACATCTACATGCCTAAGGCGTTGACCCGCTGCCAATGCACCACCATTGTGCGGGTGTACGGGTGCTCCTTGCATACTGGCACATCTCATGATAGTGATTGGTAAGGTAGTTGATGAGGATCTGGATCTCTTCATCAGTGAAGCGCCTCTTCCTCTGTGAGCCAGTGTCCTCCGCCATGTCTTGGGGTACAGCCTCTTCCTTCTGTGCAGGGCGTTCCTTCTTGGCCTGAGTTGCCCTAGGTGTTGGTGCTGCACCTGTCTGGCTGGGACCATGTTGGCGTCCAGGTGGACTGGGGTCCGCCACGTCCTCCTGGGGCTGGGTCAGATGTCTCCACACCATGTCCCTGACCCTCTGGGGCTGGGGCAGATGTGTCCTCACAACATCCCCGACCCCTACCCCGGCTGCTCCCTTTCCCTCTTGAGGCCTTTCCACTCATGTCACAGGTTTAAAGGAAAAATGGAAGGCACACCAAGTTATTGTCCTGGGCAATGTGAGGAAAGAAACAGTCTACGTGATGTGCAATGCAGATGTATGTTCCAGCAAGGCTCCAATGTACCCCTAAAGCAAAAATAATATGGTACAAGATATGCAGAGGCACCCCGACACTCAGAATTGCATACACGATACCCAGAAAGCTTCCAAAAAGTGGAAAAAGCAGTATGTGATATGCAGAGGCACCAGACACTCAAATATTGTTTATGCGACACACCTTAGGCATCAAAAAGTGCAAATATATAATCGCGTATCTGCAGAGGTAAATCCACAAAAACAAATATGCAGTACATGTCACCTGAAGGAAACAGATTGTGTAGCACACCCAAATACGTCTGTGAAACTTGTCCAGATTGTATTATTTTTTTTGTTTACTTTTATTTAACTTGCACAGATTTTTCACATTACATTGCTTTCAGTTGCATTACTTATTGTTAGATTTATACAGGTGTGTTCATAGTTGGCGTTTATCATGCATACATTATAAGACTTCTTCTTGTTCATCCTCGCTTTTTCTTTTATCTGCTAGGTATTGTTTGAATCCGCCCCAGATATCTTTCAGGTGCCATGTCATCGGTAGTAGGCTAGAGTATAATTCCTCGTTGTCATTTGTCCAGGTGATATCACTCACCCATCCTTCCATCCCAGGAGGTTCCCTGCGCTTCGATCGTAATAGTAGTGCATGGTTTGCTAAGAGCATGCCTAGATTTTATGGTCTGCGCCAGACAGGGATCATTCTACACACAAGGCCAAACACACATGACCCTGGGTCCCAGTTTATAGGCTGGTCTGACATTTCATCCAGTGCTTTGCATACGTCAGCCCAGTACTTAGCCAGCATTCTGCAAGACCACAACATGTGAAATTTGCATGCCTCTTCGCTCCCACATCTCGGGCACTTTCCCGTCGCTGTAGCATACATGCTCTTGAGTCGGGCTGGGGTGAGATGGATTCTTTTCAGTATTTTATAATGAATGAGACGGTACCTGAAGTTGCAAGATATGTTTTTAGTTAATCTGCATAATTGTGACCACTGCGTGTCTGTACAGGTGATCCCCAGGTCTTTTTCACACTCTCCTTGCATCCGGGTATCAGCAACAATTGCTTTTATAACATCTCAGCTAATGAATTGCTTCTCAAGAAATAGGTCCCTGAAGTGATTTATGCCCTTGTCCCTCCAGTACGTGGCCAGTTTCACATCTTGTGTTGTGGGCTGGTATGGTGCGGCCCATATAGTCATGCCTGGGTTATACAACACAGTGTTTCTGGGGTGACCTGTTAACCTGGTCCACGCCTGGCATGTAACCAGTTTAGGGTTCATGTGATTGTCATCCCTTATCTTCCCCTCCGCCAGCTCATGTAGAAGCCTAGCGGGAGCCTCCCCCTGTGTCTCCAGTGTCACATGTGATGCAGCGGGACTCCCCTCTTCCCAAAACATAGCATAATAGGCCTGCGCTGAGAGAAATTACAGCTCGAAGTTGGGGGCAGCCAGTCCCCCCTGCTCGTATGGCCTAGTGAGCCGTTTCCAGCTCCCCCTTGCCTGTCCTTTCCAAATAAACATTGAGCATGCCCCTTGCATCTTGGTGAGGAAGGATCTCCCCGGCCACACTGGCACCGTGCTGAACAGGTAGAATAATTTGGGTAGTATAATCATTTTAATCAATGCTAGGTGGCCCATAAGTGAGATCGGGAGGTGATTTCAGCGGTTCACTTTAGCGCACAGTGTGTCTATAAAAGTGGCACCCATTTGAGTCTATGCAGCTTCAAAGGTCTTTTAGTCACATCTGTTAGCGGAAATATCTCAGATTTAGCAGTGTTTAATCTTAAACCCGAGTACTCCCCAAATTCTCATACAGCTCTTAATAACTTTAGCAGGTATCTCTCAGGGTCTCTCACATACAGCATTATATCATCTGCGTACAGGGTTATGAGTTCTACTCTTCCTGCTAGTGTTATCCCAGCTTGGCCGTGTCGTGCCCTCAGTAAGTCAGCCAGTGGCTCAATCACTAAGGTGAACAGTAGTGGGGACAGTGGGAAGCCCTGTCTTGTACCCCCGGATGATTCTAATATCGATGATAGTGTCCCATTAACACATACCCTTACATATAGTTGAGTGTAAAGTATACAGACCCACTTTATACAGTTTGGCCCAAATCTGAATAAAAAGGGCCAATATACAGTGTCAAAGACTTTTTGCATATCTAAAGCTATTGCAAGTCACCAGATTGTACTTTAATGTGCACATCCAGTGATGCACGTTGTGAACCTTACACCACACTGAAATTTCTGTGAGCCACGTAGGTGTGCTGCTTCGGTGCACTGCATCACATCGTGCAGGACGTAATTTACACATTAAGGGCCTTTACTCTGCTATATGCTGCTGCAGATGTAAGATGCACATCACAGTTGCTCCTGCCTACGAAATGCTGGTTTTGCCTCCTCCAGCCCTGCTTCGCCGCATTCACTCCTATACTGCTGCTGCCTGCTTGAGAGTGAGTGCCTGCCAGCAACCAGCACTGTCTTGGTGTGCCACTTTTGCCTGTACTCCGGTGTTGGGCCTGCAACCACCTCCTCTGTCCTTGGGACTTCCACCTCTCCCTGCCAACACCACCACAGCTCCACAACACCTACCCAGGACCAAGGGAAGCCAAACCTATCTTGGGGTACCATGTCTGCCCCATCTACATTATCTGAGGAGTGCATCACCTCCACATCGAGGCAGAGGGCTGCCAAATTCACCTCCACTGACGTTGGAATCCTGGGGTGTCCCGCAGGTACTTAAGAATTTCTATCGGGACCACCACTCCCAGTTCTTGGGCTCGAGAAGATGTCCAGAGCTGCTGGTGAGTACCCATGTGGGCCAATGCTCTACAACGTAGGTGTGGCATGGATGTTTGCAGATGCCACATCCTGCTTACAGCTTGTGTGTGGTGTGAGACACATCCGCTTGCTGCCTCATGCCAATGCTGGGCATATGTAGCGTCAGACATTGTATACTGGCATTTACATAAGTATTGCAGATTGCGCATCAACGTCTTGTTTTACTTGGGCATGTGCTATGTAAGATCATGGACTAAGTGCGGTAACCGGATAGATGCCGACATGTTGTGCTGTGGGCATGTGATTGACGTGCATGATGGATGACTCAATATGTGGCACACCTGACAGTGCATCCATGTAGACACATCTGCTGAGAGTGACACATGTGCATTGCTGCCTGCGTATGTCAATTGATGTCTCCATGTCAGGGATGTGACCTCTCATCCCACTGTATTTGGAACACCTGTGTATGTGTGTGTGGGATGTTTTTACCCATGCATCCAAGCCCTACCATAAAACTGTCCAGTACTGGCATGGAAAACATCATGATGGCCAGAACTCCCCAGAGAGTGCACAGGGAAAACATGAAGAATAGGCTGCCACCCATTTTTGCCTATGTTGTGAGCACAGGAGGGCACTGCCTAAAACCACCAGTGGGCTACACACACAGTAGCCTGAAACCATTGGGAATGGCAATGCTGATTGCCAAAAAAGCAACTCAGAACTGTGGGGAATTCATTTTCTTAATCCCGAAAATGGTTGCATTACCAGTACTCACCACTATCAGAAAGCCGGCGTTTTAAAACTTTAGTTTGTGTAAAACTGCACAAATGAAACAAAACCAGACCAAGGAAAGACTTGCTAAGAGGTGGATACAATGTAAAACTATATTCTGAAATGACTTGAAGGAAGTAATTATTTAATGTATATGTAAAAATTGTAAGTGATTTAATCTGGGAACAAAAAGTGACATTTAGCTGAAACCTGGCTTAGTGAAACTGGATTCTGCCTGACAACTACCCCCGACAGGAGAAACCTGTTCAGCCACTCTTCCCAGGCCTAGCTGCATCCTGCTGCCCCTGGCCAAAAGGAGTTGTCACCTCTCTGATTAGATTAGGGGTGGAGCAGCTGAGGACTACAGAGAGTTGAACAAAGGCCTGTCCTGGACTCAGGCAAATGTTATATTGGGGGCATCGTAAAAGTGGCTTCCTCTTAGGGGAAACTGGGAGGGGAAGTGCCTCTGCTAGCAGCTGAGCTTGGGGGAAGTGGATAATCCAGTTATTCCACCCTGTGATGTGGGAAGACACACCCCTTTTTGACCAGGGCATAATTTTAAAAAGATAGATAACTCATAGTGCGGACTTGTCAGAATTATATAAGTAATATCATTATTTTTGTGATTTTTCTGTGAACATTTTGAGAGGCGTTAGGACCCTGTGGTGTATTCTGGGGGGTTGCTAGCGGAAAATAGGGTCTCACTCCAAATGTCTGCATGTTAAAAATCTGACATTTCATCAATTAATGTCCATACTCCTTGCGCACATGTGTGTAATTTTGGGTAAATGTCTGATATTGCAAAACCAGTTAAAAAGCGCAAAATGTTGTCATTTTTTAATGCAAGCCCCCAGGAAGATCAGAGGCGGACAAGCATGGACCATAAGGAATATATAATGTGCACATGTAATTTCAACAAATTGTATATCTGGGAAAGATGTATTTGAATCAAATATAGATTTGTGGGCAAACTGACCAGGGGAGGGCCCTCTGGCCATAAAATCTACCTCATCACTCTGACTCACAACTCAGTTCCCCCAATCATGGGAGAGGGGAGAATTGGGCCAATGACAAGTAGAGAGGGACAGGCTTAGCTAGGCCCAGGCACACACCCATTTTCAAAACACATAAAAAGATACTGCTGGGACAGGTAGACACATTCAATTCCATTTGCTGCGGAGCATGCTGACCGACGACTTCACATCCAGAGATCCAGACTTCAAATCCATCAATCTCCAGAGACCAGAACTTTACTTCAGAACTTAAAGCAAGGGCCTAAACCCACAAACTGAGAACACTTCTCAGCAGGCCTCAGCATCCTTAAAATCATTTGCAAACTATTCCACAGCTGTGCGAGCTGTTTGAATTCTTTTGCCAAGAACAATTGCCAGAGACCAGACCAGAGATCCAGAGTGACCCAGACCGCTGTGAGCAGAACCAGAGAGCTGACCCAGATCACTGTGAAGTGTCGAGACCAGAACCGGAGTCCAGTCCAAAACCTGACCAGATCCGTGGCGAGGCCTATTTCAAATTTATATTGTGAGTACCTAGCAGAACTGTGCAGAACCAATCTCTTAGTTAAAATAATCTAATCCAAACTATTTTAACCTAAGTAGAACTGCCTCCTAGAAATCGTGTCATCTGTCATTTTTAAAGCTGCACAACTGTCACCTGTCAATTCTGCAGCTGCAAGCTGTCACCTGTCATTTCGGGTTTTACTTTAAATCCGAAAAACGACCTTTACAAAATCGTTCATATCTCTGGAACCGTTTGTCCCAGGAACTTGCTTCCTTATACTTTTGCCGTAATCACGATTCACGCACTCGCGAATTTTGCCGCGATTTGCGATTTGGCCTGATTTCTTTACCTGTAAAAAGATAGCAGCTTTTTGCTTTCCTTTGCTAAAAATTTGTTTGCCTCTTAATAACCATCCCTGAATCATTGCTAAAGTGAGCCTGAGCTCATCCCAAGTATCTCTCACTCACCCTGAACCTCCTAAAGGGAATTAAAAGCATTTTCAGCATATTTCTCACTCCATTGCCACCACATTCAAAGCACTTGGGCCTGTGTTTTAAAACTCATGCCGGTTTTCTCTTAGCTTGCTGGGGGGGAACTGAATTTCGTATTGTATTTGATTGCATTCCTGAGAACTGTGTGCTCCTCTTTCCATCTACTTCAATTTCTTACATTGCATAGGGGAGGGGGGTGAATAGCCAGAGAAAAAGTGATTATCTTATCTTTTGCTAAAATCATCTCAATTATTTCTGTACTGCATTTTATTCCTCATTGCTTTTCCCTTGAAATCATAAAAGTATTTTTGCTACTTGATCCATCCTATACTAACTCCTCATTGATTATAAAGAAGTGTGCTAGTGTCAGATTACCCATTGTTGATTAACATTATATTTATAAGGGCAATATCGATTATTAATTTATTATAAAAGCGTGGTATCTATATGATGTTTTATTTCTCAAATAAACCTTTTAAACTTGCAAAACAGAACTACTTCTTGGCTCAGTGGGGTCAGGGGGATTCTAAGAGAGGGGTGTTATATAGGGGTAGTCATCCAGAACTCATGAACTGGACATAAAGATATATCAATAAGGGTTTCCATTCAGTATCCCAGACTAGGCATTGACTTAGCTGTAGTGTTGAATTGGATCCTCTTACAAATTGGGGGCTCGTAGCCAGGGATTCCGGATTAGATCTATCACTTGTGCAGATTAATACAGTGTGCTAACTGACAAGATACATACATCCGGTCAGATCACCACGCTGTGTTACGCTGTAAAGCACTCCTCAAAGGAACGCTCTAAGGAAACGGTCTGTTTTGCAAAAAATAAAATACAAACTTCTGTAAGTCAGGAAGGAACTCAAATTCCAGAATGACGACACTGGTAGACATCAAAATAGCCAGAGAGCACTTCTTACATAAGCTATTTGTGAGAGGTGAGTGGACTCATCAGGACCAAACGGTCTGGTTGCAGGCAATCGCGCAACAGGTCACTGAAACAGGGTCAGATATATGGGGAGATCAGGGTCCCCTACATGTGGCCCCTGAGTGAACTATATATGGCCCCTTAAGCCAAAGATGAACATAATAAGATTGCCAGGATAGCAGCATATTTGTATCTATATATGGGAGCCATACAGGACAAATGTGCTGAAGGCCAAGATCTGGCAAATAGGCAACAGATGGCGTTAGAGAAGGCCCAATCTGATCTGGACTCTTCTGAGCAGAGGCTGCTCAGGAGCCAGGAGTCAGAAAAGGACAGCAGACAGTACATCACTAAAATAAAGGAGGATATGGATGTGCTGCAACAGGAAAAGGCGGACCAGGATACCAGATTTCTGGCCTTGCAGAAGGAGTACCAAGAAGGTTTGGACTCCCTACTGCAGAGCCAGAAAAAGCTGGAGCAACAATTAGATTTCAATGGGGCATGTGCCGAGCAGGTAGTCACCCTGCAAAGCCACCTAGATAGGGAGAAGGCAGAGAGCAATAAACTGATTTTGAAAGACCTGGATACCCAGGCAGAGTTTGACCAGGAGCGCCAGAAAGCTGGTGCCTTCCAAAGGCAAAGGGACGACCTGGCGGCACAGATGCAGGCTCTTAGTCAGGAAAGGGATACCTCAGGCCAGGAAGTCTGCCATTCAAAAAGGAAAATGGAAGAAAATCACCTGGCCCTCCAGGGACTGGGTGACCTCCAAAAAGAAAACCAGAACTTGTTAGAGCACACCAGGAGGGTGGAGGATGCTCTGGCAAGAAAGGAGCAGGCCAATAGGGACACAGCTCAGGAGGTAACCCTCCTGCAGCAAAGACTGGCCCAGTGCTCCAGGACCAATCAGGAAACGCAGAGAGAGAATGAGGCTCTCTGCCAGCACAATGATAGGCTCCAACAACAGGTAGCGATGCAGGAGAGACTGATAGAGTTTAGTAAGGCCTTAACTGAGGAACTGAAGGCGCAGGATCTTGCATTGCAACAGGGAGAAGGGGCGGATAGAGATGAGGTTCGCTGGGAAATGGATGGTACCGGAGGATAGCTTCGGGAGGCTTAGTGCCGGAGGCCTTCATCCTTCTCAGTCCCTGGACTCTGCCATCCCCATGTCCCCTGGCGCACATGAGCACCGGGCCACAGGGATGGCAGATTACTATCCAGCCAAAAGCATGGGGCTCATAGGCCAGTACCACCCAGGTATGGAGGGGCGGGCATCCGGGTATGGGCACCCAAGCACAGTGCAATTTAGTGGGGAACCCCAGGAGAGTAGGCCCATTAAGGGCATCCTGAAAACCTCTGCCCAGTTAGGTCACTGGGGGGGGTACCCATCAAATCCTGGCAGCAAGGAGGGATCTGAAGACTCCTCTGAGCATTACAGGGCACAGGAGACCAGGTCCCCACATTCTGCCAGCCATTCCCAGGCTCGCAGAATCTGGGAAAACCTGGAAGATCAGACGGGCACCTCTGGGAGCAGCGCTTCTGAGTCGGAGGATGAATGGACCAGGGTTACCCAAACCAAAAAGGCCAATAAGGCAAAAAGGGCCTTGCTTAAGGACCCATTGAAACAAATAAAGGCAATAAGGAGTGTCATCACGCCTTATCATAAGAACGCCAAGAATTCTGTTTGGGAACACTTGGAGCTCTATGAGCAAATGATGGAGACTTTCCATTTGAAGGACAGCCAAAGCTGTATTCAATATGTAAAGTGGACCATCTCACCAGAATACTCCAGTTTCTTTGCGGGGCTGGAGGATCAAAACCATTCAAGGTGGTCCACATACAGGGCGGCCATCTTGAAACATTTTTCTGTGCACAGAAATCCTCAAGAGGCTCGCAAGGCAGCCTACAATTTGCAATGTGGGGAGGATCAGGCCCCACAAGAGTTTGTGCAAGAATTAAAGCGTGCTTTTTTTGCGCAGACCACCAGAAGGGTGGGCACGGATAGCAGAGAATTTATCAATACGTTTTTCCATGCCTTACCCAAATACATAATGACCCAGCTCGTGAGAGATTTTCATGAGAAAAGATCTTTAGACTGGGTCATTGAACAGGCTACCCGGATCTATGAGGTGCAGAAGCCCATCGAAAATATAAATAATGCGCCGAAAAACCCCAAAACCAACAGCACCCCTGCTGCTGCCAAGGTGGCAGAGGTAAAGGTTGCCCCCGTTTTAGATTTGGAGATGGGGGGGCCTAAAAACCTTCCTGCACCAAATAATTCACAGCCCAGAAGGCCCTCGGGCCAGTCACAGACAGGGAGTCGAGGAGGTAGTCCCACAAATGGGGTCCCCCGTCCCCCTGACTATGTAAGTCCCCACTACAAGGGAAACCGACCAATCCTGGGTTATGTGTGGACTCCTCCAGCCCAAGGGGGGGATCCAGCCAAGCAACTGACCCGGGGAACTTCCCTCCCAACTTCCCCTTGGAGGGCAGAAATTCACTAAATCCTGGGCAGAACATTTTTCCCAGGTATCCACCCAATTTCCAACCCCAAAACCATCCATCCTTCTTTCCCCAATTCCCTGAGCCCAGACAACCTAATCCGGGAGAGGGGAGGCCAAGGGTGGAGGGGTACCAATATCTTCCCAACCAGGGGTACTACCAGAGAAGGGATAGCTACCCTTCCCGGGATCAGCCTAGGGGAGAAAATAGAGCCCCGTATCAGCCTGAGCGGGTTTCACAACTTGAGCGCCAGGTCCAAAATATGGCACGAGATCTGGGTCACATAGTGAGGGCTCAACAGAACCCTCAGATGAGCATGCCACCGCAGAATGCCCCAAACTCTGGACCTGGTGCTCCAGAACAATGACGGGGGCAGCACCCCGATAACCCACCGGTTCCCAGGGAGGAGGCACACGGGGAAGGGGGGTGTAAAGCCTTGGAGGAAGCTTCCTTCCCAACTTGTAAACAGCCCCTGGAAAACCAGGAACCGGAAACAAAATCTCCTGCCCCTGAAAGCCTGCCTCCCAAGGAGCAGAGGGGGGGTAGGAGAAACAAAGGACCCAAACAGACCCACTTTGTGGAGGAGGTACAGGTCTTCCCATTTGAGGGAGAGGGATTCTCAGAAGATCCTGGGAAAAGGATCTTCTCCTTCAGAGATGGGGGACCTTCTCCCAAGGAAAAATGGGTCCCCAGGGATGCCAATTCAGTCTGGGGAGATGTGGAGACTGAGCTACCGCCGCCCATCATCTCATCCCAGAACCGACAATACCAAAATCCCGAGGGTCAAACCCATCCTGATGACTGCCTCCAAAAAGGGGTGGGGTGGCCCAGAACCCGAAACCATTTCCAGTTGTCAACTTTTTCTTTCAGATTCCCCAGGCCCTCCACAGAATTCTGCCCAAATCTCTTCGCTAGCAATGTCCAAAACCAGAAAGTTAGCCCACCAGTTGTCCAAAAATGTGCATTATCTGTGCCCCCTTGAGGAGAAGGAGGGAAGATATTATGCCCCGGTACAAGTACAGGGGCAGGGTACAATTTTGGCACTGGTGGACACTGGATCCCAAGCTACCCTTCTGTCCAAAAGGGCCTTTGATGAACTAAATGCAGCAAGGGGGGAGAATTACCATATTCCTCTCACCTCTCTTCCTGGACAACTGCAGAACTTTGACGGGAAGGAAATTCCTGTCGAGGGGACTGCAGATTTGGACATCAAAATTGGGCAACACAAGGTGAAACACCCGGTCATAGTAGTGACTCCAGAGGGCACCCCTTGTTTAATAGG
The DNA here is from genome assembly GCF_040938575.1 of Ambystoma mexicanum. NCBI lineage: Eukaryota > Metazoa > Chordata > Amphibia > Caudata > Ambystomatidae > Ambystoma > Ambystoma mexicanum. Next base: position 146,587,074 of record NC_090933.1, read on the forward strand.
GAATGATCTCCTGAGAAGGTTGTCACCCCTAATAGATTGTGTAAACAAGGTCATCTGGACCCAGACTAGCCGACCAATAAAATTAAAACAGAGTGTCAACCATGTTAGTTTAAACGGCACCTGCCACATGGTTGAACAAAAATCTGACCAAGTAGAATTTCACTTCCAGAACAACCAAACTCCAGACGTGACAGTAATAGCAGTAGGACAACAGACTAGTGATGGGGTGTCCTCTCTATTTCTGAAAATCAACCTCCCTTCCAGTTTAAGGTGGTATTCCACACTGGAAGGAAACACTCTGAAATTCTTTACTAATCCACAATCAGAAACTCCCACTCCTATAGTCCAGAAAGTTGTGAAGTCAGCTCAGAGCCTGGCTGATATTCAGCAAATTGGAGAGCAGTTTTTCATCCCTGTTCAGTTAAATGATGGGAAGGACTCTGTTCTCGGCCGAGTGTGTGTGAATAACGGTAAGAGCTTCATCAGCGAAGCCATGTTCCGCCAACTCCCAAAAGATCCAGCCATTCCCACCTTCAAACTGATAGACAAATGGGAAATGGACCTGGAAGCACCTAATTCTAAACATCTCCTGCCAAGCAGGTGTATGCTCAAAATCTCCATTGGCAACAAGAGCATAGTCCATAAGTGTTGGGTTTTGCGAGACGTCACTGCCGCCTTTTACTTAGGCAGTGACATTCTCAATCGCTTTGCCATTAGCTTGGACCTAATAAACTTCAAAGCTTGGTCCCGATTAGCGGATAATCCCATGGGCTTTGATGATCAAGAAAAAGCATTTAGGTCAGCTCAATTGCTACCTTATGCAGTCGAAATTCAGATTAAAGAGGAAGTCACCATCCCAGAAAGGACCCGACAATTCTCCCTGGAAGTGAAAGTTAAAAGAGGACAACAATTGAAAAACCCTGATGCTTACATACATCTAAATGCTTCTCTCCAACAGCAAGGGTTGGAGGTAAACCCAACTCCATTAGTCAACATAGAACATGACACCATTCCAATAGAGGTGGATAACAGCGACTTAAAGAGTATTACTCTAGCCGCAGGCACCATTATTGGAATGGCGGTTGATGACCGAAATTTCTCCATTGATTTAGGAAATGAACTGTTAGGACCAATCCCTAAGGACTGTTTTGACAGTGACAGTGATGACGACACAACACCAGACAGGATTTTTACCCGACATTGGGGGAACTTCCTGGTGTACACATCCTGCCCTTATGGTAAGGAAGATGCGACTTGTGACTTCAGGAGGGATGAGGTGATTTTCCAAGTCCATGAGGGCTGCCTTTCCCACCTGGGGCCTCCAGTCCAAATCAGCACTCTGACCAGGGACTTCTCCACCCAGCTGGAGGAGGCCGCTGAGATCGCCAAACCAGAAGTCTTTCCAGGCTTCAGGCAGATGGTGGAAGAGAGAGTCATCCTAGCTGATGCCTGTGTGACTCTGGAACAAAAACAAAAGTTGAAACAAGTTTTCTTGGATTTCTAAGATCTCTTTGAAGTAGACTCATATGATTGTGGTCGCACCGACATCCACACAACAACAATTCCCACGGACCCTGGCATGACTCCAGAGTTTGTGAAGCAATATCGCTTGCCTCTCGCATCAATGGAGTCCCTTACTGAAATAATTAAGAACCTTGAGTCCCGGGGAATAATCCGTCCAGTTCACAGCACCTTCAATAATCTGGTGCTGGGAATATTGAAGCCAAACGGCCAGTGGAGACTCTGCGCCGACCTTAGGGAGCTCAACAAACGGGTCCATACTTCCAGATGGCCTCTGCCCTACATTGACCAAGGGCTGGGCCAGATCCAGGGGTCACAGGTATTCACTGCAATAGACCTGACCAATGGATACTGGACTGTGCCTGTCAGTAGGGAGGACCAATACAAACTGGCTTTTACCTTTGGGGGCCAGCAGTACACATGGACCCGGACTCCCTTCGGATACCTCAACTCCGGCAATGAATTCAACATTTTCCTACACAAGGCCATGCCCGACCTGGGTGCAAGGGGTAACCTGGCTTACGTAGATGATGTCCTCATCAAAAGTTCATCTGTGGAGGAACACATAGCGGAGATCCATTATGTTCTGACACAGTTCAGGGCCGCCGGAGCAAAACTTTCCTTTCAGAAAGCACAGTGGTGTAGAACCCGTGTTAATTTCTTGGGGCATGAGATTGCTCCTCAGGGTCTCTGTCCCCAGAAAAAGAAAGTGGAAGCACTTCAGAAACTGAAAGACCCCACAACTCTGTGGGAACTAAGGAGCCTCCTTGGACTGACTAATTACAGCAGAAAGTTCATTGAGGGCTACGCAGAGATCACCAGACCCCTGATTCATCTCCTAAAGGGGGGGGTCAAGTGGGAATGGGGTCCAGAACAAGCCGAGGCAGTAAGACAACTCAAAAGAAGCCTCTCACAAGCACCTTGCCTAGCTTACCCTGTCAGAAACAAGGAGTTCTTCCTGGAGACAGGGTTCTCTAATACGTGCTTGACGGCAGTATTATACCAAAAGCATGACAAGGTCAATAAAGTAATCTCCTATGCAAGCAAACCTTTATCCTCTGTGGAGGAAAAATGTAACGATTGTGAGAAGGCACTCCTGGCAACGGTGTGGGCATTGAAGAATTACCGCCCGTTTATCCATGGGGAACACATCATAGTGGAGACTCCACACCAGCCTCTGCAATATCTCCAAAGTGACAGAATCCGGGCCGGAAATGTGAGTAATTCCCAAATTACTTCCTGGATGCTGTCAATGCAAGGCTTTCCTGTGGAGGTCAGATATGGCCAAAACAAGAAGAGTCCCCTCGCGCAAGGTCTGGCTGACTTGCATGATTGTGCCAGAGAAAACTGTCTCGAGGACGAAAGTCTAAAAATCAAGGACAACATGGAGGCATACCTTAATTCCCCACACAAAGTCTTTGAGGAGGACAAGTGTGAGGGAATGCCCACTGTCTATGTGGACGGATGCTCTTACCATGTTGATAACAACGGGGAGAAAGAACGGGTGGCCGGCGTAGGGAATGCATGGGTGAATGAGTCCCCAGAACCCTCCGCTGGGTACAAAATTGGTCCCCGAAGTAGTCAGGTGGCAGAATTGATGGCTGTGCATCAAGCCATCCTCACTGCTGTCCAAACACCAACTCCACGAACTAGTCATAATCACAGATTCTGATTATGTACGGAACGGGTTCGTTGAGCACCTGGTTAATTGGAAAACCAGAGGCATGTTATGTGCTGGGATGACCATCTACTGGAAAAAGATCAAGGGCCATTCCAAAGTAGAGGGACCAGACAAAACTGGAAATGACTTAGCTGATCAGCTGGCCAAAACCGGGGCCTTCCAAGGGGATCTAATTGAGATTGAGTCCCTGTTGGGGGAAATCCAGGTCACTGCTATCACTAGGTCCCAGACAAATGCTCACAATGATCTTTCAACTGCACAATGGAGTAAGGAGACCCCTGATGCTGATTTAATCACAGCTCAGAAGTGGGATCCAATAATTGGTAAGTTTTACCAACACATTGAGGACCCTGAGAACTTTCCCCTGACGGATACCGATTACATTGGGTAAGAGGACTTAAGAGTGTTGATGAAATGTCCAAAAATGTTCCGAATCCAAGACGGTTTGCTGGTAAGGAAATCCAAAGCTGGCCACGATCAGTGGGTGGTTCCTACCTCATTCCGAAGCCTGATGTTAAGTCACGCCCATGATGCGGCCACCGCGGGTCATAGGGGGTTTCACACAACACTGGAAATCTTAAGAGTGGTTGCATACTGGCCACACATGGGGCAGGACCTCGACCAATACTTGAAGGGGTGTCTTGTGTGTGCACAATTTCAGCCATCATCCCTCACACACCGTGCGCCTCTCCAAAAGAGGGGGATGACACTGCCATGGTCAGATTTGCAAATCGACTTTGTAGGCCCTGTGATTTGCTCGTCTATAGGAAACAAGTACATGTTGACCGTTACATGCTTGTTTACCAAGTGGGTGGAATGTCTCCCGGCACCAAACTGCAAGGCAGAAACAGCAGCTGCCCTGATGATTAACCACATCTTTTCCCGTTTTGGTCTACCTCAAAGGATTGAGTCAGACAGAGGTAGCCACTTCACCAGTGAAGTAATGACAAAGATGTGGGAGATACTGGGGGTCAAAAGAAAGCTACATATTGCTTACCGGCCAGCTTCTTCTGGAGCAGTAGAGAGATATAACCGAACCATTGTGAGCATCTTAAAAAAGTTTGTGGCAGATTCTAGGCCAAGTTGGGATATCCGATTACCTCTGGTCCTAATGACCATCAGATCTACCCCTTCATCTGCAACCAAAATGTCACCATTTGAGTTGATGACTGGACGCAAGATGGTGCTTCCCCAGCATTTGCTCTACAGAACCCAAGAGCAAACGTTGATAAATGCCTCCACAACTCATGAGTATGTGAAGAATTTAAGGAAACACCTTCAGCATGCTTTTGCCTATGCTCAGCGGAATCTAGAAGGATCAGCCGAGAGCATGAAGACCCACTATGATTTAAAAACTACCCGAAAGGAGTATAAGGTGGGTGATCGGGTCTATCTATACAATTTCCAAAGGAACCAGGCCAAACAGCGAAAATTCTTGCCTACATGGAAGGGACCGTTTGAAATTATAGACAAGATCGCCCCTGTTGTCTATATCTATATTTTGTTTTATTTCTCAAATAAACCTTTTAAACTTGCAAAACAGAACTACTTCTTGGCTCAGTGGGGTCAGGGGGAATCTAAGAGAGGGGTATTATATAGGGGTAGTCATCCAGAACTCATGAACTGGACATAAAGATATATCAATAAGGGTTCCCATTCAGTATCCCAGACTAGGCATTGACTTAGCTGTAGTGTTGAATTGAATCCTCTTACATGTGTACATACAATACATGTATGCTCGGCCACCTGGCATGTTCAAATTGTTCCCAGATATATGTGCCGGTACATGTTGCTTGCTTGCAGGTCATGCTGTTGCATGTGCACATGGGTGACTGTGTTTGTGTGGGCAGGTGCCCTGGTGCTGTTCCTATGCCCATGGCTGCATGTCATTCTTGTGTTGGTTGGTCATTGGTATGTTGGTGTTGCCTGTTTTTGGTGATGTGTTGGTGGACACTGTACAATGTGCTTTGTAGACATGTGCATGTGCCATGACTGTAATTCAGCCTTCACACTACACTTATGCAACATTTGAGATGCAGTTTGCCTGGGCATGTACATTTGTGTGTGTGTGTGTCAGTTCATGTTTAAAACATGCTGCATGATTTGTTATGTTTATGTTGTGTATGCCGCACCTCCATTAACAATGATTACTGATGTCAATGTGTTCTGTCCTAATTTTCCACAGTTGCTGCGGCTCGTGAAGAGGGCAGAGGTATTGCTGTGGAGCAGAAGGGCACATACAGAACCAACAGGTCAAAGCGCACACCCTGATCTGCCACAGTTGAGCCCACATCATCTAAGGGTGAGTTGGCTGGGGGAGCGCCAGATCCATTAGGTGGACCTGCTGGGGGTACATTCCAGGAGGTTGTTGTCGTGGTGGACTCCTCAGTGGCTGTTGTCCAGGATGCAGAAACAGAGGGGGCTTCGAGGGAGGAAGGCTCTCTGGAGTCATCCAGGGAGATCGAGGAGGTGGTGGAGAAGAAGGCAGAAATAGGCCAGTGCACAGAGTCTAGTGGGAGCATCCATGAGTGTGTTCAGGCTGCACCCCTGGGCCAAGGACAGGAGGATGTGAAGTGTAACGTGGAGGAAGCTACAAAATCTACTGTCCCTGCTCCATCTGATGCAGCCTTGGGGCCAGGGAGATCACCCCTGAGATGACGCACGCCCTGCTAGCTGGGATTGAAAGGCAGATGGGCTTGATTCGTAATGATGTGAGAGAGATTTGTGCAGTGCTCTCACAGCATCACAAATTGATGGCCCTCGACCTGGTCCAGCTGGCATGTGCGCTGGTCTTGGGTGGTCTCTGTGCACTGGCACCTTCAGTTGTGCCCTCCTCCACTGCCTCCTCTATTCCCCAGTTGTCCTCCGGGGGCCTTTTTTGCCAGTTTACATCACAGCCCACTCTACTCCAATCCCACCCACACCGCCCTTTCTGGTGGTCAGCACATCCCTGCCTCAGGTGGAAGTCCTGGCAAGTACAGAATAGGTGGTCACTGTGCCTGCCCAGGCACCTATATAGGAACAGGCACCAGTGGGACAGCTGGCACATCAGGACAGTGCTGGTACTGTACCCCCACCCATATAGTGCAACATACATATGGCAGGGATACATGCGCACGGTATGCTTGGCCAGGCAGCAGCTGTGGCCAGAGGCAATCTACGCAGGGCCCAACAACATCGATGGGGCAAGTGAGGCAGCAACATTTGGTCACCTAGAAGGAGGAGCGATTACAATTTAGGGAATTAGTGTGCATTCTGATGGACTTTAGGATGCAGCTGTTGGCAGAGAGGCAGCAGGCAAGGATGTTGTGGGTTGCTAGGGCAAGTGAAGAGGTGGTGGAGGGAAGGACACAGAGGTGGCTTGCCATACTGGAAGAGGCTTGCAGGGATGCAGAGGAGGAGGAGAGGAGGTTGAGGGAGAGCCTGCAAGCCATCCAGGACTGAACGTGGCCCGACTCCAAGCGGGGGACAAAGAATGCAAATCTGCCCAGGAGAATATGATGAGAGACTATTGAGCCCACTGCCTATGTGTATAGTTCATTAAGTGGTTTTGATTTAAAAAAAAAAAAAGTATTGTTAAATTCTTCGCTTGGACATTTCCCCCTTTCACGTAGTAGTTGTTCGTGGTATAAATATTTATAATACAGATTTCTCTTTATTCATCACACAGTTGTTGTTGTCTCTTTGTGCATGTGCTGCATTTTGTTTACTTTGATTTTGGTATGCATTTGTTCTGTGACTGTTAAGTGGGTTGGGGTCCTCACTGTGGATGTGTGGCATACGCCCATCAAATGTGCAGTCGTTGGGGGGATGCCTGCCAATGCATGGCCACCCACCTACACATATCAACTAAAAGCCAGTGAATGCTCTTAAGTCTTGCTGCCCATCTGCAACTGCAATGCTTTATCTTTAAATGTGAGTTTTATTTATATCTGGCTGTACACATCATCCATCTGCTTGGCTCACACACCTTCCGACATCATTTTCATCACCCCAACACTGGCTTTTTCAAGTTGTGTTAGTAGCAGGGGCTTAGAATGATATGATTTCCTTCCTGATTCCCTTCATTCATTGATTGTTGCTTGTTACTATGTACTCACATTACATGTGACTCTGTCCTATCAGTGATGTCTTGGACTTGTGTCCTAGGTAATTCACCTACGGCACTTTGGGGCCATTTCTATGGCACATGGGCACAATGATATGTCACATTGCATTACATAGCAATACTGTGCCATGTACATGATGCTTTCATTGTGTAGATGTTGCTGCATTCTGCTGCCCTGTTGCTGTGATTCTGCATCAGTGCCCCAGTTGTTAAGTCTATGGGTGGGTATGTGGCCAGTGGGCTCCATGTTGGTGGCGAGCCAGTTGAGGTAAGTTGTTGGTCAACTTTTGGACTGGTAGGGGTGTTCTGTAGCAGGGCCAGGCTGGGGTGGTATCAGAGGTGAGGGGGACTGGTGGGGGGACCTGTGGGGCTACCTGGGGCTGGTGTCGGAGGTGAGGGAGGCTGGTGGTGGTGTGGGGAGTTGTGGGGAAGCCTGGGGTGGTGTCAGAGGTGAAGGGGGCTGGAGGGTGGTGTCTGGACTGAGGGAGCTGCCTGGGGGTGGCATCAGAGGTTTTGGGCGTGGCTCATGGGTGGTGTGAGGACCTGTAGGAATTGCTGAGTGTGGTGTCGGAGGTGAGGGGGGCTGGTGGGTGGTGTGAGGACCTGTGGGGATGCTTGAGTGTGGCGTCTATGGTCAGGGGGGCTGGTGGATGATGTGGGGACCTGTGAGGCTGCCTAGGGGTGGTGGCGGAGGTGAAGGGGTGTTGTGGGTGGTATGAGGACCTGTGGGGCTGCCTGAGGGTGGTATCAGAGCGGATGGGGGCTGGTGGGTGGTGTGAGGACTTGTGGGGCTGCCTGGGGGTGGTATCAGAGGTGAGGGGGGCTGGTGGGTGGTGTGGGGACCTGTGGGCTGCCTGGGCATGGTGTCATAGGTGATGGGGCTGGTGGGTGGTGTGAGTACCAGAGGTGCATTTGTTACTTTATTTATTTATTTATTTTGGATTTGTAGAGTGCACTACAGCCCACAGGCATCGAGGCGCTATAAAGGAGATTTACAAAGGCTTGCTTGAGGGTTACAATAAGCGGCCCATGAATAAATGTTTAAAGACAGTTTGATAGGTTACAGTTACTAGGTTACTAATGTGGGGCCTCGTGCAGATTGGCTTGGATGCAGCCATTACTTTAGGGGTAGCTAGAGCAGGTTTGCAGGGGTGCAGCCGTTACTAATGTGGTGCCTGGCAGAGATCTGCTGGGGTCCAGCCATTACTTATGGGGGAGCTTGCACAGGTTTGCAGGGGTGCAGATGTTTCCTACGTGGGATCTCGCACAGATTGGCTGGGGTGCAGCTGTTACCTATGTGGGAACTCATGCAGGTTTGCAGGGGTGCAGCCGTTACTTACGGGGGAGCTTGTGCAGGTTTGCAGGGGTGCATCCGTTACTTACGTGGGCCTCACACAGATTGGCTGGGGTGCAGCCGTTACTTACGTGGGAACTCACGCAGGTTCACAGGAGTGCAGCCATTACATGCCGGGCGCTCACTCAGGGGTGTAGCCATTACTTACGTGGGGCCTCCAGCAGATTGGGTGGCGTGCAGCTACTTACGTGGGAACTCATGCAGGTTCCCAGGGGTGCACCCAGGGGTTCAGCCATTACGGGGAGCTTATGCAGGTTAACCGGGGTCTAGATGTTACTTACGGGGGACATCACGCAGGTTCACACGGGTGCTGGGTCAGTGGTGGAAGCAGAGGTTTGCTGAATGGTTGGGCTATGGCTATGTTTTTGTTTTGCGTGGTGGCGTGTTCTGGGCATTTCTCGCGCCGCTCGGTTTCCTTCGCTGGTCAGATTGAAATGTGCATTTGTATGCATGAATACACAAAGCGTGCATTGGAAACTTTCCGCGTAGGGCCACGCAGAGTCGCTCTCAGCACGCAGGCTTTGCAAGATCAGTGTGCACTTTTCCATGAATAGATGTTAGACAAAGAGAGGACAGAAAAAGTGTCATTTGTATAATAAATGATGCACTGAGTATGCTTTTAGTATCCACAGGACACATAGTAGCATTAATGGAATGAGAAAATACATGGCAAGGGATCAATATATGTTTTTGAATTATCAGTACCAGGATTTGAAAGGAGGGAGTTAACATTGTATGGTCACTCTTGAGAAAGACACAAACGATGTATACAGTTGGGAAGTATGTTTCCCGCCACTACTACTGTATAATTCTTCAAATGTTAGTAATATAAGAACTAATTAATAAAAGATTAGTAGGACTTTAAACGTGTCTGCTCTGTTTTCTTTGTCATTGATAAAGTGCAAATAGCTTAGAATCTCAAACGTATTTATGTTACTCTTTGTTTTCAATGTTTAAACACACCACAAACTGTGACACGGTATAGAAAAAAAAATCAGAAACATTCAATTCAGCTTGCATTGTGTCTGCAAGAGTTTCTGTGAATAAACTGCAGGCCAGTCATTTAATTCCCCTAAGCCTTTAAATGCCTAAGTAATCTTTCAAAGTTTATATAAATGTAAGAAAGTATATAATGAAATAGCTTATGACTTGACCTATTTCCACAGGAACCCATAGAGATATTAGGCAAGTGTTTGCGGTCGGCTGATGCGCAACGACAACTCGGGAAGATTTAAGCCAGTAGTCTTTTCATGATCTTTTCTAAATTCAAAATCCTTTATAAGAAAGCCATTATTAATCATAAAATAAAGGCTCCTAATACTTTAATTCCTTGACCGCCAATCCTGTATGTCCTGTGCTCCACCCCCGCCCCCCAACTCGCCTTACTCCTTGGATGACTTTGGATACAAGTCATGGACATACACATTTATGAGAGTTCATATTAAGCATCATTTTGCATTAAACATTTTGCTCAATTTGCCCTTGAAAATCGTATGCAGGATCATGTTTACCTGACCACGTAAAGCATAAATAATACATAAAATGGACGTGCTGAGCTTACATGCATGACTCTGCGTGCGATTCTAAGGAAGCCTTTGATCTTTCTAATTGCAGCTTAAGAGTGTTTTTTGCTTTGTTGTATGCTTCCTTTCTCATAAAGGAGATATCTTTTTAATAGTACGATGTAGGAAATGCGCAGTTCACCTTACACAAAAAGGTATGCGACGCCTAACATTGCACCATAATTGCCCCCCCCCGTCCCCTCCCGCCGTGGGCAATAATGTTTTATTGTTACCACGGTAATGTTCGGTTAGCAGCACATATCGAGACATTCTATGAGAATAAGGCCCCCATTGCTCTTATCCCACTGCAGTACTCAGATTGAATCTGTATATGTTTGAGGCATGGCCTCAACATATATAAATCAGAGGTAGAACAGCTATGGGGCGTAGGCGCTGTGCACCTTTGATCTGATGCCTGTTCATTTTTAAGCGATGCAGTGCTGGAATGTCCGGGTGTGTAGGTGTGTGTAGATTCGCGCATGTCTATGAACTTTTCAACTTTGTGCATTTTGACAGACTGTTCCATATTGCTTCCTTTTATACCACATATAGTTAACAGTTAAAGTAAACATGTTCACCACAAATAAGGTACCAAAGTGAGAATGTAGGGTGATGGGGTAATAATAGAGGGACATTGGTTGGTAGCGGGCTATTAACCATGTGCAGAACACTACCATCCTTTTGAGCAATTTACTGTATTAGCTGGAGGGGCAATATGCTTGTGCTTACATACCACCATGGCGGAAAGGTGGCCATGTCTGGCTCTGCCAGAGCAGAAGGGTTCATCTGCAAGGGGCATGTCTGATGTTAATTACCTGAAATATCTGTTCCTTATGATGTACTGAGCCTTGTAGTACCTAATGGTGTTTTCTAATACCATAAAGGAAATGATTTATACCACACATGCAAAAATTGAACTTTTTTGGTAAAAAATCTATTCTGTACACTAAGGGCCCAATTCATGCAATTATCTGTACAGAAAAGAGGGTACGTGCGTGCGCAACTGCGCGCAAATCCGCCTTTGTGGATTCATGGAACCGAATGTGCAGTACTTGCCCTGGATTTGCGGGGATTTCTCGCTGGCACGGCACGTCTGTGCGAGCCGCTGAAGGCCTTGTGCGAGACTCTGAGCAGAGCGCAGGTGTGGACTGCTTATGGGGGACCCCACGCACTGTTCGAAGGATGCGTGTATTCGCACCTGGGGCAGTGCGCAAAGGTAGCTTTTCTGGCTGTTCATGCTTTGCGTGTGATGTTGGTGACTTGTGAATACGGTTACTTTGCACTGTCAATTCCATGAATACGTGTGGTGCATCTTTTTCTTTCTGCATGCAGGCTCGCGCAGTGTGATAGGCGCGCAGCCCTTGCAGGATTTTTGCGCACATTTCCATGAATCTGGCCCTTATTGTTTTAAATGGTGGGGAGCTATAAAACACAGATGCATCTCTAAAATGGCCTGCCTCGATGAAAAAGGAGTACATCTCGAATACAGTAACTGGTGTACACATTTAAAATCTCTGATGTGCTGAGGGACTAGCCAGCAAGGAAGAACTAACTATACAGGGAAATTCCAAGATTTAAAATGACAGCCAATTCAATCATTTTTATTAGAAGATTAGAATTTTGGCACTTCAATTGCAGAAAATGCAGTGGCTGAGGGATACAATAAGACCAAATTACCTGAGTTGGCGAGTAAACCCCGCTGGCATCTGCTGCTCCTCAAGTTAAGAACAGGAGTAAAGCATGGGTTCCTTAACATGGGTGGCAGTGTAGTTACTGGCCCAGTCAGCCTGGCACTTTGGGTAATATCACCCTTAGCACCCGTATAGCTCACACGTTGGTCCTGGTGGCTCTTTAGATACAAAAATGAAAGATGCAGAATTTACACGTGATTTCTGAAGTTGCTGAACATGTGAAATCCCGTTTCTTTGTTGATGACCAGGAACTCATCAACAAAGAAGAGGGACTTCCTAAGTGCAGAGGTTTCAGGAATCACTGCATAAGGTCTATTTCTTTCATTTTTTTTTTAAATCGAAAGAGCCCTTAGTGAGTGAATTTCAAGGGTGATAAGGGCAGGGGCAGTCAAGGAATGGGGGGGGGCTGAGCTGCACACAGGCTCCTCAGAATGCAGGGTTATCCCAGTGAATACAGTCTGCATTCCGAGCTTCCTGATTGCTTAGTGCCCCCCTTAAGGCAGCTTCTGGCCGGAATAAGTCTTCTTTTCGAATGTTTTTCTTTTGTTTGTTTAAAATTCTGCCCTCAGTGGGTGGAATTTTCAAACACTGTTATAGACACACAACTAGGTCCATATATACATGATGTCCACCAAATGTTCAAAGCGTGTTAAAAGGCCAAATTCACTTTTGCAGGCCCATAATGCGCGGTACGACCCTCGCTCCATGTCTATAAAGCTATTATATGTGCCAGAACAATCTTGAATTACCACCTTCCTGAGCTGTGTCTTGCCCTGGCTTTTATCATGTTAGGTAACATATTGCAACAATCTCTTATTCATAAGTGCTACTCCTACAAGATGTGTTAGATAAGTTACCAAAACAAAGACTGGTGTAGATATCCTCGTGCCCACTCATCTGTCATGATATTCGGTGTAAAGTACCTGCCAGCAGCATTTGTACATGGGACTTTTATTATCAGGCGAATCGACCGCACATCTCAAAACTATTTTGGAACACATATATCTACATTTTATGTAGTGTAGGCAGCCACACTTGCATGCATTGGCCATGGCCACAGGTGCCCTGTGTTTGGGGCGATAGGGTGATGTAGACGTTCCATGAAGCACATATGGATTTAGACAATTGTCACACTCTGGAGCAGCTGTGGCTGCATGGTTAGAAGCCTACCTGGTGAAACCATGATAGATTGGCGACCATAGTAAGAGCCTAGTGTGTTCCTCATCAAATGGACCAATACTTCATCAACGGGGCCGACCCCTAAACCAAGCGGGTCCCAAAATGCGATCTATGCCATTGTTGTTACTTTTAATTTATTCAGTGTATCATGCATGTACACCTGTGGTATGTATTTAGTATTTATGTACAGCTTTGTGGCTAATGTATCCCCTGTGTTTTTATGTAGTCTGATCTTTTAGCCCTGAAAATAAGCAGTGTTTATTGCTACTTGTTTCTTATGTATTGGTTCTGTTTATCCACCCCGATGTTTCAAGGCATGTTGAATGCCTGTTGCATCTTGGTATACTGTACAAAGAGAAACAGCGTACAGTGCACTTCATGAGGAACGGCCAATCCACCAACTTTTGTGATCGCGGTGCTCAGTTGAAACTGCACTCCGATTGCTCCCCCCTCTCTCCCAGCTGCCCATACCTGAAAGAATGCAGAGAACTACAGTTTTGGTGTCAATAAACGTACATATTCCTATGACACAGAAACTGGACACATATGAAAGCTACAATGCGTGGACAACTTGCAACAAGCCAAAGGGGCTATCGAGCACTTTCTAGGAAGGAGGGTACTATCTCCATGTGAGTGGTGTGCCCACACCTCGCAGTCAGAAAAAAAAACCAACATTCAAAGGTATTGTAAGAAATGTAAAAAAGATTAACCAAACCTTTGAAAAGGTTGCTATAATGAGCTACCACACCAGTGCAATGAGCTATCACACCAGTGCAATATTCAAAAGTGTAATGTGCAAAGTAAGTTGTGACCCAAAAACCAAAACAGAACCTAACCCAAAAATCAAAGGCCATACATTAAAAAAGACGGCCCGACCTGACAGTGATTATTACTATTTTACTAAAAAACAAATGTGATTTTGATTGTGAAAGAGGTCATAATCTGCGCAATTTAATCTATGGATTACCTGTCCTGGACATTTCAATACATGAACATACTATTTCTAGCTCGAAGGCAAGTTTACACAACCCCACAGCCAGCAAAGCATTGGGGATTATTGGTACACCAATAGTACATACGCTTTGACCCTATTCTGGTTTTCTTTCAGTACCCTAATGATAAGTATGTTTATGTTTCTTACTTGGACATTTTTCTGTGTCTTGATTTTTTGAAAATTTCAAAACAAAAATGCCAAAATGCATTGAAAAAAGGGCAATCCCAAACGGCTTTAGAGAAGGTAGGAGTTGAACCCCGCCCCCCTTGCTTTGATCTCTCCACTCGCCAAACAACGCCATCAAGTAGAATCCTGAAGAAGAACAGATGAGCATCAAGGCCTCCCTGATAGTAATAAGGGTGAAACCAAGTAGGTTGTTATCTGGCAGCCTTGAGAAAGGTCTGTCTTTGGTTGATGCGTCTATGTGTAAGCTAGCACTGCTCTGTGAGAGAATCGCCTTGAGGAAACGGCTTGCATTTGGGCAAATGTTCATCCCCACAATGCCTTGTTGATGTGGCTCTTAACTGGAGATGATCTTCCAGTGATGGGTACTAGGTGGTGTTGTAGCATGTGTGACTTCGCTCAAAAGGATTATCCTACTGTGGCATTTCAGGTGAAATGTTTTTTTCAAGCCATTTTAAATTCACTATAACTTAGTTGCTGTTTTACATAAATGCGTCTATATATTATAAAGGTTTTTTTGGGTAGTAATCGTTACTGGAAACACTCAATGTTCATATTATAAAAATGTAAATCAAGAATTCTTATTCCCAAACATTAGACATCTTTATGGCAATGTGCACATTTTTAGTGGTCGTTTATTAATTTGTATACAACCTTATGGAAAGAAAATGAAAACAAGGCTTTTATTTTTCAAACCTAAATAAAGGTAGGTCTTATCGGTAAAAGTATTGAATACATATATGTATTACAATTACATTTCAAATGTGAATGTCTTCAATAAATGCACGTTATTCTTTGAATTATATAATTGGTGTCATAAAGAATTGTTGGTTACAGCTCTTTTCTATCTTAAATGTTCAAAACATCTTACAATTTCTAAAATATTCTATGCAGTGTGAGTACATGGAATATTTATTTTTCCAAAAGAAAATGTAGTTCATTCACATTCAAAACAAAGTAGATGGAGATTGTGGCAGTGTTCTTCATTTCATTATGGCCTGCAGGAAATACAATGCAGAACTGCAGTCCATGAACAGGAAATAGATCATGAAGATTTTACAGGTAAAGAGTGTAGCAACTATGGGGAAAGCTGGAAAGATGGAGCCTGGGAATGGCTGATGATGAGTCATGGGATGGGAGCAGTCTGAAATAATATAGCAGGAGTGGTAAGAAGGGGAGAAGGCTGTTAATGGTGTCCTCTGCATGTTATGTACTCTGTACAGTTGTTAGCTATTAAGTGATCAGTTTTGTCTTGTCATTTAAAAACAAGTCATTAGAACCCTAATTAAAGTGTACAGCCCATCTGATCAGGTGCGTGAGAGCACAGGCTCTATTCACCGGTACAAACCAGCATTATGTAGCTCTCTGAATAACTGTACACAACACTGGGTGTCGCACCTCAACCTTCTGCCACTCATACCTGCCAAACCCCATGTCCGATAGCAAACCCATACACAGCCCCTGTGCTGCTGGCCTCCACCCTCTGCTCACTGATATCCCTTCACTGTCATCTGCCATTGGACCACCATGGAAAGTGAAAAGAGCCCCATACAGATCCATTTTCATGTCTCCCGCAGCAGCCATATCATTTTGGGCAATGTTTTCCTTTGATGCTATGCAGTACTTCTTCCGGGCCTTGAACTTGATTGGCGATCCAATACCAGCAGTAAATGATATTCATTAGTATTCTGGAGGTGTGGCTCCATAAATGAAGTGGCTTGGAACCCCACCCAGGCAATAACTGTGAATTTGTCTCTAGAGTACCCAACCTCACTGAACTTCACCTGTAATTTATCCAGCAAACTGTTTCCTTTGTGGCAGCTATGTCCTACTCTTGCTCTTCAGGCTTCCGCCATTGGTCTCCAGCTTCTCTCTGACCTCGTTCCATGTCACCTGCAATACCATCCTGGAAACAGAAAGGGGACTTCATGAATTCATACTGAGCATCTGTTTCCTTTTCCCCTAATGGCCATCTTGGCATTTAGTCTACGTTTAATGTGAAAGCTGACTGACCAGCCCTGTCACCTCCCCAGCTACAACTTGTCTACCCTAATCTTCTGATTTTATCTTGTTAACATTGTATAACTTCTATTTCACTTGCCACCTTTTCAACCTTTCAAACATGTAAGGAATTCTGAGACCCTATGGGTAGGGGCAGCAGTTGATAAATATTTAAATAAAGTACCACACTCTGAGCATAGTCCACTTTTGTGACAACAATGAATTTGGGACTGTGTGTCCACAGGAAGATCTAGTTGGCCGTAGCGGAATTTGATTATGCTATCACTGGTAATGCTGGCAAAACAACTTGGAGTCCCTTTTCACTAATGATAATTTGTCTCTGACCCATGGGGACATTGGGCCCGATTCATGTAAAAAGGCGCATTTAGCCTGCAAATCCTATTCACCATCAAAAGACTTTGCACCACCATGTGTGCATGAAAATTCATGCAATAATTCATGCAAAGTAACCCTATGCGCAAGTAGCATGAGGAACACCCACAACACGCCCCCAGGCATAGCAATTCAAGCTGCGCATACAGACCTTTGCGCACTCCTAGACCGTGCATCAATGCACCCTGGCAAAACTGCATGCGAACCCCCATTACCGAGGCAGCCCCCGCCGACACTGCGTAGGGTCCGCGTAACTATTCCCAGCACCCCCATAACATGCGTACCACGTATCGTAAAACTAGTCATTACACGTTTTCTTCCCCACAAAGTAATTCCATTAATCGACAAAGGGGGTTTTGCATGCAGAATGACGCACAAAGTCCCGATTTTACCCGCAAAAAAATCCATGAATCAGGACCTTAGTGTATACTGAAAATCATCAACAGGTTTTTTTTCTACTTTTTTCCGAGGCAGCACTTAGCTCCTCCATTCGATCGCAGAAAGCAGGTAAAGCACCATGCCCAGACAGTTTGCCTATTGGCTTATTCTGCAGTGATCTTCCCACCTGGTCCCTTTTTTGACCAATTATCGTAATAATATAAACAAAAAGAAGGTTTTTCTGCAAGGTTGGCTGAAAGCCAAAATAATAATGCCCATTTTCAAAATTCTGTTATGACCCTACGATTGGTGGCAATAAAGTCAGCATTCTCCCCATGCCGTTGATGTAATGTCAATTTCCAAACATGTTTGAGGCATCTAGAAACAAAAGGAATAGGTCAGTAGAGACCGGCAACTTACTGTCAATCTTTACAAAACAGTCTTTATTCCCCACCACCATTTTAAGCATTTCAAAATTAACCTTGAATTTAATGGAGCACCAATTGAACAGGCCAGCTATTTTTATTAGTTTTTTTTTAAGTTTGGCATCAAATGGCACATGCAAGCAAAAACTAGACCGAAATCTCACTTCATTCAAACAACGTACTGGGGCAATTTTGTCTTTTACTCATGCGTTTGAGGAGAACGCTACAGTGCCGAGCGTAGAGACGTGTCACGCGCACGCACGTTCAGGTTTTTTAACATGGCGCACAGCTAATAGGAAATGTAAGACATTTTCATCTGGCTGTGGATGCGATGGTTTAGCTGAGAACATTACTGTCACTTTCCAAGTCTGCTGCTTCATTACCTTTGTACTTGGAACTCAGCTTGTGTCCTTTAGGATATAATTGCCTTACTACTTTGGAAGCGTTCCAATTCAATAAAATGTAGGATATGGATAATAAAAATGATGCCTATCATTGGAAATGGCGAACTCTCATCAAAAAGTAGCTTGTCGGTTGGGATCTCTCGTTGCCCGCCACAGTGTGTGATTGTCACCCAGTTAACGCTAAACATGAAGATTGGGCTATTGTCAGTTTTAGAGGGTCGGTATACTACACGCGAGCAAGGGGTGGGGGGTCCTCTTTTTTAGGGGGCCATGTGGATGAGGACCAGAAACATACAGTCAATAAACAGGATCCACACTACGGCTACCCGACTTTCACACACTCAGGTTTGCACGTATCTACACATATATAGCCAAGAGAACTGTCTTACATCATTTAGGCAGAGGTACAGGATGCATTAGAAACATATTTAATGTTTTAATCAATATACACAGTGATTCTACAAAATCATAATAAAAACATATAAAACACAAGCATTATTTCTGACTAACGCAGATGTTTGTCCAATTCGAATCTCTACCTCTATAGGTCATCCATTTTTCATACAGAGACAGGAGGTGAGGTTAGTACTGAAAAGTGAGGGGAATTATTATAACCACATTTCAATATGTTCGCCCTCTCTATTTTAATTTCAAACATGTCTTGTCAAAACTTAGTTGTGTTTCTGGATCCAGGGGTAAGTGCACGCTCATGGGCAAATCTAGCTTGCGTGCTCCCTTAGACCCGTCTTCAGGACAATTCTTGCTGTTAGCACATAATTGACTTTGACGTGTTTAATGGCGCATGATGGACTCTGCGTTGCATACTGTAAATAACCAGAACAATGCTGCTTATTAAAAGTAGTCTGTACCTTTGTATTATCTCGATTACCTAAAGTCTGGATACATAGCACTAACATTCAATTTCTTTGTGGTGTGTGAACTATCGTTTCCCGGGTGTGGTATTCTGCAACTGGTTTATTCTGAAAAACGTAAAGGACACATGGCTGTGCCATCATTTTGAATATATTTGCCCTACCCAATACAGAGACAGGTAAATTCACCTAGTGCCTGGTGTCCTCCTGCACAATCTCCAGGAAAGGGTCGAGATTGTTTTTCAAGAATCGGTCCCCTCTGTCCCACCCAGGTATTTCATCCTACCCCTGGCAACAGTAAGAGCACAGTTCTCCGGAATGGCGTCATCCACCCCTTTCACCAGAAGGAGCTCTGACTTGTCCCAATTAATACATGTGATCGCCAAGTCTACCTATCACCTTCATGACCGCTAGTCTGTAATTGTTTGGGTCACCAGGCATTTTAGGGCATCTGAAACCTATCATACACGGGTCCAATTTCACCTTCACCGCCAGGAGTTCTGTGGCCAGCAGAAACACGAGGGGCGACAGAGGGCACCCCTGCTTCATTCCACTATGTAGTGGTAATCGTCTGGACACCTGGCCATTGAGGCTCACTGCGACCATTGCGTTAGCATACAGCAGTTAAACCAAGCAAAAAAATGTAGGGCCAAACCCACATAGCATTGTGTACTCTCCACATATGTGTTCTCGTAGCCCAAACCTGCCGAACAGCCACTGATCGCTGTGTATCAGTTGCACAATAACTTGCAACGGCCCGTTTGCCAAGATTTTTGCAAGTACTTTCGCCTGTCCATTCAGTAGTGATTTAGGTCTGTACACAGTACATCTATCCCGAGGTTTCCCTTTCTTATGGATGACTACAATGTTAGCCTGTCTGAGGCCTATGGGCAGTTCACCCTTTCCCAAGTATTCCTCATACATCACCACAATGGCTGAGTCTGCCTTCTGTCCGGCTATTCTCCAGAATTCAATGGGAAATCCATTGGCCCCTTGGGGTTTTCCCCGACTAAAGCTGACCTAATGCTGCCTGAATTTACTCCTCCATGACCTCCAGTATGTCTCTAGCCAGAGGCTGTCTGCCTCTTCTAATCGGGGGAGTGCAATCTCTGCCAAGAACTCATTGATTCCAGGCAACCCCACTCACTCCTCTTTCTGTGTGAAGCTCTTGATAATAGCAGACAAAGGCCTCTTTGATGTTCACCCCCATAGTTACCATTCGGCTGTCATCCAGGCTCAACTCTTGCACCCATTTACAGCCCTCCTCTCTCCTCTCCAGCCATGCCAGCATCCTCAAGCATTTGTCCCCCATCTCATATGCTCTGGTTTATTGTCCCAATATGGTGCTTTGACCTAATTCATACCCAACATTGTGTTCTGGGCCGTGCATCTCGCCAAGTCCTTTTTACTGCTATTGATATTATACTTAGCTGCCTGACCAGGGATGCTGTGCATCCCCTCATAACCATCTTATAGACTGACCATAGAAACTCACGACTTTCCACCGACCCCTCGTTAAAACTAAAATACTCCTCCAGATCTTTTTCTTGCTGTTCAACGACCAGTGGGTTATGGAGGTAGTGAGCATTCAGCATCTACCCACCTATCTGTCCACACTCCTTGCCAGCAATTCTAATGATCAGGGGGGGATGGTCTGAGATACATCGCGCTATGAAATCAGCTCAGATTACCCTATATGCCTCACACCAGGAGGCAACATATAGTCCAGTCTCCAGAAGGAGTTATGTGCATTGGAGAAAAATCGAGAATCCACTTTCCTCCAGATGAGCCTAAAAGTGAATGATATTGTATGGGGCCGCCCCCTCCTCCCACATAAGCTGACCTCTGCCATTGGGGTTGGGCTGTATTATTAAAGTCCCCCCGACAATCGTGAGATTCCTCTCATGTTTGGCGATAAGTGACTGTAGAGCCCGGATTGTGTCTATTTGGAGAGTGGGTGGTGCTTACACGCTAATAAAACATATTAATTCCCCCCATAAGGACCCCTAGACTAACACATACCTTCCATCCTTACCTCTTTCCTCCAGTGATACACATAAAACGAGCGACCTCCTGGCCACAATTGACATACCCCTTGACCCTCTTGTGAAGCCAGAGTGCTCTACAACTGCCAATGTTGCCCTGCCCGGGAGACTACACACTGATCCCAACAGATGTGTCTACTATCGCATCACAATGTCAGATTTATGTGCCGTGAGAAATTTACCAACCAGTCATCTTTAATTTTGTCCAGCAACCCATTCATGTCACACGTCATAAAGCTCAATGAGGTTGACACAGCTATATCCGACCCCCCTGGCAGCACTAACATAATACCCATTTTCCAGAACCTTTTCCCAGTTTGCCGAGATCCCTTGTGTTAAAAGCACCACGACCCATAGTGTTGAACACAGGGAACCAAACTTTCCCAATTGTGGCTCTCACCCCACGCTTCTCTCCAAATGAAGCACCTGTCGACCCCTGAAACAATGCTCGAACAAATTCCATTGTCCAATTGCACCCATAGGTGTGCACTGAGGAGGTGCACCAATGCACAAGCTTGCTTGGCTCCAACAAGGTTGACTGTATTATGTCCAAATTCCATTCCACCATCCACCAAGTGAATGATGATCTTAACAACACTACACCCTGTTACACCGAGCATTACCCTGCCATGTAGGTCAATCTTTCAATGTAGGGGGTCTGATCCATTTTGACGTGGGCTTATCACTGCATGGCCCTCTCCGTCTAGCCAATCCCAAGCCTCAGCCCGACCCCTGAAGAACTTGGCTCTACTAGAGCCCACAACTCTCAGAGTGGCCGGGAATAACATTGCATACTTATATTCCACAATTCTTAGGCATCTCTTCACAACCTTGAAAGATTGTCCGTTTGAACGGTCCTGGTGAAATCCGGGCAGATTGCCACTTTCGCCCGTTCACTTGGATTGACCCCTTTTTTCAGGCCGCCTGCAAGATGACATCACTGTCCCTGTAGTTTAGGAGCTTATCTATGACAGGTCTTGGGGGGGCCCTCTGCTGGGGAGACTATGAGCCTGTTCCACCGAGAAGAAGGTAGACAGATCTTAAGACTCCATCTATTCTTTGAGCCAGCCTTCTAAGAACAGTTCCATGGGTGGACCCTGAATCGTTTCTGGGAGGCCCAGTATCCAGACATTATTTCTACATGCCCTTCCTTCAGCATTGGACACAATTTCTACCAGGGTCATCGATCATTTCTTATGTTCCACATTGTCCTTTTGCATTGAGCCCAACGTGTCTTCTACCTCTGTGATTCTTTGTTGAGCTTCCCCACTCTGGATGATATTTTGTGCATGTCCTGTCTGAGGTGCCCCACATCTGTGCCAATGCCATCTATTTTTTGCAGTAGTGCGGTTTTGGACTTTTTGATAGTTTGCATTATCTCATGGACCAACTGGGCCATTAACCACCCATCCAGCTCCACCGCTTTTCCTCTCCGTGTCGGCTGATGATTCTTTACAGGACACTCTATATGAATCCATTTTGGCCTGTGGGATGTATTTACCCATGCATCCGAGCCCTACCTCAAAACTGTGCAGTACTGACATGAAAACATCATGATGGCCAGAGCTTCCCAGAAAATGCACAGGGAAATGCAGGAAGAATAGGCTGCCACCCATTTTTGCCGATGTTATGGGCACAGAAGGACACTGCCTAAAACCACCATTGGACTACCCGCACAGTAGTCTGAAACCATTGGGAATGGCAATGCTGATTGCCCAATGCAACCTAGAATTGTGGGGAATTCACTCTTAAATCCCAAAAATGGGTGCAGTACCAGTACTCACCACTATCCAAAAGCCGGCAATTTAAAACAACACCAGATTTTACTTTTTTGTAGAAAACTGAATAAATGAACCCAAAACATGCCAAAGAAAGACTTACTGAGAGGTGGATACAATGTAAAGTGATATTCTGAAGTGACTTGAAGGTTTATAACAAGACTGGCTGAGCTGTGGATTGCAGCAGTTTAAGTTGCACTGGGTTAAAGACACTAAAATCGAAAATGTTTAGATTAAATGAGTGACCTATGTTTGGTGTCACATGCCTTTGTAACTGTTGAAATGCCATAGTTTTGCAATTAGAATCAGCATTCTAGCTGCATATGTAAAAATGTTTAGTTTTATTTGAATGCAGGAACTGGGGAACAAAAAGTGACATTTTATCTGAAACTGGCTTAAAGAGATTCCAATTCTGCCTGGCAACTACCTCATCAGGAGTGAAACTTGAGTCACAGCTGTGTTCCCAGGCCTAGCTGCCCTTTTGCTGCTCACACTAAGGATATGCCATCTATCTGATAATTGAATTACCTGTGCTCTGCAGGAGAGTGAACAATGCAACTCCCTTCACCCAGGCAGAGGGTTTATTGAGAGGATCATAAATGGCTTCCTCTTGAACAATGAGCCTCTCCTGACTCAGGCAAAGGTTTTATTACAGCAGTCGTAAAATGTAGCTTCCTCTTGGCAGAAGCTGGGAGGAGCACTGCCTGTGAGAGCAAGCTGGCTTGGCAGAACTGGATAAACCAGTATTTCTACCTTGTGCTGGGAGGAAACCACACCCCTTTGGAGCCAGAACATAACTTTAAAAAGATGGATCATTCATAGAGCGGACATGTGAAAATTTTATAAATGACACCATAACTCTTGTGATTTTTCTGCCCACATTTTAAGAGGTTTTTCGACCCGGTGGCATGTTCAGGGGGGTGTCAGCGGAAAAGTGGATATTACTCTAAATGTATGCATGTTAAAAGTCTGAAACTTCATCAGTTAATGTCCATACTCCCTGCGCACATGTATGTAAAGTTGGGTCAATGTCAGAAATTGAAAAATCAGTTAAAAAGTCAATTATGTGCCATTTCTGAATGCAAGCTCTTAGAAACAGCAGATTTGGACAGAGACATGGCTAAATTCAGCCACACCATGTATATGTAATTTCAAGCAACTGTGTAACTGTGAAATATGTCTTTTATTATCAAATATAGAATGTGTGCAATCTGACAGAGGAGTGTCCTATCTGCAAGCCATAAAATGACATCCCTCTGACTCACAGTTCATTCCCCAATCAAATGATAAATGGAAGTTTGACCAATTAGAAGCTGAGAGAGAGGTAGGGTCAGTGATGCTAGAACACACCCACATTCTAAACACATAAAAGCAGACAGACAGGACAGATAGGGACCTTCAATTCCATCTGCAGCGGGACGCTCTGCCGGAAAAATCCATACTTACCTCCATCAATCTTCAAAGAGCCAACACTTAGACTCCAAGATAAACAGAGACTTCAGAACCTTAACCAGAAAGGCCACTGCCAGCAAGAGTATTTGTCAGCAGGCCTCAAAATATTTTTGCAACTGAACTCTTCAGACAGCCGGGCGAGCCGTCTGAATTTTGCCAAGAACTTTTGCAAGAACCCGGTGACAGAAATATCCAAAGAGAAGGCAGGACCCGACCCAGAGAACCGGTGCCTAGCAGAGAAAAGGCCATTGTATCCAGAGTGCTGACCCCGATGCTGTGAGCAGTTCCAGAGACCAGACGCTGTGCCCCGAGACCGTCCGAAGTCCAGACCTGTTGACCAGATCGTGACAAAGCCGCCTTCCTGTTTAAAATCTCTTGTGAGTACCGCCAAACTGTACCAAACCAATCTCCTAGTTAAAATAATATAATTCAATCCTATTTTAATCTAAGTAGAACTGTCTCCTAACTGTCACCTGTCATTTGCATAGCTGTCACTTGTCATTTTCTAGTTGCAAGCTGCACTTGTCTTTTTGAACTTTAAAATTTCAAATCTGAAAAACGACCTCTATTAAATCGGTCATATCTCCGCAGCCGTTTGTGCTAGAGACTTGCAGTAACTTTCATTTGGAAGATGAGATCCTAGGCTTTCCTAGGACCCCAAAACGATAGAGATAGTCCTTGTGGTTCCTCTGAAATAGCGCTCGGCGCATCCGCGAATTTTGCCGCGATTTGCAAATTTCTTCATGTTTAAAAACTGCTGCTGCTTGCCTTCCATTTGCCAGAAATTCGTTTAACCTGCTAATCATTCCTGAATCATTGCAAGAGTGAGCCTGAGCTAATATTAACTAGATACCATTCACCCTGAACCTCTGAAAGGGAATTAAAAGCATTTGAGCATATTTTTTTAATTCATTGCCAGCACATATCAAAGCAATTTGGGCCTGTGTTTTCAAACTTCTGTAGTCTAAGCTTGCTGGGGTGAACTGATTTACATTGATTGCATTTCTGAGAACTGTGTGTTTTCCTTCCATTTCCTTGCCTTGCATCAAGGGGGGGAGGGGATTGCCAGAGAAAAGTGATTACATTGTTTGGTTGAAATCATATTGAGTATTTTCTGTACTGCATTCATTGAATATTGCATCCACCTGAGCTTTCATAAAGCATCCTCTACCACATTATACTTTTGTTCCTATTTACCAGTGTGCTACCTTATTCATTTCATGTCAACTCATTAGTGATTATAAGAAGTGTGCTAGTGCCAGATTCTCCGTTGTTGATCTTTATCATATCAGATTAAGTGTGCTATTCAATTATTAATTTATTATAAAGTGTGATATATATATATATTTTAAATTATCAAATAAACCTTTTAAACTTGCAAAACAGAACTACTTCTTGGCTCAGTGGGGTCAGGGGGATTCCAAGAGAGGGGTGTTATATAGGGGTAGTCATCCAGAACGCATGAACTGGACATAAAGATATATCAATAAGGGTTTTCATTCAGTATTACAGACTAGGCGTTGACTTAGCTGTAGTGTTGAATTGAATCCTCTTACAAATTGGGGGCTCGAGACGGACGTTTGGGTTAGAATACCACTTGTGCAGCTTAATACAGTGTGCTAACTGACGGGATACATACATCCAGTCGGATCACCACGCTGCATTACGCTGTAAAGCATTCCTCAAAAGGGACACTCCAAGAAAAGTTCTGTTCTGCAAAAATAAAATACTAACTTCTGTAAGTCAGGACAGAGACCAATCTCTAGAATGACGACCTTAGTAGACATGAAAATAGCCAGAGAGCACCTCTTGCATAAGCTATTTGTGAGAGGTGAATGGACCGAACAGGGCCAGGATGCGTGGTTGCAGGCCATCACACAACAGGTCACTGAAACAGGGTCAGATATATATAGAGATCAGGGTCCCTTACATGTGGCCCTGAGTGAGCTATATATGGCTCCTAAAGCCTAAGAGGAACACAATAAGATTGCCAGGATAGCAGCATACCTGTACCTATATATGGGAGACATGCAGGATAGATGTGCTGAAAGCCAAAATCTGGCAAATAGGCAACAGATGGTGTTAGAGAAGGCCCAATCTGACCTGGTCTCTTCTGAGCAGAGGCTGCAGAGGAGCCAGGAGTCAGAAGATGATAGTAGGCAGCACATCATTAAAATAAAGAAGGATATGGATGTGCTGCAACAGGAAATGGTAGAACAGGATACTAGATTTCTGGCCCTGCAGAAGGAGCACCAAGACAGTTTGGACTCCTTACTGCAGAGCCAGAAAAAGCTGGAGCAACAATTAGACTTTAACAGGGCATGCACGGAGCAGGTAGCCACCCTGCAAAGTCATCTAGATAGAGTGAAGGTAGAGAGCAACAAGCTGATCTTGAAAGACC
Source organism: Ambystoma mexicanum (assembly GCF_040938575.1). Lineage (NCBI taxonomy): Eukaryota > Metazoa > Chordata > Amphibia > Caudata > Ambystomatidae > Ambystoma > Ambystoma mexicanum. The sequence continues at coordinate 146,613,496 of NC_090933.1, forward strand.
TGGATACCCAGGCAGAGTTTGATGAAGAACGCCAGAAAGCTGGTGCCTTTCAAAGGCAGAGGGACGACCTGGCGGCACAAATGCAGGCTCTTAGTCAGGAAAGAGACGCCTTAGGCCAGGAAGTCTGCCATTTAAAAAGGAAAACGGAAGAAAATCACCTGGCCCACCAGGGACTGGGTGACCTCCAAAAAGAACACCAGAACTTGTTAGAGCACACCAGGAGGGTGGAGGATGCTCTAGCAAGAAAGGAGCAGGCCAATAGGGACACAGCTCAGGAGGTAACCCTCCTGCAGCAAAGACTGGCCCAGTTCTCCAGGACCAACCAGGAAGCACAGAGGGAAAATGAGGCTCTCTGCCAGCACAATGAGAGGCTCCAGCAACAGGTAGCGATGCAGGAGAAACTGATAGAGTCGAGTAAGGCCTTAACAGAGGAACTGAAGGCACAAATGCAGGCTCTTGCATTGCAACAGGGAGCAGGGGCGGATAGAGATGAGGTTCGCTGGGAAATGGAAACTCCGGAGCATAACCTCAGGAGCCCTAGTACCAGAGGCCCTCATACCTCTCAGTCCCTGGACTCTGCCACCCCCATGTCCCCTGGTGCACATGAGCATAGGGCCACAGGGATGGCAGATTACTATCCAGCTAAAAGTATGGGGCTCATAGGCCAGTACCACTCAGGAATGGAGGGGTGGGCATCCGGGTATGGGCACCCAAGTACAGTACAGTTCAGTGGGGAACCCCAGGAGAGTAGGCCCATTAAGGGCATCCTGAAAACCTCTGCCCAGTTAGGTCAGTGGAGGGGGTACCCATCAAATCCTGGCAGCAAGGAGGAATCTGAAGACTCCTCTGAACTGCGCAGGACACAGGAGACCAGGTCCCCACATTCTGCCAGCCATTCCCAGGCTCGCAGAATCCGGGAAAACCTGGAAGATCAGACGGGAACCTCTGGGAGCAGTGCCTCTGAGTCCGAGGTTGAATGGACAAGGGTTACCCGAACCAAAAAGGCCAATAAGGCAAAAAGGGCCTTGCTTAAGGACCCCTTAAAGCAGATTAGGGCGATCAGGAGCGTCATCACGCCTTACCATAAGAACGCTAAGTATTCTGTTTGGGAGCACTTAGAGTTGTTTGAACAAATGATGGAGACTTTCCATTTGAAGGACAGCCAAAGCTGTATTCAATATGTAAAGTGGACATTCTCCCCGGAATACTCCAGTTTCTTTGCGGGGCTGGAGGATCAAAATCATTTAAGATGGTCCACATATAAGGCGGCCATCCTGAAACATTTTTCTGTTCACAGAAATCCTCAAGAGGCTCGCAAGGCAGCCTACAATTTGCAATGTGGGGAGGATCAGGCCCCACAAGAATTTGTGCAGGAGTTAAAGCGTGCTTTTGCACAGACCACAAGAAGGGTGCGCACAGATAGTAGAGAGTTCATAAATACGTTTTTCCATGCCTTGCCCAAATACACCATGACCCAGCTCGTGAGGGATTTTCACGAGAAAAGATCCCTAGATTGGGTCATTGAACAGGCTACCCGGATCTATGAGGTGCAGAAACCGATAGATAGCAAAAGTAATGCCCAGAAAAACCCCAAAGCCAACACCACCCCTGCTGCTGCCAAGGTGGCAGAGGTAAAGGTCACCCCCGTTTTAGATTTGGAGATGGGGGGGCCTAAAAACCTACCTGCACCTAATAATGCTAGGCCCAGAAGGTCCTCGGGCCAGTCACAGACAGGGAGCCAGGGAGGCAGCCCCACAAATGGGGTCCCTCGCCCTCCTGATTATGTAAGTCCCCGTTACAAGGGAAACAGACCCATCCTGGGTTATGTGTGGACTCCTCCAGCCCAAGGGGGGGGATCCAGCCAAGCACCTAACCCAGGGAACTTCCCTCCTAACTTCCCACCGGAGGGCAGAAACTCTCCAAATCCTGGGCAGAACTTTTTCCCCAGGTATTCACCCAACTTTCAGCCCCAAAACCATCCATCCTTCTTTCCCCAATTCCCTGAGCCCAGACCACTGAATCCGGGAGAGGGGAGGCCAAGGGTGGAGGGGTACCCAAATCTTCCCAACCCGGGGTATTACCAGAGGAGGGATAGCTACCCTTCCCGGGATCAGCCCAGGGGAGAAAACAGGGCCCCGTATCAGCCTGAGCGGGTTTCCCAGTTAGAGCGCCAGGATCAAAACATGGCGCGGGATATGGGTCATATACTGAGGGCGCAGCAGAACCCTCAGATCAGCATGCCGGCGCAGAACGCACCCAACTCTGGACCTGGTGCTCCAGAACAATGACGGGGGCAGCACCCCGATAACTCACCGGTTCCCAGGGAGGAGGCACAAGGGGAAGGGGGGTGTAAAGCCTTGGAGGAAGCTTCCTTCCTCACTTGTAAACAGCCCCTGGAAACCCAGGAACCGGAAACGAAATCTCTTGCCCCTGAAAGTCTGCCTCCTAAGGAGCAGACGGGGGGTAGGAGAAACAAAAGACCCAAACAGACTCAGTTTGAGGAGGAGGTACAGATCTTCCAATTTGAGGGAGAGGGATCCTCAGAGGATCCTGGGAAAAGGATCTTCTCCTTCAGAGAGGGGGGAACTCCCCCCAAAGAAAAATGGGTCCCTAGGGATGCAAATCCAGACTGGGGAGATGTGGAGACTGAGCTACCGCCGCCCACCATCTCATCCCAGAACCAACAGCAAGAAAATCCCCTGGTTCAAACCCATCCTGGGGACTGCCTCCAAAAGGGGGGGGGGGGCAGCCCAGAACCGGAACCAGGGGAACCCACAATGGCTCTGATCTCCAGTTGCCAACTTTTTCTTTCAGATTCCCAAAACTCTCCACAGAATTATGCCCAAATCTCTTCGCTAGCAATGTCCAAAACCAGAAAGTTAGCCCACCAGTTGTCCAAAAATGTACATTATCTGTGCCCCCTTGAGGAGAAGGAGGGAAGATATTATGCCCCGGTACAAGTACAGGGGCAGGGTACAATCTCGGCACTGGTGGACACTGGATCTCAAGCTACCCTTCTGTCCAGAAGGGCCTTTGATGAACTGAATGCAGGAAGGGGAGAGAATTACCAAATTCCTCTCACCTCTCTTCCTGGACAACTGCAGAACTTTGACGGGAAGGAAATTCCCGTCGAGGGGACGGCAGATTTGGACATTAAGATCGGGCGACATAAGTTGAAACAACCGGTCATAGTAGTGACCCCAGAGGGCACCCCTTGTTTACTAGGGAATGACCTCCTGAGAAGGTTGACACCCCTAATAGATTGCGTAAACAAGGTCCTCTGGACCCAGACTAGCCGACCAATAAAATTAAAACAGAGTGTCAACCATGTTAGTTTAAACGGCACATGCCACATGGTTGAACAAAAATCTGACCAAGTAGAATTTCACTTCCAGAACAACCAAATTCCAGACGTGACAGTCATAGCAGTAGGACAACAGACTGGTGATGGGGGGTCCTCTCTATTTCTGAAAATCAACCTTCCTTCCAGTCTAAAGTGGTATTCCACGCTGGAAGGAAACACTTTGAAATTCTATACCAATCCACAATCTGAAACTCCCACTCCTATAGTCCAGAAAGATGTGAAATCAGCTCAAAGCCTGGCTGATATTCAGCAAATTGGAGAGCAGTTGTTCATCCCTGTTCAGTTAAATGATGGGAAGGACTCTGTTCTCGCTCGAGTGTGTGTGAACAACGGTAAGAGCTTCATCAGCGAAGCCATGTTCCGCCAACTCCCAAAAGATCCAGCCATTCCCACCTTCAAACTAATAGACAAATGGCAAATGGACCTGGAAGCACCTAATTCCAAACATCTCCTGCCAAGCAGGTGTATGCTCAAAATCTCCATTGGCAACAAGAGCATAGTCCACAATTGTTGGGTCGTGCGAGACGTCCCTGCCGCCTTTTACTTAGGCAGTGACATTCTCAATCGCTTTGCCATTAGTTTGGACCTAATAAACTTCAAAGCTTGGTCCCGATTAGCGGATAATCCCATGGGCTTTGATGATCCAGAAAAAGCATTTAGGTCAGCTCAATTGCTACCTTATGCAGTTGAAATTCAGGTTAAAGAGGAAGTCACCATCCCAGAAAGGACCCGACAATTCTCCCTGGAAGTGAAAGTTAAAAGGGGACAAGAGTTGAAAAACCCTGATGCTTACATACATCTAAATGCTTCTCTCCAACAGCAAGGGTTGGGGGTAAACCCAACTCCATTAGTCAACATAGAACATGACACCATTCTAATAGAGGTGGATAACAGCGACTTAAAGAGTATTACTCTAGCCGCAGGCACCATTATTGGAATGGCGGTTGATGACCGACATTTCTCCATTGATCTTGTAAATGAACTGTTAGGACCAATCCCCAAGGACTGTGTTGACAGTGACAGTGAGGACAACACAACACCAGACAGGATTTTTACCCGGCATGGGGGGAACTTCCTGGTGTACACTTCTTGCCCCTATGGTAAGGAAGATGTGACTTGTGACTTCAGGAGAGATGAGGTGATTTTCCAGGTTCATGAAGGCTGCCTTTCCCACCTGAAGCCTCCGGTCCAAATCAGCACTCTGACCAGGGACTTCTCCACCCAGCTGGAGGAGACCGCGGAGATAGCCAGACCAGAAGTCTTTCCAGGCTTCAGGCAGATGGTGGAAGAGAGAGTCAACCTAGCTGATGCCTGTGTGACTCTGGAACAAAAGCAAAAGTTGAAACAATTTTTCTTGGATTTCCAAGATCTCTTTGCGGTAGACTCATATGACTGTGGTCGCACCGACATCCACACAACAACAATCCCCACGGACCCTGGCATGACTCCTGTGTTTGTGAAGCAATATCGCTTGCCTCTCGCATCCATGGAGTCCCTTACTGAAATAATTAAGAACCTTGAGTCCCGGGGAATAATCCGTCCAGTCCACAGCACCTTCAATAATCCGGTGCTGGGAATATTGAAGCCAAACGGCCAGTGGAGACTCTGCGCCGACCTTAGGGAGCTCAACAAACGGGTCCATACTTCCCGATGGCCTCTGCCCTACATTGACCAAGGTCTGGCCCAGATTCAGGGGTCACAGGTATTCACTGCAATAGACCTGACCAATGGATACTGGACCGTGCCTGTCAGTAGGGAGGACCAATACAAGCTGGCTTTTACCTTTGGGGGCCAGCAGTACACCTGGACCCGGACTCCCTTCGGATACCTCAACTCCGGCAATGAATTCAACATTTTTCTACACAAGGCCATGCCTGACTTGGGTGCAAGGGGTAACCTGGCTTATGTAGATGATGTCCTCATCAAAAGTTCATCTGTGGAGGAACACATAGCGGAGATCCGTTATGTTCTGACCCAGTTGAGGGCCGCCGGAGCAAAACTTTCCTTTCAGAAAGCACAGTGGTGTAGAACCCGTGTTAATTTCTTGGGGCATGAGATTACTCCTCAGGGTCTCTGTCCCCAGGAAAAGAAAGTGGAAGCACTTCAGAAACTGAAAGACCCCACAACTCTGCGAGAACTAAGGAGCCTCCTTGGACTGACTAATTACAGCAGAAAGTTCATTGAGGGCTACGCAGAGATCACCAGACCCCTGATTCATCTCCTGAAGGGGGGGGTCAAGTGGGAATGGGGTCCAGAACAAGCCGAGGCGGTAAAACAACTCAAAAGAAGCCTCTCACAAGCGCCTTGCCTAGCTTACCCTGTCAGAGACAAGGAGTTCTTCCTGGAGACGGGGTTCTCTGATACGTGCTTGACGGCAGTATTATACCAAAAGCATGACAAGGTCAATAAAGTAATCTCCTATGCGAGCAAAACTTTATCCTCTGTGGAGGAAAAATTCAACGATTGTGAGAAGGCACTCCTGGCAACGGTGTGGGCATTGAAGAATTACCGCCCGTGTATCCAGGGGGAACACATCATAGTGGAGACTCCACACCAGCCTCTGCAATATCTCCAAAGTGACAGAATCCGGGCCGGAAATGTGAGTAATTCCCGAATTACTTCCTGGATTCTGTCAATGCAAGGCTTTCCTGTGGAGGTCAGATATGGCCAAAACAAGAAGAGTCCCCTCGCGCAAGGTCTGGCTGACTTGCATGATTGTGCCAGAGAAAACTGTCTCGAGGACGAAAGTCTGAAAATCAAGGACAACATGGAGGCATACCTTAATTCCCCACACAAAGTCTTTGAAGAAGACAAGTGTGAGGGAATGCCCACTGTCTATGTGGATGGATGCTCTTACCATGTTGACAACAACGGGGAGAAAGAACTGGTGGCCGGCGTAGGGAATGCATGGGTGAATGAGTCCCCAGAACCCTCCGCTGGATACAAAATTGGTCCCCGAAGTAGTCAGGTGGCAGAATTGATGGCTGTGCATCAGGCCATCCTCACTGCTGTCCAGCATCAACTCCACGAACTGGTCATAATCACAGATTCGGATTATGTACGGAACGGGTTCGTGGAGCACCTGGTTAATTGGAAAACCAGAGGCATGTTATGTGCTAACAACAAACCCTTGAAACATGGGAAGTTGATCCAAAACATTGATGATCTGGTCACATCGAATGGGATGACCATCTACTGGAAAAAGATCAAGGGTCATTCCAAAGTAGAGGGACCAGACAAAACTGGAAATGACTTAGCTGATCAGCTGGCCAAAACCGGGGCCATCCAAGGGGATCTAATTGAGATTGAGTCCCTGTTGGGGGAAATCCAGGTCACTGCTATCACTAGGTCCCAGACAAATGCTCACAACGACCTTTCAATTGCACAATGGAGTAAGGAGACCCCTGATGATGATTTGATTACTGCTCAGAAGGGGGATCCAATTATTGGTAAATTTTACCAGCACCTTGAGGACCCTGAGAACTGTCCCCTGACGGATACCGATTACATTGGGAAAGAGGACCTAAGAGTGTTGATGAAATGTCCAAAAATGTTCCGGATTCAAGACGGTTTGCTGGTAAGGAAATCCAAAGCTGGCCACGATCAGTGGGTGGTTCCTACCTCATTCCGAAGCCTGATGTTAAGTCACGCCCATGATGCGGCCACCGCCGGTCATAGGGGGTTTCACACAACATTGGAAATCTTAAGAAAGGTTGCATACTGGCCACACATGGGGCAGGACCTCGACCAATACTTGAAGGGGTGTCTTGTGTGTGCACAATTTCAGCCATCATCCCTCACGCACCGGGCGCCTTTACAAAAGAGGGGAATGACACTCCCATGGTCAGATTTACAAATCGACTTTGTAGGCCCTGTGATTCGCTCGGCTAGGGGGAATAAGTACATGTTGACTGTGACATGCTTGTTTACCAAGTGGGTGGAATGTCTCCCAGCCCCAAACTGCAAGGCCGAAACGGCAGCTGCCTTGATGACTAACCACATCTTTTCCCGTTTTGGTCTACCTCAAAGGATTGAGTCAGACAGAGGTAGCCACTTCACCAGTGAAGTAATGACAAAGATGTGGGAGATACTGGGGGTCAAGAGAAAGCTGCATATTGCTTATAGACCAGCTTCTTCTGGGGCAGTAGAGAGATATAACCGGACAATTGTGAGCATCTTAAAGAAGTTTGTGGCAGATTCTGGGCCAAGTTGGGATATCCGATTACCTCTGGTCCTAATGGCCATCAGATCTACCCCTTCATCTGCAACCAAAATGTCACCATTTGAGTTGATGACTGGGCGCAAGATGGTGCTTCCTCAGCATTTGCTCTACAGGACCCAAGAGCAGACACTGATAAATGCCTCCACTACTCATGAGTATGTAGAGAATTTAAGGAAACACCTTCAACATGCTTTTGCTTATGCTCAGCGGAATCTAGAAAGATCAGCTGATAGCATGAAGACCCATTATGACCTGAAAACTTCCAGGAAGGAATATCAGGTGGGAGACCGGGTCTATCTATACAACTTCCAAAGGAACCAGGCCAAGCAGCGCAAATTTTTGCCTACATGGAAGGGACCCTTTGAGATCGTCGATAAGATCTCCCCTGTGGCCTACAAAATCCACATCCCCAAAGGTCCTTTGGCAGCGGGGGAAGACAAGTGGGTCCACATAAACCAGTTGAAATGTTGCCATCCCAGGCACACTCTGCAACAACTGGAGGAATCCTCTGGAATCCTAGCGGGTACTGTATCAGACTAATTCTGTTCCAATCATAAAACATACCACATCTAGTCTCTAAAATATTGTGATTTGCATGAAACTGTCTCTTAGTTATACTGTTTTTTTTATCAAAATAAGAATGTAATGTTTCGTCATGATGAAATGCATATGCTGTCCCACCATCTCAACAGTGGTGGAAAAACGTCTATGAGTAGGTATTGCCGCTCTTCCTTTGTCATCCTAGGAGAAAGAAGACCTTGAGACTGGCCAAGGAGGATGAACCGGAGACCGGGAACGAAGATCCAATGGGCCCAGTGGACCGCCCAATATTCCCATCAGGACCGGCGAGGAGAACCGATCGATCCGACCGGATGGAGGAAAAGATGCTGAACTGTGCCATCTATTGGAAGAAGATGAGGAAACATCCCAGATCTTGCGAGTCCCATCAGTGAAACCGAATGGCCATCGCAAGAGGGGGGCTTGTGGGATGTATTTACCCATGCATCCGAGCCCTACCTCAAAACTGTGCAGTACTGACATGAAAACATCATAATGGCCAGAGCTTCCCAGAAAATGCACAGGGAAATGCAGGAAGAATAGGCTGCCACCCATTTTTGCCGATGTTATGGGCACAGAAGGACACTGCCTAAAACCACCATTGGACTACCCGCACAGTAGTCTGAAACCATTGGGAATGGCAATGCTGATTGCCCAATGCAACCTAGAATTGTGGGGAATTCACTCTTAAATCCCAAAAATGGGTGCAGTACCAGTACTCACCACTATCCAAAAGCCGGCAATTTAAAACAACACCAGATTTTACTTTTTTGTAGAAAACTGAATAAATGAACCCAAAACATGCCAAAGAAAGACTTACTGAGAGGTGGATACAATGTAAAGTGATATTCTGAAGTGACTTGAAGGTTTATAACAAGACTGGCTGAGCTGTGGATTGCAGCAGTTTAAGTTGCACTGGGTTAAAGACACTAAAATCGAAAATGTTTAGATTAAATGAGTGACCTATGTTTGGTGTCACATGCCTTTGTAACTGTTGAAATGCCATAGTTTTGCACTTAGAATCAGCATTCTAGCTGCATATGTAAAAATGTTTAGTTTTATTTGAATGCAGGAACTGGGGAACAAAAAGTGACATTTTATCTGAAACTGGCTTAAAGAGATTCCAATTCTGCCTGGCAACTACCCCCATCAGGAGTGAAACTTGAGTCACAGCTGTGTTCCCAGGCCTAGCTGCCCTTTTGCTGCTCACACTAAGGATATGCCATCTATCTGATAATTGAATTACCTGTGCTCTGCAGGAGAGTGAACAATGCAACTCCCTTCACCCAGGCAGAGGGTTTATTGAGAGGATCATAAATGGCTTCCTCTTGAACAATGAGCCTCTCCTGACTCAGGCAAAGGTTTTATTACAGCAGTCGTAAAATGTAGCTTCCTCTTGGCAGAAGCTGGGAGGAGCACTGCCTGTGAGAGCAAGCTGGCTTGGCAGAACTGGATAAACCAGTATTTCTACCTTGTGCTGGGAGGAAACCACACCCCTTTGGAGCCAGAACATAACTTTAAAAAGATGGATCATTCATAGAGCGGACATGTGAAAATTTTATAAATGACACCATAACTCTTGTGATTTTTCTGCCCACATTTTAAGAGGTTTTTCGACCCGGTGGCATGTTCAGGGGGGTGTCAGCGGAAAAGTGGATATTACTCTAAATGTATGCATGTTAAAAGTCTGAAACTTCATCAGTTAATGTCCATACTCCCTGCGCACATGTATGTAAAGTTGGGTCAATGTCAGAAATTGAAAAATCAGTTAAAAAGTCAATTATGTGCCATTTCTGAATGCAAGCTCTTAGAAACAGCAGATTTGGACAGAGACATGGCTAAATTCAGCCACACCATGCATATGTAATTTCAAGCAACTGTGTAACTGTGAAATATGTCTTTTATTATCAAATTTAGAATGTGTGCAATCTGACAGAGGAGTGTCCTATCTGCAAGCCATAAAATGACATCCCTCTGACTCACAGTTCATTCCCCAATCAAATGATAAATGGAAGTTTGACCAATTAGAAGCTGAGAGAGAGGTAGGGTCAGTGATGCTAGAACACACCCACATTCTAAACACATAAAAGCAGACAGACAGGACAGATAGGGACCTTCAATTCCATCTGCAGCGGGACGCTCTGCCGGAAAAATCCATACTTACCTCCATCAATCTTCAAAGAGCCAACACTTAGACTCCAAGATAAACAGAGACTTCAGAACCTTAACCAGAAAGGCCACTGCCAGCAAGAGTATTTGTCAGCAGGCCTCAAAATATTTTTGCAACTGAACTCTTCAGACAGCCGGGCGAGCCGTCTGAATTTTGCCAAGAACTTTTGCAAGAACCCGGTGACAGAAATATCCAAAGAGAAGGCAGGACCCGACCCAGAGAACCGGTGCCTAGCAGAGAAAAGGCCATTGTATCCAGAGTGCTGACCCCGATGCTGTGAGCAGTTCCAGAGACCAGACGCTGTGCCCCGAGACCGTCCGAAGTCCAGACCTGTTGACCAGATCGTGACAAAGCCGCCTTCCTGTTTAAAATCTCTTGTGAGTACCGCCAAACTGTACCAAACCAATCTCCTAGTTAAAATAATATAATTCAATCCTATTTTAATCTAAGTAGAACTGTCTCCTAACTGTCACCTGTCATTTGCATAGCTGTCACTTGTCATTTTCTAGTTGCAAGCTGCACTTGTCTTTTTGAACTTTAAAATTTCAAATCTGAAAAACAACCTCTATTAAATCGGTCATATCTCCGCAGCCGTTTGTGCTAGAGACTTGCAGTAACTTTCATTTGGAAGATGAGATCCTAGGCTTTCCTAGGACCCCAAAACGATAGAGATAGTCCTTGTGGTTCCTCTGTAATAGCGCTCGGCGCATCCGCGAATTTTGCCGCGATTTGCAAATTTCTTCATGTTTAAAAACTGCTGCTGCTTGCCTTCCATTTGCCAGAAATTCGTTTAACCTGCTAATCATTCCTGAATCATTGCAAGAGTGAGCCTGAGCTAATATTAACTAGATACCATTCACCCTGAACCTCTGAAAGGGAATTAAAAGCATTTTAGCATATTTTTTTAATTCATTGCCAGCACATATCAAAGCAATTTGGGCCTGTGTTTTCAAACTTCTGTAGTCTAAGCTTGCTGGGGTGAACTGATTTACATTGATTGCATTTCTGAGAACTGTGTGTTTTCCTTCCATTTCCTTGCCTTGCATCAAGGGGGGGAGGGGATTGCCAGAGAAAAGTGATTACATTGTTTGGTTGAAATCATATTGAGTATTTTCTGTACTGCATTCATTGAATATTGCATCCACCTGAGCTTTCATAAAGCATCCTCTACCACATTATACTTTTGTTCCTATTTACCAGTGTGCTACCTTATTCATTTCATGTCAACTCATTAGTGATTATAAGAAGTGTGCTAGTGCCAGATTCTCCGTTGTTGATCTTTATCATATCAGATTAAGTGTGCTATTCAATTATTAATTTATTATAAAGTGTGATATATATATATATTTTAAATTATCAAATAAACCTTTTAAACTTGCAAAACAGAACTACTTCTTGGCTCAGTGGGGTCAGGGGGATTCCAAGAGAGGGGTGTTATATAGGGGTAGTCATCCAGAACGCATGAACTGGACATAAAGATATATCAATAAGGGTTTTCATTCAGTATTATAGACTAGGCATTGACTTAGCTGTAGTGTTGAATTGAATCCTCTTACAGGCCTGCAGGCTACCCTTTGTTTCTTTGTCCCTGGCCATGTTTAACTTATGGCCTGGGGCTGCCAGAGCCAAATGCTGAGCCCAGGCATTCCCCCTACTATTCGTCGTACCTTCGCTGCCACGCGGGCCCAATGGAGTTTTGGAGACCTGATGACAATGTCCGTACGTGTGTAGGGTGCCACCGTCCCAGCCCCCTCTTCTGGGTCTGTTGGGCGGCTTACCTGCCTCTCACTCAGCAAGCGGTCCCCCTGGCGGATGACCAGGCTGGCTCCCCACTCCAGTCCAGCTCACCTCGGTTATCCACACTGTAGCAGGCAAATACTTCCAGTGCAGGCCATGTCCACGACCGCCTCCAGTGAAAAATGCGCACTCCAGACTTTCCACACGCCACCAGGTTTCCCCACCGTCTGGGCAAAACCAGCCTCTACTCTGGTCCACAAGGTGTACAGAACGCAACTGCCACCTCCTTCAAGTACCATCTAGGCACCTTGCGATGCTATGCTACAAGTCTTACAGTCGGGGTCTGCTCCAGCTACCTCCCGCTGGTGCGCAGGGCCTCCATGTTGGGCCGCAAGACAGGAGAAGCTACTCTGCGCCGTATACTGTAACCAACACTTCCACTTCCGTGTGTTATCTCTGCCATAATAAACTATTACACCGGCCTCCTCCTCTGGATCCTGGGCACACCAGTACCTCCAAGCCCCTCTGGGTGGCCCCTGCCTTCCAGGCCAACTCTGCTGGTGGTTCCGACTCGCCGTCAGCAAAACACAGGACCTGCCTGCATTCAGGTCCCCGTAATACCCCCCACGACTCTGTCGCACCGTCCATCGCCACCTCCGGACACCATCTGGGTCTCCCTCCATCTATTTCTTGCCAGAGCACTGGGCTACTGATTTAGGGCCGCACTATCAGGATAGACTTCTCACCGCACCAAGATCCAACATCAAACATTTGCCAGACCAGTTCCATCTGTGATCTCAGTTATTTTGTGAGAGTTTATGGCATCTGGGGGCTCAGCAATGCCCGGTACAGTCTCGTCGCGAGATATACCTGTGACTAACTCATCCAGTTGCACAACAGCACCCCCTTGTACAGGTGTTTTTTAAACTAGGGATATTACCTAGCCTGACTGCAGCATTATCTTGACTCTGCACGGTATATGAGAACAAAGCTCCCCAATCTGGCGTGTTAATGACTATTCGCGATGAAGTCTTCCTGGGCACTTATGAGGCTTGGTACTTGCTTGGTACTTGCACATTTTGATTACTTCTACACATTGTAAGATCTGGATGATGATACAAGGTTTTATGTGTTTTCCGGAAATGTGCCTTTTCTGAATTAAGCTTCTTAAACAAACATTTTAGCATTTGGCAGTATTGCCATCTGGGCATATTTTATAGTTGCTAATAGCCTTGTAGCCAGATGTTGGAGGGTGTAACAGACTTTAAATCCCAGGGATCATCATACAGGCCCTTGCTTTATTCAGGCATTTAATTGGTCTCTAGGCCTTTGGAGAGGGGTATGGCCTGATTTGGTGAGGCATAAGGCTACATAATTTGCAGTATTATGTGTGGCACGTTATAAGGTTTCTGCCCAAAGGTGAATAATGTAAGCATCCCATATAACTTTTTATAGACTACACCACATTGCTCTACTATGCCTTACACAGACAGAATCATACACGAATGCATTGTCTAACTATTGTTCAGTACATTATATTTAAATCAATTTTGGAAAGCCTAAGCAAAGTTTGTTGTCATCACATCACAATACCCAGTGAACATGATCCATCATCAATATCAACCTTCTAGTGTTAAAATAAACCTTGTATCTGATGTCCCTGGCAAGGGTATGTTGTCCTCATTCCCTCTATATTTGGCTAAGAGTAGAGCTGTGAACACTGCTATCCTGCTGTGATTTATCGTGCAGTATGTTGAGGTAAGGTAAAGCGTGCCTTATGGGCTACTATCATTCTGGTGGGTCTTTTGAACAGCATAAAAGCAGAATATGGAGGAAATCCCTAAAGCTTAGTAAAGCAAAACACATATACTCCAACACGAGGCTGGGTTCTGCATCTAAGGGAGTTATTTTAAGCTGATTCCTTATGGTTCTCTAATGGACCTCATAGGGAAATCTTTGGAAGTGTGGCATGGGTGTCGCTTCAGGACAAACACAAAGACCTGTAAAGATAGAGTTAATTATTTGAGATATCAGCCTTTTATCTGGATGATAACCTTTCCTAAGAAGTGGCTTGCTGAAAGGTGAGAACCAAAATAAACATGTGGTTATTGTGCTTGAACCTCAGCCTTTACTCACTGAACTTGCAATTTGAGATTAACAGCAATAGTAATGATTAAGCCCGAGCAACAATACCATGATGAACTGTCAGGGCCCAACCATTCTAGAAAATAAATGCAGTTTGGGGCGTGCCATGGCATTGGGTATCTAAATTACTACTCAAGGTGCATAGAAGTAGTACTTTCTCTGACTTGCTCTTGACCTACTCTTCCCTTTCCGGGAGTAAGTTGAGGTTAAGGAATACTTACTCCTGGCAATTCGTTTTTGATTTAATTAGTCTCTCACCAGGAGTATGCCAGGAGTAAGAGTTACTACAAATAAATTCTTTGAGATTCAGTCAAGATATGTTTGAATGAATCCTGCAATTATTGCCATGTATGAGGACTTCATGTTTCAAGGTGTCAGTGCGATGGGGCTAATTTACAAATAAAGGATAGCTAGTCAATCTGACTTACGCCATGTAACATGTTTGTGAATTATGTGTATCAGGGGGATGATTGACAGTACACTTGGTAGTAGACAGATGTTGTGGGCAGAAGACGTCACTTTTTCTCACTTGCATGTCTCTGGCATCCCGGTCAATCTGGGTCCAGCGATCATGCCGCGTGTGCCACCCTGGGAGAAAGGGGAAGGAAAAGTGATGAGTACAGGTATGACCCAAACCCTATGAAAGGAAACGCTAGGTTCAAAAAACACAAAGCAGCACAAGGTTAGGCAGGTAAAGGTAAGCCGGTGTACGTTCTCTTTTGTGATCAGATGTGTTCATTACACGGCCTGTGGTAGCGGGCATGTAGTTATGGTTAAGTTGCTCAACCCATAGGGAGAGCACTCTTTGGCCAGCTTATAACTTCACCCCGCCCCCCTCCCGGATGAATGCTCACAAAACTTTGCAGAAAATGTGCATGGCCCTTTCATATCGATTCTGTGATGTTTGGTAAGGTTTCGAGTTCGAGCACGGGGAGCAAAGTTATAGGGAGGTTACATAAAATGTGTGTTTTTTTTCCATAGATGGAATGGAAAAAGAATTTGCTCATGCCTACAGCCCAAACCACTGGATGGATTTTCACCAAACTGGCACTAGGTGTGGTGGCTTTGTCCCAAAAGTATACTTGTGTAAACTTGGTGTAAATCCATTTAGCAGTTTCTGTTAAAACGGCCAAAAAGTAGGTTAAAAAAATAGTGATATCTTGGTTTGGTCCGCAGAGTCACTTCCCTGTTCTCTCCGCAGACGGGCCTCCTATTGGTCCAAAAGGTGGCGTGATGTCCGTGTACATCGGGTGCACCCGCTGATTGGATGGTGAAAAGCGTGAGGTGCACCATGTTTCTGGGAAACGCCCGCCATGTTGGATTCGCCGACAGTGCCTGTTGTCCGTGAACATTGCAGTAAAAACATATTAAAAAACACAACAGTGCACTTGTGAAACTAATGAAACGTTCTCCGAGGAGGTGGGGGGTGATGAGTATGGGATGGGATATGGCCATTAAAATCCCCAAAACACGTGATTTTCTCAGAGGTTCGGGGGACATCCATACATATTTTTCCATTACAGGGTTGGTGAAAAGCAGTTTTTGGATGGCATATAATTTTGGTGCCACTCAATGAAACTGTATGAAATTTGTAATATTATTCTAGACATGATCTTGAATGATTCTACAAAGTTTGGTGCTGTTTTGCCAAGAGGGAACAAAATTAGAGTGGGGTCCCAAAATATTTGAAAGGCATAAAAATTTCGGGCCGTTTCACAAATCTGCACAAAAGTTGCAAAATGATTTAAGACCCAGATTTGAATGTTTTTGCATAGTTTGATGGGATTTTTTGAAGAGGGGGCAAAATTAGATGGGGGTTTCAACATTTTTAGATGGATTATAACTTTGTTGCCATTTGACGAAAATGCATAAACGATTTTAGAAAGATTAGGGACTGACCCTTGGATTTTTCCGAAAAGTCAAAATGAATTTTGTAAACTGGGAGCAAAGTTCTATGATATTTTTTATGTACGTACATGTTGACACTTTTCAAAAAATAAAACATGGATGGATTTGCAGGAAAGTTGTGCAGGGAGCATTGGCAAGGACTTGAAAGCATGGTTTTGCAAAAGTGTCTTTGTTTTATTTTTTGAAAAACTTCATAATGTAGATACAAAAAAAAATAGTGATATACCATTGGTGACTGCGGTATAGCTGGTGTCCATGGGCAGTGACCAGATTGTCCGAATCATGGTCTGGGGCCATGGACAGTGGCCAGATTTTTGCAGATAATTTTGCTACTGGCTGTGACCACGAGTGACTGGCAACGGGGTTAAATGGGCATGACCAATAAAAAATGGCTATATGGTGAAGTTTTTCAAAATCGGGATATATTTGAAGGGGAAAATACATTCTGCCTGTGGCTAAATTTTTGTCCATGGCTACAACCCAAAGTGCTGCACAGGATTGAATAAACAGATCACTGTGACTATCGCTGCATACACTAAGAGACAATGCTAATCAGCAGAAAATTACCAAGAACACTGAACCACGTGCCCGGCCACCCCTTGAAATCATTACCCACCCTTATTTGCGACCATAGTGCGACAAGATATTGGTATGGGTTACTGGAATCATTTCCACAGCCTCGAGAAAGAATGGAGAGTCAAATTATGTGTCGGCTGACTTCTAACTATAAATATAGTATCAAGAATGGTTTTGAAGAATTCTTCATTACAACAACAATTACTTATTGAATAACCCAGTGTTGAGCTGAACAGGGCTCACTCTCCTATTTGTAACATAACGCTTGAAGAAGGAAGGGCACCATCACAAAAGAACCCCATCACCAGCAGCAGGGTAATTTGTTTAAAGTACTAGATGAAGCGCCGTGATCAACCCATTCTCCTGCCCTGTAATTACTTGATCATCATGTACTTGATTATTGGGTAATGCAGCATGGCCGAATGCTAGGTTTGAATGGGAAGAAATATTTTGCTTGTGGCTACAGCCTGAAGTGCTGCACTGAATGACAACAAACCTGCGCGAGGAGCATAAGCAATGACCTGAAAGCATGGTTTTGCAAATCTGTTTTGTGTTTTAATTTTCCTAAGTGTTCAAATGTATGCATAACAAATAGTGATTTACGTTTGGTGCATGGACAACGGACCTGCCCTCGGCAAGGGCGATGACTACTCTGAGTTGCCTATTGGGGCATGCGGCATAGCTGAAGCTCTATGTTGAAATGGGAGAAATAGGAGAAAAAAGTACTGCTTGTGGCTACAGTCCGGAGTGCTGGACAGAATTGCAGCAAACTTGCGCAAAGAACATCAGCAAGCAACTGAAAGGATGCTTTTGCAAATCTGTCCAGTGTTTGATTTTTTGAAAGTGTGGAAGCACAAGTACAAATAATAGTGATATAACTTTTCTGCCATGAGCAGTGGCACAAAAAGGCACAAAAAAACTCTGATATAAGTTTGGTTCATGGACAATGGGCCTGGCACTCGGCAAGGACAAATGCCTACTTTGATTGACTTATTGGGGCATGCAGCATGGCCAAAACTGTAGGTTTAATGGGAAAAAATATCTGATTGCGACTGCAGCCTGGAGTGCTGGACGGGATTGCAGAAAAGTTGTACGTGGAGCATCAGCAAGGTCCTGAAAGAATGCTTTTGGAAATCTATCCTGTGTTTTACTTTTTTGAAATTGTTGAAAAGACAGGGCCTGCCTTCGGCAAGGACAAATGTCTACTCTGATTTGCCTGTTGGGGTATTCACTGTTGATAACGACTCACATGAGTATGTGTAGCAAATAAATGTTGTTAAAGGAGATTTATAATTCTTTCATACATTTTGTAGCGGCTTATTTTTTTTAGTTCTATTGTTTAACTATGGAACCTTTTTTTGTAGGAGAGCCCAGGAAGTAAGGTGGGGAGAGAAATGAGGAAAGGGGCACCAACCACACACATGGAGAGACAGGTGGATAGGGGAAGATGTTGTGCATGAGTTAAATCTAAGGTTGGGGGCAGTGTTTCTCAAGAACTTTGAAATTTCTCCACCCTGCAGAGTTGCAGTATATACAGAGTACTCTTGTTTTCGAAAGATATGAAACAACAGCCTCTTTTTTTGCTTGCAAAGTAGCTGGTGGGATTTTGTGTACCACAGAAGTAGACTGTGTGGTTACAGCATTGGTTGAGGAAGATGAGGTAGAGGAAGACTGCCTACTACTTCCTAAGAAAGGAACAGTCCTTCTGAGAGCACTGCAGTAGTTGGATTTGTCAAGCCGGTGCATTGAAGTGGTCCCGTTGGAGTACTGCCCAGGCTGTCCGTGACTGAGTACAATGTACTCAGTGCATTTTACCTTGGTAGCTTTAGCCTTTAGTACATTTCCAACAGTGGTAAAGTACTGTCACAACCATGATTCTCTCTGGGTGCTAGAGGTAGGCACTTCCTCTACCTCATCTTCCTGGTCTTCTTGATTGCCTTTTGAAGTATTGTGCTTCTTTCATTGTGTAGGTCCTCCAGTTGGTGGTGGTGGTTGCTCTTGGGGAGGAGGGATGGCAATAGCTGATGCCATTTTTAAGATAAATAGCAGTTTTCCTAATATTCTTCCAAGTATGTGCTCTGTGCTAGATAGATTGTTAATGGATAATGAGTAAGAATAGGTGTAGGAGCTGTGCAAGCGTAAATTGTGAGCTTCAAAGTTCCTAGTTGAGCTGAAAAAAGCAGTTCGGAGCTGTTGGCGAAGCACAGACCCATTCACAAAGTGCAGATATGTTTGCGGACACGTCATCATGCCGCATGCGAGCGTGTTGGTCACATGACACTGTCCAGAAAGTCTAGGATGAAGTCAGAAGTTTGTGAACATGGACAAACAGATTAATAGTGGAAAATTTTGCAAAAAGGGTACAGAAGTGTTAAAAATGATGCTAGAAAGTGTGGAATGGCTGAGCTTTAAAGTGAAACCTTCTAAATTGGTGACAAATGTTGCTCTATTGGGGAAAGTATGATATTAGTAAGTTGTAGCAAATTGTGGATGCACGGGTGAAAACCCATGAAATTAACTGAAAAAACGGTGTTAAAGGGACGTTATAGTTAAGTTGCACTAATAAAATGTTATGACATTTGTGATGCCATCTTTCATGAACTGGGTGTTTGTCTTAGCAGTACACGGTGGTGTCATGGGATATGGTGGCTTAGCTATAACTGGCACATTTCTGGGGGTTTTCAGTTTTACTTGTAACCATATTGTCCCTTTAACAACGTTTTTTCATTGAATTTCATAGCTTTTCATTAGTGCAACTTAACCATAACTTCCCTTTAACAAATTATTTCAGTGAAAAAAAAAAACAAAAAAAAAAAATATATATATATATATATTTTTTTTTACAGTTAGGCCCCAGCACGCCAGCAGTTTAGTATTTTATATCAAAAAGGGGGTAAACACATAACACTTGACCCACTACTTTTAAAACGTATCCCTGCAAAGCTGTTTTAAAAAGGCAAACAGATTAAAAGAGTATTTAAAAATATATATTTTCACTGTCTATATAATGTGAACTTTGTAGTTAAAAAATACACAACTGCGTCATTATTTTACAAGCAGCCTGGCCAAGGATGCCTGAACATCAACTCCATAGAGGCTGTGCTCAAAGGTACACCTATGCCATTTATTAGGGGTTTACTGCCTGGGCCACATGTGCTGTGTGGCACAGGGCAGCAGCAGCGGTAGGTGGAGGAGCCCCCAGAGCACTAACCTGGTAGGCAGCTGTCAGGCACAGCCTGAAGTAGTACTGATGGTATGACGGGTCCTGGATATCCTCATCAGCCGGGTTGCTCGTGCCATAGGCGACACAGCATGTTCAGCCACATATGTCAGGAGCAGTCATTCATTTTCAGCAGGAGCAGGGGGCCCGCAGAGTCTTCTGTCCCAGGGCGCAGGTGCAGAGCAGCACAGGAACTGGAGATCGCCCTGCATATGCATGGATCCTGGCCAGCAGAACTCACATAGCGTTCCCCTTCCTCTGGAGGAGTAGCACTGCGTGAAAAAATAGTGTGACATGGGTGGAGGCAGCTCTTTTGTGCAGCGCCCCCCTTGCTTGCGGAGAACGCTGAAATGTGAGCTCGGCCATGGCAGTGGGGCTCAGACCCTCTACGAGCACCGGGGTGCCATGGTACATACGGGTTGTGGTGGTGCCTAGTTGGTCCTGCTTGACTTTCCACAGCCTCCTGTTGCCTGGAGGGATGCCGTGGAAAGTCAGGCAAGTTCAAGCAAGTACAGTTTTATAGGGTTGCTGAGCGGTGCACCAGCCCCATCTGGCTATCTGATGGTCGAATTGTTTCTAAGGTACCACAGTGCTCCACTCGCACTGCTTTCTTTAACAGACTTGAGTGGTTTTGAAGGGTCCCTAGAACCACCCAGGCTCAGCGGACCCATCTATTAAACGGGCAGGCTAGGGGAAACCCTGGCTCTACCACTTCAATAAAATGAAAGATGCCTCACAACGCCCCAACACGGGTGAGGAGGTTATATACTATCTCTTTCTTTTCCCGATGAGTGGCAGTATTTTCTATGACAATAAACTGTTTGCTGTTCTTTCATAGAATACAAATATGTGTATGTACTCTTTTAGGTTACTTGATTGGCGGTTACAGAGTTTGTATTACAGTGTTTAGGAGCCCAAAATAAACAATAGAGTTCACACAAAACATTGTTTTTTTGAAATATCAACGTGTGACCAAACATCCTGCAGTCTTAATAGTCCCTTCCAGAGAGCCCTCCATAAGCAAGTAATACAAAATGGCCGTAAATTTATTTAAAATGAAAGGTTAAACTCTAGATGCAAGAAACCCTAGCAGGATGGTGGGTAGAGGAAGTGTCATGAAAGCCTTTCTGTGGGCTAGGCAATTCCAGACATCCACCAGGCAGGCCTCTAGTCTTCAGTGGATCAAAGAGGTATCATGCACAAACACAAAATCACATCCTTCATATTTAATATACGATATCACTGAGCTCTAGCCGTAAATATGTCTGCATGGAAAACAATGGAATCTGGCCAGATTAAAATGCAATACACACCATGCTTACCAGATAAAGAGGGCTTATAGTAAACAACGTTGAATGTAATTTATTTTGGGAAATAATATAAGCACAGGGATTACATTTAATCTAATATCACAGTGCTGCAGATCATAGTAATCTCATGCAGAATTTCCCCAGTATGCAGGACCAAAGAGCTGATCCTGAATTAGCATAGCAAACAAATAAGCTTTTCAATTTTTTTTTTTCTCCCTAAGGATAAGCACATTACTGGCTAATGCTGAAACATTCTGCAACATGTAATACACAGTGCTCAGCATCATATCTCTGCAGTGTTTATCATCTTGCTAGCACATCTTAATTGTTTTAACAAGATGAAGTGTGCTGCTATGGCATGAATAATATTAGCAGAATGACACCAAGAGGGTAATTCATAGATTTCAGCACAGAGGCAGCGCACGCGAGCAGCGCAGAGAGGTAGTGTGCGCCAGCGTGCGCCAGCCGTGTGCGCCAAACAGCATTCTGGCGCACCTCGTATTCATGGAAAATCAAAGCCATTTTGAGCGCTGGCGCAGAGAACATCCCGCAGCGCCAGTTACGCCCCCAAGAATGCCCCTTGCGCAAGGATAAGGCATTGAAATCCCCAATGCAGCGCAAAGGGCTGTGCTAACTCAGCACCAGTCCACATGGCCGGTACAGTGCATTTGGGGGGTGCGCGGGAAGTGTCACATGCGATTCCGCTGGGCGAGCAGGTTACGTGTATTCTGAGGGGTGCGCAGGACGTTTTACACGCGATAGGCCTTGTGCGAGCGGGGTACGTGTATTTTGAGGGGTGCGCGGGACGTTTTACACGTGATTTCGCTGGGCAAGCGGGGTACGTGTATCCTGAGGGGTGGGCGGGGAGAATCACAAGCGATAGGCCTTGTGCGAGTGGGGTATGTGTATTCTGAGCGGTGTGCGGGATGTTTTACACATGACAGGCCTTGTGCGAGCGGGGTACGTGTATTTTGGGGGTGTGCGTGAAGTATCACATGCTATAGGCCCTGTGCGAGTGGGGTACATGTATTCTGAGGGGTGCGTGGAATATTTTACATGCGACAGGCCTTGTGCAAGTGGGGTACTTGTATCTTGGGGGTGCGCATGAAGTATCACATGCGATAGGCCTTGTGCGAGCGGGGTACATGTATTCTGATGGGTGCGTGGGACCTTTTACACGCGATAGGCCTTGTGCGAGCGGGGTACGTGTATTTCGGGGGTGCGGGTGAAGTATCACACGCGATAGGCCTTGTGCGAGTGGGGTATGTGTATTCTGAGGGGTCTATGGGATGTTTTACACGCGATCGGCCTTGTGCAAGGGGGTACGTGTATTTCGGGGGTGCACGTGAAGTATCACACGTGATAGGACTTGTGCGAGCGGGGTACGTGTATTCTGAGGGGTGCGTGGGACATTTTACACGTGATAGGC
The DNA here is from genome assembly GCF_040938575.1 of Ambystoma mexicanum. Classification (NCBI taxonomy): domain Eukaryota; kingdom Metazoa; phylum Chordata; class Amphibia; order Caudata; family Ambystomatidae; genus Ambystoma; species Ambystoma mexicanum. The sequence goes on from NC_090933.1 coordinate 146,636,135, forward strand.
CTTGTGCAAGCGGGGTACGTGTTTTATGAGGGGTTCGCAGGACGTATCACACGCGATAGGCCTTGGCCGAGTGGGTTACGTGTATTCAGAGGGGTGCGCGGGGAGTTTTACATGCGTTTTCACTGCCGCAGGAGGGCAAAGTGTATTCCTGGGGTGCCCCAACACAAATTGGCAGTGTGTGTCCTCCCAGGTGTGCCCTCGCCCCCCTCCCCATGCCCTGCAGGCAGCCCACAACACAGGGGACTACCCTGCACCCCTGGCCATGCCCCCCATCCAGCCCACATGTCACCATGCACAAGTGAGCACCGACACATGTTTCCCTGCACCCCCACCCACCAAGCAGTGACAGGCACCTGCCAGCCGGCCCCAACTCATGTCTCCCCACCCACTCATCCACCCAGCAGTGACAGGCACCTGCCAGCAGGCCCTGACTCATGTCCCCCACCCACTCAAAGCAGTGACAGGCACCTGCCAGCAGGCCACGACTCATGTCTCCACACCCACTCACCCACCCAGCAGTGACAGGCACCTGCCAGCAGACCCCGACTCTTGTCCCTCCACCCACTCGCCCACCCACCCACCCGGCAGTGGCAGGCACCTGCCAGCAGGCCCCAACTCATGTCCCTCCCAACACGTCATGACGATCCACAATCATGGGCCTTATGGCCACCCAAATCACACCCCACGCCACCCCAGTCCAAACACACAACCAGGTATTACATCAACCCCACAATGAAATCCCCATCACATGATACATCGCAAATGGCAAATATGCACATCAACACATTTCCCTCACACCCACACAATGGGTGCACGTGATTGACATGCATGAAACCAAAGAGAGAATACCACACATTAAAGTAGGAAATCAAAGGGCCTGATCACGACTTTGGTGGTAACGCCGGTGGTATTACCGCCGGCGGTATTAGCCCTACTGCCAAACTCCCCAGCGCTAATAGCGCAGGATCACGAGTTCGGCGGTAATGTAATTCCCCATTGAGCCCATTCGGGAATGCCCCATACCCCATTGGGCTCAATGGGAAAATTCATGCTCTTACCGCCGGCGGATTTCCCGCTGGCGGTAATAGCGTGAATTTTTGGCGGATTTCCCCCCAGCCAAGAGCTGGGGCAAAATTCGCCAAAGTCCTGATTTGGCAGACCCTTAAATCCGGCGGTAATAACGCAACCGCCGGATTTAAGGGTTACCGCCAAAGTCGTGATGAGGCCCAAAGTGTATTAAACACAAAAGCAAGGGAATGAAATGAAACACACAAGAATGGAAATAATGATTAAAAAGCTGCATGTCCAAAATATAAAATAAAAATGTAAGAAAGCAGAATCCAAATCAATCCAAAAGCACGTGTCAAAAGTGTCAGTCAGGCAAAACAAATCCAAAGTGAAAAAATAAGACAAAACCATTGATCCATGCAAAAATAAAAAATAAGAAGTGAAATCCAGTGTAGAACTATTTACAAAGTACAAATCCAGGGTCCATGAGCCCAACCATTGAAATGAAACCTACAAAAAACCCTACCTAATGAAGAACTATATACAAAAAGGTGGGGCATAGTCCAAGCACCCCAACAGAAATAAAAACAGAAAGGAAACCTAACACTAACTAACTATATACAATGGCGGCGGGCAAGTCCTACGGATCACTCTGTGATGTCCCGAGCAAGAGCATCATCGAACTCCATGTCAATGTCCCGGAGGCGGGCCTCTGCCCTGGCGCCGAGGTCTTGCAGGGATGCAGTCATGGCCTGTTCCAACTGCCGGCGAGTTGCCTCGAGGCACTCAGCGCGCCTCAACGCCCTGCGCATGGAGAACTCCGCCCTGAGCATGGTGAGCTGTGCCTCTTCTGCCCCCTGCCGCTCCGCATCTATCCACTGGCCCAACCGCTGCCACACGGAAGACACTCCCATTCCAGGGTCCTCCTGCCCTCCGGCCGATGCCTGCACCTCTGATGTTGATGGCCCTGAGCCATCATCGCTCCCACCTTGAGCCTGCTGCTGCTGTCCATGTGCCCTGCCCAATGATGCCGGCACATCCTCCATCTGCTGGTCTCCAGTTGGTGGGGTGTCCACCCCTGCTGGACCTCCGACTCCCAACTGTAGCAGGGATGTGATCTCCACCAAGCTGGCTGTGTTGGTCGGGCCAGGTCCAGAGGGGGCCCTGGTGGAATCTGGGATGGAAGACGGCAGGGAGAACGACTGGCGCATAGTCTGCACAGAGGAGGAGAGGGCCGCCAGAGTGCTCGACACATGTAGGAACCCTCCGACCAGGGCCCCTCCCAACTGTGCCACGTTGCCACGCAGCTGTTCATGATGGTGTGCATGGTCCCACCAGGAAGCACGCACGTCATCACAAATGACACGTGTGCGCAATGCGACACCAATCAGGACGGACCCCATATGGTCATGGGTCTCCTCGTCCGCAGGTAGTGGAGTGCCAGATGATGTGGGCCTCCCCCTAACTGCAGTCGGGCCTGGGACAGGGACTAACCTGCTGGTGCATGGTGGTGCAGTCACAGGGTCAGGGACAGTGACATGCACAGGCCCCTCTGCGGCGACCTGTGCTGCCTCCTGCCCCTGGCCCTAGACTGTACCACTTGCATCAGTGGTACTACCCCCACCAGGCCCCATGTACGGCTCAGTAGCGGCCTCCTCTGTGTAGACCACCAACCTGGATGGCTCTGCACCATCTTCTGCCATCGCAAGGCCCTGTGGGAGCTCACCCGCCCTTCCACTGCAGCCATAGTGGCAGACGGGCACCAGTCCCCTTGCTCCCGGATGATGGCAGTTCCTGGGAGGGTGGCTAGGCCTTGCGTCGCCGCCTGGTGGAGGCATCCCCGTTGCTTTGCTCCACAGCGCCGTCTCTGCCCTCTTCTTCACTCGACGCTGCGTAGAGGGAGACATAGAACACAAGCATCAGGGTACTGTAGTATAGTCCCCTAGACAGGAAGCAATAACACATGAGTGGCACTGTCAAACGTCACTTCCATCCTGTCCCTCCACAACACATGGGTCAATGCAGGCAACACACATGCAGAAACAGGCATGGCACATGCAACCAACATCAGCATCCATGTACAAGGGCCTCTATTGACATAAATGTTGTCTTCAAACTCACCTGCATCATGGCTCATACTGATCTCATGCACACACATCACCGGAGGGTCATGCATCAGGGCTCGTACACCACAGACACAGTGGACACAAGGATGACTAGACTACATAAGTGAATCAACACATCGTCACGGACATGTGTCATGCATCCATGGCATTTCAAAGTCACACACACACTACTCAGACACACAGACATGTACACCATACATGTCCATGACAGCAGCACCCATCTCTCACACCCCATCCATTTCCAAGAACAGAAACAGGCATGCATTCATGTGTGCATTCTGCATGCTTCTCCCCATGTTGCATTGGGACATATGCACCATCCATGTGGTTCACGCATGACTGGTCTCACATGCAACACCATGATGTCCCTGCACACACACACCCATACATGGCCTATGTCACACATACAGGCAAGTAGCTGACTACCAGCACACTGCAACATGCCCTGTTTCACACAGCAATGCATGGCCACTTAATGCTGAACTCCAGAAGGGTCTGCCTCTGAAGGATCTGGACGTGGAGCGCTGGGCTTATTTGTTCCAGGACCCTCATCTGGATGTTGCTCAGGCTGACCCGGCACCCCTCTGCATCCTCTGCCTTCAAGAGGCACCGGGCCTTGCTGAGGGTCCTGGACCTGAAATCCTCCCAGCGCTTCCGGACGTGCTTGATGTCGCGGGTTGCCACCCCCTCTGCGTTAATGGCAACCACTACGTCCTCCCAGATCCTCTCCCGTCCTTCCTTGTTGGCGCACAATGGTGTGAAGAGGACATCATAATGCCCCAGAAATTGCTCCACCAGGATACCAACTTCCTTATCGGTGAAGCTGGTAGCCCTCTGCCTCTCTGGCTGGGGGTCACCAGTGGTCTCGGAAGGTGTTTGCTCCGACATTGCGACCCCTGAGGCAGGTGTGGGTGGGCAACTGAGTCCTGGGACTGGGCTGTGGAGCGATGGTATCCCAGTCGGGAGTCTTCTGTTCCAGCAGGGTTGGACACAGAAACTGGACCCCTGCAGATGGCTGATGTGCAGGCACCAAATAGCAGGGCACGTGGGCAGCAGGCAGGCAGGCAGCAGCAGATGGCCGGTGGGAGCATGCTTGGGGCTCTCGGGGGCAGGAAAATGGCCTTTTGGGCAGGAGCATGGTCTTCCATGTGTTGTCGCGTGGCCAGCTTGATACGGAGTGATTTGGCACGTGAAAAAACTGCACGTCAGCGTGTAATTTGAGGAAAGGCCCTTAGCGCGTAAGCGCATCTGTGACGTAACGCGCACAGGCGTTTCCCTCGTGACGGGTGCATAGTGAATCAGCACGTGAAAAAACAAGTCTGCGGGTTAATGCGTGCAATCCGAGGAAAGGGCCTAAGCATGTAAGTGATGTGACACGTGTGGGCGTTACCCTCAGCACGGGTTAAAGGTGAGCGGGGCCAGCAGTTCACTGTACGTGCCTTTCATAGAGACTGACGTGTGTGTTGCTAATTCGTATTGTTTCGCGCGCCATCACAACTTCACAGTGGATCAAGGACTTATCTCTTCTTTTGGCGGGGGTATTGGCTACGTGTGTTTTTCATTATCACGCTAGCCTGACGGTGAGTCGAGTATGCTATTTTTCCCACTAAGGGTGCCCCTGTGTATCGCGTACCTGTTTTTGAGGTCATAGTAGCCTGCGTGTCCCATGCGTACGTGTTTTTTGTGTCCCTGGGTGCCACTGCGTACTGCAGGAGGTTAATTCCACACACATGGGCTACCGGGGGTTGCGTGCATGGTTTTACTGCAGTGTTGGGGTGAATGAGCATTGCGTGACCCGTCACTTCATCCCCGGAGTCACATACAGCCTTGCAGGTGCAGGGGTGCTGTTAACATCTTGTATCCCACCCCCTTCACCCCAATTGCCCAGGACAATTGTCGTGTACACCTCCCATTGGCACTACTCCATCTGTCCCGGCACTACTCCATCTGTGCCATGGTTGGGAGGCCACGTAAGGTGAGGGGCACCTCAGCTGGGCGTACTCCACGTGGTGGGCATGGTCAGGGACGTGGCCTGGGTGACCAGGGAGTAGGGGGACTCCATGGTGTCCAGGGTTGCTGCAGAGGGGGAAGAGGCAGGGGTGCACCAGCTCGGCACAATGTTGTGCCACATTTTGGTGCAGTCATGCCACCACCCCCTGGGGCTCCAGGAGATTCAGTTCTTGCATCTGACACGGGCGGGCATGTGACCCGGCAGTCCATTTCATCGACTGCCACAGGCCCAAGGGTAGTGGTAGCTGCAGGTGCAGCTGTGGATACCACCACCCAGGCTCAGGGTCTGCCAGCGCAGGCTTAGTTGGCACTTGAAGAGTCCATGGCAGAATCCCAGGTGGTCAGGAGGCACACCGTAGGTGCACACAGGGCTGCCCTGACCAAGGCACGTGTCCCTGGGGCAGCAATGTCATCTGCTGCCCCGACCAGCCGAGTGTTGGCAAGTGCAGGGACATATGCAGCCAACAACACCCCGGTTGTGAGTCTACCAACCAGGAAAGTATGGTCAATGACCCTGGTACAGCGATGTTGCTGCACAGGTTGCATTCCAGGGCAGCCAGCAGCCACTGATGCAAGTCAGGGCCTCACGCCATGTTCCACTGCCACTCCCTCGGCTCATTCCAACAGCGCCACTAGCCATACTGATCAGGGCGGCATTTGCCAGCCAGGGTGCGGACAAGCGTCCAAGAGGAGGAAGGTTGCACCTGCAGTACAGGCTGGGACCCCAGACACAGCTATGGCATCCGGCACGTCGAGGAAGAAGCCTTTCTGCAAGCAGGAACTGGACTTCCTCGTGGAATAAGTGCAGGACCACAACCGTGACATGCTAGTGGGGCCGAATTGTCAAACTACGGCTGCCCATCGTGATACCCACTGGAAGCAAGTTGCAGAACATGTGAGTGCATTCGGCCATGAGGTACGCACGGCGCAAGAGTGAAAAAAGCGTTGGAATGACCTCAAACGCAGCACTAAGGCGAAGTGTGCCTCAAATTACAACATGACTCTGGTGACTGCAGTGGGCCACCACCTGAGGAGGAAGACCTCCCTCCGCACGAGTCACTTGTTGCGGAGTTCATACCACCAGAATTGGTCGAAGGAGTGGGAGAGATGCAGGACTTTGATGCCCAGTCCAGTGAGTGTTGTTGCGTGTTTGTCGAGGTCATGTGTGTTTTGCTTGTGTGATGTGTTGTGCATGACTGGCACTACATGTCATGTGTACATGGTTCTCATGTAGAAGTCATGCAATGCTTCACTGATGCATGCCTGCTGTGCAGGATGGTGGACATGTCGAGCAGATGGGGACTGTCCTCATCACCACACTTGCACCCTACTCACATGCTAGTCACCCGGATGCCCCTCCAGTCCATGTTCCAGCTCACTGGCCCTTCTGCATGTGGCCTGGGGTGTCCTTCTTCTCAGCACTGGGACTATGTCATTGCATGACTGACGTGCATGTGTCCTCTGCCTGCATGCCGGTACTCCACGTAGGCATGCTCCCTTGCCCCTCCACCCCCCTGCACCCCAATTTCAACATTGCACTGGTGTGCATCATTTTTCCGTGATGCAATGCCCTGTTTAAGCCTCCTGTGTACATGCAAACTACCACCAGCAGCCGGCCAGACACATGCAGTGGGGTACATCCTTTGTCCTTCATGCAGGCTGTCTCACTTGGACTGTGCAAATGCCAGATGCTCCGCAGGGACATGAGTGGCCATTCATGCTCCATGTGCATTCCATGCATGCCCCTATGTGTCCTTGACTGGATGATCATTGTAGTACGTGTCCAGGGTGAACTACATTTCATGGCATTTCATCAGCCTTCCCATGCCCAATCTGGCTCAGCCCTGCGTCCCACACATGTTTAGGGTGTGACAGTCTGTGTGGGGCACAGGTCTCGCCCTGTTTCTGGCCCACTGATTCTGTCCAAATGATGTAGTGTCTTCTGCACACATGGGTGTACTACTGAGGGTTAATCATGTTTCCTACTTACTGTCCCATCATAATCTGCTGTGTTGTCAGTGGAATCAGATGATGCAATAGATACTAGTGAACACTGTCTGCCAATACGCAGGTCTCTGGTCATCCTTTTGATACCAAGCAAGCCATCTCTGCATTTCCACTTAGGGGGAGGGGTGGATTGCTTGTAGCCATGCAACACATTGCATGCACATTGCACATGATGCCTGAACTTGCCCTGCACTGCATTCACATATATTGATGCCCATCATGATGCACTTGTTCATGTAGATAGTGGGTAACATACACATGTACTGCACTGCATCAACCCACTTCTGAGCCGTGTTGCACCATTCTACATGCCTACTCACTGATGCCATGTCAAAGTGACCTTTCATGCATATCAGGTTCTCAGTTGAATCTGACATGTCTGCTTGATGTGTTGGCTGTCTGTGTGATGTCTATGTGTGTGTGTGTGTCATGTGCTTCTGACATGTGTACTGATGTTATTTTTCTCCACTTTTCAGATGATGATGCAATGGAGCCAGAGGATGGTGTTGTCATGCCAGGCACAGGGTTGTTATCACAACAGCAACCCAGCACAAGTGGGGGTCGTGGGGTGGTAGACCACGAGAACCCACATGTGTTACAGACCATCTTGTCCATGGCTGGCAATGAGTCCAGCCCGGATGACCACTCTGACGTCCATGTCGAGTTGGATGTACATCAGGTCCATTTTTCAAGGGTGAGTGATTCTGATGTGGATGCTCCTCTGTCCGCGACACCTGCATTGAGGGGCCAGACAGTGGTGGGACCTCCGCCTGTGGTGGATCGGGATGCAGGGCCACCCTCCACACCAGTCACTGATGTGCCTGGGACATCACATTGATGGGGGAATGTAGTCCTGCAGCCGCGAGCAGTGCCGACCCGACAAGGATGCCGGTCCTTGGGACCCGCAGGTGTCAAGCCCAGCAACGCGGTGGCCACGTGCTGAGTGGGAGCAAGACATGACTGCCAATTCAGAACGCCAGGGGGCAGTAATGGAAAACATTGCTGTGAGCATGGAGCATGTGGCCCAATCTCTGCTCCCCTGCTAGGCAGGTGCTTCTCCAGCAGCGGGGGGCACAGTCCACAGCCCGCTCGCTCAGGCTGGGCATGGCAGCCTCAGACAGGGCACACCAGGCTGAAATGTTGTGTTTGCGTCAAGCAATTGCTGCTCACGCAGAGGCACACATGGAGGCCCTGAGGGCTGAGCATGAGTCCCTCAGATCCACTCTGGGTGTCCTTTTGATGTCCCACAGGGTGCGGTCAGAGGAGAGGTTTGAGCAGTTGAGCATACCATCTCTGTTGAGCTACGTGCTTGCCGGGAGGTGCATCAGTTGTCCAGCCAGGCTACGCAGGAAGAACTCTGTGTTACACGTGTTACCTTGCAAGAGGAAGCACATTTATCACGGGAGGTTCTGCATGCTGACCTACGTGTAATCGCTGCACAGAAGCAGGCTCACCCATCCGGCAGACTTGCTGCAGACGAGGGGCAAGCTGTGCCTAGGCGTGGCTGGGCTCCTGTGCCACGTCCACCTTTTCAGGAAGATGCTGACTCGGACGACTAGATATCTCCCACACTGGTCAGGCTGTGCAGGCGTTGAGACCACTGAGGTGTTTTATTTGTTGTCTCAACATCATCGCATGTGGGTGTTGAGGTGCACCCTGTACCTCCCCCGTCCTGGGTGCCTCCCTTCCCCCCCGGGTCATATGTGGCCGTTTTTGATTTTTGATTTTAGTTTAGTTAGTTAGTGTTGACTATTTGATAGTTATTTTAATTAGGTTATGTAGGTTGTTCATTGTTAGTTTAATTAGTTAATATAGTTTAATATTGTTTGTATACTGTGCATGCATGTGACGGTGTGGTGCTTTGTGGCTTTTGAAAGCATCCACTCTCTGTTCTAGCTGGGCCCTTCAAGCTTGTCTCGTGTATATATTTGCAGCTTGGGGTCCTGACTCACATAGGCCACTCCTGCTTCCCTTATCCATGGGCTTGCTAGGATGGTTCGGTGTAACAAACATTTACACAATGGCTTTGGACTTTCATCATAACTGTGGCCTGTCTGCTGCTGTACTACTTGTGTTAACACCCCTAGTGGGGATGTGTAGCATTTTATCCACCCCATGTCTGTAATCAATTTGGGTGAGTATGTGATTGATGTCTCCATTAATTGATGTGGATAATAATGTATGTTATTTTCTTGCCTGTATATGTGCTTGATGCACTTCATGCTGTAGACAGTAGCCTGCATCCTTGGCCTGTCAAAGTCACACTGATGGTGGGAGGAGTTTGGATGTAGGTCTGTAACCTGGCACAGTGATAACCAGCATGTAGACACACACACAGGGTACTTTCAAGGCTTAATAATATCTTTTATGCCCTTTCTGCAGGAAAATGAGCCTCCACACTACCTTTGCCAGCAGCCACAGGGACAAGTAATCCTGATGACTGGCCACGTTCGGTGGTGCAGACGTGTACATGTGTGCGCAAGCAGAAGCCCAGGGCTTGTGCTCAGACGTCCAACAGAAGCAGACGTGTTTACAGGAGCTCCAGGCAAGGTGAGCAGCACAAGGGCACACACTGCAGCCAACCTTCCAACAGGCCACTTGCATGTGCATGCTAAGTAGCACCAGTGCTGGGGAGCTTTGCCAGGCATTGCTGGAGAAGCGCACAGTACAGCTGACATGCGTTGAGGGCCAAATGCAAAGTGGCTTTACAAGTTGTCAGGGGCACACGCAGGGGCCATCTAACATATCCTCAAGTACCCCCTGATTCATTGAAGCACAGTTATTAGGGCAGTAGGGCTCCTAGCCAGTAACTGATACAGGGCACAGGGACACCCTGCGAGGCACAGACTTGTGTGCAGTGCATATCATTTGCATGTGCAAATTGCCACCTGCACTACCTAATGGAATCCGCGGCTGCCAGAACACAACTTGTACTGAAGTTGCACCTCCCTATACTCATGTAGCAGCTCACCCAGGGACCATTGTGTCATGTGTGATTCTTAACGCATTGGTCTTCCATTTCCTGCGTGCCCACATATGCCTGCCTTACTGCATTGACAGTGTATGAACCTTGAGGGTGCCAAGCTAACGTATGGGTACAAAGCAGCAGACAGGACTGTTTGTTTAAGAAGGAGTCCCTTCATTTGGGGCATGGATGGTGTTGTGTGTGTGCTTTGTTAACACACATTCAGATTTGTAACTCAAGCTCCCTTTGCAGCATTGATCTGCTCCTGTTACCAGACCTGAGAGTGCGCAGGCAGGAGGCCAGCACTCACCCCAGAGATAAGTCTCTCTTTGCCTTGCTTTTGACTCATTTGGTACAATGTGCATGATGAACATGTTTTCTCAGATTAAGTATGTGTTATTGTGAAAATATTTTTTATGTATTTTGACTACTTTCCCTTGCCAATCCGACTCCCCTCTCCTGCCCCTCTTTCGGTTATCCTGCATACCAATGCCTGCCCAAACAACATATCCCTGACCCTCCTTCCCTGCCGGGGTCTCAGAGGCCTGTGTAAGTTTGACCTTGCAGGCACCCAGACCACGGAGGAGGTGGTTGGTTTGTGCCACTCCTTCGCCTGGACAACGGAGCTGTGACACTACCCATCAGTTGTTGCATTCTCATTGTATGTTATGTACCGTAAATGGTACCCATCCAGTAGGACCATTGTTCAACTGTGCTACCTTGGTTGTTCTATCATTGTGTTTGTACATGTGCTTTGACATTTCCTGCTACTTCAAATCATCTACTGGAGACTCTTCCTGGGTTTTTTGGTGCCTACAGGCTTTTTCCCTGGTTTGTGGGTTTGGCTCCTTGGAGTTCTCTGCGATTTGGTATTTTTACCAGTCAGGTGGCCTCTAGGGGTTGGACCCTATTTACATGCAATCTGGAACATGGAGTACAAGGGTAGGATGATCCTGTAGCCAGGTAGACTTGAAGGAAGATGGCTACATACCCCAGACACAGTTGTTCAGAAGTTCATGGTGATGTGTAAATGAGGGAGGCCCTTTTGTGGTTGGACAGTTGGCTTGGGCTACAGTGTTTTGGGCACCCGGACATTGTCATTGTGGGGTACTATGTACACGATGTGTTGCCCTAGTCAATGCCTGTTCCTGTATTGCCTTTATTTTTCCGTTGTCAGGGGATTGGTGTGGTTTGACATGCTGGAGTGTTCACATGGGAAATGTTCGCATGTGATGTGTACAGGACACTGAGGTAACTTTATTTCACATGCATATATTGAGTGCACGTCCCTAATGACACACACAGTTGCACAATGATCCACCACACGTACAACCACCCTTCCATGGCCACAGGTGCACGCAGATAGCATTCTTGGGGCCGCTGTGTCCCTGCAGCACATGATCTATTACCATTTGGGTATCCTGTACATACGTCATTTGGTTATTGATTTGATTTATCATTTTCATGTGATGCTCAAGGTGTATCTGCAACACAATGACTGCTCAATGTGCTGTGTGCTGAGCAATGTGTTGCAGGAGACACACACAGCACACGGGTTTGTGAGTAGGGATTTTGCCATGCCCAATGTGCATGTAAACAGGCATTCAGTGTTGTGTTCATGTTGCTACTGGTGGAAAGCATTTGTGTCTGACTTTGTATGTGTGGGAGGTTTTTGGTCAGTCATTTCATCTGATTCCATGTCAGGAATAATTGTCTCGTGCCAGTTTTCATTTATGACATGTCACTTTGTATGTTGTTGGTCATTTGTTGGCCTTTTGCTATTGCATGCCATGTCATGGTGTGGCAGACAAGGGTGATGTGGGTTGGGAGGGTTTGGGTGACATATCAGGGATTGTGATGGCCTGTTTTGCGGGGGGGGTGATACACACCTTGCATGTGGTCACACAGGATTGGTTGTGTTTAAGTAGCTAGGGATGCACACAATGTAGCACTTCTGTGGCAACATTCTCAGGGTGGTAAGGTTGTGACAGTTGACTGTCTCTTTGTCATCATCGATTGTCACCTGGTATGTGCCAGGCCTGTGTGCACTCCGCAGGGGTGGGAGTTTAGGTGAAAAATGTGGCCACAAGCTGGGTCCGGGCTGCCTCGCCACGTGCCCTTTCCCCTCCCATGGGCAGTGCATGTGCCTGTGGTTGGGGATGTGGGGGCACCACCATGTCCACCGGTACGTCCCGCTGTGTTGCAACATTGTGCAGGACACATGCTGCCACAATGATCCTGCACACTACTGGGGGTGCATATAGTAGCTGGCCGGCGGAGCGGTCAAAGGAGCGGAAGCGTGACTTGAGCACTCTGAAAGTGCACTCCACTATGCCCCTGGTTGCAATATGGGCAGAATTGTATCTTACCTGGGGTGGTGTGGTGGGGTTCCGGATTGGCATCATCATGTGGTTTCTCAGAGGGTAGGCACTGTCCCCTGGGGAGGTGATAATGGTTGTGATTATTGGGGTTTGTGTATATGGCTGTGAGTGACATGCATGCATGTGCACAGGCATTTGTACTCACCTAGGAGACATGTGTGGCCATGCTGCCCAGCTTCCAGGGCCTGGCTCAGGGCGGACATTCTGTATATGAAACTGTCATGTGTAGAGCCATAGACAGAGGTGATGATTTCCTTTGCATTGCATACAACCTGCACGTTGATGGAATGCCAGTGCTTGCGGTTTCAATAGATGTGCTCAGTGGCCCTAGGTGGACGTAGGGCCACATGGGTGCAATCTATGGCACCAAGCACTTTGGGGAAGTGTGCCACCCTGTAAAAGTCCTGGAACACGGCCTGCCTTTTGGCAGGTGTTCTGGGCATGTATATGTTGTGCCTGTGGACTGAGGGGCGCGCAGTCATGATTGCCAACACCTGGTGTAGGCAGCGCGACTGCGTGGCCTGTGAGACCCCCCCACTATGGCAGTAGTCCGCTGAAATGACCCAGTGGCCAAGAAATGCAGGACATAGAGCACCTTCTCCAAGGGGCTCAATGCTTGGGAGCACAGGGTGGGTGATGTAAGGTCATCTTCCCACTCCCTGACCAGATCTAGGATGATACGGGGTGGAAACCTATACCTGATATAGACCTTGTCGTCAGGCATCCCAAAAAGGCTAGTCCGGGGAAAAAAAGCGGGCCCTGGCTATTCTCCTCCTCCTGCGGAGTCCCTTGATCAGTGCTGTGACAAATGGGGCATTCATCGTGGCTGGATATACGTGTTTGTTGTTTGCGCGCACTTTTATACTGTGCGCGGGGACTCTTCAGCCTGCCTTCATTTGGTGGATGTGTTGACACCTATGCGCGTCTTTTGGCATGCCGGGTTTCCCGTTTTCGATTCCATGAATACGTGTTGTTCGCGTGCGTGTGGGCGTTCCATGTATTTCCCTGTAGTACTTCCCCAGTTACGCCTTCTTTTTCACGCGTTGGTCCCCATTCCACGTGTTACGGCCCATGTGCCGCCCCCTTTTTGGTGTGTGCGCCGATGTTGTGCGCTTTCCCTGTGTGCGTCGCACACGGCGTTCGGGAAGTTGCAATGACGTGTGCGACCGTGTGCGCCACGCACGGATTTGCACGGATTTGGCGCACATCCTGGGGAAAACAGGCGCAGGCCCTTCCTTGAATCGCATGCGTGCGCGTGCGCTTGCTTTTTCACTCTTGCGCCAACTTGCATCTGCTTGCGCTGCGATTTTCAGCGCAGATTTGTTCCATAAATCGGCCCCCAAATTTCTCCATTTGTTATCAATAATGCTACTTAACACGGAAGTGAATGTAGTGATATAGTGCTCTATAAAGACTGTAGCCACTAGCACATCGGATGGAGTACATATTCATTATGTTGAGCTTAGAGACTTGCTGCTATAATATCACTTAATTCACATTTTGAAAAACATACTTCCGGAACTTCATTGACGTTGTTTTTGATTTACAACATGTGATAAGGAGGGAGAAGGAAGAGAGAGATAAAGAAAGAGGACAGGATGGAAGGAGAGACAGAGTTAGGTAGAGATACAGCCAGACAGGTGGCAGGTACCTGTGTAGAGCGAGAAGGAGGGAGAAAGATGAACGGAAAGAAGGGACAAGAGAGAGAGGGGAGAGAGAGAGATAAAGGCAGTGACATAAAGAGCGAGGGCGGGAAGGAGGAAGTGTGGGAAATACAAAATTCACTGAAACAAAATGATTGAAACAGTTTGCATGGAAGAGATAGATGAAAGGACACCAAACATCCTCAAAAGAGATGAATTATAGGTGCGCGCTTGTGGTAAAAGTGAGAGTGAGAGAGAGCATAAGAGAGATGCAGAGAGAAATAAAGAAAGAGGGCGAGTGACAGAGAGAGAGAGAGAGAGAGAGAGAGGGGGGGGTCAGACAGACATACAGAGAGTAATTACTTCATGGCATCAAAGAAAAAATCACTTTCAGCACGGTGCATTGTCCATGAGTATATGTCAATTCAGTATGGCCCTGCTCAATACAAATACGGCATACTTAGTGGGCATTTACTCTCCAAGTTTCTGAAACAGCCCAGTGATCTGCAAGCTCGGTGTGCAACAGCCCACACATCGTTGCTTCACTGCAGTGCCCATTCATATAAGTCAATTCATATAAGTGCAATATTACTATTGCAATCGTTTATCATTAATGTAAGGTAAGTCGTCTTGTAAAGCACCCTTCTGTCATTATTGTTGACCTGGCTGTGCGTGACTCTTCGTGTAAAGAAATTAAGGTGAGGAGGAGAGAGAGAGGGAGATGCAGAAACATGTCATGTTGATGAGTGCAGGCCAGTAACACCTGTTACGGGGGGGGGGCGTGGGGGGAGGTAGGGATTCTCTGTGTTCAGGAGGGGAAGGACACTGGGTGGGTTATCCGTAGGGCAACCCTCAGGGGTGGAAGAGCTGTGATGGATGCAGTGTGAGTGTTGATGGAAGCAGGGGAGTGTAGGAGTCTGTGATTTGTATGCTAGGCTTTACAGGCCATCCAATAGGGGGTGAGTGCAACATGCAGGGTTTTAACAGTGATGTTAGTGAGGCAAGAAACGTATGGAAAAGGAGGAACAATAGTGAGTGCACAGGAAAAAAACGTCCTGAGATGCGAGGTGTAATTATTCCTTGGGTTCAGTTGCAGAACGGTCTGAAGATTGTGGAACCAGGCATAAGCTTTCAGACAAAGGTATGTGAGTTATGGTATCTCGATGGGATGAATACCAGACCAATGCTTTGCTCAGCATTTGATAGCTGGTTACAGGAGTTAGTTGAAGTGCTGTGTCTTGAGCAGTTTTGGAAACTTCGGGTGGTCCTCTTCAATAGACAGTGGCTTGGAAAGAGAGTTCCAGAGTGTGCTGGCTTGTAGCAAGAAAGATGATCCTCCCTGCTTTTTCGAGCTGAATCACGCTACTGTGGCGTTAATGGATGGAGTTTACTCATCACATCAATGGTGTGCAATGTTGGAACATCCTTGTGACGGAAACTGAGCCATTACCATGAGAAGGGTGGTGGGTGACACAGAGGGTTCCGAAGTGTGTTTTTCAGTACAGAAGGTGCAGTGGTGGGCCATGTGTTCAAACCATTTCTTTCTAAGAAGTAGCTTAACTGCAGCATTTTCTCCACTCTGGCGTTTATCCATGAGATATTCCGGGAGTCTGAGAAGGAGGCAGTTTGCATAGTCCAGTCCTGACAGAACTAGTGATATTATTATTATGTCTCTGGTCCTTTAGGTAAAGATAAGACATTAGGCGTTGTGGAGTGTGCAAGTGGGAAACACAACTTCTGACAATGGCTCTCACCTGTGGCTCAAGCGTGAGATGGATGTCCACTGAGGTCCCACTGTTCTTCACTCTACTTCTCCAGTTCAATATCTCATAAGTACAATGTTTGCCCATTCAGGGCAGTGCTCTTGCAGCCCAGCAAAGATTCCCTATGAGCGATCCCTTATTAATAAGTGACAAGTAATAAGTAGAATGGAATTGTGATCTTACTATGTTTTATGTTAAGTTGTAAATGTCTTTTTTTACTCATCTTGTGTCAAGGTTATTTGTTTCAACCAAAATGCCTCTCTGTACTGTATTTGAGAACAACATTTGAACATATCACTAATTTTTCTCATCTAAATTGCCCATGTACCCAACACATTTCACCATTTCTTCACTATTTTATTTTTGATCTGGTATAGAGCAGCAATCCAAGATACTGCTTATCATGTTGACACTGGTCGGCTCCTTACCATTCAACTGAGCTCAAAGCACCTGCAACTGCATTGGTCTGACCGCAACCACACACACGGACACATTGTGAATAAAAGGAGAGTTTGGCATAGATGTACTTTGCAGCACATCAGCGTTCACGCTCCCATCACCCCTAATAAATTTGACGCATGCAACGTTAAGAGTCGGCCTGCTCCGTCCTCAACTGGGAACCAGGATTAGATTCATGTGAACCCCTCATCAACAATGTGAACCCCGTCAATCAATTCGGCACCAGGTTTTGATGTTCTCCACCAATGTTACTTGTGTCACAGTATGGAGTGGTCACCATTCAGCGTACTGTATATTCTTCTCATGTATTGTTATTTACATATGTCTCATTTGTTTTTTTTTATTATTCCCTGACCTTTCACCCTACTCATGTAGAACCATGTCAAATATTATTTCAACATGTCAGTTTTCATGTAAATCTTGTTTTGTTTTGAGTGCTCCTGCAACCTAGTAAGATGTAAGCACTGACTTGAGTGAATTTCTTAAGTACACAGCATGTTTCACACCTGAGCCATCAAAGCATGTGAAATAGATGCATTTTCAAGAGCAAAGTCATTCGGACACAACACATGCCATTCTCGCTGGTAGCCATGTGAACAAGAGACATGTCTGGGAAATGCTCAGTCGATGTGGGCCAGGTGAACGCAGCTCCAGGCCCCCTGCAAGCATTGACACTATTTTAAATAATTAAAGTTTTCATTTTTAACCATATATACTAATAAAAAAAATGCATACTATTTTTTGGAGCCGACCACATAGGTATAGGAAACCATTTTTTCCAGGTTTGTTTTCAGACAGATAAACTATGAATACAGTGCTCCATACCGGTCAATGCTTAAAAACAACTGCTGAGTTTGTCAGGCGATCACTAGTGGATGTGAATCGTCTGACACGGCATACTCTGTTCTCAGTGTCAATGTAAAATCGAAATTTTAGTGACAGCTCCTGAGTATCAGGGTTGGATGTTGACAAATGCGGATCTACCCTTGCCCTTCCCTTGAAGGCTTCCCTTTCTAGTGAACCCCTTGCTACGCATCAGGGAGCTCAACTGAAACGTCTTAAGCTCTCCTTCCCCACTTGTTGACACCAGCCAGATTGCAGAGCTATACAGTGGTATTCAGCCAAACGTTGAAGTGTACTTTGTGATGCCTCCTCCAAGGTGGCTTTCAATGAACGAGAAGCATCATCTGTTCATGCTAGGACACAATGGGCCTCATTACAAATGTGGCGGCCACAGTACGGTGCCGGGGAGGCACCGGCACCGTTCATACCGCATCGCCGCATTACGAGTTCTGGTCACGGGTTCCTGACAGCCCGCCAGGTCTTACCTGCCGGGCTGTGCAGCTCCCGCGAGCAGAACTAGTGATTGCACTGGCACCGTTATCAACGGTGCTGGCGCAACCACGCCCCCCACCCCCATTGGGGCAGAATGGGGATTGGGAGCCCTACATTACCACCACCCGCGAATGGGCAATTATCGGCCCACTCATCTCGTAATGTGCCGGTTATTGCCCACACGGCTACCGTCATGCTCGTAATGAGGCCCAATGTGCACCTTTTAACTGAAACTGTTTCTCAGTCTTTGTTTTTCCTGCAGATTTATTTTAGGATGAACTTAACTCCTGCAAATGTGTTATCAACTCTGCAGGAAATCAAATATATACCTGTTGTCTCCACTTCTTTTATGAGATCTGCTGTATGGTGCATTGCTCTATGTTCTCATTCAGCACACTGTTCGTTATTACATTTGCCATCCCCTTTCTACAATATTGGCACAGGAATAGTTTGACAGGGGTACAGCATCCCATTTGCATGAGTTCATGAAATTAACATGCTGTACACTTGTGTTCTTTAGCACCATGACCTTGCTTGAATGATCTCAGTGGTGCCCTCAAAAGAGCCAAGCCCCTGCTTTTCCCACGTCCATGAACCAACATCATTTTCAATGGATTGTGCAGTTAAGCATCACATTCACCTCCTAACAAATACAGTCCACATATGCAGCCTGTATCTCTCTGTTTGATTAGGGTTACATGAACTCATGAAAAGTGTAGTGATAGTGATAGCGCCCCTTTCTAATCCCAGGGTTGAGGAAAACCCTTAACCTCCTAAGCCCTTCTGATACTCACTGCATAATTTCCCCACACCATCTGCATGTCAATCATGCAAAGTTACTCCAAAGTGAAAATTACATGCACATTGCTGCTACAGGATCACACATTTGTGCTATTGTATCAATGTTGCAGGCAAAACATGAATTAAGTTACTACAGCATGTATTACTATGGATGCATAATACATTTGTCGCTTTCCCAGTCCCTTTGACAACCACAGGAAGGGCATTTTAAACATGGGCCATTGTCCTGCACTAAATGTCTTGCAAAAGTACCTCACAACAAAATGTCCTGTTATCCTTGGTTAGTTCAGCCTTGTTCATGGGTTTGTGAATTATACCTTGTGTTGGGGCCCAGCCTGTTTGATCACATTTAGGTTCATAGACTCAGGACTTGTGCAGACCAAGTGAAGGCCCAGGCTATCAAAGAATCCTGTACTGGAGGAATGTCTTGGATCATTGTTGTGTGTTGTCCCAAGGTTGTTCAGGTTTTCAAGTGCCAACACCTTTCACTTGTGGGACTAGTGGCCAAGAGACAATGCCCCTTGAAGAAGGCCTTGCCTATAATTCCTGGGCTGATCTTTGAGATGCCCATGTCACTCAACAAACACGATTCAAATAATGATCAACTGCATTCATGTTTTTAGGGGTAGTCACAAAAATGGGACACAATAAAAAAAATGCCACACTAGCACTTCCATGATCACAAGAACCTGTTCATAAATAACTAGCAAGGGTAATGAATGGAATGGTTACTCGTGTGCATACAACCCTGAACCAAGAACTAGAATAAATCCCCCATAAACTTAAACAACACATTTCTGAGGATTGGTTTGTTACCCACAGTCTGGGGAATTCCTCCTGGTATCTGTCCACACTTTTCATTCAGAAATATATAACATAACAACAAGGTATCCTTGCCTTGGGGGTGAAACCATAAAATATATAGGTTTAACACACGTATTTGAGGCTCATAATGCTGGGGTTCTCTTCCAAGGGTATAGCCTCACAATTCAGTCACTCAAAATCCTGATTGATTAAATGAACCCTCAGGTTTTATTTCCTGGCATTGATTTCTGTAGATTTAGGTCTTTGGCTTATTGTCTTTGCCACCTGTTAAGCCCCTCACCTGGGTCTCTGCATTCTACATGCACATACAGCCTTGGCCAGACAAATCAGTCCCTAGGTTAAACAGTGACAGAAGAACCACAGGAGAAACGACCACGAGCCTTGGTATTTGTATAAGCTTGACAGAGAGTTCCTCAGCATCTCCTTATCTTGGCTCTGACTCCACACACCTTGTTACTGTCTACCTCCTCAGAAGGTGACAGCAGTAATTTGCCTAAGAGGACCTCTCCTACTATTCCTGTCCTCTCCTTTCCACTGTAGTCCTCCTTCACTTCCTTGTGTACCTATTCGATGCCCTTGCATATGCTTGTACAACTTCCTCTCGGTCAGGCGGGAATCGTGCCTGCTACTTATCTTAACTTGTTCATCCTCCTTTATTTTCCCGCTCCCCTCCTCATTCTGCTTCTCACATTCCTCTTCTTCAAGAACTTCGATATTTCTCTCTTCATTCCTCCTAGTGTATCCTCCAACTGTGCCCTTTGTACTCTCCAACACATTTTACCAGACGTTTTTTACAATCTCCTCATTCTGCTCTCGCCTCGGGCTGATTAGGAGCATTCTTTAATTGGAAATATGGCAGACCTGGGAAGTCTATTCCCCCACATATGTCTCGCTCATATCTTGACGCCATATCAGGTGTCCAAGTTAGGTAAACTAGATGCTAGCCAATTTAAAGTCCCCTTGCCACAAAGCCCATGATTCATAGCACCAACCAATCGATTACCCCCATAATGATGTATTAGAAATATTATGCGTGGTAGGAGCCATCAGATAGGTATCCACCAATGAATTCACTAACCCATATATATCATATACATATTTGAGCCATTAACCAATCCCATTTCCCCATAGGTGTTTCTATTTTGCTAAAATAATGTGACTTCATTTCTAAAGTAATTTTGTAACAAAACTGGTTTGAAATTGATGGGAATACAAGAGCTATGAGAGGAAATGCTTGTTTTCTAACCCGGCTTGGATTTGTTCTGTGAATAAAGCTGGGTTTTGGCGTGCCCCTGAGTCCTTCATCAGTGAGTATTTTTCCTTGCTGATTGTGTGATCCTGGGCACCACCTCAACACGTGGTAGCAAAGAATGGTTCCCTAGATGTATCCAGACAATCGAGGACTTGTTGCAGCATTCCCTTGGACAGCGAGGGTGCTCTATGGAGAGTAGAGCAAACATGCATTTGAAAAGAGAGGTCGGCAGGTACCTTCATTGATGCAAGAGCCTTGCCCGATACCCACAGGCTGCCCTGCTTGGCAGAGAGGGGAGGAGGCAGCTAGAGGGGACTTGACACTGGATGTTCTCAGAGGATCTGTAGATGTGCGTATGAAAAGTGCACGTTAAAACTGCAGAGTGGGGGGTTTGTCTGTATTGATTTGTGAGAAGAAAATAGGATAAAAAGAAAGAATACCTTTGATAAGGGTCGAGGAAGACCATGTGGTAAGCCGCTTTACGGAGCACATATAAAGAGAGGAATCCCCCACTTATTAGGGAAGACGGCCATATTCTGATTTGTGTTAATGTTTGCTGGCACCAACCTCATGTTGAGGGGAAATATCTAATTGTAGAGTTGTTTTACGTATTGATAGTGTGGTGAATTGGTGTTGTGGACCAAGGAAAGGGATCTGGAACATGAGCAGTGTTTGTGGTGCTGCTCAAAAGAAGGATTGCATGTTATTGCGGACATGTGTGGGGTAACATTGGGGAACTATTGTAAGGGGGTTTAAAAAAGTGAAAACAGGTGAATGAGAGTTGAAGCAGTGTTTATTGACCATTGGTAAATTGTCTTGGATATCATTAGCATGGCGGATACACCCATTATTCATTTGTATAAAACACTTCCTAGATATAAAACTAAAATTCTTAAACATCACAATGTTGAGTGGGTTAAAAATACAGCTACCAAAATGTTTATGCGATGGCTTCAATATGTCACTCATTCAAAAGTGGTGCTACAACATATGTGAACATATTTACATTTTACACAAGGGAAAACAATTACAGAACTGATTGTGTATATTAGAACTGTGGAAAATGTTCGAGAGAGAAGAAGAGGAGGGGCAAAGTAAAAAAAGAATGGATGCTTATCCAGCATGACAGATCGGACACACAACCCACAGCTCCTACTCCCCTTGTCCAAACCCATGACCTGTCCCCAACTGTACAGGGATTATATCCTTTAAAGGCCGCTGTCGGGTATTTTAACCCCATATTTGCGCCCCTAGCATATAGTGATGAAGACAGTATGAGAGGGGAGAAAGTGAGCAGGCAAAAGCCAATGCTATTACCGGAGGAATGTGACGTGCAGGGTGAAAGCAAAGTTAACACAAGCGGCTGAGGACTGTTAGAGAGTGTTAGAGAGTGTTCGAGAGCAAAGGGCATGCAGGGCGAGAGAGATGAGACAGTGGATAGGAGTGCATATCTTATTGAAACGTGATGGGAAGTGCATTGATGACAGTAACGTGGAGACAAGGGGAGGTAATGATGGACAGGAGGTGGAAAAAGAGAAGAGGGTGGAGGGAGAGAGAATGGCAATATCAAAGAGATGAGAAGGAAAGAGAGAGCAGGTGTGAGGAAGATAAGGCAAGAGAAAAACAGGAAGAGGAAGAGCAAGGAAAAGAGAGGAAGGAAAAGAAAGATGACAAGATGAAGAAAGGGAGAGTGAGAGGAGTTTAAAGAGGCGCCATAAGAAAGTTGATGATAGCATGAGTAGAGGCACAGTGTGAGACAGAGGAGAAGAAGACGTTATGTGAAGAAAAAGTGACAACTCGTACAAGACCCGAAGTGAGGGCATCAGTATAAGAGGAATTTGGGGAACACAGAAGCAAGGGGAAGGCAGGGATGTATTGGAAGAGGTAAATGAGTGGGAAATATAGGACAGATCCCCTTAGAAGACTAGATTTTGAGGATAAATAGGACAAAGAGGAAGAAGACACATTGTTGGAAGATGAAAGTGACAAGGAGAGCCGGGAAGAGGAGGGTGCATGTGCCCCATAAACAGGCACGTGTGTAGCGAGAGAGGTAGAGTAGTCAACATTGGAGGAATCAGCGATAAGGCTGGAACAGATTAAATATTCATGCTCCCAGAGATGAGCTTGAGGGGGGCAGAAAGGAAGACTCTATATATTTACGGACTATGAGATTTACTTGGTTGAAAGAAAGCTAACTCAAAAGAATGAAGGGTATGTCTGAACCCTAATGCAAAACTGGACTGACACAGTTTCCTCCCCTGCAGAAAGGTAGAGGGCTTGCTCAAGTTACCATTGCTTGCAGCAGGTGCAGGGAAGTGGATGAAAGAGCTATAGAGAGAGCGGCAGCTGGCATTACACTAATTGTGGGAGTCATGAAACACTTGTTTGTTGCTATATTGAGCAGACAATCAGACAATATATGGAAATTAGCAGAGTATCCTCGGGTGACATCCCAAAATACAAGCCACAACAGGGCACCTTTTAATAATTGTTGAGCAGACGTTTGGAAAGCACTTAAAATAAATTTACAGACACATCAGATATGAATGCACCACTAATGCAAAAAATGGAACCAGACGAAGACCCCAGTGCTTATATAGAGGAGAATGAGGAGAAATGGTGTCTAGAAATGTGAGAAGCATGAGACAAAACATAACAATTTGTTTAGCACATTTTATGCCAGGGTGTCCCCAAAGAGGTACAGAGAAAATGAAAGAGAATTGTGGGGATTGAGGCAAAACCACCGCCTGAAATGCAGTTCACTATTGTTCATCATTGCAAACTAAAACAAGAGATGGAAAGACAGAAAGTTAAGGAAATAAAGATAGAAGAAATAAAATTGTTCCAAAAGAAGTGTCAAAATTGACAACAGAATGAGCTGTATTAACAAGTTTTGGTGGGAGCCATAGTGTGCATGAAGCACAGCAGATACAGCAAGTGTTTAATGGAAATTTTGCAGCAAGAGGGGAATATATTTATTACTCCTTGGGGAGTGGGTTTACACCATGGGGTAAAGGGTTTGGATTCCAAGCACCGCAGGCAGGAGGGTGTAATGGAGGGCAGGCATAGTCTGGGGGACCACCAGCACAGTGCTGAACATGTGGAAAACTGGGACACATTTCACAAGTTTGTAGAAGTTGGGGAAGCATTCAACAAAACAGGTAAGAATTAAGTCCAAGAGGAGGGTCAATGTACCCACCACAGTACAGCATTGCATCACCAGAATATAACACCCAAGATTACATGGAGTGTCAGCAAACACAGGTGCCACACATGCAGCAAACACAGCAGATAGTACAACTGCAAATTCAACAACCACGTCAGGTAGTACCATCTCAGAAACCACAAACACAAATGCAACCATTAGTACCCCAGAATGCAGTAGTACAAGGAGACTCAGATGTATTGCCACAGGCACTGGCTGCACCCAGGGAAGGAGGGGTTACAGTAGTGGGAAGAAATCCCTTTACGGGAACAGGACTGACCATTTAGCCACAATAGGACATCCCACTGGGAGACTTGATGTGTCCAATACTATTCATTACCCCAGACCCCCAAGAGTAACTGAGGGTCAGAGGGAATTTAGGTGACATTTTCCTTCTTGGTAGATACAGGGGAGACAAGATCCTGTGTTAGAGAGGAAAAGTTCCAATGTCAGGAATATCAATGGGCAAACAAGTATTCTCTGGGGCTATGACAATGGTTCCTTTTACAGACAAACTGCCCATACCTATATTTGAGCACGAGAGGGCTATGTCATTAATATACTCTTGAGAGACAACAGTGAACATATTGGGGGAGAGATCTGCTGAGTAAATTAAATTTGACCATTTATTTTACTACGTAAGGGATAATTTGTTCTACACCAGGCATTCATTATGTGACTGCTTGTGACTGCTTGTGATCTCATCAGAGCATTTATGTGCAGAAATAATATCAGAGGGGAGTCACCAAGCCCAGAGATATTCATTTGTGAAGTACAGATATTACTGGCATGGCTTCCACAAATACAGATTGTTGAGATTGCCTGCACAATTTTTGTTTAGGCCAGATATACCCACGTATGTGGAGGAAGGACACATAATGACAATTTAACTAGAAGCAACAATAGTGAGAGAGGGAGGACAGAAAGATATTACACAATGTTGACAGTGCAGTAGTGAACTGGCACACTGTAGTAGTGCTTGATTCAACAAATAGATTGACTTACTTGACTGATGAAAACTTATTTGAAGATGACGATTCAGATCATAGGGTGATTTTTGATTTTTGCCTCACATATCATTTGCAAATTGAGTACAGAGAGTGTCCTCAATTAATATCATTGGTGAGGAAAGTACCATCATTTATGCAGGAAGATTTGGCAACAGTACCAATTTCATTGTGGACCAACAGTCCATATGACATTGGCCTATTAAAAGGAGTAGGAGCAGTACAAATAAAACTCTAGAAAAAAACTGCCATTTCACAGCAAGTAAAACAGTATCCCATGTCGAAGGAAGCTGGCAAGGGCCTTTATGAGACCATTGCTGCCTTAATGCAGGAAGGTATATAGGTGCCCTCAGAATCACCGTGCAATACACAGTGTATCCTGTAAAATAGGCACAAGGAGGGTCTTGGAGATTTGCACAAATGTATGCCCTTTGAAAAACCTTGTTGAGGCTGAATTTCCATTAGTGCCAAATCCAGTATTCCATATTATGCAATATGCCATCATGTACAGCCCAATACTTTACAATGGGCCTCATTACGACCCTGGCGGAGTGGGTTTACGCCAGCGTTATTCGCGGCGGACCCGTCCGCCCTACTACGAGATTCCGTAGCGCCATGGAGCGTTTTCCGCCTGGTTTTTCCGGGCGGAGAAATCCATGGCGCTACGGGACCTTGTCGTTAATTACGCCACCGTATTGTGAGGTGGCGTAATTAACGCCTTCCCCACTCCCATTATACCCTATGGGGCAAAAATGGGAATGGGGAAGGGTAAAATGGGGGATGGGGATTTACCGCCCCGCCAAGGTCGGAATGGGGCGGAAAATCCGCCATCCTCCATGGCGCTATCGGCAGCTTTCCGCCGTGCTCCGCGGTGCATTTAGCACCGCGATTTCCGCCAGGGTCGTAATAAGGGCCAATGATTGATTTGAAAAATGCCTTTTTTTCCATCCCCTTGCATGAAGACTTACAATATTTGACAGCGGTTGATTATCACAGAATCAGATTACACCATAGTCACCCACCACAGCGGTACTGTGAGTCCCCAAGTGTCTTTAATAGAGTGCTGCAATTGGACTGGGGAATCATCCAAATTGACAGCACAATCATACAATAGGTGGATAACCTATTAGTTTGCAGTGCAAAACAGGAAGAGTGCAGGAAAGACTCAGTGGAATTATTGACCGTTTTGGCTGAAAAAGGATACAAAGTGGACAAGGAGAAAAAGCACTATTTTCAGGAGGAGGTGTTGTACATAGGCCAGATGACATCAAAAGAATGGAGGAAAGCAACACCTGAAAGAGTAGAGGCAATCAGCAAAACAGTCAGACTGAATACTGTAGAGGTGATGCAACAGTGTTTGGGACTCCGCAATTATTGCAGGGCACAAGTCTTTGACTACAGCACATATGCTTGGCCAATTTTAGACAATCTAAAAGAAGCTCAGAAAGAAAGGAGAGATATATGGCATGGACCATTGAAATTATAAAAGTGTTTGAAAAATTTAAAAGAGCAATATGCACAGCTGCCGTGTTAGGGATCCCAGATTATAATGAAGAACTTTTCTTATTCTCCCATTCAAATAGAGTAGTGAAAACTTAATTGGGACACAGACCACTGCCATATTACAGACAGATCTTAGACCCAGTAATGAGATGCCATAACCCATCTGAACAAGCACTGGCGGCAGCAACCTTCGCATTTGAGAGGTCAGCGACTATTACAAAGGGCTGTTCTGCTTCATTATATGTGGAACATGCTCTTTTTGCCATACTTGAGAAACCCAAAAATACATTGATAACCCAGAGATCATTGGATTGTGAGGTCATGATCTTGAATCCATTGATCAAAATTGTCAGTTGTCACACAGTTAACCCAGCAAGGTTCATAGCTGAATCTGTGGAAGAAGGAGATTATGTGCATGACTGTAGTATATACACTGATTTTCATGACATACCTCGCATCAAAGAAAATGCCCTGGTAGGGAACGTAATTCTCTTTGTTGATGGGTCATTGAAGATCGACCAGAGCAATGGATTGTGACACAGTGGGACCGCAGTATTGAAGGCAATAGACAATGGAAAGTTCGAGGTTTTTAAAAGCACAAGATTGCCAGCACATTTTTCAGTGCAAGCAGCAGAGTTGGTATCCCTGATTTTAGCGCTTGAAAGCATGAGGATGAGGCAGTGATGGTAACAACACGACATTCAGGGTTGACATATTGGAAAAGGCAGGGCTTCCAGCACGCAGATGGCACACCAGTACAGCATGCATCATTGTTATAGAGACTGTTAGAAACCCTGGAACGTCCATCAATGATAGCCGTGGTGAAGTGCCCAGCGTGTACAAGAGGCACAGACATAATTTCTTGAAGGCAACGAAGCTGCAGTTGCTTCCCTGAGATATTGGATATTAGATTTGCCCCAAACAAAATACACACGCACACTTAACAAAGTGATGACCGAAGGGTTTAATACACTGCCAATAACTCAAGCTGTAGAATTACAGGGATGAGCCTCGCAAGAAGGGCAGGATTCATGGGGACAGAGGGAGTGTTCTTTATCACCCTCTTAACTAGTGTGGCTTGAGGACAGCACATGGAAACCCGTGATGCCTGTCAACCTGCTCACTGTAGTACTGGAGCAGCTCCATTATCCAGCACGCATCACCAAACCATGCCTTGCAGCATACATTTCATACGACTAGTTGACCCCTAACATGAATGAGCATGTAACCAATGTTATCATACATTGCATGGTGTGTCAAAATGTAACTGCTGGTCACACACTGAGAATGGTGAGAGGAGCAATACCCCGTTCTACTGAACCATTTCAGTATTTGCATATTGATTATGTAGATATGCTTCAATACTGGAATGGCTACACATTGATTGTAGTTGTATGCCCCTTTTTCCCATTGGTCCATGCACACATCCAGGTGACATATCAGCTGCAAAATTCCATTTAGGTGAAGTGTTTCATAAGTGGGGAGTTTGTGAAGAGCTACGCTCTGACAATCAACCCCACTTTGTAAACAAACACACAACGTTGTTATTGGGAATAAGACACAAACACACATCTGCCTATCACCCGCAATCAAACAGGATTTGTGAGCCGTTCAATGGGCTCTTGGAGGAATGCATTGCACAAATAAATGACAATTGCATAAGAGTTGGGTGCATTGCCTTCCCCTTGCTCTTTTTTGACATACGCAATCAGCTAAGCTCGGACCATCACTTGACACCTCATGAGCTGGTGACAGGACACAGAATGTCTGCCCCAATTGCTCCTCCCACACAGGCTGACAGTGATGCTGAGAATTCAGCCACTGTGCTTGGAAGAGAAATGCATGATTATTTGATGTTTATGACTAAAATGTATCTCCAAAAAGGTGCAGCCAAGGCAGGGAGGCACGAGAGAAACAGAAGAAGCAAGCCAACATACTGATTTAGAGAAATAGTTACAGCCTTCCCAGTTGTACCCCAGGGACAAAGTATTGTGTAGAAATGTCATCAGAAGATGGCATAAGCCCCGGTTTGATGGACTCAATGTGGAAGAAGCAGTAACAGCTTCTGCAGTGAAAGTAGAGGGGGGAAGGACCTGGATCCATTAAGCGGCATTAAAAATTACTACTGTGACACACCCTTGACCAATGTTCTAGAAGTCAAAGGTGAAGAAGACATCAGAAGACCTCAAACACGAGCGATGACCAGAGCTAATCAGCAACAGCACCATTGAGAAATTATATACCGGCTACTTGCTTCGAGAACATTCTTTCAACATTGACCAAGGATGTTTCTTAAACACCAAGTGTGGTCTTCCCATTCCAAGAATAATATTAGATGTTACCCATAGCCATACTGTTTTTTTGTGGTCTTTTCATGTTTCTTGAACATGTATCCCTTTTTGGAAGCCTGGAACATTTCCTTAACAGTTTTGCTGTTTAATCTGAAAACTTATTTTGTCCAAGAAAGACATTTCCTCTCACTTTTAACCAGGATTTTCTTGTGAATACTTATTCTTTTAACAAATAAGGGAGGCTTTCCCTCTGACAGGACAATGTGTTTCTTTAATGATATTAGATGTTTTCTCTTATCACCTAGAAGAGTGTACACACAAAGACATCTGCAAATGGTAGAAACACCAGCTATGGTGAATATAGCAACTTTTTTTTCATTGTGTTGCTTATATTTCATAATCTGCATTGCAGTAAAATAATTGGTTTCTACACATTATAGCGAAGCAAGTCGTTAGTGAAACTAACATAAATATGGTGACAGAAAGGATATCAAGCATAATGAAACTTGAAGCATTCCTTGAAACATGTACCGACTTAAAAGATTAAAATGAAGTGTGCGACATGACAGCAGCCATTTGAGCAAGTGTTTTTTAAAGTCCCTCCACATTACCAATAGCATGTGGTACAAGGACATGAGCGAAGTGGGGAGAGAGACATCTGATAAGAGCTGCTTTGTGTGCTCTCTTGTCCCATGCACCATGAGTGCCTCTGGAGTATTCATAGCAACAGAAGTACCTACAAAGGGAGCACATTGCCTGACACATCTTGCACTGTGTATGACTCAAAGACAATTCCTGGGCCAAACGGCCTCCATTAAGTGGGTCACTGAGGCAGACTCTCCACATGAGGATCATTTTATAAAACAAATTCCCCTGATGATCAATACCGAAACACAAAATAAGCAATAAAATGCATACTGTCAGGTCCAAAATAGGTGAGAAATTAGAATAGAAGATCACAAACTGTTGCAGTGCACTGTTGCACACGGAAAGGGAATACCTGTTTTTTGGGGTAGAAGTCAACTGCAATTCAAAGGAAGTGTACTTACCACTGAAGGGTGGCTTGATGGACTGAAAGGCTGCAAAGCACTAGCAGTGCTAAAACAGCCTGAGGAGGAACTTAATCAAATCCCAGTCCTGGGGAGATCAGCCCTATCCAATCACAGCTTAGAATGACAGGGTTGATGGCAAAAGTGTACAAACCAATGGTAAGCCCATTATTCTGCAATGTAAAAGATAGTTTGTGTGGATGGGACAGGTCAGCCATCTGACATGCAAGGACCAGTAGCATCAGCTCTTTAATGTTCTCCTATATCTAATAGTGCTCTTGATAGCCAAATCCTTGTGATGATAGGTGTTTTGGGGAAGGGCCCAGGTGATGACAACATCCTTGTACAAAACTGTACCGCACGCCTTGGGGAGCGGAGACGTACCAGAGAATTCCCATTGTCTTGTATTTATCCCTGTTAGTTTTACTTGTAATAAACCAGAGTTCTAACTTGCCACTGGCTGCGTCCTCCATTTATTCTGGGGAGGGTGTTGGGCCAACAAAGTCAGTCGGGCCCCTAGCCATCCTCTGGCATACCTGGGAGTAACACCCAACAGTGTCGGATCTGGTGTTCTTTCCATAGGGTGTTCCAGACCTGACCATCTTACCTCCTTACCCAGATGTTGACTTCCCAGGGGGTGCATGTGCCCTCCCCTTCTATCTCATGACTTGACTGTCTTTCCTCGTCTGACATTGCTAAACGCCAGCTGGTCTGACTGTCATCCTCCTCTTCTCTATCTAAATGTAATCTACTTAAAGAAAGTGCTCTGCATTCATCACTAAATATATTTTCCTCCTCCTCCTGTGTCATTGGTATTAGGGGTCGTGTACCGCTCCCTTGATTCCCATGCTCACTGCTCTGCCTTATTTGTTAATACATCTCATCTATACTTTCTGCATCATATATTTCCTCTTGTTGTGCTACTTTAGGTATTTCTTGACTCTTTTCTTTCATTAGGGAAACTGTGCTTACCGTGTCCAATGGTCCCTGTATTTTATCGCTCTGTCTTATTTGTTCCTTAAGAAAGAGACTGGCATCAAGACCTCACTGCCTTCTATTCTGTTCTATTCCTTCTTCCACTTTCCTTCACTCTCTGGCATCTCTTTTTGCCCTCTCTTCTCCTTGCTTTCATGCTTCCCTTCTTACTTCTTCCCTTCGTTCTTCTCTGTAATCTTGTTTCCTTCATTCTGTGCCCCTCTTCTTCCTCTCTCTTTCTTTCTCTCCTATCCTGTTATTCTATTTCTTTCTTCCTACAATCATACTTGCTTTGTTCCTCTGCTCGCTTTTCATCTTTCTCTTGTTTTTCTCTATGGTTTCCTGTTGTTCCCTGCTTTTCCTTCCTTGCACATCCTCCCTCAGACGTTTCTCTTTTCGTATCCTTCTTTTCTTGCTTGTCTTGGTCTTCCTTTTGCCTAACCTCCTCAATGCTTTTCCCATCTAACTTGAGTAATATCTGTCCTTCCATCCATTCGTTCTGTACAAGCATTACCTCATTGGCCCTTTCCATTTCTCCTTTCCATCTCTTAAGTTCTCTGTCTATATTTGTTAATAAATTCGATCTATTGCTTCTTTCCTCTTTGTCACGTATGAACTTACGGGCATCTTCCTTCCTTTTACTCTTTTCTGGACTGTCATCGCTACTATAAGTGGGGTTTGATAAGTTGAATTACTTTACCCCGCCATTGCTTTTAAAGGATACAATCCTGTCTCCCCTTTTGTAATTGTTTTTATTAACTGTGTCACATTGTAATTACTTATTCTTGTGTTTTAAAACTATGTCTTAACTATCAAATAACACGTTTTTTATACTTATTTATAAATTTAAGTGATAGCACTGATTATTTAATATCTTGAACTGTCAGTTTTCCTTATCTCACTGTTTGATATTATATTACGCACCCAGAAAGAGATAGGGTTAACGCTAGGTAGTTAACTAGTGTACCCCAGGATTCCCGCCTATTAATACAGTGGATAGAATTACACCAGAATAATTCTGAATCCAAATAGCCGGACAAACTCAAGAAGATGACAAGTTACTGTTTTATTACCAATTATCTAAACAGAAAGGTTACAATGATCATCAAGGGACGTACACTGAGTCTACCAGTTTCTGACAAGAAATACAATTATATACTTATTTATGCATCAGAGTGACGTCATAATATGTGGTGTCACAGTATTGTTACACGGCACAATCCAGCCAAGGACTCTTTCCCCGACAATGAATGTGACGTACAATAAAGCGCTTTTTATTTTTAATAAATCACAGGTTCTTTTATGTTTGAGTAGGCCTCCAACCCGTCTCGCACCCAACCTCCACAAACACCCCGAGTCACAATGGACCAAGAATCAGGCCGGTGTGTATCAATAAGATATTTATTAATTTTGATTATTTAATGAACGGAAAATCAAACAATTTTACAGCCACTAATGTTGTGGTCCACAATTGCACTATTCTTTACAAAACCATTAGGTTCAGATATACTGATACAATTCTCACAATCTTTAATGGCAACACATAAAAAGAGCAATTTTAGAAAGAGATGACACCCATGGTTAAGCAATCCCCCCTGAAACACTCACCCCCAAACATTAGCTAACTTGATTCCTTTGAATGGAAGGAATTGGAATTTGATTATTACTCACACGGCTATGCGACTTAATGAAAGGAAATTTGTGTTTCTACACTTGAGGAGATAGGGAAGCCTAGAGACTACTAATCAGCATACCAAGGCAATGTAGAAATAAAGTAGGAAAATCAGTTTTGGGGGAGAAAGTAAATGCAAAAGGAAAAATACAAACAGCAAATGGAAATTCGTTTTACACTGGATTTACAATGTCAGGCAGCTCAGGGAAGGGGTATATGTCACCCGCAGGCGTTCCGACTGGCGGTTTCTTTCGCGCTGGATTTTAGGACGCAGGTACGGGAGGTACTAGTCCCTCCTTTGTGTCCCTTACTGGTTTCTCCTTGTAGCGCGGGGCCGCTGGGAGTATATCTTCTCTCCCGGCCCAGTGGTCCCTGCGTTGCAACTATCCTTTGGAAGCTCTCGCTTTTCCGCATTCCTTCGCTCCTGCCTCGTTCTGTTCAGGCTCCATTCACTCGCGCCCTCCTGCGAGTGTTCTTCTTGCTTTCTCTCCTCTCCAGTTTTCTCTGCTGCCGCCGCGCCTCAGCGGTCTCTGTTTCTCTTCTCTTGCGGCCCCGTCCCCGCGGATAGGCACCGCCCTTTTTTCCCTGTGCTTTCTTTTTCTCTTTCCGCTACCTGGCGTTTTTTTCTCCTTTGCTCCTCTCCTCTGGTCCTCGCCCCGCTGTGGCCTTGGCTGGTGGGTGTTCCGGCTCCCACAACAGGACTCCCCTGTTCCGCTGCTGTGTTGCCCTCAGTCACACTAACGGATACTATATTCCTCCGATCATCTGAAAGTCTACTTTCCGCTGGAACTACACCTTCCGTACTACACACCAGAGGAGTCCAAGTGTTTTTTCCTCCTTCGGGGTTTTTTCCCCTATTTTCGGCTTGGTTCCGGAAGGGAGGTCCTCGGACAGCTGTTCTCTCCAGCGGTCACGGTGGCCTCCCTCCGTGACAAGCAAGCTCATCGGAAAAAAAGAGAAGGATTATCTACTTCGACGGCGTCTGCAGGATCCCGACAGCGATTCCGGCGGTCCAGGTGAGGAGAGTTCGACAGAAGGGGGAGAAAAGGGAGACCAGGCTATTAAACTATCACAGATTGCAACGCCAAAGAAAGACACCATGTCAGCCGAAGGGCAAGTGCAAGAACTTTGGAAGGCAATTCAAGCTATGTCTCAGGAACTTCAGGGAGTCAAAGCTGAGAACGCCCTCCTTAGACAAATGGTATCTGCCCGGGAACCTCCCCCTCCAGAACTACCGCCTACAACACTATTCTCGGGAAAATTTGATGGTGCCCCCAAGAAGGTGAAGGAGTTCCTAGAGGCGTGTACCGTCTACTTTACTTTCCGACCTCGCACTTTCTCTACAGACCAAGCGAAGGTCGGCTTCCTAATCTCGAACATGACAGGCAACGCTCTGACCTGGGCCACTCCCCTAGTCACAAGCAACAATGCCATTCTCCAAGATTACGCAGCGTTCCAAAATTCTCTGAGACAGACTTTCGAACGCCCAGAGTTGTCATTTACTGCTTCTGAAGAGTTGTTGGATGTAAAACAAGGTTCTTTGGACGTCCTGTCGTATATCTCTGCTTTCAAAACAGTAGCCTCTGGCGCAGGCTGGCCAGAACCGGCACAATATGCCATTTTCAGGAGGGGTCTTAAAGAGGAGATTAAAGATGAATTAGCCAGATCAACTCGCTCACCTACTTTCTCTGACCTGCTAACTGCTGCACTACATATTGAGTATCGCCTACAGGAAAGGAAGATGGAAAGACACAAACAACGAGGTTCAGGATTCCTCCCGGATTCTCAGACATACTCTCCCCCTAGTCGTTCTCCTGCTGCCGCTTCAGAGGAACCGATGCAGATTGGCTCCACAAGAGCACCTGTGACTGCTGCCGAAAGAAGGTGAAGAAGAGAAAAAGGACTTTGCGCTTACTGTGGGTCGGATCAACACCTTCTAAAAGACTGCACAGAACTGTCTAACAAGAGGCAGGGAAACGATCACCCTCGGCATCAATAGGGACTAGTGTCCGGGGGTTTCCAGTTCTGTCTACTCGTCCCTATGTTTCTCTAACAGTTTCTTCTTCTGACTCCAAGGAAGATTCCAGACTCATGGTAGTTTCAGCTATCATAATGATAGAAGGTGAGAAGGTGGAGACTCTCGCATTATTGGACTGCGGAGCAGCAGGAAATTTTGTTGATACCCTATGGGCCGATAAGGTCGGTCTACGCAGGATACCCCGGAAGGAAGGTCAGAAGATAGAAGGAGTTGACGGCTCTCCACTATAATCCGGACTCATCACCCATACTACTGAAGAGCTATCCTTAACAGTTTTTCAGCACTCAGAAGTGATAAGGTTCAACATCATCCGGGCTGCACATTTTCCAATAATTTTGGGAATCACTTGGCTTCGCAGACACAATCCCCAAATCGATTAGACAAATAACCAGCTGAGTTTCTGTTCTGCATACTGCACCGAACACTGTCTTCCACCGAAGAGTCAGAAGGGCCTTCAATCTATTACGGCTCACACCTCCAACTGTGTGGGGGTTCTTAAACTACCAAATTTTTGTTTGAAATACTCCGAAGTATTCCAAGAAAGCCTTCACTCCAAACTGCCACCCCACCGGCCCGAGGACTGTACCATAGATCTGGTACCCAATGCACTAGTTCCCTTCGACAGAATGTTCTCTTTGACACTTACGGAGAAGCTTGTGTTACGAAACTATTTGGACACAAATATGACGAATGGGCTGATTCAGCCTTCGAAATCCCCTGCAGGGGCTCCCTTATTTTTCATCAAGAAAAGGGATTCCACTGAACTTAGACCCTGTATAGACTACAGAGGTCTAAATAAGGTGACTATCCGAGATCGTTATCCCATGCCATTGATCTCCGATATCATCGAGGCTGTACAAGGAGCCAGAATTTTTACCAAGCTCGACCTCAGAAACGCCTACCATCTGCTCAGAATCTCCAAGGGTGACGAATGGAAGACGGCATTCCGCACTCCATTCGGCCTGTACGAGTATAAGGTGATGCCATTTGGACTGGTTAATGCTCCTGCAGCGTTTCAAAGATTTATGGACAGAATGTTTTCCGACATGCTTTCCACTTCCGTCATCATTTATTTGGATGATATCTTGGTCTACTCCTCGAATTTACAGGAACACATTGTTCATGTCACTCAAGTTCTTGAACGTCTACAGAAGAACAAGCTATTGGTTAAAGCTGAGAAGTGCAAATTTGCGGTACCTTCTGTGCAGTATCTGGGGTACAAATTATCAGAGGAAGGGATAGACATGGATCAAAGGAAGGTTCAGGCCATTCTCGAATGGCCCGCCCCCACTTCTGTCCGAGAGGTGCAGAGGTTCCTGGGACTCTCCAACTATTACCGAAGGTTCATCCCCAACTTCTCGGAAGTGGTGTACCCCATCACTCGTCTACTCAAGAAGGAGGCTTCTCC
The DNA here is from genome assembly GCF_040938575.1 of Ambystoma mexicanum. Taxonomy (NCBI): domain Eukaryota; kingdom Metazoa; phylum Chordata; class Amphibia; order Caudata; family Ambystomatidae; genus Ambystoma; species Ambystoma mexicanum. The sequence goes on from NC_090933.1 coordinate 146,671,858, forward strand.
GTTCCGCTGGTCAACCGATACCGATAACAGTTTCAAGTTACTCAAACATCTCTTCTGCTCAGCTCTGATTCTCCGACACCCGGACCAAACTCAGCCCTTCATCCTGGAAACCGATGCCTCTGCAATTGCCATCGGAGCGGTACTACTTCAGGCTGTCGGTGGAGTGGAACATCCGGTAGCTTACTTATCCAAGACACTCTCACCCAGTCAATTGAATTATTCGGTCCTAGAAAAGGAGCTGTTGGCAATGAAATTGGCTTGCGACGAATAGCGCCATCTGCTCATGGGGGCCCGACATCCCTTCCTTATCAGGACTGATCACAAGAACCTGAAAGCCCTCCAGGAAATGGAGTGTTCAAATTCCAGGCAAGCACGTTGGGCCTATCTTTTCTCGCAATATGATTACCAGATTTCCTACATTCCTGGGTCATTAAACCGTCTGGCAGACGCCCTATCCCGCAAGGACTCCAGCAAGGAAAGGGCTTCGTTATCCGCTGAACCCATGTTTCATCGCAACCGGATATTGGCCCTTGTTAGCTCTTTTCTACAAGAGGTTAAAGCCGCTGTGGTTCAGGAAATTCCCCAATTACCACTACACCTCGACTCTCCTTACCAGGAGAAGGATGGCTGGCTGTTCTTCAAGAAACGACTGTACATCCCGGAAGGCATGCTGCGGAAGAAGATTCTGGATTGGTGTCACACTTCTCGCCTTGCAGGTCACCGCGGGGGAATCAACACCCTGGAGCTCATCTCAAGGAATTTTTCCTGGCCCACCGTGAGAAGAGATACCCTGGACTTTGTGAAGACCTGTCCTATTTGTGCTCGGTCTAAATATCCTACAGGGAAACCATTGGGATTACTCACCCAAGTTGAGATGCCTACTCGCCCCTGGGGATTGGTTTCTACGGATTTCATTGTAGACCTACCGGAATCCGAATCCTTTACCTGCATCATGGTCACGGTAGATGCGTTCTCCAGGATGGCACATTTCTCTCCTCTTTCTGGTGTTCCTACAGCCACCAGGATGGCTGAGGTGTTTGCACGAGACATCTTCAGACTTCACGGGTTACCTGACAAGATCATCTCTGATCGGGGTAGTCAGTACACCTCGAGATTCTGGACAGCTCTGTGTAACCGATTGGGGATTGAGAGAGCACTCTCTTCGGGATTCCATCCCCAATCCAACGGGATGACGGAACGTCTGAACGCTACTCTCGAACTATATCTGAGATGTTATGTCACTCATTATCAAGACAATTGGGTTTCTCTACTGCCTACTGCAGAATTCTCGTATAACAATACCAGGCACTCTGCCATTGGTCTCTCGCCATTCTTTTGTACTTATGGGGTCCACCCTAAATCCATTCTTCCGGAGGTTCCCAGTTTCACCAACTCCCCAGCGGCCGAAGAGGTATTGGATCAGATCAAGGAGGCACATGCCACGGCATTGCGATGTTTAGAGAACAGCAGGAGACGATCGGAGATCGGAGCAGATAAACACCGCAAAGAATGTCCAGATTGGAAGCCAGGCGACAAGGTGTGGTTGTCCACTCGGTTTTTACCCAGATGGACAAGGCCCTCTAAACTCTCCCCTCGCTTTCTGGGTCCTTTTCCCATTCTTCTCAAAATCAATCCTGTGGCTTACCGTCTTCGGCTGCCTCCTTCTCTAAATCGCATTCACCCTGTATTTCATTCGTCTCTCCTTAAACCTTTCCATTCCGATTCTCATCACAGACCAGTGCCCAGACATACTCCCTCACAGACACCCAATCATGCAGAATTTGAGGTCTCCAACATTCGAGACTCTAGGTTCTACCGAGGGAGGTTGGAATATCTTTTGTCCTGGAAGGGTTATCCGGAGTCGGAGGACTCCTGGGAACCTGCTTCTCAGGTGCATGCTCCTCGCTTACTCGCAAGGTTCCACCGCCTGCACCCGGGGAAGCCTGGGGTGGTGCGGACTGGAAGGGGGCATACTGTCACCCGCAGGCGTTCCGACTGGCGGTTTCTTCCGCGCTGGATTTTGGGACGCAGGTATGGGAGGTACTAGTCCCTCCTTTGTGTCCCTTACTGGTTTCTCCTTGTAGCGCGGGGCCGCTGGGAGTATATCTTCTCTCCCGGCCCAGCGGTCCCTGCGTTGCAACTATCCTTTGGAAGCTCTCACTCTTCTGGGTTCCTTCGCTCCTGCCTCGTTCTGTTCAGGCTCCATTCACTCGCACCCTCCTGCGAGTGTTCTTCTTGCTTTCTCTCCTCTCCAGTTTTCTCTGCTACCACCGCGCCTCAGCGGTCTCTGTTTCTCTTCTCTTGCGGCCCCGTCCCCGTGGATAGGCACCGCCCTTTTTTCCCTGTGCTTTCCTTTTCTCTTTCCGCTACCCCCCTGGCGTTTTTTCTCCTTTGCTTCCTCTCCTCTGGTCCTCGCCCCGCTGTGGCCTTGGCTGGTGGGTGTTCCGGCTCCCACGACAGGACTCCCCTGTTCCGCTGTTGTGTTGCCCTCAGTCACACTAATGGATACTATATTCCTCCGATCATCTGAAAGTCTACTTTCTGCTGGAACTACACCTTCCGTACTACACACCAGAGGAGTCCAAAGGTTTTTCCCCATTCAGGGTTTTTTCCCCTATTTTCGGCTTGCTTCCGGAAGGGAGGTCCTCGGACAGCTGTTCTCTCCAGCGGTCACGGTGGCCTCCCTCCGTGACAAGCAAGCTCATCGGAAAACAGAGAAGGATTATCTACTTCGACGGCGTCTGCAGGATCCCGACAGCGATCCCGGCGGTCCAGGTGAGGAGAGTTCGACAGAAGGGGGAGAAAAGGGAGACCAGGCTATTAAACTATCACAGTATAGCTCAGAATTGGAAAATTGGTTTTCATTGACACGGACAGAGACACATAACAGATAGACTTGTAGGCAAAAGGGATTGCTCTTAATGGCATGACACTTTGGGGTTTTAATAGGACGGATGCAAATAGAAATTTGTGGGGTAATGCGGTTCGGTTTTCATTTACAAGGAGACTAATTCTTTTGAGGCAACACTTTAATGACTATACTTATTAAAGAAAGACATCCGGGACAAGGGGGCTAATTTCGAATTTTAACCAACTGGTATCATGAATTTCAATGGGGTAATTGAGTGATTTCCTTAAGAATATGCTAAGGATTTACACAGACACTGAGAGGTTTACTAAGGGAATATGCGAACATACACAGACTAAACACAAATTCTTCTATGGGAAGGTGACTGAATTACACTAGCGATGTGAGGTTTTCAATTGGGGTTTCAATTAGGTTTGGTTTTCAATGGGGTTTTGCTACAAAAAGGAAGGGGTTATTCAATTTAGGGCTGGGGTTATTTTCTACTTACAAAGTAAGCCTTGGTTTGTGATTCTGGAAATCCAGCTGGACCTCAGGACACTCTGGACAGCTAGGCAAGCAGTCTGGTCACTGCACTCTCAAAGATCGTTTGGGATTGTGGTTAGCCAACTGGATCTCAGGACACTCTGGACAGCTAGGCAAGGGGTCTGGTCACTGCACTCTGAAGGATGGTATAGATCTGCAGCCTTCTCCGTGTCCTCCTTCTCCTGCCTCCCCAGATTTTTTGTGTGTCTCCTCTGACTTAGTACAGTCCCCCTTATATAGCCCAAATGATACCTTATAATTGCCCCTACTCCTTGGATAGGACAGTTTACCATTCCTCTATCCGCCCTCTGGCATGATTCTTTCAAGAGAAGAGACCACCATCAGTCTATTTTCATGTATTACCCTTCTCTGTTCTCTTGCCCACTTTTTGACAAAACCTAGTTATGTCTCATAACTTCATATTTCTACTAGCCCCTGGCATATGCATTAGGTATGCAGTTTAAATAGGTCATATGGAATTAGGTAAGCTGATCACCAACTCTCTATGAGGTAGCATGGCCCTTTGAGACATTTCTGTTATTTTCATAAAATGTATAACAGTCACAACTCTGCAAATGATCAAGCATGTTGATAATGTCACCTTGCATCTTTCCATCAAATCTCATAACTGTCACATCTTCCGAGTAACCAGACACTAGTCTTAACTGGCCATTTCAGTCCCCAACGTGATAGGAAAATGCACTATAGCTCTTAAACTTAAAAATTGCCTGGAAATTACATTAAAACATAGCATAAAATTACATTATTTCTCATTCTAATTGCTATAAAAGTGCTTAAAAATTGACTGAGTCCTTTAATGTCAATTGGGAGGATCAGCCCGCCCTCTGTGGGAGTGGCGCTTTGTCCCCCACAGCCGGTGACCAGAGATTTTTTACTACCCCCTTTGAAGTTGTCAGTTTGTCCTTGGCAGTGGGTGCAGGAGGAACTCACACCTCCCTGTCAAGTTTTTAGCCACACTTGCTTTCCTTGAACTCCCCAAGCCCCTGTCTTCAAGTCTGGCAGAGCAGTGAATTATAACACCCTCAGTACATCACACGTCATTGCAGGCTGATTCACTAGTAGGTGCAACTTTCAGGCTTTCAATTGAGAAATGTCCTGCCTGAGCCAAAAAACTGTTTTATCTGGTATCTTTTGTGTTCTCTTACAAGGTGATTGAAGTCTTGTGGGTGGAAACATAATGTACATTGCTTAGGCCACCCCCTCCCCACAGAATTTTTGTCTACCATTTCTGTGCAAGCAGATCTATCCTTTCATGGTGACTGTTTAAAGTCATTTTTCTTTTTTTTTTACATGTGTGTGAGCCTTTTTTTTCCATTTGCAGTGTTTCAAGGGCTGCTGTTCAAATAAAATGTAACGCAAATGCCGGGTCGGATTGTTATGTTGAAATCTTTGCTGCGCATGTGAATTAAAAGTAAAACAATGGCCGTTTTTGTATGTAGTGCATAACTTTTTGTCATTCAGATGAAACACAAGCAACGCAGGGCTGTTTTTGGGATGCAGTGCATAACTTCATATCATTTAGGTAAAACAAAACAACACAGGGCCGTTTTTGGATGCAGTTCATACTTCTTGTCATTCAAGGGAAATAAAACAATGCAAGGTCATTTTTGGATGCAGTGCTTCAATGCTTGCCACTCATGTGACAGGGAAAGCAAAACAAGGCCATTTTTGGTGACAGAGTTTAAATGTGATGTTTCAGGTGGAGGGGATTTCTGTTTAGGGCTGTAACGCTCACCTGATTCCCGTAGAGGCGCCGGTCTTGACTGGGCGTATACCGTATCTTCAAAGGTGATGTGTAACACACGGCTGGCTCTTTGGGCTGGACCTCTGTGCACTGTATGTCTGACGAAGGGTAAGATGTCTGCAGATAGAAAATATGGGATTAATGAACTGGGTTATTAAATGTCTCTCTCTTCTTCCCTTTCTCTTCTCCTGTAGAACCCAGAAGGTTAACGCTCTCGCCTTAGGTAAGTGAACGCCGTGCTCTCCATCTGCCTCGGGGCAGGGTGCTGTAACCAGTTTCTTCACTGGATAAGGGGAGCAGGCCTCTTGACTTCAGAGGACTGCTGTCCGTCGTTTACTGCACGAACGGTAAGTTTCGAGTAATTCTAATGTCTTTAAAGTCTTTAGTAATGATGTCTCTTGTTTTGCAGGGTTCCGGCGATGGTGGATGACGGGCTGAAGTGAGTTGAAGATGGAGCCCATGTGATGAATAGAAGCGCCTGGAAGCACGTAAGTAAGCGCTTGTTGCCTGCTTCACGATGCGCTCTAACTGTCTTTTTATTTTGCAGGTACAAGTTCGGAGCGGCTGCAGGGTGCCGGAATACCCACTGGGTTAGATGTGGAAAGGAGTAATGGCACGTGAGTATTAAAGTTCCCCAATGTCTTTAAACGCTCGTTGTTTTGTCTTTCAGATGCGGGATGCAGCGCCGAAGGCCTCCGGAGCGTGCAAAGAGTTGGTAAGCTTTTGTCTTTCAGATGCCGGAATGGAGTGTGAAGACCTCCGGAGCGCACGAAGAGTAGGTAAGCCTTTGTCTTTCAGATGTCGGAATGCAGCGCGAGGCATTGGTGACAGCCGATGGACCAGGTAAGTGAAGAGCTGTCACTGAAGACCGTAATGCTAACCTGTTCTTTCTTGTCTTTATAGGTGTTGCTGAAGACTGGATTCAGGATGGTAAGCCTTTTTCCTTAGGCCCAGGATCAGATGCAGAAGACACGATGAGCGTTCTGCTGCAGAGGATGCAGAATAACGCAAAGCAAGATTCATCCATCGGGTGTGGTTTAAATAGCCTCCTGTAGTGCTTAGGTGTCTCCTTCCACAGCCACGCCTAGGTAAGAAAAGAGTTCCTGCTTTCCAGAGGAGTTCCAGTGTTCTGAACCTAGGGAGTGGCACCTGCCCCACCCAACAGGAAAAGTAGTTCCAAACAGAAGAGGATCAGAGGCTCAACTGGCAGGCAAGTAAGCAGCATGGTCTGCTGCAGGTAAGTCCACCCAAGCATTATGAGCCCGGCGCTTCCAGCGCTGGGACTGGGCATATTTATGAGCCTGGTGCCACTGGCGCCAGGACTGGGTCCAAAAGGTCCCGATTGGGACTGGTTGGCATTCGGAACCTGGGTTATGGATCTGCTTCCAAGGGAGTTGGGAAAACCCTGACCTTTTGGAAGCAGAGATCATGACAGTACCCCCCTCAAGGCCCCTCCCAAACCGGGCTTCTCCGGGGGTTTTGGCTTGTCAGGAAATGTTCAGTGAAATCTTTTGATTAGGCGAGGAGCGTGGACATATTCAGCAGGTTCCCAGGATCTCTCTTGGGGGCCGTAGCCTTTCCAGTCAATTAGGTAAAATAGTTTAGATTTGGAGATCTTGGAGTCCAGAATGCTTTTGACTTCAAACTCGAGTTCTCCATCAACTAGGATAGGTTTTGGAGATTTAGTTAGTCGGGTTTGAGGTTGCACGGGTTTTAATAGAGAGAAGTGGAAGACCGGATGTATCTTCATGTGCGGGGGCAAGTCCAACTTGACCGCTACTGGGTTTACTATGGTAGTGATGGAATAGGGACCAAGGTATCTTGGGTTGAATGTGCGTGGCCCTTTTAGAAGTAGATATTTGGCGGATAACCAGACTTGATCCCCTACTTGATATTGAGGGGCTTCCTTCCGATGTTGATCTGCTCCTTTCTTGTATTGTTCTTTAGCCCTTTGAAGGTGAGAAACAGCTTCCTTAAAGGCTTGGGTGATTGTAGAATGCAGGTAGTCTACTGCTGGTGTTTCAAGATCTTGGAGAGGATCCAACTCCGAGGTTCGAGGGTGACTGCCGTACAAAAGAAAAAACGGGGTTTTCCCAGTTCCCGAATGGACAGAGTTATTGTAGGCATATTCGGCTATCCAAAGGATGTCTTTCCAAGTTTTTTCAGTTTGTTGCAGCATGCAGCGTAAATACTGTTCCAGAGTTTGATTGGTCCTCTCGGTTTGTCCGTCGGTCTGAGGGTGGTGACTGGTCGATAGTCTCACATCAATTTGAGCCGACCGACAGCAACTTCGCCAAAAATGAGAAATAAATTGACTACCTCGATCCGAAATTAGAACCGAAGGAAAACCGTGCAGTCGGACGATGTTTTCGAGAAACTCTCGGGCCAGAGTTGCTGCTGTTGGCAAGCCTTTGAGCGGAATGAAATGCGCCATCTTGGAGAATAAGTCCACGATTACTAGAATCGTATTGTATCCGGAGCATGGAGGTAGATCGGTGATGAAGTCCATAGAAAGCGTATGCCAAGGGCGAGGTGGGATGTCAATAGGGCGTAAGAGGCCTGCTGGTCTTTCCTTTTGACTCTTGTTTTGGGCGCATACTCCACAGGACATTATAAAGTCTCTGATATCTTTTTTCCAAGACGGCCACCAGAAGTAGCGCTTGATCTTTTCTGAGGTCTTGGCTATACCGGGATGTCCTTCCATTAAAGAATCGTGATAACAAGAGATTACTTTTTTCTGTAAATCTGTGCTGGGTAGGTATAATCGTTCTTGGAAATACAATAAGTTGTCCTTTACTGCAAAGTCCTTTCCCTGCAGATGCCAATTCTGTATGTCTGCTGGAGTTACAAGTTGCCTGGCTTTATCCTTAACTTCCTCTATGGATTGTTTGGCGATTACACCCAGAATTCTTTGTTCGGGAATGATTGGTACAGGTTTAGGGTTGATCAAGTGTTCTTCCACTCCCATCTGAGAAAGGGCATCAGCTTTACCGTTTTTTGTACCAGGTCGATAGGTAATTATGAAGTCAAACTCGGCAAAAAATAATGCCCAACGGAGTTGTCTAGAGGATTGGGCTTTTGCGGTTTTCAAATATTGCAGGTTTCAATGATCCGTAATCACAGTCACGGTGTGTCGGGCCCCCAGCAGATAATGCCGCCAAGCCTTAAAGGCAGACTTGATAGCCAGAAGTTCCTTGTCAGTAATCGTGTAATTGATTTCAGGAGGCGAGAATTTGCGGGACCAAAATGCCACGGGATGCAACTGATTGGTTATCGGGTCCTTTTGTGATAGAACTGCCCCCATGGCAAGGCTTGAAGCATCAGTTTCCACGATGTAGGGGAGTTCGGGGCGAGGGTGTTTTAAGATTGGTGCAGAGATACATTTAGTCTTCAAATCCTGGAAAGCTTGTTCCGCCTCGATAGACCATTCAAAACGTTTGTTTTTCTTTAACAAGGCAGTGATGGGCTGGACTATTCGAGAGAATTCGGGGATAAACCTGCGGTAAAAGTTAGCGAAGCCTAACATGCTTTGCACACCTTTTACGGAGGATGGTGATGGCCATTTGAGAACTGCATCGACCTTCTTTGAATCCATACGCACTCCGCCAGGTGATAATATGAATCCCAAGAATTCAACTTCAGTCACGTTGAAAACACATTTTTCCAACTTAGCGAAAAGTTTGTGTTGACGCAATATTTCGAGGACCATTTTCACGTGTTTCCGATGAAGAATAAACGAGGATGTCGTCAATGTAAACAACAACACACACATCTATGAGCTCTCTGAGGACATCGTTCATAAAATATTGAAAGGCGGCCGGGGCATTGCAAAGTCCGAAGGGCATGACCTGATATTCAAATAGCCCATACTTGGTGCGGAAGGCCGTCTTCCATTCATCGCCCTCTTTTACTCGTACCAAGTGGTAAGCTCCTCTAAGATCCAGCTTTGTATATATGCATGCTTTTCTGACTTGGTCCAGGAGTTCAGGGATCAAAGGTAACGGATATCTATTCTTAACGGTGATCTGGTTCAGGGAGCGATAATCTATACAAGTTCTAAGGTCTCCTTCCTTTTTTGGAACGAAGAACAAAGCTGAAGAAGCAGGGGACTTGGAAGGACGAATAAACCCATTTGCCAGGTATTGATCCAGGTATTGTCGAAGGTGAAGGTTCTCAGGCTCGGTGAGGGCATAAATTCTACTACAAGGAGGAGTAGATCCAGGTATCAGGTCTATCTGGCAGTCATAAGACCTATGAGGAGGTAGAGAGTTAGCCTGATCCTTCCGGAAAACATCTTGGTATTCTAGGTATTCGGGAGGTAACTGGGGAGTCTCTGAAGAAATTGCTGCCAGTGCAACACCAGGTGGAGGGTGACAAGTAGAGACACATTCTGGAAACTGGACCGTTCTTGCTCGCCAATCGATCAGAGGATTCTGTTTCTCTAACCAAGGTATTCCTAGAATAATCTGAAACTGAGGGGCCTTGATCACATCGAACACGATCTTCTCATGGTGTCCATCTTGACTTACTAGCGTCATTTCTTGAGTGTTATGCGTTACTGGCCCGGAGGCTATCTCCGTACCATCCACCGTAGTAATGACGTCCTTTACAGCCTTGGGACAAAGAGTTAGATTCATCCTCAAAACCATTTCATGATCCACATAATTGCCGATGGCACCGCTGTCGACGTAAGCTTCAATTGCATGTAATCGATCCGGATTATCAGGGCTAATGAGGACCATAGGTATCACGAAATGCGAGGTCACGGAACTGGTTTTCAAGCTCGGCAAGAGGACCTCTATTCTTGTCGGGCGAGGTCGTTTCCCTGCTCAGAGTTTGTAACTTTGGTAACTGCAGCTCCTACTGCCTTCTTGGCAGGTTTCACCGGACAGTCTCGAAGAAAGTGCCCTGAGTTTCCGCAATAGAGGCATAATTGCAACTGTTTTCTCCTTTCCCGCTCCTTTTGTGTTAGAGGACCTTTCAGACCCCCTATTTGCATGGGTTCCCCGGAGTCTACTCCTTTGGAAGGAGTTGGCGGTTTGGAAAATACTCGAGCATCAAACTTGGAACGATCGGCCTTCCTGTTCTGCAGTCTGTGATCTATTTGAACGACTAAGTCTATATTTTCCGAACAATCTTGTGGGGGATTCACTACTTGGGCTAACACATCTTTGAGCTCTCCACGTAGACCTCTATAAAACAGCGTAATCCTTTTGTCCTCAGGCCATTGAGTTTCCACTATCAGTCTGTTGAAAGACGCAATATAAGCCAAAAGGTCTTGATTACCTTGTCGCAACGAAAGAAGCTCATTGTCCAAGGCTTGCCCCTGTGAATGTCTTGCGAACAGTTTTTCCATACTGAGCTGAAAAGCTTGAAAATCATGGAGGACCGGATCATCTTGATTTACTAAAGGGATCGACCAGTCTGCCGCATTGCCACTAAGGTACGAAAGCACGAAAGCTACTTTAGCTTGATCAGTTGGAAAGGCTGCTGGCCGGCATAAGAAATGCAACCGGCACTGATTGATAAATACTGCAAACCTCTTTGGGTCACCAGAAAATCGTTCGGGCGGAGCCAGAGGTACATTCCCAGGTAGGTTGATCTGCACTGGATTCATAGAGGATGTAGCAAGAAGATTTCCCCCAGATGCGGGTAACGGGGTCTGTCCGGCTTGTGGCTGTAGCAATTGTCTAGCGAGATCATCTGTTCGCTCCTTGGAAATAATCAGTTCCCTTCTTAGAGTGTTCGTTTCCTGACGGGCTGCATGCACTTCTGCCCTTAGTTCCCCAAGTAACTGGGCTAGTTGGTCGGTATCCGAGGTTTCCATAGCGCCTGGACGGGAGTTTTGTGGTAGGCTTTGCGTTCTGTAACGCTCACCTGATTCCCGTAGAGGCGCCGGACTTGACAGGGCGTATACCGTATCTTCAAAGGTGATGTGTAACACACGGCTGGCTCTTTGGGCTGGACCTCTGTGCACTGTATGTCTGACGAAGGGTAAGATGTCTGCAGATAGAAAATATGGGATTAATGAACTGGGTTATTAAATGTCTCTCTCTTCTTCCCTTTCTCTTCTCCTGTAGAACCCAGAAGGTTAACGCTCTCACCTTAGGTAAGTGAACGCCGTGCTCTCCATCTGCCTCGGGGAAGGGTGCTGTAACCAGTTTCTTCACTGGATAAGGGGAGCAGGCCTCTTGACTTCAGAGGACTGCTGTCCGTCGTTTACTGCACGAACGGTAAGTTTCGAGTAATTCTAATGTCTTTAAAGTCTTTAGTAATGATGTCTCTTGTTTTGCAGGGTTCCGGCGATGGTGGATGACGGGCTGAAGTGAGTTGAAGATGGAGCCCGTTTGATGAATAGAAGCGCCTGGAAGCACGTAAGTAAGCGCTTGTTGCCTGCTTCACGATGCGCTCTAACTGTCTTTTTATTTTGCAGGTACAAGTTCGGAGCGGCTGCAGGGTGCCGGAATACCCACTGGGTTAGATGTGGAAAGGAGTAATGGCACGTGAGTATTAAAGTTCCCCAATGTCTTTAAACGCACCTTGTTTTGTCTTTCAGATGCGGGATGCAGCGCCGAAGGCCTCCGGAGCGTGCGAAGAGTTGGTAAGCTTTTGTCTTTCAGATGCCGGAATGCAGTGTGAAGACCTCCGGAGCGCACGAAGAGTAGGTAAGCCTTTGTCTTTCAGATGTCGGAATGCAGCGCGAGGCGTTGATGACAGCCGATGGACCAGGTAAGTGAAGAGCTGTCACTAAAGACCGTAATGCTAACCTGTTCTTTCTTGTCTTTATAGGTGTTGCAGAAGACTGGATTCAGGATGGTAAGCCTTTTTCCTTAGGCCCAGGATCAGATGCAGAAGACACGATGAGCGTTCTGCTGCAGAGGATGCAGAATAACGCAAAGCAAGATTCATCCATCGGGTGTGGTTTAAATAGCCTCCTGTAGTGCTTAGGTGTCTCCTTCCACAGCCACGCCTAGGTAAGAAAAGAGTTCCTGCTTTCCAGAGGAGTTCCAGTGTTCTGAACCTAGGGAGTGGCTCCTGCCCCACCCAACAGGAAAAGTAGTTCCAAACAGCAGAGGATCAGAGGCTCAACTGGCAGGCAAGTAAGCAGCATGGTCTGCTGCAGGTAAGTCCACCCAAGCATTATGAGCCCGGCGCTTCCAGCGCTGGGACTGGGCATATTTATGAGCCTGGTGCCACTGGCGCCAGGACTGGGTCCAAAAGGTCCCAATTGGGACTGGTTGGCACTCGGAACCTGGGTTATGGATCTGCTTCCAAGGGAGTTGGGAAAACCCTGACCTTTTGGAAGCAGAGATCATGACAAGGGCCTTAAATGCACCCCACTGTGGCAATAGTAAAAAAACTATCAAGGGCTGGGATTGGTTAAGGGACACATCTAGATAAACAATCATATAGGAGCAAGGTTTTATATTGGCTGTCCAATATCAGGTAGACAACTTATGCCTACCTCTTCATACTTGTAATTTTGAGACAAATCAGTTACACAGTATTTCATTGGTTTCTCAAGCTATAAGGTCCTTAGTTATATGGACTAATACAATTGGTTCGCATGGTTATGCCAAGTCTGGAACATTCGGTTCAATTAGCACGTAAGCCAAGACCCAGGTGCAAGTAAATACGACATGAGGAATTGGCCAATTTGTCCGAAAATCTTTTACCATATGGCCCAGTTGACCAAATTTAGGCTGTACGAAATGATGGTACAACTAAAAATTCGGTCAACTGGGCCATACAGTTCCATTATAGCAAACAACGGGAACGGGAGTTACAGGGGTGTCCCCCGCTCCTGTTGCTTGCTATAATGGCAACAAGGGTTGCGGGGGTGTCCACTGCTTATGGGACATTGGAAGAGGGGGACTTTAAAAAAGAAAAGAAAAGAGTAAGGGACCCTGCAGCAGTAGTTCTGACCCCCATTGCAGGGATTGAACTGATGCTGCAGGGTCAGATGGAAAACGGATGCTGAAATTTAGGTGGAGGGAGAGTGGGGATCTATCGGGGGAGGGAAGGGTGCATGGATTGGTATGATTTGGCCCGCAGCAAAATTGGGTTTGTGTCAAGATTTGCTGTGGTCAATTCCGCCATGAACAATTATGCCACGGTCAAATCATACCAATCCAGGACATGAGGCTGCTCTATCACCCAATTAACCCACCATCTCTCATCACCCATGCCTTCTGCCATGAATTTCTTTTTGTAGTTGGCCTTGCAGAGTATTCTTGTCCTGGGAATGCATGGCAGTGAGAGCACTCGCTATCGTGTCTGGAACTCCAAGTTAAAACCCTATTTCGACCCTTGACTCAAGTGACAAGAGACCACAATTCTGTTCATTCTGCAAGCTTTTAAACCCTTTAAATGAATTAAGACTTGGCATCCTTTGTGTTCTTTCTTACACCTTAACGTGAGAAGATTCATCCTCTGCACACATGTTCTTCTTCAGAGTAGATAGCTGACCGCGACTATTTAGTTCTTGACTTCAGGCCAGACATCCTCTCCACGTAGCACCAATAACCTGCTATTCTACTGCGACACAGCCTTTCATTCTTTCTTAATGATTCTCTGGCTTATTATTTCATGATAGCGATGTCCAGTTTCAAAACAATGGTGGCTTTGCCTGCATTCTATTCACTGCTTGTAGCTAGCCAATACGATGACATGATCTACCTTGTGTTTAAGCGTCTGTACATTTATTAAACTTCTGATTTTCTGCAGCATTTTGTTAACGTGTAATCTTTTTCTTTTACACTTTAAAGTTAACTGGATGCTTTACTTCGTCATTTGTCCTCTAGCATACATACATCGTCTTCATTCAGCATCTCAGGGCGTTGTGCATACTTTCTTATGATATCACCAGTTCATTTTCTTAGCTCTTTCTCATATTCCTTCAAGGAATTCCTCCTGCTGGATGTCATTAACTCGAGGGAACATTTTGTATGGTCGTCTCAATGGATACCATCTTCCATAACTTGTTGCGGCATTCAGACAGTAGCTGATGTTAGGCAGGGCATGGTCTCATGGCTGAAATACAGGGGAATTAAGGGGGTAGGATCTCCTGCAGATATGTATGTCTGCTCCTCTAGACCCCTCTCCTCTGCACTACTCCCTATTCTCCTGCCCTTTGCACTACTCTCTATTCCCCACCGCATCTCTTCCCAATGACATCATCCCTCTGTCACTCTCTCATTCACACTTCTCACCCCATTCACTTGTTCTCCTTTGCTTTCACTTAGCCTCACTCTCCCTTCTCAATGATGATACATGCACTCACACACAGTCAAGCACCACTTTCTCTCAAAAATCAAAACTACACCTTTAACACACACTCTAAAACTCACCTATGCTATGTTCCAGGTCCTTCCTCTGGCTGGTGTGTTGGTCCTCCCCCGTCCTCCTTCAACCCTCTTGAACTACCCACACTTCTGTGTTGTACTCATTCCTTTATTTACTGCCTCTTTTGTGATTTTGCCTCCTGCTCCTCCCCCTTCCATTGGCTATCATGCTCCACTGGTTAACTAGGCCAATCTCTATCTGACATTTTCCCAGGAGGCAGGTTAATCAGGTGCAGGTTTACACAATGCCCCTCAAACCCTGCCCCCTTTCTCAATGTGGGTCTCCTGATAGTTCATGATGTCTGCTCAGTGTTATCATTGTAGTTTTCAGAGTTTGCTTTCTGTGGTGTTGGAGAATCTTTTCTGCTGGTATCTATTGTGTGGCTCTGTATTGCTAACTGCATCTCTATCTTGTGGGTTTGGCACTTCACCCTTTCTGCAAGGTTTCCTGTACTTTTCAGTTCTAAAAAGAAAAAGAGAGAGCATTACCCCACATGGTGCAAGGCAGGCATTCAGTGATTGCCAATGGTACACCCCAACTATAACCACGTACATTAAAGGAGGAAAAGACTAGAGAAATCTGAAGACAGGACTGGCTCTGGCAGACATCCTGGTAGGCCTTCTGCCTCAGGTTGATAAGGGCCCTCTCCTTGACAAGGTCAGGTCCCTTTCCATATCACATACTTGCTAGCCGAGGTCTGCTCTGCGAGCAGCTGAGGGAGACACTATGGAGCCTAAAGCTGATGGGACAAGCTGTTAACCTAGTTGTAGATTGGAAGGGTAAAAGGGAGTCATCGTCTACCAGCTCCTGCTATTCTCTGTAGAGAACGAGCCTCTCTAAGGGTCACGTATGGACCAGACCTCGGCTTCGGAGACGGTCCTTGAGGAAGGTGGCAAGCACCTCTGTAGGGTACCGAAACCGGCTGACATTTTGAAATCAGGCAACGGGTAATAACAAGAGCCCAGCCTGATCATTGTGTTGTACCAAGATCCGCGCTTGAAAACAGCACGCTGTCTTGATGACACAGACTGTTGAATGACAGATTCTAATTAACGTCTTTATAGCTTGTTTTTAAACAGTCTCTTTTAGATTGAGACATGGTAGAGCATGGTAACTCCTCCCTTTTAAGTGAAATGTATAGTTGTGTATGTTTGATGTCTGATAACATATAAAATCATTACTAAAACATGTGTGGGCATTTGTTGAAAGTGAGGGCTGAGTGGCAGACCTCACTAACCAAAGGAGTAAATAACCCAAGAGGTGGGTCTAATAGGGACAGTTAGAGTTGTGTACTATCCCTGTGTTCTGGCCTGACTATGCCACGCTGACCATCAACAATAGTGAATCTGTTTGTATGAAGTGTGTGACACGACTTGTTTTGAATTGATTATTTAGGGTTCACTGTTTTATGTCATATATACCGTTTGTTAATGGCAGACTCCTGAAAAATAATGAGTGATGGCCCTGTTTGGTGTTGTGCACATCAACTTGATCTAACCATACCAAACCAATACATTTAGAAACCTATTTTTTCCATTCTCTCTTCCTTCCCCCTTCCTTTCTTCGCCCCAATTCAACCTTAGTGCTCTGGAGCATCTTATTTGTATAAGCATGAAACAAACACATAAAGCCGATCCCGACTATATGTGTGTCTGCCATTTTCCGGATGAAATTCTAAAATCTTTAATGAGCTTTCTCCGTTAGGCAGGTGCAGGAATGTCTATTAAAAAGACTGGAGAGTGTGCATTATATTCTCCAGTGGGTTCCTCTTTTGCATCTGAGCATTGAAGAATCTTGTAGGGTCCTTGATATTTGTTTTTCTGGATCCTAATAGGGAAGAGCCTGCCTGTGTTGTTTACTGGAGCACTGGGTCTGGTCTCCCAATAGACGACCGGTTTCTGTGGTATGAAAGTGGTTACACCACATTCCTCAGGGCTTGAGGAGGCACACAGTTAGGTTCCTCCTAGTTTTCAGTGGCAGCTTTGTCTGCATTGTTTAAGGCCCTCTCCCTATAGGGGGGACAAGAGGGGAGGGAATCTCCTACAGGATCACTCTAGCTACAAACAACTCGGGGTGGGGAGAGGAGAAAAGAGGGGGGCGGCAGGTTAACATATTCAGTGCCTTACCACCTGGATGATCTTGTCTATAGTTCTATTTCGACATACTGCACATGTTCAGTATAAAAGGAAGGGGATTCTTACCCTTTCCATGTGGTAAATGATTCTATGCACGGATGGGTGAGGCAGCCTGAGACCTAGGGGCCAAAAATGCAATGAATAACGGGATAGGGTACGTGCTATAGAACTATAGACAAGATCATCCAGGTGGTAAGGCACTGAATATGTTAACCTGCCCCCCTCTTTTCTCCTCTCCCCACCCCGAGTTGTTTGTAGCTAGAGTGATCCTGTAGGAGATTCCCTCCCCTCTTATCCCCCCTACAGGGAGAGGGCCTTAAACAATGCAGCCAAAGCTGCCACTGAAAACTAGGAGGAACCTAACTGTGTGCCTCCTCAAGCCCTGAGGAATGTGGTGTAACCACTTTCATACCACAGAAACCTGTCGTCTATTGGGAGACCAGACCCAGTGCTCCAGTAAACAACACAGGCAGGCTCTTCCCTATTAGGATCCAGAAAAACAAATATCAAGGACCCTACAAGATTCTTCAATGCTCAGATGCAAAAGAGGAACCCACTGGAGAATATAATGCACACTCTCCAGTCTTTTTAATAGACATTCCTGCACCTGCCTAACGGAGAAAGCTCATTAAAGATTTTAGCATTTCATCCGGAAAATGGCAGACACACATATAGTCGGGATCGGCTTTATGTGTTTTTTAGCACGATAGAGTGTACTTACTTGCACTTGTGAGTTCAGTGATAGAGAGGTATCCATCCCTACCCTCTTCACTAAAAAAACTGTGAGTTCCTAGTGTGACCAGAGTATTGGGCAACCCACAGTCAGAATACCCAAAACAGTCCCTTGTGTTTTACGTAAGCATGAAACAAAACACCAAAGAAATTGAAAAAAAGGATTTTATTTTCTTTTAAATAAAATGTATTTGCCAAAAGGTTTGCATTATTCCAAAGGTCACCCATTCATGCTCACCTGACTTCTGCTATTCTGTCTATCCCTGCTCAGGGTAATGTGCCTTGAATATGTTATCGAGTAGGCTTCTGTCCATCCATCAAATGACCACTCCATTCACTTACTTTGAATATTGTCAACTTGACCATCACTCCCTACCGAACGTCGTCACGCATTGCTCTTGCCTTCTCAGGTATGCCGCTGCACATGTCATGTATCACTGTATGTCTCCCATCTCATTCTGTGTTCCCTTCTTATCCCAGGTCCCCCGACCTGCAACATCCCCCTCGACTCCATTAACTGCTTTAACCAAATCCTTTTTTATGCATATCTTCTTGGTTGGTTTCTGTTCTCTATCTCTGGGGCGTATATCTTAAGCTTGAAAAAAAATAAAAAACATTAAAAGTAATTGTACCAGTGAATAGTTCGTATATTGACCGCCTGCTTTGAATGTTCTGGTACCCTTATAACCTGATAACAATCACAATTTCAAAAATAATAACATATGATAAAATAGCCAAACAATAAAAGAGATGAAAAGATATGCATTTTGATTGGTCTTTTAAATGTGTCTTAAATATTTTGCGCCAGGGACAGTTCAGTATGTGATTCGAATACTCACTCACTCACTCTTTAAAATATGCCTACATCTATTTTATGGCTGAAATGTCAATATAAGGCACACAAGCACTGAGAGATATAGTAATACATATATATATGTCCATATGTATTGCTACTTGTACTTCGAAAACATGAACTGAAAAATGTCAGGTTAAGGTCAGTTTAACTCTGCTCGTTACTTACAAATTGTACGCACGTGTATTATAGTTTGTATACTGTAATGCCATGTGTTGCTTACAAATACTCACCTTATGTATAATGTCAGCTTACACTACAAGTTGTTTCACAAATTCTACTCAAACAGGAAAGCAAGCTTCTTCTGAGAATATGCTCTGCAATTAATCATTTGATCACGAGGGACTCATTTGCTAATTAAAAACACAAAAGAGTAAATTGAAATAACCAGTAAGTACTTAATCAAGGCTTTTGAAATGTCAGAAGCTTTGTAATATATCATAATGTATTGATCAGGCGTAATCAGCGCCTACGCTACGCTATAGGTTAACACTCCTGTGTCAATTCTGCCAAGATCACTTATTGCAATGTACTTTGAACACTTTTAATAAGATTACACATGTACAAATGTGCAACGTGCATACTGCATGTGTACCCTCTTCGATACAGGAACATGAGTATGTAAGTGAATTTGAAGTGATGTTAAGGTAGCCATTTAAGGTAATGAACCCCCTTTCGGCAGGTGTTAAAGTAGACTGATGAATTCGCAAATTACATCATTAATGGCATAATTATTACAAAGCCGTTACTCTGGGCACACATGTAAAATCCATGGAAGCTGATTCGATGCCCAAAACCCAGGCAACATCATTCCAACTGCAACTAGGTTGAACGCCAGACTAAGAACACTCCTCAAACATTCTATATGCTCATTCTCTCCACTAATGACATCACAAATGCATAGAGACACAGTTACAACACATCTCCCTTCTTTAACATACAACATACACGCGGACACACTTAAAACAAAATATCTTCACAACACTGCCTGGGCCTAGAAACACCAAAGACTCTGCATGCAAGTGTGGAAGTCATCGGGAACACTGCAACAGGCTCCCATAAAAAATATGTTACACACTGCTTCCCTTATTCAGTCTGAAGCCAACGGCCAAAAGGAGCAAAGGGCAGTTCTCAGTGTAGGCCGGAAAGGGTTGGAAAGTGCAGAATCTCTTCTCAAGCCTAGGAATTCACAAAGCTCATCCTTAATAATGTAGTTTTGTATATTTAATGTGTACTCCCCTTTAGTTTGAAGCCCTCATTTTGTCAATGGTATATCTCCTCATGTTTTACACCCAGATAAACTGCCTCACTACTTGTTCTCATCTTTATGCTATTATAACGACACCCTTCATGGGATCGCTTCCACCATCTGTAAATGTGTTACTGTAAGCCATTTTGATCGAAATTGACATTCCTATTCTTCTAATAAATGCAAATTCAAATAAAAACAAAGTGTGCCGCTCCATAACTATTGAGGCATATACTCCATAACCCCCGGCACATTAAAGATGACACCATACCATTTGCTATGCTCTCCCTCATATTCAGCAAGTCTAAGGCACTGCTGTGTGGAATAACAATACACTCCAATTACATCCAGGTCAGACCGTGGTGCCTCAATAACTACGTAAATCCATCCTGTGAGAAACCTGAGGATATCCTCATACCTACTCGCCTTGGATCCTCTTCTCAGGTGGCCAGGGAAAGGCCATCGCTTTTGGATCCTGACCCTGGGGGTGGAGAAGCGAGGGAGCATCACCTGGGTGGAGGGTCCGTGGGGATTGGGAGAGGATATCCACAGCTGAGACATGGTATTCCCCCTTTTTCTGGTGAGAACCAACCTTATCCTCCTCCTGCCTTTATAGGCTGGTCTAAATTGTCTTCCCCCATTTTCCCTCATTCAGACCCTTATAGTACTAGGACGAGGACGCAACGACTAAGAGTAGTGCACACTGACATGACATTTCACCACTCTGATACTGAGTCGAGGGGGAGGCCTTAACTTGTGTGAGGGTTAGGCATGTCCCAAAAAGTATGGTCATGTAATGATAGTTATGCACTCACACCTGCAACTTTTTAAATGGTTGCAGGTGTATAAATGGAGAGAGATGCAGCAGAGAAAGAGATCAGTGAGGCAGGAGAGCATAGCAATCCAAGGTGGAGCCGGCATAATATGGGCGGTGAAAAGGACGCCAACTGCAGAGCAGCCAGAGAGACGCCGAGGCCAGAACAGGCCATGAGGGAGTATGAAGCTGAGCGGTGCCCATTGCTGTGTGTTCCCCATTGGGACTGGGTAACACAGAGACACTGCTGACTGCTGCAAGGAGATCCAGAGAGAGTGAGCGCTGCTCGCTAAAGCTCCTCGAAAGTGAGAGAGGAGCAAGCGAGGGCCTGAGAGCAATCCCACAGCACCCGGAGGAGCAGTCGCATACCGGTGAGTACAGGGAAGGTTCACTCAGGCTGGGGCGGTTCAGGGGCATGGTGTGGGTCAGGGCGGATGCCAGTCAGGCAAAAATAGATGCAGAAAAGGTCTGGAGACTGAAATGTGAAATATTGAATACCGAACAAGTTGACAAGTCTTAAATGCTGAACGGAGGAAAAGATGTGAGAATATCACACAAATGAAACGAAAAGTTATGTGCATTTGCAAACAGGAGGAATTTAAAGAGACATTATTTGTATAAGAGCAAAAAGCCAAAACACTATTGGATAGTGTGGAAGCAAGGTGGTAACCAAGAGAAAGACAACAAAGGACAACAAAGGAAAGTTTGTGAGAGTCACATGTTGGTAAAGGCAGAATGCTGTTGATGTGAAGCAGAAGAACAAGTGGACTTAGAGCACAGATGCAGAAAGGAAACCTTTGTTGTCAAGGAAGAATGAACTGTCATAAAGTACTAAGGTTTATCAGTTTTGTGACCTGTAATGGGTGGACTGTGTGGTCCGACAACTGCAACTAGACCAAGGAACCCTGCCTTGGAGTAAACCAAGAGAAGTCAAGAGACTAAGGCTGGTTGTCTAAGTTGTTCAAGTGATAAGAAGGAAAAGGCAAACTAAAAAAGTTGATTGTGATTTTGAAACCGGAAGAATTGTGTTGAACTTCAGGAAGGGCACCCATAGGCTATTTTGTGAAACTGTGTTGAACTTGGGCAAAGGAACCCCAAGGCTGTTTTGTTGGCACTGTCTTGAACTTGGGGAAAGGGGCCAAGGACATACTTGGAGCTGGAAGAAGTTCAGAACGTACTTTAGTTTGAACACTGTTTGGTTGCTGACATCCCTAGACATTGTTTAGCTTTAGTTGTGAGGGCAAGCATAGGCTTTGGACACAGACAGACTTTTAAGTTGAACTGACTGGCTCAGACTTTCCTTATTATATGTAGGCACGGAAATCCAACTTTATTATAGGGCAACTTAGGCCTTACACCATCCTGACATTTGAGTTAATAAAGATCTTTTGTTTGAACTATGAACCTGTTGTCTGTGTCTTGCGCTGTGAGGCCTTCACAATCCAAAACTTATAAAGCACTCACAGTTGTGCTGCCCAATGACAAGGTCAATACATACATAAATCATCCAGAACAATCCTGCAGTACCTCAATAAACTATGTGGGTTTCCAATGGCACACCTACACATCTTGAATAAAAATGGATGACTTCCCAAGATGCAATCTGATTACTGTACCAATTGTCCGTATATTACCGCTGCATTGCCCACTCCTGCCAGTGGTGGTCACTGTCAGCAAACCTGAGTACATCCGAAACTTCGCCCCTCCTAGGAATTGCTCTCCTTCGCCCACGTGCAGCCCTCATGGATCACACTCACACCCGTGCTGTATGAATGTGCGCAACATTTTCCTTTCGTCGCTCCTCCTCACGTTGCTAAAACGCCGTCCTCACAAGCATGACCAAGCCTGTGCGCAGGGGTGGAAAGGGAACTAAAAGAGGCCCTGGAAATAATTACTGGTGACCAAAAGAGGCCATGGAAATGATGTTCAAAGTGGCCCATATGACACTTTTTCTGCAAGCCCAATGCTTTTCCTATGAGAAAATTTGGAAATAACACACAAAAGAGGCCCAGGGTGCAGAGGCACACCGGGAAATCTCCAGAGTTCCCTATAGGCCAGTCCACCATTGCCTGTGCGCCTCTTGCTCATTGCTCTTTATCATTCAGACTATGCCAATGGATGGCACCCAGGCATCACGTGATCATTCTTGACACTCTACTGCCATGCTGTGCCACCCAGACTGGAGTAGTCTGACATGCCTCCTTGCTAAGTCCGTGCCATCAGAAGGCGTCGCCATTAGTTCTGCATATGACTTGCATTGCTGTATTTCTATGCAGTGCCCATTTCATCCAAGCCACGCTTCCACCTCTAAAACGCCATTCATTTCTGAGATCATCTCTGAGTAGGATAGGCCCTTGTTTGTGATGTCCATGTGCAGTCCATTGCTCCTGCGCCACACACCTCTACTTGGGCTCCTAAACACACATACCCTCGGTAATGTGGCTTGAAACCTATACAGGCATGCAGTATGCATGTTACATTTTGTTATCCCCTCTCCACAAACTGCCAGAACCTTTCCTGTTGTGTGACATATAAAGATAGGTTAATACTCATCTCTGAGGGAGCAGGCAGTATCATGTGGTCTGTGGGCTCAACGCTGGTGTCCCCTTACTGAAAACACTGGGCATGAAGAATGTTGAAGGCCCTCAGCTTCCAACTCTACTTGTTCTTGTCAACAGTCACACATTATAATTATTACGGAATTAAAATACTATGCTAAATATTTTTTTTATTTTCCCAATCTATGCCCCCATTTACATACTTGCTTGGAACACCACCGTAACGTGTTCATTGTGGTCATACTGGTCTTCCACCTGCTTACTGACTGATTCTTCCCCAACCTAAGTACTCTACATAGACCCAGCACATATTCAAGTCATCCGCCAGCAGGCACCGTGCCTTGCATGAGTGACATGTCCATGCATCTGTTGCTTAGTGACACAGACTTGAGGCATCTGGCTGGTAAATCATCTTGTACCGGATTAACAAAGCCAAAAACTGCAGCAAATCAGGAGCATCCTTGAGATGTCATGTTCACATGTGATTCATTAAGTGTTGCTCATAGGCAGCTGAGAGATGCCCCAAGCAGCTCTGGAATTGCTCTAGTATCAAGCTTTGTGAATCAACTGTGAGGTAGCGGAGCTCATCTGAGATACTCTCTGAGTCTCCTGGTTTGCTCCAGTGCACATCTTAGTAAATCGGGCCCACTCCCTCTGTTTCCCAGTACCACGTGGGATTCTTTTGAGCTACAGTAATGGTATGCATAACAGTTATACTTTAACATCTAGTTGAGGTATGTGTTTATTCTATGAAGGACCTCAAACTTGATAACAGCATCCATTGTGTGCTTCTGCCTGAGGCTCTTTTACAATAGCCTTGTTGTGACAATTAAGAAAAAATTGCCCTGCTGACTGCTGGTAGACAGTATATTGCAGAGGCTGATTTTGTAACCCCTCTCTAACACCCTAGCACTCTACTTGTACTGGCCCTGCGATCAGGGATGTGCTAGCAAAACCATATTAATTCGTATGTGTGTTTAGAGGGCATCACGACACATGTAATGTAGGACAACTGTTTGTGTATCAGTATTTTACAAGAGAGAATAATGCACAACACCTATGCAGGTTTCTCCCACTTGTTTGTACTCTTGTTCTTCAGATATGCATTGCCAATTTCTTCAGGTTGCAGCTTAATAATGCCCACTGATGATGTGTATCAAACCATTTAATCATCCACTATGAATGGAAGCCAGATTAGTTCTGTTAGCTTTGGAGGTAGAAGCTCCAATTAGCCCCAATTCCCTTACTTGGTACTTCTGATGGCACAGTGTGCACTGAACACTGTGACATTCCCTGATTGGCCCTGGGGAGCACGAATGGAGCGGTCATAGTGACTGGGTGCCCCCACCTGTGACATGATGTTGGGCCCAGTAAACATACATTGAAAAACCCCTTAATCACCACCCAACCTTGCCTCCACTCTGCCACAAAGGACTGCCACTTTGCCTGTAGTTTTATTCCAACTAAGGACTGTTCATGGCCTTAGGAGCTGCCAAACACTTAATGGGGGTCACTTAGTGATCTCCTCTGGAAGCTGCCTGGGGTCAAGAGAATATGAGAAAGTCCTATGACAGTTGAGGATCGTCATGGTGTTAGCTGTTGCTTGCTAGCAGGCTCGGGTGTGGAGCAAGCACAATCTCCCTCAGGGCAAGAGATAGAGCATGAGGGCTGTCCACTCTATGACTTACATAGTGTATACAACACATTAAAGATAGTGGCTGAGATTATTATTAGCCCTGTATATTTTAAAAAGCTGAGCAGCAGGAACCCATCAGCCTCAGGTGTACTGAATAAATGGCAATCTTGTCTCCAATCCTGTTATGGCCATGAAAGCTCCACAAATCCACACTTGCTCATGACTAGAATGCCCCAACTAGAGGGGCTGTGATCCAATAGGAACAGAAAGCAATTTGTCATTGATGCAGGTGTACGGAGTCATCAAGTGAGTTTCAGTGGCTGCTGGAGGTGGAGATAGAGAGAAGTGGCCATGGAGGCAAAACAGCGAGCAGAGGTGAAAGGTCTGAAGAGAGAGGTGGCCGGATGAAAGGGAAGAAAGGAAGGAGGAGGGAATATTATAAGTATGGTTAAGAGGAAATCCTTGGAAGAAGGTGGTGTGAGGATTCAGAAATGAGAGTCAGACACAAGTTTGCCATGTTTTTGGTTAAAGATCTTTATTGAAAATGAAAGGGGTTGGGAAAAGGCCTCTCTGACCCTGCTCTAAGAGGAATGTCCCTACCTAAACAAAAACAAAGGCCCTCATTCCGAGGTTGGTGGTCGTCATGGCGCTATTTGCGCCATGACTGCCACCAATAACGGTACTGTGTCCGGTTTGGTGCAATGGGGACTTACCGGTCTAGTCAGACCTTGGCGGGACCGGTAAGTCCCCATTTACCAAACCATTCCCCATTCCCATTGAGCCCCCATAGGGCTCAATGGAAATGGGGAGGGCACAAATAACGGGCCGGCTTATGCTAAGCCCGTTATTTGCACCCAGGTCCCTTAACGGGTCCCGTCCATAACACCTGGTCAGACCAGGCGTTAAGGAAGGGACCCGTTAAGGGACCTCGAAGTAGGGCGGTAAGGGATTACCGTCACCGGTCTCCTTACCGGTGCCCGGTATCCCTTACCGCCCTACTCGGAATGAGGGCCAAAGTCTCTGTCCATGTCAGGGTGTCAAAAACAAAACTGTCCCATGTCCAACATTCTATTCTCACCTTCACACTACAATCTTAACTCTAAGGTGAAAAAGAGTGTTGTCTTTAACCTTGATTGGTTTGCAAAACATGTTCATAAAGGAAAATGACTTAAACAAAAACAAATGTATCTTCAAGCATGACGTTCTTGGATCCAGAGGGCAGTTCCCTTCCCCTGGATGCCATCTTTCTTCCTTGGGCTTTTTATCCACAACAGTTCTTTAAGACCTTCTTGGCCAAATATAACACTTGCACAAGACCCATTTGACTTCACAATTGTAGTTTCTCTCCAGAACAGTTCTTTGGTCCTCCGTTGGCCAAATGCAACACCTGCACACCAAACTTGTTTGATTTCATAATGTTGGCTTCTTTCAGAACAGTTATTTGGGGCCTCTCTTGGACACTTGTACACTTTGGGGCCTCTCTTGGCTAAGTGCACACTTGCACATAAAACTTACTTAACACAATCCTTTTCAACTGCCTGGTATACTCCCCTGCCAGGACCTTTGCTTAACACTCTTGAAATTGCCTCATGTACTACCCTGCCAGGATTTATGCTTCACACACTTGAGATTACCTGGTGTACTGTCCTGACAGGACCTCTGGTTCACACACTTGAGATTGCCTGGTGTACTCTCCTGCTAGGAATTCCAATGTCCACACACGTGTAACTGCCTGGACTATTTCCCTGCCAAGACTTCTGCTTATTCTGGATTTCCACCTGCTTCAAAAGCTACTTGTACATGATATTGGATAATGCATCTGCTTGATCTATTATCTTCTTCCTGCTCTTTTCATATTGGCACTGTGCACATTTACATATTAGCAAAGATTTTGTTTGAGACTTAAGTTTCCTCTGACTTATATGAACATTTCTCTGCTTTTCTTAGGTAACCGTTACTTTCTGTAATTTGCACCCTGCAGACTCGCCAAAATGCTCCAGTATTCCCATTGCTCACAGGAGGACGCAACAGTTTCTGTAGGCATTGGAATCTCTCTTGCAGTCGACCAGTGAAGGATTCCCTGCTGCTTCTCTCTTGCAGTCTGCTCTCGATCTCTTGCCACACCTCCATGGCTTCCACTCAACACGCTTGCTGTTCTGTCAGCTGCCGTAAGCGGAATGCTGCTTTTCACTTTCTGCAAATGCCCAGGAGTTCTTAACCTGCTCCTGGTATCCTTGCAGCATCCTTTGGCCCAGCAATTCCTGCTTCTTCCGGTGGTGCACTGCCCGGCTCCACCACACCCATTCTGTCGTCTCGACCCTCTGCTCCGTGCAGAGAGGTTCGACTCGCTCTAGCCAGTCACCACAACAGCTGTCCTCTATTCTCTTTTTGGTCTACTTAAGTTTCTCTGGCACAGCTGTGTGCTGGGAAACACAAGAGTGTTCATCAGGTTCACAGTCTCTCTTGCTCGATATTGTTCAATCCTTCCTCTTCTTCATGTCAGTATCTCATGAAAACTAGGAACAGAAGTCCCTTGTAAATGACTGACTTGTGGAAGTTGAATATCCAGAATGCACCATATCTTAGGAGGGAGAGGTAAATGGTATGGCGGTGATGGTAAAAACTCATCTCAGGTGCTAAATTATTAAAGTAGTGCAGGTCCGTCAGGGAGTCGGGACTACAACAAGAAAATCAAATAAATTCTTTTTTCTGAATCAGGGCCGCCATGGAGCGGACTGAGAAGTTATCTGATTCCAATCCAAACAGTACTTGGAAGGTCCAATAATAACAGGGGCGGTGGGTCGTCTCGTCAGGACTACATATTAAGGAGAGCATCTGGGACTAGAACATAGCAGATGCCTTAGTGTGTTTCCTCAACACCAGAAAAGAGATGCGAGGCTCATGATGGGGTGATGTCTGGAGCAGCAGAGTGAGTCACCACAAGATATGACTGGAGGATAGCATAAGTAAAAATCAGGTGCAGCGTTTGGCGATATCAATGGCAAAAAGTAACACAGTCATATGCACATAATTCAGGATCGTTGGTAGAGAGATGTCAACTCCTCCACTAAGGTATCGAGGTTAGAGGCATGTAAAGACACATACAGGTGCTATAAGGGAAAAACGCTGGGCCAGGGGCAAAACCATAGAGAGAAAGCCTCATCTGAGTTCACACTGTCCACCTTTGCTGGGTCACTGTTCGTCTGACAGAGCTTGTTGCTGTCACTCTGCTAAAATTCTCATGCTGGAACGCCAAGCTCTGATAATGTGTGCTTTCTCCTCCAGGACAGTCCTACTACAATTCAGCATAGTATTCTTTCAAAGCTTCTTCTGGGGACATCATGGCACAGTATTTCCCACAATACATGGACTGGCTTGGAATGGTAAATTATCCCCTCCTAAATATTCAGTTGGAGAAAACAAGCACATCTGTGGCATTTTTAAATTTCTCACCTAATTTTATTTTTTCAAACATTTTAAAATGGTGCCCCGATATGGCCCCCCAGGGACGGGTACTGCATCTCCCTCAGGTACCAGTGAAACCATGCTGGAGTTGGCGGGTCCACCTGAATTGCTTGCCATGCCCGTCACTTACTCCTGTAGTGACCTATGAGAATCTGCCAGAGAGGGACTGACCCCTCCCCCCAAAGTGCTCTGGCTCTATCTGCAAAATTCTCTGCCGCAATTAGACTTCGCTTGCAAATATTTAAGCAGATAGTGGGGTGACCATGCCTTTTAAATGGTTGTTACTCTGCTACGACACATGAAAATTATAGTGCATCTTTCTTGACCTTGATTTGAGCTTCAGCTTCTTTCCTGTATGTGGTTATGGCTCTCCTCGGTCAGTGATTTGCAATAAACTTTACCCCATGTGCAGTTCACGTGTGCTCTGATCAAAAACATGCCGCTGTTGCAAGCATGATTATTAACCTTTCGCAATCACTACACCTGTTTTTCCGATGTGCGTATTAAACTAATTGGTCTGTCTTTTATATTGCTTGCATTTTAAATTGCACAATGAACTGGGTGTCTGTCTTGAGCCACCTCTCTAATGTTCACATTACACATTAGATTAAAGCGCTCCTTTAGGGGATATGCATTAACATATTGCAAATATAACCCTGCACTGTAACACATTTGCCTTCTTCAAGACTTCTGTAATGGTGATGAAATTCCTGAAGGGCATAATTTCAAGTATGTGTTACCTAGCATCCTATATCGTTCAGCAGCACTCTTTGGACCTGATTTACAAAGCGTTTTTTAATAGGACTGCTCCATTGTAAAACACTTGAGGCCCTTTACTTCTAGAGCCAGAGATGTTAACAAGAGCCTAGCACTCTAACATTACAATACATATTTCTGAGAGATCTCTTGTACCCGTTGCAGTGTTAGGCAAGTGTCAGGTGTTGGAAAGCTAGCAATGTGCATGTTCCTAAACTTCAAACATGTCTATGTTATGCTGTGCACTTCATAACATTGTGCTTCATGTGTCTTTAGCTCAAAAAGATACTTTGAAGTGAAGCAGTGAAATGCATGTGCCTGAAGAAAGCAAAACCAGCTGATTGTCTATTAGTTGCAGCAGCCGAACTACGCACAGGAAAGTGGACAAGTTACACAGCATATTAAGTGAGTAAAGTTGATTTACAGAATGTCATATATGTTGCCATCCTCTTTTGTTCCAATCCTGTGTATATTGATGTTTTTGGTTGGAGGCATTACAGTTTTTATTTCCCTGCCTGCCCACACCACCTTCTCATGGGAACTCTTTGTGCTCGCTTTATTCAAACCATACCATCAAACATTGCACTCAGGTTCCTGTCAGTGTTTTTTCAAACCCGTTGCAAACCGGCTACTGGTGTAATATAAATGATGTACCCAGGTCTGCCTTCAGCCACTCGATTTATAAGCACTTATTGTGGCCTTCACTGCTGTTCTGTTAAACAAGCATTGGCAAAGCCAAATGTTTAAGCTTGTGTATCAATATTAGGCATTCACCAAGCAGTGCAATTATATGCCCATAATGCTCAGGTACTCCCGCCACTTTGTAGCTGCCAGCTGGTACAATCCAGTCAATCCCACTACATCAGTGCCTGGCAAATGCATTTCCCATGCCTACACAAATGCCAAAGCTGTTGGCATTGGCAATTCCCATTTCAGAATGTCTTTTATCTGTGTGCCCGGCTGCCCTTCCCAGCATGGGAATAGGATGAATGGGTTGGGGATTCATGTGGCCTGGGCACCTTGCTTTGTTTGAGAAACTGTGTTTACAGAGGTAACTTATTTTTCTAGTGATGTAATTCCCCATTGTGTCATTTCCTGTGGTCATCCTACACACACTAGATGGGTCCCACTCCCACACTTAAATCCTTGGAATGGCCATGCTTGCAGAGTGAGACACAGAAATAAAATATTTCTGGCAAGCCACTCACACATATAACACACACTCTGACATATACTATAGGTTTATGGCCCTAGAAGAAACGGATCGGCCATCAGTGTTTATTGACGAGTGGATGTTTTTATCTATATCAACTTTCATTGTGGCATTCAGTGTGCCTTCCACCCTGGGCATCAACTTAACTTATCTGTGAGAAAGTCACAGGAGTGGGTATCTTGGATTTGCAATTGTTGAATAGTTTCCTTTTTTCTTTTTCAGAATGGACACTTGTAATGCTTTGTAACAAAACAATCCTGTGAAGCAGAGAACATGCCAGTGTTGCAGACTACTGACCAACAGGTAAGAGGATCGGAAGTTGAATGTGCAGATGAGGTTCCAATTGAATACATTGCAATGACTTCACATGACGGTGTCCCAGCCACGCCCACAAATGAATTTAACGAAAGGATCTATGGAGCAGAACATATTGTTGGGGCAATAACTGGCAATGCGAAAGATGACCAAAACAACTGTGAAATCTTTGTTCAACAAAAATCAACCGGTCTTTCAGATAGCGACAAGGGAGCTAGTCTAAATGCAATAGGTCCATATCACACATCTGAGAAATGTATACCAGTTCAAACCATTGTAGTGCAGTCACAGAATCAGAAGAAGCACATATTGCATTTTCAGGAAAAACAGTTAAAAAATGTTCCATGGTTGCACAACAGTACCAACCTGGAAGGAGTCAATTTCTTCCCCTGTGCAAAGTCTGCTGCATTAAAACTGGTTGATCTCTCAAAGAACGCTGAGCAAGCGTTTGTTATTATTGGTTTTAATAATTGGAAAAAGGCTCTAAAAAATGTCAAGAAGCATCAAAATAGTTTTGCTCATGCATACTCTGTAAAGCAATTGACACAACATAAAGGAATTAAACAAATTGATTCACAACTTTGGCAACAGATACAAGATTTTTTGTTGTGCCTTAACAAGATAATGCATGTGATTGCTCTTCTGGCAAAACAAGGTCTTGCCCTATGAGAGCATGGTGACAAAGATGGGAATTTTAGGCAAGTTCTCGATGCACGGGCATGATGTGTCTTGTCTGAAACAATGGATCAAATGATCAGGCAGAGCTGAATACTTGAGTCCAGACATCCAAAATGAAGTTCTGCAGTTATTGTGTCATGCAATTTTTTGTATAAACCTTAACAGTATTGGTGTTATAATTGTTATAATTGATGGCACACAAGATATATCGGGTCAAGAACAATAATGCTTTTGTATCCGATATGTTGAGCAAGATCTTTGGCCACATGAAGATTTTATTGGACTGTACCAAGTATATGATACAAGCGGAGCATCGATTGATAACATTGAAAGGATGTTTTATGTTGTCAGGGCCTGCCTTTATCAATGCTCAGAGCACAAACCCATGATGGTGCAGCAAATATGGCAGGGAAGTACCATGGTGCACAGGCAATAATAGGGCAACAACAACCACTTGCATTGCATGTCCATTCTGGAGCTCACTGTACACATTTAGTCATGCAGGCTGCAGCACAACAATGTCCCATAATGGAAGATGCAATGTTCAAGAGCTTGGTCATCTGTTTGGGCAATCTATTGTATGCCGCACAAACTTTGCAGATATTGTCCAGCATTCACCTGAAGGTCCAGTCAAGGTTGTCAAAAT
This sequence comes from Ambystoma mexicanum, assembly GCF_040938575.1. NCBI lineage: Eukaryota > Metazoa > Chordata > Amphibia > Caudata > Ambystomatidae > Ambystoma > Ambystoma mexicanum. The sequence continues at coordinate 146,703,409 of NC_090933.1, forward strand.
CAAGACATTGTTTCCCACACGCTATAGGGTTCGAGTAAAAGCTGTACAAATGTAATGGATAATTATGAAGCTATTCTGGAAACAGAAGAAATTGCAGCTTCCTTCAAGAGGGAATAACTTTCTTTGCTCTAGTCATGCAGCTCCTTGAGTGCTTGAATATTGCCATGCAAGGGCACCAACAAACAGTATCCGGATTACTTGAAGCTGTGAATCACACACATAGTGCCATCCTAAAGCTTCACAACGAACAGCCTTTTGACAGTCTACCCATGTACAATAATCATATGATGGCAAGATATCAACTTAAGGAGATAGAACTGTCAAGGTGACGTTGAATTACAAAACGTATTGATGAAGGATTCGCTGAAAATGTTCATCCAAGCACCATTAACGATGATTATAGACCACAGTATGTTGAACTTTTACATACAGTTTCTGTTCAACTTAAGCAGTGTTTTGACCAGGAAGGCATACAGATGTATGAACACATTGAACAGCTGCTTCTAAAAGGCAGAAGTGGTGAAAATATTGTTAAATACCCAGAAATTGAATACATCTTCCTCTCTGCACAATTGAAATCATTATTAAGCATCCATAAGTATTCTTCCATCTCAGAATTGGTAGACATCTTTCGACTTATGCCTCCCACAGAAAGATCTTTCTTTGCACAGGTGGAGAAGCTACTGCGGATCCTCCTAACTGTTGCATTATCTTCCTGTGAGACAGAGAGAAGGTTTAGTGCTTTGCGACAACTATGACCAAAAAAGACTCAATCTTGTTTGTGTGTGCAATATACACAAGGATATAATGTATCGGGTTGACATAAAAACAATAGCAACAGAATGTATCATGCGTATGGAATGCCGCAAAACATATTTGTTTTTTTGTTTTTGAACAAATGTGCGTTATCATCAGTCACTACAAACAAATTGGCAGATTATTTTACTGTGGTTTGTGTCTGTAGCAAAGTCCCCAAGGTGTCCCCTGTCCCCCCCAGATTATATGTGTCAACTACGCCCCTGGGGACCAGACTGATATGCAAATGGCTATTTCTTCTCTGTGTGAAAGGTACAATGAGCTAAAAGGTGTTGTAGACCCTGCAAGTGGTAACCTGCCCATAGATCAAGTTAATTGACCACGTTCGTTCTCGGTAGAGGGGCCCCCAGACCTTTTTATAAATGTTTAGGGACTTGGGGTTTCACCATAATTTACCCTGGGAAATGAGAGTGGATCCCTTGCTCACTGTGTTTAGAGAGGCACAGCTTCACCTCACTGATGTGGACTAACAAGGCTGACACAGGTGTGTGGGTTGCTGTTGGTGCTCCTGTTGAGAAAAACATGTCTTAACATTTTGGTTCTGGATTGCCCATGTGGGTGGGACCAGACTGATATGCAAACGGGTATTCCTCCTCTGTGTGAAAGGTACAATGAGCTAAAAGATGTTGTAGACCCTTCAAGTGGGAACCTGTCCGTAGAGCAAGTTAATTGGCCATGTTCGTTCTCAGTAGAGGGGCTCCCAGACCTTTGTATAAATATTTAGGGACTCTGGGTTTCACCCTAAATTGCCCTGGGTAATGCAGGGTGGATCCCTTGCTCCCGGTGTTTAGAGAGGCACAGCTTCACCTCACTGATGAGGACCAACAAGGCTGAAACAGGTGTGTGGGTTGCGGTTGGTGCTCCTGTTGAGAAAAACATGTCTTAACATTTTGGTTCTGGACTGGCCATGTGGGTGGCACCAGACAGATATGCAAACAGGTATTTCTCCTCCGTCGAAGGTACAGAGAGCTAAAACATGGTTGTAGACCCTCCCGAGTGGGCACCTTCCCAGAGAACAGGTTATTTTTCTGTGTTTCCTTTTGGCAGAGGGGCTCTCAGACCTCTGCACATATGGATAAAGACATGTGCAAGGTCAAGCATGCAGTTTAGCCTTCTATGAACCCCCGAGATGAGATTCACCCTCCCACCGCCAGGAAAATGTAGTTGGGTTGAGAACAGGGGGCAGCCCTGTTGTGCGCCACCTACGATATGATAGGCACTAAATTTCCCCTGCAATCATCAAAGGTCACCTGCTGCCATGGGCGTGGGTGGCACTGGCAACATGTAAGTTTGCCAAGGGCAGCACAAACCCTTAGATATGCACAAAAGTATGCGTGTGCAGTGTGTTCCCATATTGTGCATGCTATGACAAAATGAGATTGATCCGATGAATACAATCAGGGTGAGCGACAACACAGCACTGGGACAACACAGCACTGGGGCAGCGCAGCACTGGGGCAGCACAGCACCGGCATATCCCAACTCTAGGCCATGGTGGAAATCCTAGCTATGAAAGACTATGGAGAGATACCAATGTAAGCGTGTTATCTTCTGCAACTCCCACGCCGTACTGAGCGCTTTCTTCTCATTGGTTTCTCTGCAAACCTTCACTAATCGTTTAAAAAACGAGCCTGATTGATTCCCCGTGTCTCTGCAGGTGCGAATATTAAAGCCTCTAGACTCCAATAACGTGTGCTTAACGCCGCACTCTTATGATAAAGCAGTTACCCATTGCCAATGGCTTTCGTTAATGGCTGAAGAGCACATACACCACTCATCCACTACAGTCAAAACTTAGTTAGCGCTGATCAATACCTAGCAGACAGGGATGCGTTATCTTAATCATTTCTTTTTTAAAAGATGTGTATGATGCAGTATGCCGGGTAATAGCTTCTTTGGGAACATCACAGCAAGGAACACTGGTTCACGTAAGGTTCACCCATTACAGTGCCCTCCAGCCAGCTGGAGGCTAACCACGCTGATAACCCCAAACCACCACAGCACAGGCCCAATGATTTTCACATCAAGCAGCGTGATGTACTGCTCTGCCATCCACCAATCCCTTTTCGATATCGACCCGCGCCTAAATGAGCCTTCCCTGCTTTGTACCATGAGCAATAATTAAAAAAGCAGCGCATTGATTTTAACTAATATTATGAGGGATCGCGATGTGCACATGCCTACAAAAGAGCGCGCTTTTCCCATCATTCATAGCGCAACAAAGGGGCCCTGATTAAACTATGGACACGGGGAAAGAGAAATGTGTCTGCGATTGAACGTGTCAAAACTTATTCCTATACTGTTTTATTATAAATCTTGTTTCGGCGCCAGGGGACCCTTCTCTTATAATTTTCATTAGAACAGATTGGGCATTGGAGAAGCGTGTGGTGCATGCAGACACAGGAAGCAGCTGTGTTTTAAAGAGACCTCGTGCATTTCACTTTTCAAAGTGAGTCGCTCTTACTAACTCGCCAGCACGCCAAAGGCCTACGCTTTCGGGGATTCAATGGAGCCAATTTCAAACGGGGTCATTCACCACACCTGCAGTGGGCATTTACATTTGATCTATTTAGAGGTCACTCAAATTCCCAACGCTTTACGACAGTCATTTTGATATTACATTTTGGGGTTTTCAGTTGGAATCCAATGTATTGCTCATTTCTCATTTTAATCTGCCTTTTGTACAGCATCTATATTTATGTTTTGTATTATCTGGCACTTGCAAAAAGTTCTTCTGCGATTTTTGTCTACCATGCGCCAGGCACTTTGGGTGAACCACAATGTGCGTGTTTTTTATTTTTGTCTGCCATGAGAATATACAGCATTATTAAGTACAGAAGATTATGATGCATCTGGTTTCCTGCACATTTTTTGGACTGGAAAGTGCTCCTCGAATGACTTTTAAGATAACAGCCGAATGGACATATATATATATATATATATATATATATATATATATATATATATATATATATATATATATATATATTAATAATAACAGTTTTTTTTAATGATTTAGTACTATACAGTTGACATAACAATCACATCAGCGGCTACGAAAACGAAGCTCCCATAAATAATGGGCACAACGTCCTTTCATTGCGGGACATATTTTCGCGGGTTTTTTACAGCGAATTCTTTAACAGAAAAACCCATTGATTTTTTTTGGCGGGGGTTAGAAAATTATATATATGGGATGTGGATGTTTGGGAATAGACCAAAACTGAGATGGAATGTGGGTTCGGGTGGGACCCCTAAAAATAAATGTAAAAAAAAATGTGATTGGTTTTTTTCATAAAAACATTTGCTGTACAAAAAACGTGAAAAAACATCCTGTGATGAAATGACATGGAACCAAATAATGGAGGGATCCCTAAACCCATGGTTAAGTCATGGAGCTGCAATTCGAGCAACAATAGTCAAACAATAGATAATTACATTTTACATTTTGCACTTCAAAAACACTCAGCTACAGAATTGGTATGTTTCAAAACGTTGGGCAGGATTTGGATAGGTAAAATTCTAGGCTTACAGATATAGGAAGACAAGTACAATATTTAATGTGAAGAGTATTTTTGTGCACGAGGGTTGGACGTTAGGGGGATTCTCTTCGGTGGTGAGGAGACGGAACAGTGGAAAGAGGGAGGCGGAAATAGAAGAGAGAGAGAGAAGCAGAGCTCAACGCGAGTTGACCGGGATAGAGTTCTTTTGCGGGTAAGATCTGTGTGAATGGGCTGCTTGCCTCCAAAAGGATGTGCACAGGAGGGTCAGCAACGTACACCGTGATCGGAGAATGACTACATGGAGGTAAGTGGCCAAAAGCACCGGGAGAGGAAATGCCGGTTCAAAATTAAACAATGCAGGCATTTTTGATTACATTTGCAGGGGCAGTGCAAAAGCTTGAGAAACACAATAAGAATGCAGTTAAAGTCGTTGAATGGCCCATTTCACTGCCCTTAGGGAATCACTGCCCTTAGGGAAAGTGATTCCCACAGGACATCGCTGAAGTCCAAGCAGTAAGTGAACGATGCATTATAGTCAAACATTGAGTGCGCTTTGGAGTAAATGCAAGCCAAGTATTACAAATAAGATTGCATCACTACTCGTGCAAGTATAATAAGGCGGGTTTAGAGAAATAGCACATTGCATGATACAAGAACAAATAAAAAATGTGTTTTAAAAGGAAAACAAGAGACAGTTTTAGGAATCAACTGCAGAGGAGCAAATGGTAGGACCACTGCAATAGGAAAGGGAATAATACCTTAGGACCTTTGTAAGGGGAAGTGTACGTTATTGACAGGAAGTGCTCCGTGTGTTGAACCGACTTTAAAGAAGGTGTCCATCTCTTTGAGGGCCATATCCAACCACATCATATGTTCCAGACTGTTGATAGAAATCGCATTGTCTACTATTAGCACATGTCACTAAAAGGGGTTGCACTATGTATTTAGTTATTTATTTATATACAGGGAAGAACAATGCTCTTTTAATCACAAAAGAATGTACTATAGATAAGAAATACGATATGACGGGAAGCAGTGAGCTTCTTACAATGGGGTGAGTTTGAGGGACATTCACACCAGGTTGTGGAGTGGATTAAATGGAACAGTCACCGGGGACAATATATAAGTGGACATTCATAGATTAAGGACGACCAATATTCAACAATTTTAAAAGCAGTTGGGCGGTCTAATAATCTAATAACTCGAGATCCCGAGATTGGGTCTTGTGTCGGGTGTCAAACACATGAGACATTTCAGTAACTAACAAATCAAAATCATAGAGAACAGGACTATTGTTTTCTAGTAGGGGGTTGGCCCAGGCAGCGGCAGTGCCAGCTAAATGAGACAGAGTAAAAGCCGCCTTGGTGGTAGAGTCCGGGAAAGCCTGGGGTTTGCAGAGGAAATGCAATTTACAATGATTTATGAATGTCCGGAATTTCTTAGGGTCTCCATGGAATCTCTCAGGAGTGGCCAAAGGAAGGGGCGTAGGCAGAAACACTGGAACCTGAGGAGACAGAGCAGGTTGTGCTATGGGAGGTGGTGCAGGGACATCACCTAACTCAGCATCAGCGGGTAGAGGATGTTGGGTGCTTTGGATAAGGTCTAATCACTGATGTATGGTGGCATTAGCAGCTGTCATATCAGCCCTAAGTGTTGTTATTTCCTGTACCAATGCAGCCATGGGTTCATCGAGTACGCCCTCCATACTCTCTGTAATTCGATGGCTTCACAGTCTGTCGTGTCTTGCCACGTAGTGAAGAGACTATGGACCTCCGTTCCCAAGTTCCCCACAGAGAGGTAGAATGAACTCTCTGTGCGAGCCTTGGAACCACAGGTGGATGGTGTTTCACAGGATCCGCAGCGTCGAGAAACCCAAAGCTGTTGGAAGGAAGGCAAGGTTAACACAAGCAATAACAATACCTTGAGTAGTGATAAGTACTAGAATAAGGCTTACCTAAACTCAAAATCAAGGGCTGTGGTGTTCAGAGCTGTGGTGCGAGGGAACGCCAGCGATCCTGAAAGCCAGATGAAGAAACACCAACTCTGGAGGAATCACCTGAGAGACTAGAGTCTTTCGTAGTACTGTGACAAAACGTAGTTCAAGGAATCCAAAAGCAGAAAGCAACAAAAGCTCCGAAGATCAAGATCCAGGTTTAACAAATCAGAAAGGGAAGATCCAAAACCAGTCCGTTTCCGTTTAGCCAAAGTTCAAGTATCAAAGTTCGAGTAAATCCAAAGTACCCTTTTTGTGGTCAGATATTCACCAGGATGCTTTTGACACCCTAAAACAGCGTTTACCACTGCTCCAGTAGTAAAACATCCAGATCCCGAACTTCCCTTCATCGTGGAAGCAGATGCTTCTTCTTTTGCTCTCGGGGCAGTGTTGTCCCAAAACTGTCCAATTACAGGCCACCTACATCTGGTGGCATTCCATTCACGAAAGTTCTCTTCCACTGAAAACCATTACACAGTCACTGAAAAGGAGTTGTTGGCCATCAAGGATGCTTTTCAAACCTGGCGGCACCACATTTTGGGGGCCAAACACACTATCACAGTATACACTGGTCATCGTAACATTCAAGATTTGGCTTCGCTTAAGTGTTTAAACAGTCGTCAGGTGCGTTGGCATTTGTTCTTTTCTGCCTTCGACTTCCAGATAAAACACCGGTCAGGCCTTTCCCATGGAAAGGCAGATGCCTTATCTCGCTTTCCTGGTGGGATCTCCTTGCCTGTCTACCCTGAAAGATTGTTGGACCAACATGTCATCTGCCTTTGTACGCCCCCTATGTCACTAGTACAATCTATAAGGACGTGGGTTTCCTTACATCCGAGCTGGTCTCCGATTGGAGTCCGGTATTTCATAACGGTTTACCGTTCATCCAGAATAGGTTGTGGTTACCGACAAGGGAAGCCCGCAATCTTGCCTTGGAATGGTCCCACGACAATGCTATCAATGGACATCCCGGGCAAGGACGCACTTTGGACCTTCTAAGGCGCTGGTGTTGGTGGCCCTCTATGAAACGGGATGTGGAAGGATATGTTAACTCGTGTGCAATATGTGCCCAATGTAAACATCGTCGGGGACGCCCCGTGGGTCTTTTGCAGCCCTTGCCTATTCCACCTCGCCCTTGGCACACGATCTCCATGGATTTTGTGACAGATTTACCCCAGACCGGAGGTTTCAACACTGTGTGGGTGGTGGTCGATTCCTTCTCTAAAGTAGCCCGATTCATCCCATGTTCTGGCATCCCCTCGGCCCCTGCTTTGGCCAGTCTCTTCTTCAAGTCAGTCTTTTGTCTATTTGGGTTACCCACGATTATCATTTCGGACAGGGGATCGCAGTTCACTTCTCGTTTCTGGCGAGCACTCACAAAACTCTTGGACATTGATTCCCGTTTTTCTTCTGCCTACCATCCGGAGACGGATGGCCAAACGGAAAGGGTGAACCAGGCCATGGAGCAATACTTGCGTTGTCTCATTTTACAGCACCAACAAACATGGTTAAAAGTCTTACACCTTGCTGAGTTCGCATACAACAACACAGTCCATGCTTCCACGGGCTTTTCTCCATTTTATGTCTTGTATGGTCAGCACCCTCGAACCCTTCCTATTCCTGATATCACGCTTTCTGACAACCCAGCAGCGGCCGCCTGTGCACGTGATTTGTCGGCAGTTCATGCTCAGACACTCTTCACCTTCGTGAGGCCCAGATATCTGCTAAAGCAGCGCAGCGGCTGATCGACGGAGAAGCGTGGCACCATATTATGTGACAGGTGACAGGGTCTGGCTTTCTACTCGACATCTCTGGCTGCCAGGTTGTCGTGAACTGCTTCCCCGTTTTGTGGGTCCCTATAGGATTTCTGGAGTCATTAACCCAGTGGCCTATCGCCTTTCAGTCCCTGTGTCTTGGTGCATCCACCTGGTGTTCCATACTGCTCTCCTGAAGCCTTGCCCTCCTTCTACCCGCCTCCGTTCTGCCCCTGGTCCCGTTTCTGTGGGTGATTCCATTGAATACGAGGTTTCTGACATCTTGGGTTCACGTTTGGTCAGGGGGGGTCTCCAGTACCTCGTGGATTGGGCGGGTTTTGGTCCGGAGGAGCGGAGCTGGGTCCCTGCAGAGGATGTACATGCCCCGAGGCTCGTTTCTCGATTTCATCGGGACCATCCCGCCTGCCCACGTGGTCGTGGACCATTGAGGAGGGGCTCTGTCATACACTCCGGGAAGAATCCTTCCTGACTTATAGCTTTGCATGCCCCTTCTGTAGATAGGGACGCCCAGACACATAGGGACGCCCAGACACCTAGCATAGCCCAAATGCCCTCTACACAATCGCCTCCTCATTATGCCCTGTTACCTGTGGTGCGTAGGAAACGTCAGCCTCCGTGGTCTAGTGTCAGCCACAGGAAGCGGCTTGGTTTGTTTCCTCGTTTTCCTTGTTTTCGCTGGCAGCTGCCATGGAGGATACGAACGGGCTGGGGCAGCCAATCGCGCCCGCTTCCTGGTTTCGCGTCGGCATCCCGATCATGTGTCATGAAACCAAATCACGTGATCGACGTGTCACAAAACCAAATCACGTGATCGGATGTCGACGGACATAAAAGCTGGGCGATTCAAATGCTCCTCGCTTCACAGCTGTTTTCTACACTGTTAAGCGTATGCGTTACGGATATTCTTGTTCAAGACCTCGGCTCACGACACTTGGACTGGTTTTATTGCTCTTCGAACTTTTCCTTGGATTTACTCGAACTTTGATACTTGAACTTTGGCTAAACGGAAACAGACTGGTTTTGGATCTTCCCTTTCTGATTTGTTAAACCTGGATCTTGATCTTCTGAGCTTTTGTTGCTTTCTGCTTTTGGATTCCTTGAACTACGTTTTGTCACAATACTACGAAAGACTCTAGTCTCTCAGGTGATTCCTCCAGAGTTGGTGTTTCTTCATCTGGCTTTCAGGATCGCTGGCATTCCCTCGCACCACAGCTCTGAACACCACAGCCCTTGATTTTGAGTTTAGGTAAGCCTTATTCTAGTACTTATCACTGACTCAAGGTATTGTTATTGCTTGTGTTAACCTTGCCTTCCTTCCAACAGCTTTGGGTTTCTCGACACTGCGGATCCTGTGAAACACCATCCACCTGTGGTTCCAAGGCTCGCACAGAGAGTTCATTCTACCTCTCTCTGGGGAACTTGGGAACGGAAGTCCATACTCTCTTCACTATGTGGCAAGTCACGACACTAAGCCTTTAATGGTGGTTCCCACCTCCCACTGACCAAGTCCCTTCCCTTAGGGTTATGCCTCACCTTATTTTCTTGTGCGTGAAGCTCTCTCCTGCGTCTCAGTGCAGGGGCGCGCATAGTTGAGGGCGTTCTGAAGGCCTAATTACTTCACTGGTCTTCTGCCTGTGCGTCGGATACAATCTGGCTGTGACACCGACTTATTTAAAGTGCAGGTGAGTGTCTTTTAGTCTTTCGTTCCCTGTGCTTTTCAATGTTTTCTTCCCTTTGTTGGCTCTTAATGTCTCTTTCTGCCTTTCCAAGTAATTGTTGCTGTTGTGGAGCTATAACGCCAGATGATTAACCCTGAGGTAAGTAATTTAACGTGAAGCGCCTGGCTGCACAACATAGGCCAGTTTGCTAACCTGTATTCCTTTCTCTCCTTCACGCAGGAGACCGTGCGCTGACCATCCGGAATGCAGGTAGTTCGGTGGCTGGGTATTCAGGTAAGTGGTTAATGGGTTTTGCGTGTCGTTCCATCGCCGTTGCAGCTTAGTGTAGCACAATGTCAAAACCTGCTGCTAATGTTGTCTTTTATCTTGCAGGTCGCTGAGCACTCCGGAGAGGGCAAAGCCACTGAGCGCGAATGGAGAAAGAGGCTTTTACTCACAGGTAATTGTTCCCCGCTAACGCTGTTCTTGTTCTTGCAGGTTGCAGAGCGCTCCGGAAACAGGTGAACCACTGAGCGCGGACTGATGAGCAGATGGAAGTTGGAGCCACTACTCACAGGTAAGCGTTCTTGATAATGTTGTCCTTGTTGTTGCAGGTTGCCGGTGGAATCCAGGAGTGATGCTGCAGAATCAGTCACTGGGAGTAGCAGATGAGCTGGAGCTGGACACGGTGAGCGTTACGCTGCAGGCGTGCAGAGTAACGCAAAGCATGAATCCCAGTTCGGGCGTGGCTTATATAGCCAGCCACACCTGAAGATTCGACCATACCCAAAAGACTAGTCTGCATGCTTCAGTTCATGGAACTGAGCTACAGGAAGTGCCTCCATGTTGGATTTAGGCCCAGAATAGGCTTGCCTTATACTGGATAATGAGCCTGGCGCCAAAGGCGCCAGGACTGTCTCCATGTCTGCTGTTGATGGGTCTTTTGGACTATTGGAGTCACTGTGGGGGGCTGCAACCTGACTGCTGCCAGGGGGCTGTTGCAAATGAGGGGGTCAGGGATAGGAATCATGACACCTGCACAGCACTCCAGTTTGGAGAAGACAAGAGCAGTTAAAAGATTCTTGGTGGTGTTGAATGGAAGGAGGTGTCTGATTTTTATCTGTTGTATTGTGCCTGTCTCTGGTGATGCAGCTGGTGATGTCGTGTGGAATGTTTGTGTCTGGATGATAGAATCTTCTTAGTGAGTGTTCGATTCAGTGACAGTTACTGCTGGCTGGCCCTGGGTGATGGGAGCCGGTGTCTTCTAAGCTTATGTCCTTAATGTCCTTTATGTCTTCATGTGGAACTGTAACCATTAAGCTGGAAATAAACTTACATGAAGTTAACTTAAAGAGCCTGGAACCTGCTTTCTAACAATGGCTAACTTAAAGAGCCTGGAACCTGCTTTCTAACATTATCCTAATGTCAAGAATAATGAGGTCAGCAGCTGTTGCAGGTTTATAGATGAAAGTAGATAAGGTGTGAGAAGAGTCATAGATGACGCCAAGGCTTCTAGCTGAAGAAGAGTAGCGGAGATTGTCAGGTCAGAACTGAATTGGCAGAGGAAAAGATGAGAGAGAGCATTTGGCAGGGAAGAAGAGTGTCTCTGTTTTGGGAAAATCTAACATAAAATTGTGCAAAGCCATCCAATATTTCATGGCAGAGAGCAAGTTGGAAATTGTGATAGAGAGTTTAGTGGAGCATTCAGGAAAAGAGAAGAAGATTTGGGTGTCATCTTCAAAGAGTTAGTATAAGAACCCAAAGGGAGATATCAGTGCTTCAAGAGCAGGGGTGTATATTGCAGGGCTGGCAGCCAGTGAGCCCTACGTGCCTGCGCATACCATACACCACTGTTTGCCCAGGCAAGCAGTGAACTCAATGGAAGGGCGGGCCTCACTCTCTTGCTATCCTCTCTCGTTTTCCTTCTTTTGCCACCATTTGCCTTGCCTCTCACAGCATGTGAGCCCTTGGGGAGTCGTTCCTATGTAGAGACAGCTCATACTCACCTCTGTTCTTAAGTGTGTGGTTTCAGACATGAAGGAGAAAGTTAACTGCTGAAGAGGCTGCACCAGAGTGGTCTTATTAGAATGTGTAAAGAAGTTAGGTGCCCCCCACACAAGTAAATGTGCCCCTTCCCAACAATCTCCAAAGTTAATGCCTTTCCCAACATTTGAACAGTTAGCCCCCCCACCCCTGAATTTTAAGCCTGGGTGCACCCCCACAACCAACACAGGAAAAAAGACTGACCTCCTCAAACACACAATACAGGAATTTACAAACCCAGGTACAAACCTAAAGGGTTTCAACTCTAGTATAAACATTAACATCAATGGTTAAAATATATCAGAAGACATGTGTTGCTTCCAGCGGCAGTGTGCATCTTCCTAGACACTTTTGTAATGCTGTTTATAAATATGTTTAAAATTACTGCTGAACAGCTAATTGATGGGTGGCACACTGAATGAGAGTTTTTGTAATATAGTACACCTATATAGAATAAATGGAGCATTCACAAACGATTAGTCTAAAATAAACACGTGTTATTCCTCTCAGCCATAAGCAACAGGGCAAAAATATTAGAGATTAGTGTATGCCATATATCTAGCTTTAGTTGTATCCCCACCCACACTGCCCCCTTACGTCTTAATATGGAGTTCCTTCCATCTGTTTTATTTTGCAGGACCGATTGATGCAATTCAACTATGTTTTTATTCCAAAAGGAACATCTCTATGCATATATTGACACCTTTCTAGGAGTCAACTACTATTTGACTCACTATTTGTCTCGTGCCGAATACTTACACCAACTATTCGATATTCGGCCAAATAGTACATTTACTATTTCGGTACACCCCTAATAATAAGTAGCTTATCTTACGATTGGGGTTTTGGAATCACTATTAGAAATTCTGACATGTCCATTGATTAAGGAGGGCAGTATACATTTTCAATAAAGGGGAACTTAGATGGGCAGGGATATTTTAATTCAATTTTGTTTTATCAAATGAAAGCTTCATCCAGAGTCCTCATTCATTTTTCAATCCATATTGCATGGGTATTCAGGGTAAACCAAATGTATAGATGGTGATATGTGTGTTTGCAAAAGTCTATTCAAGTAAATGTAGCATAGGAAAGTGATACAACCAGTATATTGATCCTGCTTCATTGAAGTTTTAATTTCCCAGATGCCTAATATTGTTTATATTTAAACTGGTACAATTATTTCTATTTGTTAATAAATATACTGTCTTTGTAATCCAGTATCTTTCTTTTCTCAAGAGGGGAGGGTGGCTGAAGGGAATCAATACTGATAAATTGGGGGTCCCAGGTTCATGAAAAGAAATGTATTCAATAAATATAAATTGTATGCGCCTGGTTTGGGGTGGGTGGAAAATCCCCCGAATTAGACGTTGTCTGATTAAAACATCTTACAAAACGATATATTGGTCGGAATTGATTTGAGATGTAAAACAACTGAATAGCTTAATGTAAACACTCATGACAAGCAGTTGCATCAATGGCGGGGGGAATTACTACATATTTGGGGCCCAATCACAGGCTCCTCCCGATGTGAGTTGAAAGGGCATATATTCTAACTGGAGTGATGCCACAGAGCCAAAGTTCTACCAACGGGGAGAACTTTGGATCTAAAATGCATAAGCCACCTCCTCGTTTAGGCTGCAGGGATCCACAACAGGTAATCTTTGTTGAGCCCATTCATGTTCACAGTATACTGCAAAATATGTTTCTTGTTCTTGAGCTCACTATCTTCTCTAAAGTCTTGTTCTTTATTGGCGAGCAGTGCTTCTACTTTTCTTTTATCACTTTCAGCAACAATCAATGAATCATCATTTTATAATAATAATAATAATAATAATAATAATTTTAATAATAATAATAATAACAATAACTGCTATTATTATTATCATTATGCAATTTATGAATACTTAGTTTCCAGAAGCAAAGCAGTGCTTTAAAAGTAATTGAGGGATGTACAGGACCAAGAAAGCAGTTTGCAAAGGGTCAATACAAGGGGGCCGGAGCTAACCATGGGGGAGGTAGAATGCAGGCAATTAGGCTGCAAGGGATATACAAGCAACAGTGGGAGGAAACAGGGGAGAGTAGATCACCCAGTCTCAAATTAGGGGGCTAGTGAGAAATCATGGCGTTTCCGCATGACATATACTCAGAATGAGCCAGACTCACTATTGGTTGGTTTCTTGAGATTGTAATATGGCATCTGTTATGTCCATGAGGGTTCTTTCAAGACTCCTTTTGGGTTTGAATCTTGATTGTGTATCATGGAGAAATCCATTTGTTGACCAAAGCCATCCCGCTAACTCAGGTGACATCCCCAAATTAGTGGATGATCTGCCCATGAGTTGTATGTGGAGGATTCCCTGGTCACCCACACTTACACCCCACCCTAAAACAGAGGATCATCACATGACACCATTTAAATACACTTTGCCCTTAAGTTGCACAGCTCCTACAAAAGGGAGCTATAATAATATGGATTGAACAATGTAATGTTCTCCCCATTCAAAAATAGAAATACTTTATGAATTACTGAAGCAGAGGAAAGTATAAACACTGTTGCTTCAAGGGAAGTGTACGGTGGGATTAAATGAAAACATGTAGCTAAGGAATTAATTCCTTTGGTACAGGTAACAGTAACCCCACATTCAAAATGCTTTTACTGTGCTCACTATGTGTAAAGTCTCCATTGGGCATTAGCACAGGGTCTGGGCAACTGGCAGACACAAGGAACACTCTGGTAGAGCCTTGAATGTTACATCTCCACACCTGATGAAAGTAAAATCCAAGATAGTGTACTAGCCTTTTAAAGGTTTGGTCCATCCCCAAAGTTCCAACATGAACACAAGTGAATCCGTTAAGTGCATCCAACCAAATCCATTCACTCATTCCATTCAAAGGTGAACTCTCTCTCAGGAAGCCCAAACCAGGGGAGAGGTCAGCAGGCTATTTAAACTCATAGTTTAGGCAGGCAGTGTGGGTGCTTTGAGTAGCTAGTGGCAAATATTTGGAGCAAGCTGGAGAAAGAGGAATGAAAGAGGAATGAATTTTGGAGTAGAGTGGAGAGAGTGGGAAGTTGAAGACAAGACACAGAGGTAAGTATGGGGGAGTATGGCTAAAGAGATCAGGAGAAGGGTGGTTGGAGAGATAAGAGTAAGATTGGAGGATATTGGGTGAAAACAAACATCAGGAGGTGTGTTCTTTAAGAAATCAGACATTAGTAAAAGGTTGTCAGGAAACATTAGCAGGATAGCAATTTGAGATGTCAGGAGTATGTTTGTTGGAGATGTCAGGAAGTGGTTGGAGGAAAGGATCAGGAGGAAGTAAATAAGGCTTGCATAACCATAAGAGCCAAAAGCAGAAAGGTATTCAATAGCATGCTTGGCCCAAGGTAGAGGGGTAGTGGTGTGAGTTTTGTTCTGTACGGGTCAAGCTTACAGTGGTAATAGGAACAGACAAACAGGTTGGCATTCAAGAGGAGCAGGAAAAGAAAAGGAATATCATTTTGCTGAAGAAGGAGGTCCAGATCACAGGAGGTAGAGGTGACATATCACTCTTATAATTGCCTCTAGAAACAAGGGAAGGCAAACCAGTAGACTCTGCCTTAAAGCAAAAGAGAAGCTCTACTACTACCTACAGCTCATGGCGGAGTCACAGCATCATCTACATGAACTGCAAGTTGATTCAGAGATGTTCATATCCCACCAACATGCAGGGGCAAGTAGGAAGCAGTTCAGAGAGAGAGAGTACCCTATGAGTGAAGTGGTCCAAACCTTGTAAACTTTGAAAGGAAAAATTACCACTGCTGGAACTGTCGAGAAGAAACAATCCTAACACCTTATGTTTTCAACTTCACCCAGCCGTGTTAAAAAAAAATCTTTTTGTAAAGTATGAATTCTGTTTGGCCCCTTTCAACCCCACTGAGTTAATTACACCGTTGATTAGCACTATTGATTACCAAATTTCAGTTGTGATTTCATATTTGTTTCAGGACTAGGGGATCAGCATTGAGACATATCTGTGTTTAAACTCATCAGAATGGTGAGAAGGCTGTGTAAATTCTGAGATGGAAATCTGGGTGTCTTAAAGGCTTTTGTAGACGTTTTGTTACCAACATTTCTGATGGGTCTCCATCTAGTTGCTTGTTAGTCTTTAAATTCTGTGGTTTTTGAGGGTTTTTGTAATAATTCAGATTGAGTTAAGAGGATATTCCAGAAAAAATTGCAATTCCTGCCCTTATCAGACACTTGTTGTCTGCACCTAATCTTGCAGTGCCACCTGCTGGCTGCACTACTTGTTCTTTGATGTTTTAATTCTGTGGCTTGCACTTCTCCTCCTCCCCTCCCCTTTGCATCTTTCCCCTTCCTTCTCCCCTGCACTTGCATGATCTCAATGTCACCTGGCCTAGTAACATCGTTGTCTTGTCCTCCACTTGTTTCCCCTCCCTTGCCTCACTGTGCCTTGAAACACTTATGTATAGGCACGTTATGAATACCATCTCATACCATATCATATCATGCATCCATATTAGGAATAAACACAATTGGTTGTATTCTCATCCCTATACAACCTCAAGTATTTGTTGCCTTATAATAATGATTTTATATGTTGTACATTGTAAAATGGAGAGGAATTCTAGCAAACCATTCCTGAAGGAAGCATTTTGGCTAGGAGAGTAGTAAGCATGTAGGACAGTAATGGTGGTATTTGAATTTATATTACACTTGATTTCTAATTCCTCATAAATTAAATGATGGTTACATGAGTTAGGCGAGCAGATTAGGTGTCATTTCACTAGATGTGCTTGATCTGTTTCTTGCAAAGAAACCTGCTGGGAGGATGTAGTCAAGAAGAATGGCAAAGCTGTTTGTAAACCTCAGATTTCTAATAGCTCCAAAAAGGGTTCTACGATCAGTCTATTTATTTTTACTCCATTTCTATTTTCATATCTGATATTATTGTGCTTATTTTCATATATTTCTTTGGTAGTTTAGATTTGGTTCTTTGAGTTGCTTGGGGTATGGTAGACAATTCTGTTTTTATGCTCTATCATTCCAGAAGAAGCTTGTACATACAAAGGGCTGATTCTAACTTCTGTGTTGTTGTTCAGGATTAGGATTGGAACTTCTGTAGGAGATAACGAGTCCTCATTGTTGTCATTATTTGCAGGTTTAATGGATTTGTATTGGATCCCCAGTAGGGAGGGATTCAAATGAATGGGCAGTGAGGTGATATTCTAGCATTGTTGGCGTTCTGGTCTACATTTCAATCATATGCCAGTCAGTAAGTGTCTGTTTTAAATGGCTAGGCAGCTTTTAATTGGGGAAGGAGTTTATCACACAGTTAAAAGGACCTTTTCCTTCTTGAATAATGTTGGTTCATTGAAATGTATGTGTGATTATCAGGGAATTGTGTGCCTTTAGCTATCAAAATAAGTGTCTGGCTGCATTGTAAGTGATGTAAAATGCCAGAGAGATATAAGAAAATAAGCAACCAAACAGATTGTTTACAACTGTGGTTTATTCTTTGGTATTTTCTCATAAAGATTTCTCTCCTCTGCAGGTGCCTCCCTCAGCAATGGCCTCCTGGTCCCCCTCAAACTTGAGCCGGACCACCTGAAGTTCTGGAAGCAGCTCAAAACATTCCTTTTCTTGTCTGCTTTCTCTCTCTCCCACCCCTGTTGACCTACGTGACCTACCTGTCCGCTGTACTGACTGGTTGCCTGGCTACCCTCAGACTTTCACTGGGTACCAGGCTCTTTCTGGATCAGTCACCCCTGCACTGCCTCTGGGCCTACCAGGCACTTAGGGGCTGTAACTATAACCCTACAGTCCCTACAGTCCCTTGTTCTCCTTGCACTACACAGATTCTTGCTGCCCTGGCTACACTTATTCAGAGCATTGCTGCCTGTTCTACCCTCTCTTCTCTCTTGCACGATCTGAATGACACAAGGCCTAGTAAAATCGTTTGTCTTGTCCTCCCTCTGCCTTCCCTCGCTTGTTTTGTTGCACCTAGAAACACGTGTGTACAGGCACGTTATAAATGACATAAACACCCTGGGGTTGGAGTAAGGTTTAAATTATCTAACATGGTGAAGCTATACCACAACAGGGATATGTCTCAATGTAACAGTGCAGAGCGTATCCTGAGAACACATTTCTTAGTAAACATTTTCTGTTGAGCATAGTATCATTTATCACAGTGGATGTTGCACAAAATATCACTTATAGTTCCCATACGTCTGCAGGGTAATCCTAGGTAAATGTAGTTGCTCAAATCGCGCCTCAAAAATATTTTGTGTTGATTTGTGATTCAGGAGGTTCCCATGCATTTTCCAGGTTTGGGGAGGTGATTTGAGTTTTTTGAAATTACATTTCAAATGATCTTTTTGGCCAGTGCAGACTCCACAAGACAATGCAACATTTTCAGGGTAATTCATAGAAATTCGCACAAAAGTGACGCACGCGACTGGCGCACAGCATGCTCGTGCGAATGTCTGCGCCAGCCGCGTGCGCTAAAATCGATTTCCGCGCACAGCGTATTCATGGATTTTCGCATCTAAAACCAGCCGTGGCGCAGCGTGGCGCAGCGACCCTGCAGCAGCGCCAGTTACGCCCCCAAGAACGCCCTCGCGCAAGGAAAAGCCTTCAAAATCCCCAAATAATCGCAAAGGGTTGCGCTAACCCTGGACCAGTTCACAGGGCTGGCAAACAGCAAACGCCAAGCGGGGAACGTGTATTTCAGTGGTTCGCGGAAAGTTCCACACGCAATTGTCCTGTGTACGTGTGCATCAGGGGTGCGCGGGAAGTTCCACACGCGATTCCATCAGGCTACGTGTATTTCAGGGGTGCGCTGGAAGTCCCACACGCGATTGGCCCCGTGCGAGCAGGGTACATGTATTTCAGGGGTGCGCGGGAAGTTCCACATGCGAGTAGTACTAAACGTGAATTGCCCGTGTGGGTCCTCCCAGGTGTTCGCTCTACAACCTCCACGGCCCCTGCAGGCAGCCCACACCACGGGGGACTACCCTGCACCCCTGCTCATGTCCCGCAGGCAGCCCATCCACCATGGGCATGCCCCCCAGCCAACCCACATGTCACCTTGCACTACTGATCAACAATGCATGTCTCCCACCGCCCCCACCCCCCAGCAGTCAGGGGCACCCTCCACCAGGCCCCCACACATGTCTACCACCACCCCCATCCCCCAGCCACCAGGGGCAGATTCCACCAGGCCCCCACTCATGTCTCCCACCACCCCCACCCCCCAGCAGTGCAGGGGCAGCCTCCACCAGGCCCCCACTCATGTCCCCCTGCACCCCCAACCCCCAGCAGTGCAGGGGCAGCCTCCACCAGGCCCCCACTCATGTCCTCCTGCACCCCCACCCCCCAGCAGTGCAGGGGCAGCGTCCACCGGGCCCCCACCCATGTCTACGACCACCCCCACCCCCCAGCCACCAGGGGCAGCCTCCACCAGGCCCCCACCCATGTCTCCCACCACCCCCTACCCCCCAGCAGTCAGGGGCACCCTCCACCAGGCCCCCACTCATGTCTCCCACCACCCCCATCCCCCAGCCACCAGGGGCAGATTCCACCAGGCCCCCACTCATGTCTCCCACCACCCCCACCCCCCAGCAGTGCAGGGGCACCCTCCACCAGGCCCCCACCCATGTCTCCCACCCCCCCACCTCCCAGCAGTGCAGGGGTACCCTCCACCAGGCCCCCACCCATGTCTCCCACCACCCCCGCCCCCCAGCAGTGAAGGGGCACCCTCCACCAGGCCCCCACCCATGTCTCCCTGCACCTCCAACCCCCAGCAGTGCAGGAGCAGTCTCCACCAGGCCCCCCCTCATGTCCCCCTGCACCCCCACCCTCCAGCAGTGCAGGGGCAGCCTCCACCAGGCCCCCACTCATGTCCCCCTGCACCCCCACCCCCCAGCAGTGCAGGGGCAGCCTCCACCAGGCCCCCACTCATGTCCCCCTGCACCACCACCCCCCAGCAGTGCAGGGGCAGCCTCCACCAGGCCCCCACTCATGTCCCCCTGCACCCCCACCCCCAGCAGTGCAGGGGCAGCCTCCACCAGGCCCCCACTCATGTCCCCCTGCACCCCCACCCCCCAGCACTGTGGGGCATCTGCCAGCAGGCCCCCACCCATGTCCAACTCATGTTCCCCACCACCCCCACCCCCCAGCACTGTGTGGCACCTGCCAGCAGGCCCCCACCCATGTCCAACTCATGTTCCCCACCCCCCACCACTGTGGGGCACCTGCCAGCAGGCCCCCACCCATGTCTCCCACCCCCCACCCCCCAGCACTGTGGGGCACCTGCCAGCAGGCCCCCACCCATGTCTCCCACCCCCCACCCCCCAGCACTGTGGGGCACCTGCCAGCAGGCCCCCACCCATGTCCAACTCATGTTCCCCACCCCCCAGCACTATGGGGCACCTGCCAGCAGGCCCACACCCATGTCCAACTCATGTTCCCCACCACCCCCACCCCCCAGCACTGTGTGGCACCTGCCAGCAGGCCCCCACCCATGTCCAACTCATGTTCCCCACTCCCCCCACCCCCAGCACTGTGGGGCACCTGCCAGCAGGCCCCCACCCATGTCCAACTCATGTTCCCCACCACCCCCACCCCACAGCACTATGGGGCACCTGCCAGCAGGCCCCCACCCATGTCCAACTCATGTTCCCCACCCCCCTCACCCCCCAGCAGTGCAGGGGCAGCCTCAACCAGGCCCCCACTCATGTCCCCCTGCACCCCCACCACCCCAGCAGTGCAGGGGCATCCTCCACCAGGCCCCCATCCATGTCTGCCACCACCCCCACCCCCCAGCCACCAGGGGCAGCCTCCACCAGGCCCCCACCCATGTCTCCCATCACCCCCACCCACCAGCAGTGCACGGGCACCCTCCACCAGGCCCCCACCGATGTCTACCACCACCCCCACCCCCCAGCAGTGCAGGGGCAGCCTCCACCAGGCCCCCACTCATGTCCCCCTGCACCCCCACCCCTCAGCACTGTGGGGCACCTGCCAGCAGGCCCCCACCCATGGACAACTCATGTTCCCCAGCCAACATGTCATCACAATCTAGATCCCTGGTCCCTATGGTCAGCCTCCAAATGCAAAACACCCACCTGAGTATTGCATCCACCCACTCATAATTGGCAATTACATCACAGAACACCAATTGCAAGTTCCGAAACAAACACATTTCCCTCACATACACCCAATGGGTGTCAGTGAATCTCAAAACCCATATCATGAAATGCATGAAACCAATGAGATACCACACATTGAAGTTCACTAAAAAAATATGTATTAAAGGAAACATAACTAAAATCAAAAATAAAGAAACAGAAATGTGAATGTACAAAAATGAAAAGAAGCATGTCTGTGAAAAAAAGCAAAACCAAAAATCAAATTCCAAAGTAATGGTGTCCAAAGTCACTGTCCACAAACAAAATCCAATGGGAAATAAAAAAGAAAGCCATTGCTCCATGGTTAAAATGTGAAAGAAAAATACAATCCAACAGTGAACTATGCACATGGGAACACGCCAGAGTCCATTATCCCAACAAAAGAAAGGAAACCTATCTAACTACACTAACTAATAAAATAAACTATATACAAAAATGTGGCCAATGTCCTAAAGGTCCAAAATAAATCCAAAAAAAAATGAAACCTAACACTACCTACATAACTATGTACAAGGGCAGCGGGCTAGTTTGACAGCTCACTTGTGGATGTCCCGGGCCAGGGCATCATCAAACTCCTGCTCAATGTCCCGGAGGCGGTCCTCCTCCATGGCCCCGAGGGTCCGCCGGGCCGTCGCCGTGTCCACCTCCAAACCCCTGCGGATTGCCTCGAGGCATTCGGCCCGCCTCAGGGCCCTCCGCATGGAGTTCTCGGCCCTGACCATTGTGAGCCGTGCCTCTTCCGCCCGCTACCGCTCCGCATCTATGGCGTGGCCCAACCGCTGCCACACGGAAGACACTCTCTGTCCTGGGTCCTCCTGCCCTCTGGCCGATGCCTGCCCCTCCGATGTTGAAGGTCCCGAGCCTTTATGGCTCCCACCACGTTGCTGCTGCTGCTGTGCCTCTGCCCGTGCGCTGCCTCCTGAAAAGACTTCAGGTCACCTCGCATGGCCCGTTGACACAACGCCACACCAGTCAGGACAGGCTCAACCCGGACCCGGATAGCCACATCCGCAGGCAGAGGAAGACCAGTTGACGTGAGCTCATCCCCTGCCTGAAAACGGGTCTGGACGTAGGCATCCCTGCTGGTGCAAGATGATGCAGGGACAGGATCAGGGACAGGATTGCACACAGGCACCTCCGCGGCGGCCTGTGCTGCCTCCTGTCCCTGGTCCTGCACTGCACCACTAGCACCAGTGGGATCCCCACCTCCAGACCCCGTCTCTGTTGCTTGCACAGCCTCCTCCTCCACCAAACCCCCCACCAACCTGGATGACTCTGTGCCATCTTCCCCCGTTGGGCCCTGTGGGGTCCCAGCTGCCCCTTCTGCTGCCGAGGAGTCCAACTCCAACCTCTGCCTCTTGGACCTCCCCCTGGCAGCTGCGGCCTGGGACGCGGCACCGAACTCCTCACTCCCCGACGAGATGACAACATGGGAGGGGAGCCGGGCCTTGCGTCTCCGGCAGGCGGTGGGATCCCCGCCGCTGTGCTCCACAGCACCTTCTCCGCCCTCTTCATCAGTTGACGCTGCAGACAGGGAGAAATAAAACACAGGCATCATGGCACTGTACAATGGACACATACACACATGACAGTTGTACATGAGTGGCATTGGCAAACCTCAGACATCATCACAATCATCACAATCCCCAACACACATGTCATTTCAACTCGCACACATGAGCCATACCACAGCCATATCGCAACTGGCAGCACCATCCATACACATACAATAGCATGAGCAGGCAAAGGTGAGCCAGACATCACATGCAACACAGGAAGTGCACCACACATGTACACACACCACCACACTTGCATGCATGTGTACACCTCTGCCAAGTGTCGCAGTGTTCAGATGGGCATCCATGTCACATATGCCCATCAGGCTTCCACATACCGCTGTCACATGCATCCATGTTGCATCACTGTTGCACCCTTGTCAAATACACACACATGCACATGTACACAGTGCTGATACATGCAGCTGAAAACAACATACATGCGTCACATCACGGACATGTCTACTTACATACACATTCATCCAAACATGTGTGCCCACACAACTGCATTTGGCATGCAAGCCTACACACACAAGCACCATCCATGTCTCACACATTCCAGCCCTCGCATGTGTTAGCCCCACGGCCCTGTACACCCCCACCCATACTCGACCCCATACAAACAGATGTGCAACCTGCACACTACTGAAAAATCAACACACGCACAGCTCACAATCAGGATGCATGTGCACTTACCGCTCGACTCCAGACGGGTCTGCCTCTCAAGGACCTGGACGTGGAGCGCTGGGGATGTGCGTTCCAGGACCCTCATCTGTTCTTCCGACAAGTCGGCCCGGCGCCCCTTGGCATCCGCTGCCTTCAAGAGGCGCCGGGCCTTGTTCAGGGTCCTGGACCTGAAGTCCTCCCAGCGCTTCTTGACATGTTGTAAGTCGCGGACTGCCACCCCCTCCGCGTTGATGGCAGTCACGATGTCCGTACAGATCCGAGTCCGTCATTCCTTGTCGGCGTGGGAACTTCCGAAGAGGGCATCATACTGCCCCAGGACTTGCTCCACCAGGACACCAACTTCAGTGGCACTGAAGCTGGTGCCCCTCTGCCTCTCTGGCCGGGGGTTGTCAGTGGTCTCAGATGGTGTTTGCCCCGACATGACAACCCCAGAGGCAGGAGTGGGTGGGCAACTGGGTCCTGGGGCTGGGCAGGGAGCAATGGAATCCCAGTCGGGAGTCTTCGGTTCCAGCAGGGGTGGTCACAGCAACAGCACCCCTGGCTGATGTGCAGGCAGCAAATGGCAGGGCACGTGGGCAGCAGGCAGTCAGGCAGCAGCAGATGGCAGGTGGGAGCGTGCTCGGGGCACTGGGGGGCAGTAGTTCGGCCTTCTGGGCAGGAGCATGGTCTTCCGTGTGCTTACGCATGGCCAGCTTGATACGGAGTGTTTTGGCACGTGAAAATCCTGCACGTCTGCGTGTAAATCGAGGAAAGGCCCTTAGCGCGTATGCACATCAGCACGCATATGCGATTTCATTGGACCAAAGGCCCTTAGCGCATGAGTGCGTCTGTGACGTGAGGCCCACGGGTGTTTCCCTCATTACACGTGATGACAGAGCACACGTGGATTTCCACCAATCGCATGTGGAACTTCCTGCGCACCCCAGAAACACATGTACCCAGGCCAATCGCGTGTACGCTCACTTCCCGCCGATTACACGCGATGAGACTCGGACGTGCAGTTTTACCACGTGTGCTCGCATATGCGATTCCATTGGCCCAAAGGCCACCATGCGCAGCTGTGACATCACGCGCATGGCCGTAGAGAATGGCGCATGTAAAAATAAAGAGATACACGTCCGAGTGTCAAAGCGCGTAATTGGTGGAAATGGCCTCATTGCGTATGCGCTTCTGTGACGTGTGTATAAAAGGTACGTGTAGAACCCCATTTCCTTGTACGTGCTTTTCGTGGAGAGCGAGTGGGTGAAATCTGTACTTCTTGTGGGTTCACACGCGATTTACTTCACAGCGTTTCCAGTTCGTACTCCCTGTTACCTCTGACAGCTTTTTCTCTTTTCCTCTTTTTCCTGGGCCTGTTTCCTCAAACAGCTTCCCTACTACTGTTGTCCTGTCTCCTCAGACGGCGTACAATTCTTCTTTTGGCGGGGGTGTTGTCAACGCGCACACACGCATATTTTTCACGCTTTTGTTCCTGGCAGACGGTGAGTCGCACACGTATCTAACATCTGTGCTTGCCCCGTGTGTCGCGTACCCCTTCAGAGGTCATTCTAGGCTGCGTGTGACACGCATACGTTCATTCTTGTGTTCCTGGGTGCCACAGCGTAGTGCAGGTTTATTTTTCCACGCACGTAGTCTAGGAGGGGTTGCGTGCACCTTACTTCGCTTTTTTGGGGTGCCTGTGCGTTGCGTGACCCGTCATCTTTCCCCAGGGGTGACATACAGCCTTGCTAGAGCACTAGGGTACGATTACCATCTGGTACCCAACCCCTTTGACCACCAATTGCCCAGGACAATAGTTCACATCGACTCCCATACACACAATAACATCAGTGCCATGGCTGGGAGGCGAACAAGCCGTAAGGGTGGCAAAGGTGGCCGAGCCCCAAGTGGTGGCCGTGGTGGATCCGGTAGGGGACGTGGCCGTGGCTTGCAAGGTGCCCCTAGCCCCCCATGTATGGAGGAGCAGTCAGGGACACCCATGCCCCCCCCCCCCCCTGGTTGAGGTTACCGTGGCTGACACCATCCATGCTCAGCCCTTGTTGGACCAGCCCACTGTGGAACCAGACCTGGCACAGGGTGACTCCATGGCTGACTTCCAGGTCAGCAGGTCTAGGCCACGTGCGCCGGTGAACGTTGGTGTCATCAGGCCACGTGGATCAGGGGCAGCTAGGTCATCTGCTGCCCCACGTGGGCAGGCTGGGGAGGCTGCAGGGGCAGCTGCGGCTCCATCCACCCCACCTCTCACACACCCATCCAGAACAGTGTCGGTCCAAGTCCATCATGCTGACATTCCCCTTGACATCATCACACTTGAGATAATGCCTGCACCAACTCTCATGCTGAGTGTGCAATCCCACGCTCCTGCCCCTAGTGTCCAGAGCGGCGCAGGACACTCCGGATCCCCACCACCTTCCAAGCGGAAGAGGAAGAGTGCTCGTCCAGTAGAGGCTGATGCCCCAGACACGGCTACACAGTCCGGCCCGTCAAGGAAGCCCAGCTTCAATGAGGCCGAACTGAATGCACTTGTAGAGTATGTGTCTGCACATGACCGCGAAATGGTGATTGTTGCAGGATCCAAGACCACACCTGCACAACGTCAGGCACAATGGCAGACCATTGCGGACATCATAAGTGCCCTTGGAATCATGAGGCGCAAGGCTAATGATTGCTACAAGCGCTGGAATGACCTGAAGCGCAGGGCAAAGAATAAGCTGGCCTCAAGTCATGCCGCAACTCTAGTGACTGGAGGTGGGTCTCCAGCAGATGACATAGAACTCACTCCACATGAGCAGGTTGCTGGGACCTACGTCACGGAGGAACAGATCCAAGGCGTGGGAGTAGTGGCAGATTACGAGGCATTGTCCGGTGAGTGCACATGCATGTGTGTGTCATCCATGTGTATGTTGCGTGTGGGAGGGCTTCTGTTTGGGTGCCAGGGGAGGGTGTGTGTGCCTGAGTGGTTCGGCTCACCCATGTGCCTCTTCCTAAACATTCTTGGCACCAGCATTTGGGTATAGCAGCATCCCTTCGGCCAACATTAGACATCCAGCAGAACACCACGCCAGTTGCCCTTGGAGTGTCATCTTGCCACTACACTGTTGCTTATTTACCCCTGTTTATTCAAGCAGATTGTTTGCATATCACCACTTTTACTCAGGATTTCTCAGTCCTATTGTCACATGTCTGACATGGCTCTGGTACAGTGGACTGGCTCAGTTTCGTGGACATGATTAGTTTGGACATGTCCCTGTGCTATAGGACCATTTTTGGCTGGCAGCTGCATGTTAAACATTTGAACCATTACAATGAAAATAATCAATCATATGAACAAACTGGACTGAATGAACAATTGGTGACCTCCTCTCCCTCTTCACTTCATGGCTAGGGTACATGCCATCTGTGTGATGGCATGTGTATTTGACCTGCCAATCACTGGCCAATGTGTGATGGCACTGCTAGGCAGCATGCAGCAAATGTGTTCATCTTCCATCTTGGTGTCATCAATGTGTGGCATCTGCCTCCCCATCACATGCAGTGACGGTGCATGCATGGTAGTGTTTTAGTCATGTGGGACATGTGTCAATCAAGTACTGTTTCTGTAGCCTCTCAGCCCTCATTGTGTGCCATAGTGCTAATGCCTGTTTCCATTTGTTTTCTTTTATGTCTTTGCAGGGGAAGACGCACCTGATACTGCTGGGGTTGTGGAGATGGTGCAGACCCAGGAGGGGTCTGAGGGCCGACCGACCACCAGTGAGGGACGTGGTGTGGTGGTGGGTGAGAACCCACAACTGCTGCAGGTCGTGCTCTCAAGGGGTGTCTCTGGCTGCACCTCCCCCGAGCTGTACTCAGGTGTTGATTCGGATGATGAGACCTACCTGCCGTCGCAGGTGAGTATTCCTGGGAGGGATTCTGTTCTGTCCGACCCACCTGCACCAGGGTTAGAACCCTCAATGGGGATGTCAGTGTTGGCAGGTACGCCTTTGGTGGTTACGGATGCAGGGTCACACTCCGTGACATCGGATCCTGTTCCTGGGCCAGCAGATCAGAGGGGGAATGCAGTCCTGCAGCCTCAGGCAGTGCCGGCACAGCAAGGCGCAGTTCGCCTTGCCCCAGACAGGTGTGGTGCCCGCCGACATGGTGGCCGTACGCCAACTGGCAATACCGCATGGGAGAAATCCATTTATGGTATGGCAACCCAACAGGCAGCATCATCAGAGATGATGGCTCAGGCCATGGATAGGGTGGCCACTTCCAATTTCCCCCCCGAAAGGCTGATGGAGCGACTACAGCAGGCAACCGACTCCATCTGCCAGTCACACAGGGAGGACATGTTGGCGTCCGACAGGGACAGGCGGGCGGCACTGGCGACTCTGCAGGAAGTCATCTCCATAGAGTCCCAGGGCCACAGGGAAGCCCTGAGGCTGGAACTCCTTCACCTCAGGACGACTCTTGTTGAGCTTGAGGCTTCAACAAACTGAAGGACAGAACAGCAGCTGGAGCGTCTCACCCGTACGCTCTCAGCTGAGATGCAGGCAACTAGGGCGGAGGTCCGGGCATCCCGTGAGTTGTTGCATGGGGACCTCCGCACACTCATCCTACAGAACGAGACCTACCACACCCGCATGCTTGCAGCCATGGAGGAACACACTAGGGCTTTGCGTGGGCTGCCTCCCATAGTGCCACCTCCTCCGGATGCAGCTGCAGAGGGTGAGAATAGCGACAGCAGTGATACTCCCACAATAGGGTAGCCGTGTAGGCCATGAGCCCATGGAGGTGTTTTTTCCCGCAAGATCCACACAGGTGGGTTTTGGTGTGCACCCTGTCCTCGGACCTCCTGGGTGGCCTCCCCAACCCCCCCGGGTCCATTAATGGCCATTTTTTATTTTTTATTTTTTTTATTTTTTATTTTTCTATTTGTTTTTTGGGACAGTGTGTTGCCTTGTGTGTCTCCTGTGGGCATACGCTGCATTGTGGCTCGGCACATGCAGTCTTGTCATGGATTTGGTTCAGATGCTTGGGTTTTTTTCACACACACCCCTCCTGCTTCCCGTTTCCATGGGCTTGCAAAGGGTGTGCCCAAGTGACATTGACGTACATGGTGACATTGGACTCCCATGAGCTGTGTGGGCAGTCTGTAGTCAATACTGTGTATACATTCATAGTGCATATTGTTGTTGTAGTGTACACTGCGTGGTGTATTGATATGTGCCTCTGCATCCATCTCATCCTCCATATTTGCAGGTCCATTCCTCATGTCTTCATAATGCGGTCCATGTTGTAAGCAGTGCACCTACACTCTTGCGTGGCGCTAACACTGTATACTTGCAAGTGTTCGGAGGGCTGTCATCATCAGGTGGTGAGGCTAGCTAATTTTTAAGTCTGTAATGTCATGTTTAAGGTAGGTTGGAGGTTGTGTAGGTGATTGGTATTCTTGGTAAGTATTTGGTAATGTGGGTTGTAGGTCCTGCATTACTGTGAGCATTTCATGTGTGGACATGTTTCCATTAGGGACACTGTAGCTGCTGACACTTGGGGCATGTTGTGGGGATTCATTTCTTTCCTCTCACATTGCATGACATGCCATGGTGTGTTGTGTGGCCGTGCCGGGGAGGGGGTGGGTGACATGGCACTGTTTTCATGTAGTATTTTGCAAGTGGGTATTCTCATGACACTGCATTGGTGGTGTTTGTGTAGGTAGGGATGAACACATTGTGACACTTCCACATGAACAATCTCAGGCTGCTATGGTTCTGACAGTTGACAGTCCCTTTGTTCGTCTTTATTGTCAGGTCGAGTCATCATTGCTTATCAGATGATATGTGCCAGGCCTGTGTGCACTCCACTAGGGTGTGATTTCTATGTGAAGTAATTAGCCACCAGCTGCGTATGGGCTGCCTCACCCTGTGCCCTCTCCCCTCCCATGAGCAGCGGGCGTGTATGTGGTTGGGATGTGGGGGCACCACCATGTCCACGGCCTCGCCCTGGCATGTTGCAACATTGTGCAGGACACATGCTGCCATTATGATCCTACACACTACTGGGGGCGCATATTACAGTTGCCCGGCAGAACGGTCAAGGGAGCGAAAGCGTGACTTGAGCACTCTGAATGTGCAATCCACTATGCCCCGTGTTGCAATATGGGCTGTGTTGTATCTTACCTCTGGAGGCATGATGGGGTTCCGAATTGGCGTCATCATGTGGGTGCTCAGAGGGTAGGCACTGTCCCCTGGTGAGGAGGTGATGGGTATCATTAGTGGGGTAGTGACATAACTCTGCATCTGACATGCATGCATGTGCAGTAGCATTCATACTCACCAAGCAGCCATGTATCACCATGCCGGCCAGCTTCTAGGTCCCGGTTTAGGGTAGACATTCGGTAAATGAAGCTGTCGTGGGTGGACCCTGGATAGTTGGCATATACTGAGGTGATGATTCCCTTAGCATTACATACTACCTTCACGTTGATGGAATGCCAGTGCTTGCGGTTCCTATAGATGTGCTCAGATGCCCTGGGGGGACATAGTGCCACATGGGTGCAGTCAATGGCACCTAGCACTTTTGGAAATTGTGCCACACCGTAGAAATCGAGGGTGGCAGCCTGCCTTTCTGCAGGTGTCCTTTGCAGGTATATGTGCCTACGGACTGATGGGCGTGCAGTGATGATGTTCAAGACCTGGTGTAGGCAGCGTGACTGCGTGGCCTGTGACACCCCACCCACTATGGCACTTGTCCGCTGAAATGATCCTGTGGCCAAGAAGTGCAGTACATTGAGGACCTTCTCCAGGGGGCTGAGTGCTTGGGAGCACATGGTGGGTGATGTGAGGTCATCCTCCCACTCACTGACCAGGTCCAGAATTATGTGTGGGGGAAACCTGTACCTCCTATACACCTGGTCATCAGGCATCCCAAAAAGGCTGGTTCTGGGAGTGAAAATTCGGGCCCTCACTATCCTCCTCCTCCTCCTTTGGTAACCCACGGCCACTGCTGCTAGAAAAGGTATATTCATCCTGGCGTATGAGCTTGTTTGTTGTTTGCGCGCACTTTTATGCTGCGCGGGTCGACGTACGCCTGCTTCATGCTGGCGTACGTGTGTCAGGATTGGACCCTTTTTCAGCACGTCGTAGGCGAACGTGTGAATCTTCCCGCCCACACCAGGAATACACGTAGCACGCTCTCACAGGCACAGTCGCGGGTAAATATTCCCGCCCACCCCTGGAATACATGTAACCCACTCTCACAGGCCCAATCGCATGTGGAAGTTCACACGCAGCCCGAAGTACACGTACCCAGGCAAGTCGCGTGTGGAAGTTCACGCGCACCCCGAAGTACACGTACAATCGCGTGTGGAACTTCACGCGCACCCCGTAGTACACGTACCCAGGCAAATCGCGTGTGGAAGTTCACGCGCACCCCGAAGTACACGTACCCAGGCAAATTGCACGGCTGGGGGTGGTGGTAGACATGGGTGGGGGCCTGGTGGAGGCTGCCCCTGCACTGCTGGGTGGTGCGGGTGGTGGGTGACATGAGTGGGGGCCTGGTGGAGGCTGCCCCTGCACTGCTGGGGGTGGGGGTGGTGGGTGACATGAGTGGGTGCCTGGTGTAGGCTGCCCCTGTACTGCTGGGGGGTGGGGTTGGTGGGTGACATGATTGGGGGCCTGGTGGAGGCTGCCCCTGACTGCTGGGGGGTAGGGGGTGGTGGGAGACATGGGTGGGGGCCTGGTGGAGGGTGCCCCTGGTGGGGGGGTTAGGGGGTGGTGTTGACATGGGTGGGGGCCTGGTGGAGGGTGCCCCTGGTGGCTTGGGGGTGGGGGTGGTGGGAGACATGAGTGGAGGCCTGGTGGAGGCTGCCCCTGGTGGCTGGGGGGTGGGGGTGGTGGGTGACATGAGTGGGGGCCTGGTGGAGGCTGCCCCTGCACTGCTGGGGGGTGGGGGTGGTGGGTGACATGCGTGGGGGCCTGGTGGAGGCTGCCCCTGACTGCTGGGGGGCAGGGGGTGGTGGGAGACATGGGTGGGGGCCTGGTGGAGGGTGCCCCTGGTGGCTGGGGGGTGGGGGTGGTGGGAGACATGAGTGGGGGCCTGGTGGAGGCTGCCCCTGCACTGCGGGGGGTGGGGGTAATAGGGGACATGAGTGGGGGCCTGGTGGAGGCTGCCCCTGCACTGCTGGGGGGTGGGGGTGGTGGGAGACATGTGTTGGTGATCAGTGGTGCAAGGTGACATGTGGGTTGGCTGGTGGGCATGGCCATGGTGGATGGGTTTCCTGTGGGACATGAGCAGGGGTGCAGGGTGTTACCCTGTGATGTGGGCTGCCTGCAGGGGCCGTGGAGGGTGTAGAGGGAACACCTGGGGGGAACCATATGGCCAAATCATGTGTAGCATTCCCCGCACCACCGAAATGCACGTACCCAGTCAAATCGCGTGTGAGACTTCCCGCGCACCCCTGGAATCCACGTAACCAGCCAAATCGTGTGTGAAACTTCGCGCGCACCCCTGAAATCCACGTACCCAGCCAAATCGCGTGTTGAACTTCCCGCGCACCCCTGAAATCCACGTACCCGGCCAAATCACGTGTGGAACTTCCCGCGCACCCCTGAAATCCACGTACCCGGCCAAATCGCATGTGGAACTCCCCGCTCCCCCGAAATCCCCGTACCCAGCCAAATCGCGTGTGAAACTTCCCGCGCACCCCTGGAATCCACGGACCCAG
This sequence comes from Ambystoma mexicanum, assembly GCF_040938575.1. Taxonomy (NCBI): domain Eukaryota; kingdom Metazoa; phylum Chordata; class Amphibia; order Caudata; family Ambystomatidae; genus Ambystoma; species Ambystoma mexicanum. The sequence goes on from NC_090933.1 coordinate 146,735,340, forward strand.
CCAATTCGCGTGTGAAACTTCCCGCGCACCCCGAAATACACGCACACATTATTTGTCAGTCAACGGGTGTCCGTGTTTGTGGGTACCCCTTTGCATGTCATTTGTCCTGGAGGGCCACAGTATAGGACATTCATCATAGCTGTATATAGGTGCTATTTGTTGGCGCACCTTATGGCGCACATTTTTTACAGGTGCAGGGACGCTACCGCCTGCTTTCTTGTGGCGGTCGTGTTTGTGCCTGTGCGCTGGTTTGACCATGCGCTGCTTTGCCCTATTCGATTCCATGAATACGTGTTGTAGGCGAGCGTGTGGGCGTTCCACGCACTTGCACCCTGTACTTCCCCCGTGACACCCACATTTTGGCAAGTTGTTCCCCATTCCGAGTGTTACGCCCCATGTTCTGCCTACTTTTGTTGTGTGCGCCGCGCTATGTGCGATTTTCGCTGTGGCCTGTGCGATTTTCGCTGTGACCTGGCGCACGCCGTTAGATGGCCTGTGCGCCAACGTGCGCCGCGCACTTTTTTAGCGCACATCAGATGGTTTTTTCACGCACGCCCTTCCATGAATCGATGTGCGCTGCTTTTCGTGCGATTTTCGCACTTGCACTGCGATTTTCGCAATTCCACTGCGATTCGCACGTTTTTGCCCACTTGCGCCGCGCTAATTATTCCATGAATCAGCCTCTTTATTTCTTATAATGATTCAACCCTTTCCCATCTCCGACTCCACATAGGCACACTTCTTCTCCAGCAATACAGAAACATTAGAGATAGGCTGGTAAAATCGCTGGGAGTAAACATGCAAAATGGATTATGTTTTGCTATATATATGCTATACATATAGGCGATTTCTGCTATGCTTATGCCATTCTCATTTGAGGAGGTAGACTCACTATTATGTCTATGCCGAGGAATTTAAATGGTCTGGAACGATCAAGGATACATCCAGCTATGTTTATTGCTCTACGCATGGCAGGAGTCAGTGATTAGTGTTTCACCATGGGGTGGTTTGCCTTTAGGGAACACTGGAGATTTTGTGGTAGGCCACCTATTTTATTTCCAAATGTACTCATAGGAAAAGGGTTGAGCTTGCTGAAAATGTATAATATATCGCTCCACTTTGAAAATTATTTGCAGGGCCTCTTTTCGTTCCCAGTCCAACTCCTGGATCCACCAGGACTAAGGTGGATGTCAAGACCATATGTTGTACTTCAGTATCTTCATTAGGGAATGTGTTACAAGAAAGTCCAACTTTAATGAACATGGGATATTACAAAGCAAAAGAATAGTCAGGTTTGCTCTCTCCTACATGGGATTGGGTCCCTTTTCCTTCAGAGATTCTCCCCTTTTAAAATGTCTCACCTGCCGGATGCTTGTCCCAAGACCTTTCTGGACTCTGGAGCAAGTGTCCCATTTTATAAAGTTCAAGTGGGGTTGACTTTATGGCAACATTAACCCTTCTTCATGGTCTGACATAGAGGCAGGCTTTTCAGCGACCTTTACTAACACTCACTCTTGCATACAGTCTCATCAAGGAGAGTTTAAGAGGGGTACTTGGGCTTTCACCTTGCCTGGGCTTCCTCCTAGTTCCACCTTACCAAACTCTCTGATTTCACAAGGGTCTTTTGATCCTATCTCATTCCCCCTCCACCTTCTGGTGCTTCCTAAAACAGACTGTACTGGCAGAAACCCAGCTTTGGCTATCTATCAGGTGTCTTTTTCTCTTCATATTAGTCCTTCCCCCATCCCTTGATAGTCTTAATTCGTTTTTCCACTGCTCTGGTTGTTGCTCTTTGATCTGCTTTCGTCTCTCTGCCAGATGTCACTAGATTTAACCCCAATCCCCCTGTAGGCCTTGCCACCTCTGTGATATCCCCTTCCTCCTTGATGTTTCACTTCCAAACTTTTCCATATCAACGTTGATACAACCTCAACCTTGCTGTCTTCCTTCCTTTACCTCATCATATATTTAATTCCCCCGGCTGTAAATTCTTTCTGGTACTCTGATGTTGTCATCACCTCCTTTTGCTGGGGTTTCACTTCCTTCTCCTGCACCCTAATTCCTACCACCTTCTCTAATCTTCATTCCATTCTCTTTAAGATACCGCCATTTTTGTAACTATTCTCCTTCTATGTTACCATAACCTATTTAATTGATTAACTCTCACAACCTCCTCCTATCCCTTCTCCATCTGATATTACCAACTCCTCCTATACATTCATAGCTCTCACCACCTCTTTCTGTCCACTCTTGGTCCCTCTCAGTTGTTACCACCGCCTCTCTCTTCTAAGTAGCACACAATGTCATCCTGCTAGCTTTCTACCTCTGATGTGACCACCCTCATCCTCTCTGCAAAGCTCACATCACCTCCTCCTGCTCTCAATTGCTGCCAATTCCCCACTGTATTCCATCACACTGGATCTCTGATCCTTCCTCTGCTCTCCAGTCCCCAGCCTTCTTCAACTGTGAACATCCTTCAATGTCCACCTGCTCCTATTTTTCTGCCTTTTCACTGCTTAGCTTTTCTCTTCTCCCCCTTCCTCTTCATCTTTCCCTCCCGCATCCCTAAACATTTGCACACACCTTCCTATTGCTTCCTTCTTTTTCTCCTTTATTGCCTCCTTAAGCTCCGATATTTCCCTTGAACTTTCCTTCTTCTCTTTCTGTATCTTACTTAATCCTGACCCACAATATTTCCGCAGAGCATGGACAGGAGATAAGCTCTCTGGAACCCTTGTTTACATCCTCTGCTGGACACATCGAGTAGCAGGTGACTTCCACTGGCCCAGAGCCTCTTGTTTCCCCTTCTATGCCTTTCAAATTGGGACATCACAACAGGGGTATTAATGTGGTTGGGAATTTATTTTGAAAGGTGTTCCAATGGTCTTGATTGCTTGTGTGAACATTGATTTCTATGTTCATTTTTGTTTTTGTTTTTAGCCAGTTAAAGCTACCAGAAATTATTTTACATTTTGTTTTTCATGAAGGTTAGTTTTTCCCTGTGTGGAAAAACTTGCCTTAACTGATAAATTATAACCAGTTATTGTGATCAAGGGATTTCCAACCATAATATGAAATCAATAATCTGTTTAATGATAACATATATTTCCCACATTTACAAGACACAGATGTATCAGAATAGTGCAAAGTCTGTGTTGGCGGGTCCAACTAAGCTGATCGCTAATAGTCTTCTACAGTAAATGATAAAGACAACACTACAAGGATGTCGGATACAGTAATTTAATTCCTTTAATGAACAGACATGAGTTGTATGGAATAGTTAATAATAAAACAACAATATTTAAATATTCGTTGCCACTGCCGATGGAGTAGAACTTGAAAAGCCTAAGCTGCACATCTCCAAAATACATAGGTGAAGCTATGCATTTACAGTTGATTGCATTAGCCATCCTGGTGTATCTGCAAATATTAAGATATTGATTTCTTGACTGTCCTAGCAACTTAAGAGGGATACAGTAATGGCTTGGAGGAATGGTAAAGTTCCCCTTAATCATATGGACTGTTAGGAAATGAGGATAGATTATATAGCACTTACAAATGTAAAGGATGGTGTAGTTCATTATGGATTTCATCCATAATGTAAAGAGGGAGGACGACTTAGGGGCTGTGTACTTGGACGGCTACAGACTTGCATTATTATCATGAAAACATTGATATTGACAGTCTGAATATTCAATTAACCATAAGAATCCATTTTAATAAAATATAATATTCTACTATTTAACTTGTATAGTGCTCCACCCAAACAGCCTTCCACTCTGTTGTTACTGACTTTACCAGATAAATTGAACAAGTTGTTTTTCTTTTGTGAGAATAGCATGCATTTTAAGGATATCTTCACTGCGGGGAGGGAGATTTCAAATTATACTTCGGAAATTGATGCCCATCGGGACTATATGATTCTAACCAAGCCCAGGCTTAGTGAATGCCAAAGGTAAATATGCATGCCCTGCACTGTTATACAGGCGAGTTGACATTTCATTTGTGGTAAATAGAAAGGGGGCTGTAATTGATTAATGGAAGATCACCTTGTGATACCCCCCATACGGACGACCTTCAATTTCAGTAGATTGTACTCCACCAGTGATTATTTCATGATTTGAGGTTCACATTTGCCCATAGTGAATAACATAGGGTGGACAGTGTTCATAACCTGTTGCATCTTTGTATTTCTGTTATTTTGAGCCAAATAAGGAGGCCTAATCTGTTCAAAGAACTTCTAATTTGGATTTAAGAATGCAAAAAGGTAACAATATTAGATGACATGCAACATCACATGACAACATCCTTAGCTCACCCCAAGCTGTTATGTTAGTTTATAATAAGGTAGCAAGGAAAATAAAATGTGCTTTTCTCTTTTGCCAGTAATGGCATAATTGGTAAGAATGGTTGGTTCAATTGCCTTTTCAGGGACGTAACAAAGAATGCATTATCAGTCCCCAGGGTTAATAAGAAACACCTGCCATTAATCTCCACTGGAATGTGGGTCTATAAAGCTGCTTGCAATATTGCTAAACAGACTTGGGCAGACAAGGAATGGATGGCATTAGAAATGGGAACCAAATCACAAGACGCAATCATGTTTTTGAAAGTGACAACATTGGTGCAGAACCAGCAATAAATTAGCAGACAACAGGGGCGTTGCTGGGGGGGGGTGAGGGGGCTATAGCCCCGGATCTTTTGACTGTAGCCCCGGATAGAAGTTCAGGAGCTACAGCCAAAAGACTCGCTAGCCCCGAGTCCTGACAGCCTGGACATTAGCTTAGCCCCGGATCTTTTCCAGACCTAGCAACTCCCCTGGCAGACATTATATAAATGTAACTCCCTATGTCTTCTCGTATCTTGTGCTTGACCAGTAATCATCTGGGTCATCTGGCGAGGGGAAAGGCATTGGAATATTCGGGCGTTTGTTCACTGAAAATCTAACCAGTCATGTGCATTTCATAACATGAATCAAGACAAGCAAATGGGGCAGTTATTCAGTTTACTCGATTTGCAGTACAGCAATGCATTGGGGGTGATCATGAGAGTGTGTGAAGTCTTTCTCTATGACTCTAACTTGCAGTGTTGGGCAGATTAAGATCAACTTCAAAAGGCAGGAGAGTATTCTGGAATTTCCCAGCTCATGGCAAATTAAATCATGGGCATATTGTATTGATGGTTTTAAGATGAAGCATCTATGACCTGACTCTATCTATGGAGCAATGATACACCCGAGCTGTCTCAGTGAATTCTCTCTGTTATTAGATCAAGAGCGTGATCAAGAGCATGATATGATGAGATTCATTTGGCACAGAGGGATTACTTGTTCCTATGTATTGTTGTCAGTGGTTTGATCAACCATAGAGTATAATTACTGAACATAGAGTTGATAGATTAGATTGGATTGGATGCATTTTTCAGAAGAGCAGAACATTGTTCAACTGAAGAAAGAAACTAATAGAATGCATGTAATGCTTACTAATGAAGGCATGACCGCATTTTAGTTAAGTTAGATCCCAATGCCTCTGTCTGGGAAATTATTAGGTTCAGCCTAGTCCACAAAAGAAAGGAGTACTACAGCTACCTGGTCCAAATGAAAGGATGACATCTCGGTTTGCCCATACCGTCTGAAATAAAAGCAGCCCCCTCCCCCACGCATTTCGTCAGGGTAGAATTTGGTCATCAACTATTTTTGCACTATTGAGGTCAAGTGGTTTTACACATAGCAGACAATCCTTTTTTTTTTTCAAATTCAATTTTATTGGTTTTAAACAGCAAAAGTGAATCATGAGCTAGAAGCACAGTCGAACATACATAGAAACCAAATATCGCTTCTGCCTCTTTTCCCAACTCTGATTCAAATAGCATAACTATAATGACAGTACAGTCAAGCGTGGGTCCACTCCTGACGAGTGAACTATATAACTCCCCTTCCCTCCCTCCCTCCCTCCCCTTTTACTGCTCATAACACTTCCGTGGCATGATGATTGCTATAGTCTGATGAAACTTGCGACGCGGCAACTTCCGATGGTCGTTGTCATTGTGAATCGTGAATCATTAATAGTGTGATCGGGTGTGTGACAGGCACAGGCGTTTAAGTGATAAGGATCTCAATTTTCGTACATCATGGAAGGCAGTTGGTGAATGCTTTTACTGACTAGATGTTGGGTGGGCGTTCGGTCTTGACATGTAATGGCTTGCGAAGTCACTCCACGCTTCTTCGTGTTTCGCAGCCTTGTCGTGCAGGGCTGCCGTTATTTTCTCCATTGTGTAGATATTGGTGGCGACTTTCAGCCAGTCTTTTTCGTTTGGCAGCCGTGGGGATTTCCATTTTGTAACTAGGGCTGCTCTGGCCGCTAATAGGAGGGGGGATAGCAGTCCTCTCACACGCACCAACTCGTCATCATCATCTTCAAGACCGAACAACATCAGAAGGGGAGAGGATTCTCTGTCTATGCCATCTAGTCGCTTGATCCACCCTAGGACCTCCTGCCAATAAATGCGCACTTTGGGGCACCCCCACCACATGTGCCAGTAGTTGGCGTCCGCTCCGCAATGGCGCCAGCATCTGGGGCTGGAGGTTTGGAACATCTTTGAAAGTCTATGCGGATCATACTGCCAACGGTGGAGTAGCTTTACAGCGTGCAATTTGTATTGGGCAGCAATAGACACTCTGGCGGGCGTTCCGCATATTCGGTCCCAGGCCTGCTGGTCAAATTCCCTGTCGAAATCTTTTTCCCATTTTCCTTTGAGGCAGAGGATCGGGGAATGGTCTTTGGTGATCAAAGCTTTATACATCCGGGATATCAACCCTTTGGTCGCGTTGGTCGTGTCAAGAATCATTTCGAAGGGCGTTAGTTCTCTGCGCGTGGCGGCTTTCCATTCCTCTCTTGACAGTACCTCTTTCAGCCGTAGATATAGGAAGATCGGGTGGATTTGGAGGGCATCTTCCAGTTCCGAGATTGATATAAATTTCTCCTTCCTCCACAGCTGACCGACTCTTTCTAGACCTGCATCAAACCAGGTTTGATACCTGGCGTGTTCGGGGATTCTCTCACGGATGCCAGGTGACCAGAGGTGGCTCAGGGGTGAGGGCCATGTTGTAACTCCTGTCATACCCTTTCCCTTCTTCCAAATGTTCCACATGGTGCCCAATATCGGGTGTTCGCGCAGTGGTTTTACAAGCTTCGATCTAGGAACCCATAGCCATTCTGCGAGGGTCACGTTGACAAGGAAGTCATTGTCGAGCTGGACCCACTGAAGGTCCTTCCTGTCTCGTAGGTGTGGGACCAGGATCCTCAATTGTGTTGCCTGATAATATATTTCTATATCTGGAAGGCCTACTCCTCCCAGCTCCTTCGGTAGTATCAGGATATCATATGCTATGCGTGGTTTTCTTCCATCCCAGAGGAAATCGAGTATAGCTTTCTTGACCTGTCTAAAGAAGTATTCTGGGATCATGACGGGGAGGACCTGAAATGGATACAGGAAGCGTGGGAGGGTCACCATCTTGATTGCGTTCAAGCGTCCCATCCAGGAGATTGTGCGTGGCTTCCATTTCAGTAGATCAGCCTTTAGGGCAGCTAGGAGCTGGGGGAAGTTCGCCTCGTAGAGCTGTGTAAGATCTCTCGTTATATTAATCCCCAGATAGCGTAGTGTGGAGTCCTGTATGGTTAGGCCGAGGTGTGCCAAATCTATTTGTTGTTCAGGGGAGGGTACGTGGAGCGGGAAGAGGATGGACTTAGTTCTATTGATTTTGAAGCCGGAGAGTGTTCCGTATTCTTCGATGAGATGAATCGCCCGCGGGACTGACGACAGGGGGTTGAGTACGTGCAGCAGGATGTCATCTGCATACAGGGCCAACTTGTATTCCCTACCATTCACTCGGATACCTTCCACGGTGGAGTCCGCCCGGAGGGCTCTGGCAAGTGGTTCTAGGGACAGTGCGAAAAGTATCGCCGAGAGGGGGCATCCTTGCCTCGTTCCCCTGGTTAGTAGGAACCAGCGCGAAAATTGGGAGTTCACCATTACTGAGGCTTTCGGGGTCGAGTAGAGACAATCCTTTTTATATTTACAATGTATGCCAGGCCATGCTGTTATGTGTACTGTACTCGTATTCCTTACACAAGCAATACAAATTGAAGTGAAATAATATTACAATTATGGGCATAGCTAGGCATTTATTCTATCAGGGTTTTTCAAATCACTTTTGTTTTCTTTGAGGAACATATTTACTCTAGAGAACCAAAAGAGCTTTTAAACCAGGACCTTAAGGGCACCCAGAAGTATTGTCCACATGCAGAGCCACCAAAGTATTTCATATGTGAGATATGATGTCAGTAATGTTGTTACCGTAGTGAGTTATAGATGTACAGCATTCGGATATGATGATTGTGCACACGCCACTTCTGAAGACAAGATGGTGTCCAATGCCATTCGGTTTTGCAGTAGTACACATGGCTACCTGTTTCTTTGTATCAGGAAGAGAAACATGCTAGAATGCATCCCTACTTTTTCAGCAGCAAGCACAGTTTAGAGAGTCTATCCCAGGTCAGCTTGACGCCCAGTCTGGGCATGATACTCCATACCATCAATTGGGTTCTCCCCCCAGAGTGTCTCTTCCACCAGGGGGCTGAAGGAAACTCGGAAGAATGACAGCTGCCCATGTAGCAAATACCACTCCAGTCCATAGGAAAACATAAATCAGCATTGACATCACATATGGAATTCGTTCCCCAGTATAGAGCCTACACAGCTTCAAAAACGGTGAATATTTTGTCAAAAGAAAAGCTAACATTGTTAATGATCACACTGGTGCTTGTGGAAAGAAAATATCAGCATTTACTAATTCCCCTGAATATTGACTCATTGCTGGTGTAGCACAGGAGATCTGTAGCTGGAGCAGAAAGTTGAATCGAAGCAGGTTTCGTGGAAGCTGATGAGAGGAGAGAACATTTGGAGGGCCAGTAAACCCCATCTGGGAATGATGTCCAATACAGGGTCCGTGACCATGGTAACAGGAAACCAATCTAAGATTAATGCATACATCCCCCCATTTAAAGGGAACTGGGGCTATAGGCAATCCAGAGGCTAAATCTTTCGGTAAGTGAGCAAAGATCCAGCAACCAGAACCTTTCCAAATGCAGGTGTAATGCCAGGTTACATTGAGGTAAGTACTTATGCCAGGGGTGTGCATCAGAACCCCGTGATTCGTGGCAGGTTGTAGTAAATGTAACAATGGTAGAGGTGAAAGATAACATTAGCATTGGTACGCCCATGTTCATGAGACAATCACTAAAAGGTGACACATCTGTATCTTAACACTAGACGAAACTCAACAGGGAAAGTTCGGAGGCTAGATCATGAAAGATCCCTATTGTAGAGGAGAGAATTCACAGACAAAAGTTAAAAGATTCAGTTTTCTTCAGAATTAGTTTGGAAAGGGTGTGTATAGAATCAATAAATGTAATCAGTTCGGGAAACAGTTATAATAGATATTTGATTTAGCAGACTCCAGTAAGATCATAGGCGCCTATACATCCACAGCACGATGAGCAGAGATGGATGTACCAGCTGGCGTCAAATAAACTCTTTGTTGCCGGAGGACACTGAAATCATGAACTACCCTGTGAGTGTATCTAGAGTGTGTGCAAATGGTTGCTGACTTATTCACAGACAAGTAGAAGCACAGGTGAGCGCAACCAGTATGGATACTTGGGCAGATTTTACATTGGCTATTGATAGGCTTCCAGCAGCTTGTGGAGAGTACACACCGAATACAGCAAACAGACTAATTTCAGGATTTCTCAAAGGTAAATCTTTTCAAGTCAGCTGTGGGGGTCATAGGATTTTCAACAAGACAATCATGGGGTTCACCATCAGATAGGATTGGGAGCAGAGAGGCAGGATTTATAATTTAACAAATATAACATCAGCTGAGTTCATCATTTGAAGCTGTGATGAGGAGCTTCTCATACTGGGTGAGACTGGAGTTGGAAATGTGTTGTGTTTTTCCTTTTCAGCAATAAAACAAGTACTGCATGTGGGACAGCTACATTCATGGTGTGTCCCAGAACCAACACACCAGCTTCCTAAACCAATAAAGCGATGGTGGCAACTGTTCGTAATCATGAGGGTAAACCTGCAGCCAGGGAATCCAGAGCCATGCTGTAATATGGGATTGGACAATGTTCATCGCCATGAAATTAAGTCAATCTTTCCTGTGCAAACTCCTCACGTTCATCACAAAACAGTGTGAAGAGCTTTTGGCAATGAGCAAACTGAGAGATGTGACTTTTGACAGTTCCTGCTTAATTTTGACAAAGGCTTCTTATGCTTCCATGGACTCATGAAAGGGCTCAGTAACTGAATCAAGGGCTAGGTTTTGGAGTGGTTTAACAAGTGAAGCATATATCAGAACCCATTGCCTGCATAAACTGGCGATCCCAAGCAATCCCCTCACTTGTTTCTATGTTTGGGCCTAGGTAGCTGACGGCTCACCTTAATGTGGTCCTGTGACAGATGTCTTGGTCTAAGTAAATTACAATCAAGTCAGTAGAGCTCCATGGTGCGTGCACAGTAACTAATGCATTTCCTCTCCCCAGTAACTGCCTTAAAGAAAATGCTTTGGCACCATTTTCTGGTGGTGTACTTAGAAACCATTCGAAATTCACAGAGGCCCCTGAGGACAGGCAACCTAAAATATCAGAGAGTTGCCAACGGTCGTGAATGGCATCAATACCCAACAGCAATTGTGCAGAGCTTGCTAGTGATTGTTAAGTTCGGAGTGATTCATGCTGGTGGTTAACTTAAGGTTGAGTCTGGGCTTGGGGTCAGGCTCTACTCATCTTGATGCAAAGTTGGAGCCAATGCGGAGCTCTGAATTTGTTTGGTTCTCTGTTCGGGTACAACACTCTAAAAGGTAGGATTGTATAAATCCAGTATATCTTTATGAGCTTACTTTGGTGGGGCTACCCCTTGCAGGACTGGATACAGTCCCTTATAATCTTTTCTGTGTTTAGGGACTCACAGATTAGTACATTCAGTTGCACAAGACTTGGACTTAGACTGTCTCTTTGTGGCTTCCGCATAAAAGTAAAAAAAAAAGATTCCCGTTGTTGCTGGTGCACCTTTGCACATTTGGCTTCTTGTAAGTGGACCACTTGGTCGAGCTTAAAAGTGCCTATTTCAGGGAACTGTTTTGCTGGGTCATTGTGAGTAAAATAATGCCATTTGTCCGGGAACCTGGACGTTTTTACAGAACAATGTGTAAACATAAACTCAACTCGACTTCCTTTAGGAGGGACTGGCATATCTCTAGACCGACCTGCACCCATTCTCACAGGGGAACACAAGGGCTGCCTGATTACAGAAAGTCTGTGCCACTCTCCTACCGCCCTTGCTGACTGGTGGAGTTGACACAACTCATGGGGACCACCTTCAATTTCAGGGCCCTGTGCAGTGGTGCATGAGTGCCGTTTCTCCCCGTTACAGTCCGTCTTCGCTTGGTATTTCTCCAGTATTCCTCTTGCCATGCTATATGCCCAGTGCTTTAAGTGGACCGGTCCCACCACAACATTGGCGGGACACATTATCCCGCAGCGGCTGCTGCCGCGACGGGGGATGCACCCGCCATTAAGTCAGGCAGATAGCGACACTATCACTTGCTAGCACTTCTGTCAGTCACTGTGAATTCCTCTGATTACCCCTCTTAGGAGGGATTACCAGAGGCAGTTACTGTCCCTTTGTTTCCCCAGATCGCTGAAGTGCCTTTAACCCTCGGCGCACCTGGCGACTCCTCGACATATTTTGAGGTTTATAAATGATGGCTTGAAAAGTGCACAATTCAAACCATCTTTTATAAAGCTTCAGGCTTTGTCCGTCGGCAAAGCTTTATAAAAGATGGATTGAATTCTGTACTTTTCAAGCCATCTTTTATAAACAGAGACATGTTTAAAAAAGATGGCTTGAAAAGTACGCAAACCATAAGCTATGCACACACATATAAATGTTATATATTTGTGTGCGTACCTTACTATGGTTTGTGTACTTTTTAATGCCATCTTTTATAATTATATTTCTATATTTATAAAAGATGGCTTGCATAGTACACAAACCATAGTAAGGTATGCATACAAATATATACGTGCTTGGATGCATTTATATATGTGTTTGCGTACATCACTATGGTTTGTGTACTTTGTTTTAGGCCACACCCATCCCACAAGCCATGCTTACAAATGAGCCCCCCCTCGATTTCTTGCCCCACTTAAAGCCCTATACATGCTTATGACACTTCTACACAGTTCATGTGCCCCTATTAATTAGCCTGATTTAGACAATGGTCCAGAGACAAGTATGGAAAGAAATTACACATGAGGCCATAATAAAAGCCTGATCAATTTCGTTTCTAGGAAAGGGAGGGATGAAAACCAAAGTTAGTGGTCAAAGTATTGAATGCAAGAAACATGTCTATGACTGTACATTTATGTTAGGTCATTAAGAGTAGACAGATTACAACTCTTGCATCCAATATATTTGTAATCACGTTCATTCATGTGACATTCATTCTAACAGGACAGGTCATCACAAACAAACCCTAAATGAGCTTGCCCCTCCCCAAAACACAGCAGTTGTTATACCTTTCACATACATTGTATCCTTTGGGAGCGGCGTGCTAAACGTGCTCATTAAGACAAACTTAAGGAGTGAATTGAATTGAAAGAAAGTTTATTTTCAGTAAGCAAAGCAAACCATGAAAACACAGCAATAAGCAGTCAACAGCAATATTAAAAACAATCATTAAAAAAAGAAATCAATTAGTGGCACAAACTTGACACCCCCTAAAAACATTGCCATGTACAGATTTAAACCGAGCTTAGTATAACCGTTCTCAAAGACACTTTAAAAACATTCTGACCACCCACACCACACATGGACTGACTCTGCCCATAACAGATAATAAAAGGCCTCCTTATAACATCGACAACTTGACCCTGCCAAGCTGTTTTCAATGAACGCTTTACTATTAATGAGAATGCGGGAAAAACAGAAATAAATGTGCCAAGTCTTCTTTCGGCGCATCACAAAATAAATGTGATTGATCCACCACCCCCTTGGACCAAAACGCCCCCCCTGTTCTCACATGAATGCAATTCAAACGGGCCCTAGTAACAAGAATCTGATGTGAGGGATTCTGAGCCCAACTCTGTTACTTTTGGAGACCAGGGGCCATGATCATCAAATGTTTTCTATTTGCTGCCCTCGTGGTCTCCAGCGACTCTCTCTTCACTCTAATAAACTGGAGAACACTGGTTTTCAAGATTTGAACAACTGTAAATGGTATAAGGTCTGTTGAATAAAAAACTGGGCACTCCTGTAGCCATCAACACAGCCTTTATGTACTTGAGCCATGGAATCCTCAGGTTGCGGTCTCTTGTGATCAGATAACTAATTAGGTCCTGGGCAAACACATTATTTCTATTCCTCCAAACTCTAAGCCAGTGACCAACAGGCTGAGAAGCAACAAGGTCACCCAGAAATGAACTGCCCAATTCTTGGTGGACTTCAAAGTTAGGGGTTGACCTTGGCAAACCCAATATACTCTTAAAACCATGTTCTCAACCACCCGTATAGCGCCATTATTGCCAAAACAAAACAGCGTCAGCTCATACATAGCCGCAGAAGTGGCTTTAGACTTGTAGACCTTAAGCGCAACTGGCTTTGATTAAACAAGCCCAGTGCTCTGTTAACCCCAGCAATCCCCCTAGAGCAGACCATAACAGTTGATCTCTTGACATTTATTTTTAGCCCCTGTGCGTCCATAAATTGAGAATAATCATCTCAAGACACTGTAGGGCTCTAGGGGTTCGGGCTAACAAAACCGTATCATCTGCATAGGCCAGTAAAGGCAAACGCCTATTGCCCAGCCTAGAAGTGCCTGGGGTGGATTTAAATAAATGGTCATATAGACCATATATGTACAAACAAAAAAGCAAAGGCGCCAGTTCACAGCCTTGACATAGCCCACCTTCTACATTGAAACATGGTGTCCAGTGCCCAAGGGCCCTACTCCATACACAAGCCACTGTCGAGAGATGAAGTTCTCCATGAGGTCCACCAGGGTACCAGGGCAGTTCATGGATCTGAACACACTCCACAACTTTCTGCGATTTACCTTGTCAAAGGCAGTGCTCATATCCATGAAGGCCAAAAGAATAGGCTCCTCCTCAATAAATAAAGAATGTGCAGCAACCAAATTAAAGTTCAGGACTTGCTCTGCCATTGTGAGCCCTGGTTAAAAATCTAGCAGGATAGGGTAGAGAATGTTAGTGCTCTCCAACCAGACATCCAACCTTCGCAAGAGAGCCCTCTCCAAAATCTTAAAGACAGACACTAAGAGAGAAATTAGTCTATACAACGCTGGAAGGGCCCCAGGCCCCTTTTTTAAAATTGTATTAATCACGGCGCGGATCATGATGCGGGTCGGGTACCACCTTCACAAATAGCATTGAACCCCACAGCCAAAATAGGTGCCCAAAGGACTGGTTCCTCCAAAAACAGATTGTCAGGGACATTATCTGTGTCAGGGGCCGTATTCCTAGCTTGACATTTTATAGCTGTCAGAATTTCCTCCACTGTAAAGATCATTTTATTTTCCCTCAAAGAAGACAACTTTTTGGGATCCAGGGCTACTAACTGATCAGTATCCACCTCCTTCCATCCACCACTACATAAGGAGTACATTTACACCTGCCTGATAATCTCACAAACTTCAAGAAGACCCAGCTTTCTCTCAGCCTCACTGCTTCTGTGTAAGGAGACTGCAAGGACATACACAGCTCTGGTTCATCATAGAGAGATTATCTTGCGTTGACTACAAAAGCTAAGTCATCCAGTTCTGACCGGATTCATTATAAAGGTGAAGTCCAAATAAATAACCTAATCCTGTGGAGCTTGAGTAATGCAGTGAATTAATTTTCACTTAGAGGTGTCAAGCGGAAATACGTACTAGGTGGGCAAGCATATTGCTAAGAACATGTAGTCGCATCTGTAGCTCGACCTGTGCTCAATAACTGCCCTCTAGCCTAATTTGCATAGCAGATTTACAGAGGTTTGATTTTAAATGTAGTAACATGTTTCTTTCTTTCCATTAGGTGCACACCAAGGTTTAACAGGATTAGACTATTCATTGTTTTATTATATTTCACAACACTTATGCACTGCCCTTCATCGCACCTCTCTGCTCCTGGGCAACACCCAAAACACATAGTAGGCCTAACCAGGGGTCGCTGGCCATGCTTTGCATGAAGCGCAGCAGATCACTCTACTGGAGGTCTTCAAGATGGAAGAAGAGAACCACTATCCCGGTGCATATTCAAAGCATTGAGCAAAAGGCTGATCATAGGCCACCCAACTGTTCCTGTTGTCTGGCGGACTCAGGTTTTCCTGTGAGCGGCTGTACCCGAGCAGGACAGCTCCTTTTAGAATAAGAACGTGAGAGTTGTGGTGGCTTTTTCGAACCCCAAAAGACCATCGTGTGAATGAACAGAACCATTGGAGGACTGATATCTTCCTTCAAAAATTCTCTCTATTCTGCAGCGAATCAGCCACTGTAGGATTGGACAGTCACCATAATTTGGCTGACAGCCATGCAGCCCAGATTTTTCGAGACACCGCCTACTGGTGCAGCAGTTCTTCCTGTTACTTATATCAGGAACTTCCAGCTGTTTTTCTTCTCTTCGAAGAGTATCATTGTTTATCTCCTGATGAAGACGTAAATCAATTAAAGTTAAATACGTCGAAACCGGTTGAGAAACCAGAGATGAGGTCGATTTTGGACACCGACGTGACCCATCCCAACCCAAGACCACCTGGGCAATTTATTGTGGTCTCTTATATATTGATTATATTTTTCTTTTCTTCTTTTTAATGAAGACAATAAGTAATCGATTGTTATGACTTTTTTAGGATAAAGTTTTAGCTTATATTTGTTATTGTTGTGTATGTATGAATGGCTAATGGATGCTTGTGTATGAATGAGATGAATTTTATGTAAAATCATGTGTTCTTAAATTCTTTCCTGCGATGTAAAATTGTTATGAGTGCTATGATTAATTCATGATTAAAATTCTGATATTTAAATAATGGATCAGGTCTAATTAAATTCCTTGATTCCCTTATTTTCAAAATTCTATCCTCTGGATCCTTTTTTCCGAGATTAGTAGTATACTAATACCCTGACCCAGAGTGTGAGGTCCCCTGTGACTTTCAGATAAATATATGATCATAGGCCATAACCACGCAAGGATACCAGAAGAATTTGGTGCTCTGGTTCGAGAGTTAAGAGCACTGGTGAGCCCTAGATGTTGAGAGATGTGAAAATAAATTCAGCACAATAGATCCGGTTGTCCCCACCAGATGATGGGAAAGGAGGGACATACAACATTTCTTCTGGTCATCAGAGATGAAGAGTTGGCCCATTGGATTTCTTGGTTCCCAAAACATTCTGTTGCACAGTTTTCATCATTATCATTGGGTGAGTTGTTGTCTCTGGATGCTTCAAGATGAAATCTAAGCAGTTGACAAAGCTCTGGTGCAGAATGACAGCTTTTAGGTTCTCACTAAATGGTAAAGGGTGACACTAAACTCCAATTACACACTCATATGCCATTACAACCTTTGGATGTCAATTAATTAGTTCTGGGCACCACAAACCAATGTTCACTGGAATGATTCTGCCCAAAATCATGGGTTGTGAATTCCATAGAATTTACAGACAGCCACCAAATACAGGCACACACAGAAACACACATGCACTTCTTTATGAACATGACCCTAAGTGGTCATTCCCAGTCTCCATTCAATCACACAAGGGCCAACAAATTCTGGTGCCTGGTTCCTTGATGTCACAACAAATAGAGACTCAATTTTTAGAGGGATCTGGAAGAAAGAGGCTTGCAGTGAATCAAAATGGCTGCAACTCATTTAAATTGACACTGCCATCAGCCAGAATTACTACCACTGTCTGGAATAAGGTTACGGATCCAGGCAGACCACGGATCATCGTGCCAGTATCCCCCATCTTTGGCGTCCTAAGGATGCCCACAGTGCCTCAAACATATAAGATTTGTGACCTCAGTGGAATCTGTAAAGAGTTCACTGGAGAAAAGTGGTCACATGATCACAGAACAAGTAGCAGAATCAAGTACTTTGAAGGTTTTCAAGTTTAAGGAGTCATGTTCAGATTGATGCTCTGATGTGCTATAAATAAACACATGGGTACATTGACATTCCAAATGTGGAAAAGGTAGAGCATTGTATTTGTGTCAGCAGCAACACGCTGAAACCAATGGGGGTCATTACGACCCAGGCGCAAAGGGATACCGGGCACCGGTAATGACACCGGTGCCGGTAATCCCTTTGCCCCCAATTCCGAGGTCCCTTTGCGGGTCCTTCCTTAACGCCTGGTTTTAGCAGGGTTAAAGACGGGACCCGCAAAGGGATACCAGGGTCAATAACAGTACCGCAATTTGCGGTACCGTTATTGCCGCCTTCCCCCTTCCCATTGAGCCCTATGGGGGCTCAAATGGGAATGGGGAATGGCATTTCAAATGGGGACTAACCGGTCCCGCAAAGGGCGGTATGGACCGGTAAGTCCCCATACCACCACGTCGGTGGCGGTATCGGTATTGGTAGCACCAAACTCTGAATGAGGACCAATGTAAAGAAGAGTCAGAACTGACCCTTTGTGTACTGTGCATTCCCCTATTCCTGTTTGGTGGCCATTTGCTCAGTTTTGAGAGCGCACCCTTTTTATAAACATAGATGTACCAAACCATGAAAAGACATACCCAAAACAGTTACAATTTCCAGGAATTACAGAATGCACATTTAATAGCCAGACTTCAATTTCAGACACATTTGGTGATGCGGATGACATCTCAAACAAATTGCATCACTCATTTTACGGGGACTGCCAAGCTTACAAAAGAGAAGGGGCCTCATTACGAGGCTGGTGGTAGCCGTGCCTGTAGTAAAGGCACGGCTGCCGCCGGTATCCATTTCTCTCCGGTGCCCATAAAAGGGCAATTACCGGATCATTACGCCCTGGTGGACCCGGTAATTGCCCTTTTCTGGGCAATGGTAAAAATTATTCCCCATTCCCATTGAGCCCCATACGGCTCAATGGGAATGGGGAGGGTCGTAGTAATAGTACTGTTATTAACGGTACCATTGCTACCATCAAGTTCTGCTCGCAGGTGCCGGTACGGCCACCCAGTAAAACCTGATGGCTGCAAGGGCACCCGCGAGCAGAACTCCTAGTATGGTGGTACGGTAGAAACAGTGCCTGCAGCAATACCGCAGCTGTTGTTGCCTTGCCGCCATACTTGTAATGAAGCCCATGGTGTGTTAGAAGAGATTAGTGCATGTAAACTGAGGAACAAAGGTTTATCACCACAATGTAGAGAAACAGGGTTTCAGCCCTGGGGGTCAGGAAGTATTTTCAGGCGGGAGATTTGGGGAGTGAGGAAAGCCGATTTGAGAGGGCTGATGCAGGAGTGCAAATCTCCTGTCTCTAGAAATATTAAACTGGGCATTTTGAAAGTAGTGATTGAAAAGGAGACTGAAGTCGAGGGTGGCTTGCGGAATGGACGGGTGAGTGACTACAGAGAAGTACAAGTTATTCCCCCAATGGGGGGCATTGCCAAACACATTTGTTCCAGACTGTTTTTATTTTCGACATCGTTTAAATTTGGTTACATTTGTATTACAATGTTATTTTCTTTCGTGCGATTAATTGGAAGCGCTGTTTTTCCCTTTCCGTTCTGGCATCATTTTGAGATAAAAAGTACTCAATGAAAAATGAACGCACAGTAATGAAATCGCACCGAGCCCGACATGTATCTGGCTGAAGACGCTGTACAGGCACGCTCATTGATTTCACACGTGCTGGCTGTGTTCAAGGGCCCTCAGCAGTGCTCATGATATTTTATACCACATTAGCTTTCGAGATGATAAACCGGCGGCTCTTAAATATAGCCCCTGAGCTCTAAATTGTTCCAATTATGCCTTTAGCAGGCGAGATCCCTGTCATGAGGATGGCCCAGCGCTTGTTGAGCGAACGAAAATTATCATATCAAACGCCGAGCCCTAGTTGGAGCCTGTCACTGCCTCCCTGCGCTGCAGCTTTTCATAATCCTTAACATATGGCCCTTGTTTTGATAGGCATGAAATTACATCAAGGTCAATTTTAATAACTGCCAATAGCCCCAGTGAAGCGGTCAGCCTTATTGACACTTACATTGAGGTGCTTAGGGAGCTCTGAGCAGCGCTCAGGCACCGAATGGGAAAGATGATCCAGTGAGAAACAGATCATTATTGATAGCACTAAATTAGTATTGATATAAATTTTGATGAGCACCGTGCATTAGGATCGGTCTCTTACAAACCAATGTCAACAGCCGCCCACAAGCCAGACATTGAGGCTGCTACTGTTTCCCTTGAATGTGTTTGATATGAGATGCAGCCATATTTATAAATGTATTATAGTTTGGTGGTCACCGCATATAGTTAAACTGAGCATCAGGCTCCATAGGAAACCTGAAAATGTAATTGCTTATAACTTAAACAAAATGTTTGTCACACCCTTTGACCCCACACCCTCCTCCTCCCAGACTGGACATTTTAGGAAAGATTTGTTAAGAAAAGAAAATGCTATTAAGAAAGCAAAAAACTGCTGTTTTCAGCATGACTAGGTCTTATTTCCCTATAGAGAAAAAGTCAACATTTCTGCACAGCGCACATCAAAGTAGTTGTTAAGAATTTGATGGAGGAGGCGCTGTCCTCTTCTCACAAAATGGTGGCTACGTATGTGTCCCAGCAATGCTTTTCAGAAATGAAAAAGCTGGCATTTCTTTTTTTTTGTTTGAGGCATCAGTTAACCAGGGTGATCACAGTAATAACCAGGGTTAGCCGAAAATGAAAAGTAAAAGAAATGCCATTTGGTGGAGGAAAAAGGAGGAACTGGCACCATGCTAGAGGTGGGGAGAGGGAAAGAGGACAATATGTGAACTTGGAGAGTAGGAGGGCCAAGAGCGTGAATGTTTTTGCATAACTAGGATCATTTTCGCATAACCGAGATAATTATAGAAAACGGGATCAGGAATGAAAGTGTGTCACACAAATAACTTGGGTAATTTTATGAGTATCAGGGGTTATTTTACAAACAACTGTGGTTGTTTTTAGTACATTACTATTATCAGAGTTATACGAACTGTATTTATTGGGTAACATTTTTTTATTAAAAAAAGGTAAAGAAATTAGATTAATACTAAAAAGTGGAATTGTACAGCTATAGTAAGGTGGGGGTAATGGATGTTGCTGAAGACTATGGCGACTGGGTTATTTTAAGGAACGGAATGGTGCAATACGTAAAGTGGAGATTGCCAAAGGCCATGGCTAGTTGGCCACAACGAAAACCATTGGGGCAACAACTCAAGGCACCACACGAAAGGCAATTTCCACTGGCCATGTCCAAAGGCCATGGCTAGTGGGCCCATTTATGATACCTATTGAAGCAATTGGGGCAAGATGTAAAGGGTCTATGCCGAAGACCAGGGCCAATGTTCTTGGGTAAAGGCCATGACTAGTCAGCAGGAAAGAAAGGTAGTGTTCTAAAAGATACAGAGAGCACGGCCGAAGACTCTACTCACTGGTAAGGACTGAAGGGGCTGGCTAGTGGGCCCGGCTGTGGCCCCCTAGTGGGTCAAAAACAAATATGTTGGAGAACATGTACAGTGGACACGGTCAAAAGCCATGGCAAGTGGCCTGTAAAAAAACTATGTTTTAACATAACCCTTGAAGGTTACTGAAAAAAACCTTCGTATGCTGCAGTTAAGTTGTGCAGATTGAACGCAACAAAACCCTTGAAATTTAGTGGATATGGGAAGTCATGTCCAGCACACAGTTCATGCCTTGTGTGCTGACAGCCCCTCACTGCACCTGGTAGGACAGGATCGAAAATCAGATGCCTTCTGCCTATGTTCCTTGCCAAAGTTCAATCTTTAGCTCTTGAACAGAACACTCGAAGGAACTCTGGCAGAGATCCGTACTTAATAAGGAGCCAGAGGTATTACACTTTTGACTTTGCAAGGTTCTTGCACTGCCCATTTTATACCCCAGACAACCACCCCACCAACCCCTAAAATTCTCTTTTCGCTGTCATAATGTTTCTCTTCACATGTATGCACCATTTGCAACTCCTTATTAACTAAAGGAAAGTGCTGACAGCTTTCAGGGGCCCTTTGGGGAATTCAAATTGGATTCTGGAGCCTGTCCTGATTGACTGATGCATACCAGACACAATCTGTTTGTTGTCATGGTGGGCAAATGTAGAGTGAGTTTTGAGATGGCTCTCATCCTGACAACCCAAAAAATTTGCAAAATGAAATAAGCACCCAGGGTCTATGCAAATATTTGCTACCCTCTCGCATACTCCGACAGACAAGTCTACAATATTTGGGAAATACCCTTGTAGTCACTTCAATCACTTCACATGCTATTTCTTACCCTATTACCCAATGTTCCTTCAGTTACCTAGAAGAGGTTCAAGGTATGGTGGGGTATATGGCCCTCCAGAGCATCCACCACTGCCTTGGGGTTCAGCTCTCCATGATTGATGGGCACCTGCAAACAGAGGGACATTCTGTGCCTCTGTGCCTTTGCAAATATTGGCACATCCAAACGGATGCCAACAACAAAAAGCTGCAATAGTTGTGGTGGTGGTGTTGTTGCTCTTGGTACAAGACACAGCAGATGGATGGTGTAGAGAGGAAGATGTACACGTCATCTATAGTGCCTGCCACCTCACCACCGGCATATTGTAAGAACAAGAAGAAGACACTGTGCATGACACCAGGTATCATCCCAAGCCCACATCAAAATATGAGAGGCGATATGCACTCAGAGAACCATATCAAATGTACTGTCCAACTGACGTGGTAGAAGGATGTCTGCAGACACCACTGAACATAGAAGTGAAGTCTGACATAAGTGAACATGTGTGAACATAAGTGAAGTCTGACAAGTGTAATATGATGCCATGAAAAGAAGATTCAGGGACACACTGAAACGATATGCAAATACTTAAATGTGACTGAAGTGACAATGTTAATATTTATGCAAGTACAAAGAAATCATATACACTAAGAAGATAAGTGAGAAGAGATGTAGTAGATGTATATACTCAGAAATGCAAGGTGGAAAAGATATATCGAAGCTTGCTCCAGTAGAACATATAACACGGATAAAGCAGCCATGATGAGAAAATGGATGTTGACTCTGTATATATAGTATGCAACAAGCCTGAAGGAGTGAGACCAAGGCTGCAAAGCTTCCAGGTGCTGAAATACAGCTCTGTGCAATAACAAAGTATATTTGCTTGGTTTAGGATGAAGGATGCTGCAGCAAGAAGCAACAACATTGCTGTATTTGTCATGTGAGCTGGGCATGAACTCTAGCAACTAAGTAACTTGGAGAGGGGCAGGACAATGTAGTCGGGACTGGGGAAAAGAGTATAAATAATGTGAGCTTCGTGGTGTCCAGCACTCACTCCCCTCATGGTGTCTGCTGGTACACACTGCGAGGTGTTGGGAGCCCAAATAACTATCTGATTCTGCCTTTGAATCTGTACAGAAATAAAGATACTTGTATCTTTGAACCCGTGAATGGCGTATTTCCATTTGATGGTACTAACCATCGATATTTCTTTGGTCTCTCACAATGAGGTTGCTATCACCTAAATAAGCCATAGGCATATATGTTCCCTTAACCAATCCCTCCTTTCGATAGGTTTTTACTGTTTGCCACATAGCATGACGTTGTAGCTAACATACATTGAGTTATAACATCTTTGTGAAATGGATATGTATTTGAGTGTGGGCGAGCTGCAATCTGTTTGTTCACCAGGTTTACCTACTGATAATAAAGGAGTAGTTTGCCATATTTTTCGAGTCTGTCCGGTATTTGGGTCTGAGATCATTCATTGGTAATCCCATCTGGCACTTGTAATGCTCCAGGTGGTACTGCACATTTTGGAAGCAGTGCGCATGGGCCAGATCCAGACTCACAGATTCTTGACACATTCCATCATCAGCCTGAAGACTGCAGAGTTTCCTGTGGAGAGTGGGAGAAAAACACATTTAAACCAGGATGGTCGACGGGTGCCTCTTTGAAGAAATTCTGTCCGGTCCCCACTCGGACCAAAGGTGAAGTGGTCGGCTGGGGAAGAGTCGATACCGTGGGGCTTAAATTGAACAATGGACATAAGTAAAAACATTGAAAGTTGCAAATAAAAAGGGAGGGTTTGTATTGCATGTATATATAAATAATAGGGGAACAAAACAGGATTTGATTAAGGAGAGATATCTAATTTCCTGTTCTTAAGAAGATAGAAGGGACCACATTAAACTCCGGAACAGACTTTTTTTTAAGGGATTCCTGCAGAAAGGCCAAGGAAGAATGTGCAACAGACTCCAAAATGGAGTATAATAAGAGATTAGATACTTTTAGTAGAGACAGTAAAGAAGACGATTGTAGAAATTGTTGCGCACATTTGTTTGGGGTTGTGAAAAATACCAGTGTTAAAAGTTGACGTGTTTTGTATTAGATTGTGATTATATAGGTTGTAGGCTAAAACTATAGAATGATAGTAAATAATTCAACTAGTTACTAGATCTTAAAAAACAAGCGATTGGTGTAGGAGACTAGAAGTTGAGAAAAAATAGAATAAAATAAAATTAATCAGCATAAAGGGGATTTGTAACACCCTTGGCTCCTCTCTCTCCTCCTAAAAATGATAGTACAACTGAGGACAAGCAGGGATTTTATACTGAAAAGGATTTAAAAGCAGCAGGGTATGTTTATCTGACATACATGCCCCCCGTTTATAATGGTGAGCACAATATAGAAGAGAGCAAGATTAAAGAACCAAGCGATGAACATAAAGATTGTGATGAACAGACAGACAGAGATAGAAGAAGAAGCTAAGAGACAAAAAGGAGAGAAGGTCAAAGCCAATGAAGTAACAATAGTACAGAACAAGTGGATGGGAGGACAGATATAAATCAAATTTGACCGGAAGGGTATTGACGTTTTTAGAGGAAAAGGAACAAGAGTGGGTATACAAAGAGGAGAAGGAAAAAGAGAGTAAGCAAAAGGAAGAACGAAGGAAGTATGTAGAACAGAAAAAAGAGAAAGAGAATAGGGAAGAAACGTGACGAAATAGAAACACAAAGATTGAAAGAAGGTAGGTTGCAAAGAAGGCGAGAGGAAGAAAAGACAAGGGAGATGAGAAGAAGCGAAGAAGAAATGAGAAGAGATAGGGCACAAAGGGATGATGAACTAGATCACATTGTTAATAGATATATAATACCAATTGAAGCACAAAAACGATGGGAAGAAGAGACAGGGTCACAACAGCCCCGCAGGGAGCAGCAAGGGATACCGAGAATAAATACATGGGCTAATGAGTATGAGGCAGAAGTCATAGGGAAAAGGATTGGGGATTTACATAGGTAAATGAGGGAGAAAGATGGTTATAAGGCCAAAGGGAACATCAAAGGATCTCCACTGAAAGAAACAGGAGGAAGATTGGATGACATAATGATGTATGAGCATAGAATGCTGTCCCTAAGTAGACTCAATCTTGATGATGAGGAAAGCAACAACAGCTATACCAACTGGGATATAATGATGTCAGATGAAGAAAGGGAAGAAAACAAAAGAGCGTGAAGAGAAGGCGTGTGCAGTTTATCGATAGATTCAAATATAGAAAAAGGGGTAAAGTGGTCAGATTTAGAAGACCCAAAAGAAAAAAAAAACACCAGAACCTACACCGTATTCTGAGCAACCACAAGCCAGGTATATAAATACCCACCTTATGTAAGTAGATTATAGTCATTTTCAGGTCGAAGACTAACGGGTGATCCTAGCCCCAACTGAAATACAAGATGTGTAGGTGGGTATGATTATAGACCAGGATTCACACAATTCCCATTATTATTAGAGAAAGGGGGAAGATGACCACAATATATACCGTGGCCACAAATGGACACAAATAACTTGAAATGTAAATGGCCTCGTCTAACTGCAGGTGCAGGGAAATTGATTTATGAGTTAGAGAAAATGAGAGCAGGAATGACGTTCACAGTGGGTGACATAAAAGGCCTACTAGCAGCTATTTTAGGGGAGAGAGCTGACGACATTTGGAGATGAGCAGGATATTCCAGTGTGACAGCACAAAACATGACACTTGACAGAGAGCGCCATATAATAATTGTAGAGCAGACATATGGAGGGCGCTCAGAGTACAATACCCTTATACATTGGACATGGTGTGATTATGACAAGTAAAATAGCTGAGGACGAAGATCCTGTTGCTTTTTTTAGGAGATTCAAGAATATTGAGACGAGGGAAAGGATGGAGTAAAACAGTAACATTATTCCATCATATTTTATGTCTGCGATTGTCCGAGCCTGTGCAACTGCAGATGAAGAAACAGGTAGGAATGGAAGCAAAGCCATGGCCAGAAATACACTTGACTATTGTACATCATTGACAATTATTACAAGAGAACAATAAGAAAAAAGCTGAGAATAGAAAGCAGGAGGAAGCAAAGTTAGTTCAGAATTGTGTTTCAAAATGTGTCATAGAAAGAGCAGTATTGCCGAGTGGTGAAGGCTTGGCCACACAAGAGTTACAGCCAGTGCAGCCATCCAATGTAGGGTACCCTATACATCAGGTGGTTATAATTTGTGGCAATGAGGTAGAGGGAATGGGCATAGAGGATGAGGAGGTGGATTTCAAAACCCTCAAGGGGGAGGTGGATTTAATGGAGGACAGCTGCAACGATGCTAGAACTGTGGGAGGATAGGACATATGGCCCAAATGTGTAGAAGTAGAAGGGGCATGCAGCAGAACTAGCAAGCTCCAAGAGAGAGGAAGGGCTATTCTCCTCAATAAAACACAGCAAGTTCTGTTACAAACACAGTCGCCACAAGGGCAACCTTAGCAAGTGCCTATGCAAACACAACAAATATAGATCCAGCAAGCACAGACACAGGCAATGGTGCCAAAATGGAATGCCAATATAGGAGCCATCAACAATCCACTGCCAGGATTAGGAGTGTGGCAGTAGTGGGAGGGAATACTTTTACAGGAACAGGGATGTATTTATAGCCACAATAGGAAAGCCCACCGAGTGACCTGATGTGTTCAGTACTATCAGTGACACCAGGCCCGCAAGAGGAACCAAGGGTCAGGGTAATGATAGGAGGCAGGACATTTTGTTTCTTGTAGACACTGGAGTTACTTGTTCCTGTATTATGGAGGGAAAGTACTCAATGTCTGCCATTACCATGTATGCACAAGGATTCTCTGGGGCTATGAGCGTAGTTCCTTTTACTGCCGAATTACCAATCTCTATAGGAGATCAAGATATGTCTATGCCACTAATGTACTTTCAGCAGACTCCAGTTAACATATTAGGACATGACTTGATGACAACACTTAACATAAGGATATATTTCACTGACAAAGGGATAGTGTGTTCTACTCCAGGGAACCATTATGTAAATGTAAGAGAATTTCTATTAGCTTTTACAGTCCAAAAGGGCTGATGAGGAGTTCCTTTAGACCCAGAAATATTTTTTTATGGAGTAAATATTTTGTTGACATGGCTTCCTGGATTGACAGGTAAACTGCTGAGAATACCTGATGATGTTTTGTTTAGGATGATGAGGAAGGACAGAATGATGAGGAAGGACAGAATATCCCAATAGAGTTGGAGGAAATGATAGTGAAAGATGAAAGGGTGATTATTAATGGGACAGATGATGAGGGAAGAGCATTGAGAACAGTAACAGCCCTTGATGAAGGATACAGACAAACAGACTTGACAGATGAGGAGCTGATAAATTTGTATTTTTCACAAGTCTCACTTATAGGATAAAAGTTGAGAATAAAGAAATACCACAGAGAACTGTATTGGTAAAAATGAAACCCACATTTTTCCAGGAAGATTTAGAAATGGTGGCAAGCATCATATGGACCAGCAGTCCATATGAAGTGGGTCTATTGAGTGGAGCAATAGCAGGTGAAATTAATCTCAAGCCATAGCAATTTTGCATTGATCAAAGCAGTATCCCGTGTCCAGAGAGCAGATGAATGTATATTTGAAACCATTTCCACTTTAGTAACATGGCTGTATACTTGTGAAGATTTATTCAGGATCTAAGTCCCCTAAACAATATTGTTGAAGCAGAGTTTCCTCTCGTTCCAAATACAGCTACAATATTATGTAACATCCCAGCTAAGCCAAATATTTCACAGTTATACATGCCTTATTTTCAATTCCCCCTCATGAGTACTCCCAAGATTTGACCTCATTTTTGTATGTAGAAATCAGCACTGGAAACATACAATATTACTTCTGGGGTACTTTGAGTCCCAATCGACCTTTAATAGGGTCCTTCAGATGGACCTAGAAAACATACAACTTGAGAGTGCAATAATTCAGTACATAGATGATATATTAGTGTGCAGTGAGACAGAAGAAAAAAGCAGAAAAGATTCAGTTCAACTAATGACCATAATAGCTGTGAAATTTTACAAAGTAGACAACGAGAAATTACAATATTGCCAGGAAGAGGTCATGTATATAGGTCAGCTAATTTCTCAAGAAGGAAGAAAAGTGACACCTGAGAGAACAGAAGGCATCATGAATATTCAAAAACATGAGCCAGTAAGGGAAATTCAACACTTTTTAGGCCTATGTAATTATTGAAGAGCCTATTTTTTTTTTATTACAGTACATACATACAACCACATTGAAAAGGACTCAAGGAAACATAGATAGATAAAAATGACATAATATGGACAGATGAGATGACTGAAGGATTTGAAGAATTAAAAAAGGGTGATGTGTACAGCCCCTGTGTTGTGAATTCCAGACTGTAGCAAAGATATTTATTTATTCTAACATTCAAATGGAGAAGTGATGACAGCAGTCCTCATGCAGAAGGCAACATTAGGACATGGACATAAACCATTAGATGGCTATAGTGGGATTTTAGACCCAGTATTAGAAGGATATTATCCTTGCGAACAAGCTTTAGCTGCTGCTGCTTTCGTGACTGAAAAATCACAGAGTATTACATGGAGTGCTCAGGGAGGATATTCGTCGAGCATTCCTTATTCTCCATTTTAGAGAAACCCAATAGCACATTGACTACACAAATAGCATCAGGATATGAGGTGATAATTTCGAACCCAGCCATCAAAATTGTTAGATGTAGAGTAGGGAATTCTGCAACATTAATAGCAGAACCAGTAGGGAAGCATGACTATGCACATGAATGCAAAATGTATAGTGAATTTTATGACGCTATTCCCCATGTTAGAGAAAATGCTCTCGGGAGGAATTCTATTCATTGGTGGTTGTTCAGAAATTGACCAAATGACAGGAGAGAGAAATTCGGGATCGCCAGTAGTGAAGCTAAAAAAGAATGATGAATGAGAAGTAGTGACAAGTGTGAGATTGCCTTCATATTGTTCAGCACAGGCTGCAGAATTGGTGGTTCTTATCACCACACTCAAAAGGTATGAGGATGAGGAAGTGTGAGTGTACTCTGACTCTATCTATGTGACGTCAACCATACACGCAGGATTGTCATGCTGGAAAAGAAGGGGCTTCCTCCATGCAGATGGCACACCAGTGTAATATGCGTCTCTATTGGACAAGCTCATTAAGGTGCTAAAGCTCCCATTGGCTATCGCCGTGGTGAAATGCACAGCCTACAAGGACAGATGTGATTTCTCACGGCAACAAAGCTGTGGAAGTAAAAGGAAAAAGGGCGCATATTTTCCAAATATTTCTTATTTTGAAAAGGAACGTGTTAAGCAAATGTCAAAGCGATGTATGATGGTGAAGGAGGGTTGTATTATGTTATACATTGTACAGTTAATTGAGCTACAAGGTTGAGCCCCACAAGAAGAGTAGGATTTATGGAAGATACACAGGTGTTTTTTATCCCCCACATAGGCTATATGGACACATGATATCACTGGAAAGCCAGTTATGCCTCTAGCATAATTTTAAGTGGTGCCAGAGTACTTTCACTACCCCGCGCACACAACAGGAAAGAGTCTTGCTGCCATGATAACAGATTGCTGTTTTTTTTTCCAAATTTGTAAGAACATGTGGCCCAGTTTATTTTTAACTGCATTGTATGTCCGAAGTTCACAGCGGGGCACACTTTGTGAACAGTGAGAGGAGCAATCCCTAGACAGAATGGCCCTTTTCAGCATATACATATAGATTATGTGGCTATATTACAATCATATGATGATTACAGATACATGTTGTTGGTAGTATGTCCCTTTTCTAGACGGATTGAGGGAGGTCCATGTTCACACCCCGTTGCCACATGGGCTGTCAAGTTTCTCGTACGTGAGTTGTTTCCTAGATAGGGTGTGCACAAAGTACTGCAGTCTGATAATGGGCAGCATTTTGAAAATGAAATGTTCAAATAGATCACTCTTTTATTAAGCATAAAGCACACATTTTCCTCTGCCTATCACCCACAGGTGAATGGTATCTGAGAGAGGTTAAACATATTCCTTAAAGGAGGATAGCTAAAATTGAAATTACTTTGAATTGAAGAAGGGATGGCTACTTTGCCTTGCATTATTTGCCCTGTGGAACTAGCCTGGCTCAGATCACCACCTGAGCCCTCATGAGTTAGTGACTGGACGCTGCATGAGAGTACTCTTTGCTCCTCCCACTCAAATAGAAACTGATGCCCACAGTGTAGCAAATACATTAAGGGATGAGATGCACGATTATTTGACAAATATGACCGCTGGTGTTTCTTTTATTTCCCAACAGATCTAAAATCGGAGGCAAGGGTCAAAGAAGATTGAAGAAGACAGCCAAACATTTGATCCCATATACTTGCCGAAACAACTTAGTTTGTACCCTGGTGCCCAAGTGCTTGCAAAGAGTTTTGTCAGCGCTTGGAATAAGCCCTGTTTTGAAGGACTGTAGCTAGCAGAGGGAGCACTCCCACAGTAGTGAGGATCGAGGGAAGAAGAGCTTGGTTACACCTAAATGACATACAGCTTTGCAAATGAGAGACCCTTACCCCACCTGCACCCGCTGACAGTGAAGCAAGAGAAGCAGTTCCATGCATAGAGAAGAGAATAGCTACCAAGAGCCAAAACAAAGAACAGATGAACTAAACACAATTTGAACTGTTGACTATTGACTATCTCCAAGTTTAAAGGAAAAACAAATTAACTTTGCAAAGTATCTACTGAACAATTCCAGTGAAGCTAAAGAGGCAAAGCTTTGAAGATAAAATACAAAGATTGCACATGCACTTTATGTTGCCTATAAAGTTGCACACATGTCAGCATACTGTTTTTGTATATACACTTCAGTCTTATCCAGCTTTAGAGAGACAGCATATTGATCTTGTCACATTTTTGGGAAATACTAAAAACAGTCCTATCATTTGCAGGATCATCATTGAAATAATATTACAATGTGATTTTGGTGACCCAGGGAGAATGTGCAATAAAGGAGTTGGGCTGCTCAAAATTATACAAAGGAAAGGAATCAGGGGACGGTGCAGGATAGGATGAAAGAGCAAGAAGTGGAGGAGTTAGTGGTGGTACCCCGCATATGTGTCATGAGGTGGGAAATACTGAGGCCTTGGCACCTGTGCCTGCTCCTACAGAGTCACAAAGCAGGCACAGGTATTCCTTGTCAAATCTCAGGTAGTACATGTGAAATCCCAGGCCCAGAGAGTGGGCACCTCACCATGGACCCGGGAGAACATTAGGTTGCAAGAAGTGAAGACAGTGAGGGGGCAGGAAGGCACTGTGATGTTCAATCTGCACCAACACACCAGTAGAGCATTTTAATCAATTAATATTTTATATTTGGGGATCACCACAATGAACAAGCACATGGAAGAAAAGCATTGTCTAACTTGTTATCATCAAGACAGGTCAGCTTCCTGTGATCCCTCTTCCACTGCAGCCTCTAGTGGCGAGGATGGCATTAAGCTAGGGTCCACACGGGACATACATGCCTGTAGCTGGTCCCAGACACACCCTGACCCTATAAAATATTTTCACAAAGCCTCTCTTTGACCACTTATACAACCTGGGTGTCACCTACACCAATTATGCAGATGACACCCAGAACTTTATCCCAACATCACATGACCATGCTTTCGACACAGCCACCCTCAGTGCCATATACCTCAACTTCCAAGCCTGGATGGCACTGCACGGCTTTTGTCTCAATGACGAAAAGACTGAGATTCTCATCATTGGCTCCCAACTCAGAATCTCCAAACTAAATTACCTCTTCAATTCATTTATCATTAACGGCATCTACATTAAAACCACCAACAATGTAAAAACACTTGGCTTCTACTTAGACTCCTCACTCAATCTACACAAACAAGTCAATGCTACCACCTCATCTACTTCATACACGTGCAAACTCATCAGTGCCTGTAGAAAATTCCTCTCACCAGACAGCTGCTTAACTCTAGCCAGAGCTCTAGTCTTTACACGCCTTGACTACTGTAACGCCTTATATGCCGGCACTAAGATCCTGAATATCAGGTAGCTACAGGTCCTCCAAAACAACGCCCTTAGAGCAGTGCTCAACCTCCCCAGATCAGCACACATTTCAGCCATCAGATACCAGCATCACTGGCTCCCAGTACCCAAACGTATCATGTTCAAATCACTCACATTAACTCACAAGTGTCTTCACCAGATGACCCCCACTTACCCAGCTGATAACCTCACTGTGACACAATTCACCAGACCCACCAGAGCATCCTACCTGCACCGCCTCAACGCACCTACGTTGAGGTGCAAAATGCAAGTGGTAGCAGCTTTCCCCACGTTCGCCAGCAAACTCTGGAACTCAAAATGTACCTTTTCTCGCAAAGCTTATGCAACTAACTTACCCTTTCAAGACCATCCTGCCCTCACCTGCTCCTGCTTGTCCTCCAACTTTGAAAACTACTGCTTTTGTGTGCATACTTGTGTCTTCTGTAATGCCACCTCCAGGCTGCATGTCTTTGTGTATGTGTTCTGTGTAAAAAATAACACTTTTTACACTCTGTAAGAAAGCGCCCAGATGCCTTTGGGCTTGGTGTGCTATATAAGCTTCAAAATAAATAAATAAATAAATACATAAATAAATAAACAGGCACACAAAGGACTAAATTCCTCTACCCTCTCAGGTCGCTCTTGCACCCCCACACTCACTGGCCAATGGTGCCATTGTGCAGTAGCACCTGCAGCATTCTAAGTACCGAGTGGGATTACCAAATAAATGATCTCAGGCTCAAGTTACAAGACAGACTAAAAAAAAAAAATATGCAAAATACAACTTTTTTATCAGTTCAATAAAGTAGGGAAACCTGGCGAACAAACACATTGCATCTCACAAACTCTCAGTGCATTTCAATTACACAAAAGGTGTTATATGTCGATGTACATCAGCTATGACATCATCCTATGAGACAAACAGTAAAAACCTATCGGACGGAGGGATTGGTTAAGGGAACATATATACATATAGTTCATATACATGTTCGTATCATCATTGGCTGCCCCTTATCTGGTAGGAACACCTTGAACAACCTCTAACCACATATAATACTGATAATAGCATAATACCAGCAGCGGGTAGGCTTCTGCAACAATGTATGGTCCATCCTTACTTAGGCCCTCATGATTGGTTGGCCCTCTCTTCCAACCTTGGACATTTGGCTTGTTAGCAGCGTGTAAGCAATGAAACCCAAATGCAAGGGAACAACGTCAGACAGCTTCCTTTCTTAGCTAATTAGCCTACCATCGCTCATCAGTTAGGCCCTAAGCCAAGGCTTCTTCTTTGTATTTGACCTTGCTGGCCATTCTCTTCCTCTGATCTTTAAAGGGAGTGAACGTGCATTGCTATCTTCATCTGGAGCTTGATAAATAGGCCTTGTCTTCTGTTCTTAAACCACGTGTGAAGAGACCATGATTTTGTTCATTCTGTCCTTTTATTTCAGTGCTATTTGATTTAATTATATTGAGTGATATTACTCCGCTTGGGCTCTGGAGACTTGGTTCCTGCATATTCTTTCTGCATCCTTTATTCTTCAATACTTGGCACTCTTAATGAGTCACTCCTTTATTTAATGTAAGAGAAATATCTCTTAAGTACATGTCTTATCCTCTTCAACTCCTTCTGTTCCTTGCAATTGCTTCTTGCTGTGGCATCCTTGATCCTGAGCCAAGCAAATGCCTGCTCTTCTTGCAAATCTGTATTCCATTACCTGTTAGCTGTGCAGTCTTGATCTTTCTCAGGAAGGCTCCCGCTTACTATTATACAATGCTGACATCCATTTTCTTAACATAGCTGCTTTACTCGTGTTATATTTCCTACTTTAGCAAGCTTCTACTTTGCCTTATCTACCTTGCATTTCTGTGTGTATACATCTACTGCATCTCTTGTTACTCATCTTCTAAGTGTATATGGTTTTCTTCG
Source organism: Ambystoma mexicanum (assembly GCF_040938575.1). NCBI lineage: Eukaryota > Metazoa > Chordata > Amphibia > Caudata > Ambystomatidae > Ambystoma > Ambystoma mexicanum. The sequence goes on from NC_090933.1 coordinate 146,768,969, forward strand.
TATTCGCATATATGTTTACTTTGTTGCTTCAGTTACATCATCATTCTTCAGACATCCATACATCAGGTTTAGTGAGCCCACATATTGTCTCTTCTACATGATGTTACTTTACTTATACTTCTTCTTTGTCCAGTGGTGGCTGTAGACTCATGTCTACTGACTCAGTTTGAGGGTATATTCAATATGGTTGTCTGAGTGCATAACGTCTTTCATACCTTCAATGTGGTAGGTGTCATGAACAGTGTTCCCTTGCTGTTCTTCCAATATGATGGAGGAGTGAGGGTGGTCACTATAGATGATGTGTACATCTGCCTCTCTAAAGGTGTGTTATATATTTTGCTAAACCATAGTACATATCACCAGCTGGTTTCCTGTCGTCTGAACAGGCCGTTATGCATTTCACCTGTGGTCAGTAATACAAAGTCGTGCATTGTCAGGTGTGCTAAATCCATCCAGTGCTACTCCTTGTCTTTTCACTTTACACTTTGGACACTTAATAGCAGAATATAAAATAAAAACATTGACCAACCTCCTGACCTGGGTAAACTGCAGATATCAACCTTTGCTTGCTCTGGTAACAGTGAATTGAAATACTTTAGCTGAAGTTTCAAAGGAATGTATTTCTTTGACAACTCTATTTTATTTTGTGGTACCAGATTGGTGTTGCATTATTTTTCTAGGTAGCTTTCTGAAATACACCAGTCTTTACCCCAGTCTTTTTCTAAAGTAAGTTATTAGTGTATCTCAGTTCAGTCAGTCCATTGTAGTGTTTGTTGAGATTTCAAGCGTTCAAACTTTTTCTGGAGCAGGGAAAACCTGAGCACTTTTGGGAAAGGGGAGATCTACTGGGAAAACGATGCATGTAGTCAAAATTGACATTTTTTCTATGTCATCAGAGGGTGAATTTCATTTAAAAAATTGCTAGTTTTCTCGGATTTGCTACTTGTTTTAGCAAACGAATTGTGTTTCTGAAATGGAAAAAGTGAAAGAAAAATGGTGTAGATTAGTAAAAATTGTGGGGGACATTTTGGTTTCTGGAACAAGATTTAGTAAAAACAAATAACGCTGCAGATAACATGAGTAAATAAATAAACAACAAATGTTTGGCCAGCTGTAAACATGTCCCTATTACAGTATGACCGAAAAAAAGGGAATTCATGATGAGGAAGTGGTGACGGCCTATGTGGTAATGTAGATAGCATAATAAGTAGACAACACTGACAATGAAGTGCGAATGGGAAAGCACACCTATGACCGTCAAATTACACATTGCAAAGAAAATGGAACATGGTGACAATGGAAAACCACATTTTATGACTGAGAGCTAGAGAAGCTGGAGGATATATTCCTGAGCAGAAACAGAAGGTTGACTGGCAAACTGGTACTGGCAATAGGAGCAGATCACTTAAACCCAGACATTGTTCTCTGGTAAATGATTTTGCATACACATTTCGGGAAAAGGGTGTCACAGGGCTGTGCCCGTGCAGTTGGAGGGAGTAGTGACAAGCGACTTCTTCCGAACAGTAACAGAGTGACTGGTCGGAGCAGAAAGAGGAGCAGAGATAATGATCTGTGAAATAATGACCCCAATACTTCACAGTCACTCCAGGACCACTCACAGTCATTGAAGGACATGTTGAGAAAAGAATATGCACTTGCTATTCCAGTATCAGCCATCCCAGACCTTACAAAAAGAGTGTGTAATATTAAAGGATGAGCCAGAACGGAGAGTGCTAGCACAGTTGGGGACAGCTCATCACATTTCATATGGTTAACCTGAGAGCATATATCCAGAAATCTATTGAAATGAGTTTCTATTGTAGCATGCACTTTACTAAATCCACTACCTATTAGCATTGCTTCGAGATCATGTTTCCCTCTTGTTGACTTTGACTTCTAACAACAGTTAAAGCAAAAGTAAGACACATTGCCTCTTGACTATCCAAAGAAATATTCCAGTGGCCGAAAGTAGGGTTGATTGAAACAGTGTGTGCAAAACTAAACCCACCCACAAATATTTTAAACTTCCCTGGAGGTTGATCTGAAGGTGTTTGATTTCATTGAACTGTGCAGAATCAGGACCCTGTGAGGGAGGGCAGGTTACTGCCATGTTTCACAGGGCCCTATAATATTTCCCAATGCCGTTAGGCAGCCTAGCAGTCCCTTACAGGGCAGGGAAGCATCTTCAACTTTATTTCTACTTCCAGGGCACTGGAAGAGGAAATTGAAAAATTATTTATGGGGTACTGGGGTATGCTGCGTGGCTGCTAAAAAGTGTGGGATGAAGGCCATATGGTGCATTTTGGGTATTAGGGGGGGCCACTCACCAAAGTGACCCACTAATTTTCATGAGTCACCAAACATTTGGCTCTGTAGTCTGTGGAATTCCCAGGGTTACTTTGGAGGAAGTAAGCCAACCTTTACCGAGAGCTTTATGAACTTAGTGATTGACTTATTTTTATTTACTAACAATCTTAACCCCTCACTAATGCACCCAACGCATGGTTTCCTACTCCATCATTGATATGTTGGCAATGAAGACAATATCTAGGTACTCAAGAATATTGCACTTGTTGGTACCAGTCTAACTATTATCCTATACAATAATGGAATGCTTATATTCCAAGCCAGCCAAAATGGACTCTACAGACTGGACCGCATTCTTCCTAGCCTCATCCTACTGACAAAACACTTAACCTCCTTTTTCATGTTTACCCAAATCTTCTGCCATTTCCTTAATGACTTCAGTCGAGATCAGGGGTCTGCAAACTTTGGCTCTCCAGATGTTTTGGACTACAAGTCCAATGAGCCCTCAGCATTGATAAGGCTGATAAATTTGGTGCTGTTTGATGAATCTGCATACAAGTTTGCAAAGAGATTTTAGACCAACAATGAACGTTTTTGCAAAGATTGGTGGGATTTTGTCAAGAGAGGGCAAAATTATAGGGGGGGTATCAACATTTTTGATGGCTTATAACTTTGGTGTCGTTTGACGAATCTTCACAACTGTTTGCACAAAGATTATAGACCCAAGCTTGAATGTTTGTGCACATTTTGCATAAATTTTGTTAAGGTGGGGCTAAGTTATATCACAATGTTTGCACATACATTTTCACACTTAAAAACAAATAAAACATGGACGAATTTGCAGCAAACTTGTGCGAAGAGCATGGCAATCACCCGAAAGCATGGTTTTGCAAATGTGTCTGTGTTTTATTTTTGAAAAGTGTCATAATGTAGGAACAAAACATGGTGTATCTTTGAAGACTGAGGTATAGCCTGTGGCCATGGCCAGTGGAGAGATTGTCCACAGGCAATCTGGCCACTGGTCATGACCACAAGGGACTGCCAATGCGGCTAAAGTGGGCATAGCCACCAGAGACAGGCTTTGTGGTAAAGATTTTCGAGATCAGGATAGTTTTGAATGGGGAAATAAATTCTGCTGGTGGCTTCAGCCCAAAGTGCTGGAAGGGATTGCAGCAAACCTGCACGAGGAGCATCAGCAAGGACCAGAAAGCAAGCTTTTACAATTCTGTCTTGTGTTTTATTTTTTCCAAAGTGTCAAAATGTAAGTACATAAAATAGTCATAAAACGTTGGTGCTTTGGGCAGTGAGCCTGGCTCTGAGCAAGGACAGGTGAGTATTCTCATTTGCTTATTTGGGCATGTGGCATGGCTGAAGCCCTATGTTTGAATGATAAATACAATTCTGCCTGTGGCTACATCCTGGAGATTTTTTTTTATTTTTATTTATTTGTATTTATTTGTAACATGCTGGGCCAAAGCCCATAGGCATAGAAGCACGGGGACAAGACAGACAACAAAACAGGTGGACGGGATTGCAACAAACCTGCCTGAGGAACATCAGCAAGGACCTGAAAGCATGCTTTTGCAAATCTGTCTTGTGTTTTATTTTTTCAAAAGTGTCTTGTGTTGTACTTTTTTGAAAGCAGGGTCGGATTGGCCCTTCAACCTTTCGGCCCATGGCCAGACCGAAATCGTCCCTCGGGGGAGGGGGCCAGTTTCTGGACATGCCTGGTCCGGTTTTGAAAAAAAAAAATTGAAAACAAATATATATTTTTTTCCCAATTTTTTTAAGCCTTTCAACCTTCTTAGGTCGATAAATGAGTACCTTCACAGGTTTGGTAGAATTGTATGCATATTTGTTCTATAAAAAAGAGCTTAGGCGTAAGTGCTATACAATAACATATTATCATTGGATCATCTGCTTGGATGCACAGTAATTTAGTGTACTTAGGAACAATGCTATGTGATGCCACTTTCTGTATTGTCAAGAGGTTAAAGGTCGTGGTTCATCGCTTCCCAGGATGTCACTTTGTGGTGGGGTCAAATGACATCACTTCAAGTGATGTCATCAGAGGTCAAGTGTCATGAGGCGAGGGGTGGGGCACTTTTTTGAAGATAGGGGTGGGCCACTTTTTTTGTGTGACCGGGCCTATTTCATGTCCCAGTCCGACCCTGTTTGAAAGTGTCAAAAGGTTAGCACAAAAAAATAGTGATATAACATTGGTATCTGGGTGGTGGGCTTGGCCCTCGGCAAGGACAAATGTCTACTCTGATTTGCTTATTGTGGCATGCAAGGTGGCAAAGCCTATGCCCCAAGCATTTAAGAGACTGTCCATGTCTGAAGCACTGGCCATTGCTCACATTCTGAGGGTATAGTGGACAGAGAACTAGGATGCAGGGTAGGTGCAATGGAAAAAGGGGGTTGTTTTGTGGGGCTAGGATCATGGTTGAGCCTCATGCCCCAGGCAATTCAACCATGACTTGCATACCCAGCATGCGCTGATAATGACACACATCAGTATGCTTTGCAAAACATATATTTGTTAAACGAGGTATATAGTTCTTTCATATATGTAAAAAGAGGAATTATTAATAATTAATATAAAGTGATGTTCAATCATGAAACATTTTCACTAATAAAAGCCAATGAAATTCACTGAAAAAAACGTTGTTAAAGGGACCATATGGTTAAGTTGCACTAATAAAAACCTGTGAAATTCACTGAAAAACTTTGTTAAAGGACCTTATGTTTAAGTTGCACTAAAAGAAAACTATAAAATTCAGTGAAACAACTTTGTTAATGCGACATTATGCTTACATGTAATATAGAAAAACCCAAGAAATTTGCCAGTTATGTGAAGCTATGCAACCATAACTCACGCCACCTCCATGCACATCCACACACTGCTAACACTAACACCCAGGACATTATCTAATCATTATAGCTATTACTCAGCTATTATTGGCAGATTTTATAGCAATTGGTTTGTTCTCCTCACGTGTATTAGAATTAATGAATTTTATGTTTGAGTATACTGCCTAGTTTACAAACCAGTTTGTTAATTATGATTTTGACATTTGACAACATTGTTTTCTCAAGTGTTAAGGATTCAAACAGGCTCATTTTTGCAAAGTAGCATTGGACCTGGTTGGAACAAAAGAAAATTCAATGCTAAAGAGGACCTTTTGATTATCCGTTAATGGGTGGTTCCACAATGTATAGATAGGCACCAGCGCTAAGTGATTGTTATAGGTTTGCTGTAGGTTTTCTTGTGAACTCTGGAGTCCCCTGTGAATTTTTGGCTTGGTAATACTGGATTCTGCTGTTTGTGGCATATTTTTCAGGTTATGTCCCTGCCTAGCAAGGAAGACAAAGGGCATCATTACAAGCATGCCGGTCCAGAAATAGCTGTGCTGGTTGCTCTGTACGGCACCTTTTTCCAGACCGACATACTCTGAGTCGCGATGCTGCCAACACCTTCACCTCAAGTGACCTACCATATCCGGCAACACTGTGAACGGAATCTCTGCTAAAATGCATTAGCCGTGCCTGAGACAGCGGCATGGCAGTAGTATGTTCACATTCCAAGTACCACATACACAAAAACACTGGCATAAAAGTGCTGGTAGCATCGTGATGTCCGTGCCAGAATAACCGGCATCGCGGACCAGCTGTTAACCAGAGTCAGGTGTGCAGAAACAGGCCACAGGTGGCCCAAATCAGGCCAGGTGGCCACCATGAGCACTGCAAAAGCACAAAACGACCACTCTGACACCCCACACCCTTTCCAACACTACCATGCTTGCAGCAGCAGTAGCAGTAATGGAGCTGGAGGCCCTGCATGCAGGGATACTAGTTGAAGAGGCAGAGAGGCAGAGGAGGCGGCACAGGAGGAGAAGGAGGGCCATCATGGCCATGCAAAACAACAATGGCCAGCAGGTTGCACCCTGCATGCAGCCACCCATACCATACATAAGGGCCACACCCTTCAACCTGAGCCAAACCCAGATCCACACACTGTACCGGCTAGACAGGCAAACAATCACATCCATAGTGGACCTGATCCACGATGACCTTGTCAACCTCATCCAGATCATACTGCCACCCCCCCTTGCTCAAGGCAGTGTCTGTGCTACACGTCCTTGCCACCATCACCTACCAACACACTGTGGGTGAACTGCAAGGCTATTGCAACCTGTCATGATGCCTACCCCCGGGCATCCGGACCAAGCCCATCAGCCCCGGGAGCAGGCATCCAGATATTTATAAAACCCTAGCAGCCCTGGCTAGGGGCTGTCTGGGTTCAGTCCTGGCGCCTTAGGCACCAGGCTCATAATAGAAATCAGTCCTGGCGCCATAGGCGCCAGGCTCATAGACATTACTTACCTCTTGCAGACCATGCTGCAACTGAATCCAAGCCAACGTGAGGCTTGGATGGGACTATTTTGTTACAGGGACTATTTTTTACTCGGATGTGGTTCTGGGGAACTTCTTACCTGGAACTACTTTGGAGGCTATTTAAACCACACCCGATCAGCAACACACGCTTCGCGTTATTCTGCATCCAGCAGTGTAACGCTCACCGTGCCTGAGGTCAGCATCCAGTCTTCAGCCACGCCTGTCTTGAATCCAGAGCTCCTAGCAAAAGAGAAAACAAGAAGGAAAGGTTAGAACACTGACCTTATTTCAATCCTTAGCTGATTCCGGATCCATCACGTCTTTGAACTTGAAAAGGACATTATTTCTGCACGCGTCGCATCGCCAGCTGCAGCGCCGCGCCATACTCACCAGTCCTCACAGCATTTTTCGATCCAGCGCTGCCTCCATCATTTTCTTCGCCGAACTCCAGCACCTGGGGGAAAACAAAAGAAACAACAAGGTGAGCTAAGAGAGCCGACAAATACAATCTCTTACCACCATAGGCTGACCTGATTTACCACCGGAGGCATTACCCTTTAATACGCCTCATATTCATTTGCCGCACCTATAAAGGGAGAAAACAGCAAATTAAACTCATGCAACTTTTACCGGACAGTGTTGGGTAATACAGACTCTTACCTGAATGCCATCAGCTGCCTCCAGGCAATATTCTTTTGAACCAGTTGCAATTCAACAAGGGAATGGAATAAGAGTGGTCATCGGGCATATTGAACTCTTTGATCTCTATGAAACTGCGGAGTTAATATTCCTCCGGAACTCCTCCAGCACCTTCAAACCAGTGAAGTAACTGCTATCTACGCGCCCCTGCATGCCATGCAGGATGGAGAGCTCATCATTTAAAAACATATGGTGAGGTTACTAAAAGGGGATGTCGGAGGTGACAAGAGGGGAGAAGGAGAACAGTGGGAGGGGGCCATCACTAAAATCCACGGGTGGCTAAATCCCTTTCTCCACCTGCAGTAGAATACTTCTACGGATCAAGCAGACAAGATTAGGCGGGCCAGTCCAGACAGTCATTTCGGCACTACGCATCACGTTGGTGGAGACCACAGCTGTCCGGGTCCGATCGACGCCCCTGTGGGAACCAGGTGAGCGTAACAGAACACGAAGCCAATCTAAAATTCCCCACCCGGGCGTAATGGGAACCTCAGAAACCGACCAACTAGCCCTATTGTTAGGGGAACTTAGGGCAGAAGTGCATTCCGCGCGCCAAGAAACTAATGCCCTCAGGAGAGAACTGATTGTGTCAAAGGAGCGCACTGATGATCTTGCTAGAAAATTGTTGCAAAACCAAACTGGGCAAACACCATTACCTGGTCTCGGGGGGAATCCAACTCCTGTTTCATCGAGCAATCCTGTGCAAGTGGTCCTACCAGGGAGCATTTCTTTAGCTCCACCCGAACGTTTTGCTGGGGACCCAAAAAAGTTTGCCGTGTTTATGAACCAATGCCGCTTGCACTTTTTATGCAGACCTGGAGCTTTTCCAAACGACCAAGCCAAGGTAGCCTTTGTACTATCATACCTTAGTGGCAGCGCAGCGGATTGGTCAATTCCACTAGTCAACCAGGATGACCCTCTTCTTCGGGATTTTCAAGGTTTTCAATTGAGCATGGAAAGACTATTTGCCAGACATTCACATGGACAGGCCCTGGATAACAAACTTTTATCCTTACGACAAGGTAACCAGGATCTAATAACCTATATCGCAACCTTCAATAGTTTGGTGGTGGAAACCGGATGGCCAGAGGTAAAACTAATTACATTATTTCATCGTGGACTTCGGGGTGAACTCAAAGATGTTTTGGCCCAAGTTGTAAACCCACCTCAGAATTGCGCAGAATATGTAGAGTTAGTGGTCCAGTTAGACCAACGACTTCAGAATAGAAAGGCTGATTGAGCTAAGTTTGAGAATCTGGTACTGGTTAAACCTAATGTTACCCCCAAAGGAACAGATGCATCAGAACCGATGCAGATCGGGGGGGGTTAAGGGACCCTTGACTCAAAAGGAAAGAGAAAGGAGACATCAGATGCAATTGTGTCTGTACTTTGGGGCCTCAGGACATTTTCTACGGGATTGCCCTGTAAACCGTCTAAGAAAGTAGTCGAAGTTGCTGATAGAAATCAAACAGAGCCTGATTCGGGAAACAACCACGCCCAACAAACGTAGAGGTCCGCTTGCCGAGCTTGAAGAAGGATACTCAGACCTCGCACCTCATCATACCAATGGTCCTTATTGATCCAAGGCAGTCATTATGTATGCACGCAGCAAGGGCATACATTGATAGCGGGGCCGTAGGAAACTATATGGAGCACGAATTGGCTTCTAGGATGAATCTACCTCTCTGCAAAAAGACCACTTCGGATGTCATCACCACAGTCAATGGAACTGAAATTGCCTCTGGGCCTGTAACTCAATCCACTGCAGAGATGACACTGTTGGGTCAGGATGGGCATCGAGAGACTATTGTGTTTGATTTAATCAAAGCCCCGCAGTTCCAAATAATACTGGGGATACCTTGGTTGGAAACACATAATCCTTGTATTGATTGGCGAGAGAAGAGAATAACCTTCCCGGATTGTGCACACACCTGTTACCCGGAAAAACCCTTGAACAAAGGCCTGGCCACAGTCGCTACTCCAGTCGTGCAGTTACCTCAGGAATATCAAGAATTCCAGGATGTTTTCCAAAAAGAACAGGCAAACACCTTACCACCTCACAGATCATATGATTGTCAAATCGACCTCATACCCGGTGCACAACCTCCATGTAGTAGGATGGAACCCGAAAACCTTCACCTACGACAATACTTGGACCAATACCTTGCTAATGGCTTAATTCGTCCATCCTAGTCCCCTGCATCCTCAGCTTTGTTCTTCGTGCCTAAAAAGGAAGGTGACCTCATAACGTGCATAGACTACCACGCATTAAATCAGATCATGGTTAAGAACCGATACCCATTGCATCTGATCCCCAAATTACTAGACCAAGTAAAGGACGCTTGCATGTACACTAAATTAGATCTCCGAGGGGCATATCATCTGGTACTTGTAAAGAAAGGCGAAAAATGGAAGACTGCCTTTCGTACCAAGTACGGGTTATTCGAATACCAGCTGATGCCCTTCGGGTTGTGCAATGCACCAGCAGCCTTCCAGTATTTTATGAACGATGTCCTTCGTGAACTCATTGACGTCTGTGTTGTCGAATACATACGCGAAATTCTAGTGTACTCCTCCTCAGAATCAGACCATGTGAAGCACGTTCGTGCAGTTCTTGAGAAACTACGCCAGCACAAGTTATACGCAAAATTGGAGAAATGTGTTTTTCATTCTACAGAAGTTGAATTCCTTGGATTTATCCTGACTCCAAAAGGAGTTCGAATGGCCCCTCGAAAGGTGGACGCAATCCTCAAGTGGCCATCACCCAGTTCAGTTAAAGGGGTACAAAGCATGCTTGGATTTGCTAATTTCTATCGCAGATTTATTCCTGAGTTCTCACATATTGTACACCCCAACACAGCACTTTTGCAAAAACACAAACGTTTTTTGTGCACTGAAGAGGCTGAAAGAGCCTTCCAAGAGCTAAAATCGAAATTCCCGTCTGCACCTGTTTTAAAGCATCCACGCCCTGAGCTTCCATACATAGTTGAAACCGATGCATCCAGTTTAGCCATGGGAGCTGTCCTGTCCCAGAAGGATCCTGAAACCGGTCAACTTCATCCAGTAGCTTTCTGGTCAAGAAAGTTCTCAGCACCCGAGTTAAACTATGCGGTTACTGATAAGGAAGTCCGCCGTCAAGGCTTGCCGGCATTATCTTCTCGGTGCTAGGCATACCATCACTGTAATCACCGATCACAGGAATCTGCAGTATTTGAAAACAGCCAAGGCCCAATCATCGCGTCAACTTCGATGGGCATTATTCTTTGCCGAATTTGATTTTGTGATCACTTATCGACCAGGTTGTAAAAACGGCAGGGCAGATGGCTTATCCCGAATAGGGATGGGAGAAGCATATTCGAACCCGGAACCGGTGCCTATAATTTCAGAACAAAGAATTCTTGGCATAACTACTCTACAGACTTTAGAAGATATTCATTTAAAAATCCAACAACTTTTCGATCCTGCAGCCCTGCAGGACTGGGTAAAGAAAGGCAAAGATTATTCAGTCAGCAATGACCTACCTTACTATCAAGGGCGTCTATTTCTACCACACAAGGAACTACAAGAACTAGTTATCTCCAATTATCATGATGCTCTGATGGAAGGACATCCAGGCATCGCAAAAACAGAAGCTAAAATTAAAAGACAATTCTGGTGGCCCACCTGGCAAAAAGACATAAAGTCATTTGTGCTATCTTGTGGTATCTGCGCCCAAAACAAAAGTCAAAAGAAAAAACCAGCTGGTCTTTTACAACCTTTGGATATTCCTCCTACACCTTGGCATACTTTGTTTTTAGACTTTATTACTGATCTACCTCCATGTAATGGATTTAACACCATTCTAGTTATTGTGGATCTTTTTTCCAAGATGGCCCACTTTATTCCTTTAAAGGGATTACCTTCCGCTTCAATCTTGGCCAAGGAATTTCTCGTAAACATTGTTCGAATACATGGATTTCCTTCTGTATCGGTCTCTGACCGAGGTAGCCAATTCATTTCTCAATTTTGGAAAAGATGTTGTCAAGAAGCGCAAATCGACGTGAGGTTATCAACCAGTCAACACCCCCAGACAGATGGTCAGACGGAGAGGATCAACCAGACTCTTGAACAGTACCTACGTTGCATGCTACATCAAACCGAAAGCAATTGGAAGGATATTTTGTGGATTTCCGAATACGCATACAATAACTCTGTACATTCTGGAACCGGACAAAGCCCCTTTTATACCATAAATGGACATCATCCTCGAACATCAGAACTCGATTTGTCTCAACACTTAGAAATGCCCGCAGTGAATCATCTGCACTCTACTATTACACAAGCCTTTAAGGAAGCAACAGAACATTTGAAACAAGCGAAAGAGAAATACAAGAAAAATGCTGATCAACATAGAAGTGATGCCCCACAATACCAGATTGGAGATCAAGTTTGGCTGGCTACAAAACACACACCTCTAAAAGGGACTCGGATTTTTAATCCTAGATATTTGGGACCTTACACTATTAAGGCCATTATCAACCCGGTGGCGGTCAAATTGGAACTACCCTCTAATATGCAGATCCATCCTGTCTTTCATGTTTCACTCCTGAAACCAGTTCAACCCGGGACAAGAATAGCCAAGCCACCTGACCCCATCCTAATAGATGGGGAACCCGAATTCGAAGTAAAAAATATCCTGGACTCTAAAATGGTTAAATCAAGACTTTTTTATTTAATCGACTGGAAGGGTTACGGACCACAGGAAAGTTCATGGGAGCCTAGTGACCACGGTCATGCACCTGGGTTGGTGAAAAAATTCCATCAGAACTTCCCAGACAAACCAGGACCGAGGGGAAGAACACCTTTAGGAGTGCTGTCATGATTCCTACCCCCGGGCATCCGGACCAAGCCCATCAGCCCTGGGAGCAGGCATCCAGATATTTATTAAAACCCCAGCAGCCTGTCTGGGTTCAGTCCTGGCGCCTTAGGCACCAGGCTCATAATAGAAATCAGTCCTGGCGCCATAGGCGCCAGGCTCATAGACATTACTTACCTCATGCAGACCATGCTGCAACTGAATCCAAGCCAACGTGAGGCTTGGAAGGGACTATTTTGTTACAGGGACTATTTTTTACTCGGGTGTGGTTCTGTGGAACTTCTTACCTGGAACTACTTTGGAGGCTATTTAGACCACGCCCGATCAGCAACACACGCTTCGCGTTATTCTGCATCCAGCAGCGTAACGCTCACCGTGCCTGCAGTCAGCATCCAGTCTTCAGCCACGCCCGTCTCGAATCCAGAGCTCCTACTGAAAGAGAAAACAAGAAGGAAAGGTTAGAACACCGACCTTAATTCAATCCTTACCTGATTCCAGATCCATCACGTCTTCGAACTTGAAAAGGACATTATTTCTGCACGCGTCGCATCGCCAGCTGCAGCGCCACGCCATACTCACCAGTCCTCACAGCATTTTTCGATCCGGCGCTGCCTCCATTATTTTCTTCGCCGAAATCCAGCACCTGGGGGAAAACAAAAGAAACAACAAGGTGAGCTAAGAGAGCCGACAAATACAATCTCTTACCACCATAGGCTTACCTGATTTACCACCAGAGGCATTACCCTTTAATACACCTCATCTTCATTTGCCGCACCTATGAAGGGAGAAAACAGCAAGTTAAACTCATACAACTTTTACCAGACAGTGTTGGGTAATACAGACTCTTACCTGAATGCCATCAGCTGCCTGCAGGACAATATTCTTTTGAACCAGTTGCAATTCAACAAGGGAATGGAATAAGAGTGATCATCGGACATATTGAACTCTTTGAACTTTATGAACCCTGGAGTCAATATTCCTCCGGAACTCCTCCAGCACCTTCAAACCAGTGAAGTAACTGGTATCTATGCACCCCTGCATGCCATGCAGGATGGAGAGCTCATCATTTAAAAACATAAGGTGAGGTTTCTAAAAGGGGATATCGGAGGTGACCAGAGGGGAGAACGAGAACAGTGGGATGGGACCATCACTAAAATCCACGGGTGGCTAAATCCCTTTCTCCACCTGCAGGAGAATACTTCTACGGATCAAGCAGACGAGATTAGGCGGGGCAGTCCAGACAGTCATCTCGGCACTACGCATCACGTTGGTGGAGACCACAGCTGTCCGGGTCCGATCGACGCCTCTGTTTGAACCAGGTGAGCGTAACACAACCCTGTTTTTCACGGGTCCTCTTACAGGTTATTGATGCACTCCTGTGGCACGTGTCAGATCACATAGGCCTACCCAGAACACCTGACTAGGTCAATGCCACGAAAATTGCATTCCATGCCCTTGCCGGCATGCCCAATGTAATTGGTGCATTGGACTGCACACATGTGGAGCTGGTGGCAGGCATGCTGTTGAGGCACTGTACAGGAACTGTCAACTATACCACTCTCTATATGTGCAGATGGTGTGTGATGCACGCCACCTCATCACCCATTGCTGTGCAAGATTTCTGGGATCAATCCACAATTCCATGGTGCTGGGAAATTCCACGCTGCCAGGGTACATGGCACGTCACAGCAGAGAGCGTACCTGGCTGTTGGGTGAGTGTAATTCCCAAAGCATGTGCACTGTTTTATTGGGGGTAGGGGGCATAATGCACCCTGCCATACCCGGCTGTTGGGTGAGTGTAATCACCAAAGCATATGCACTGTTGAATTCGGGGTGGTGGGGCATCATACTCCCTAGCATAACTGGCTGTTGGGTGTGTGTAATTACCAAAGCATATGCACTGTTGAATTCGAGGTGGTGGGGCATCATACTCCCTAACATACCTGGCTGTTGGGTGAGTGTAATTACCAAAACATGTGCACTGTGGAATTGGTGGGATCACAACTATCTGCAGTGCATGTGTCCGACACACAAATAGCATGCCTGAGTTAAAGGGCTTGACTGGTGTGTGTCAAATGGCCAGATAGAGCATGTGCATGCATAATTACATCAAAGCTGGACTGCAACATTAAATGCACTACAGGTACCAGAATACGTCACACCAATGCCCAAAATCCCTGCAAAAACACACTGAGCACAATCCAAACCACCTGCAGTACAGACTACTCATTCTCATGCAGCACAACACCCCACCTCAAAACCACTAACATGCTGCACACTATGTAGCCAGGTCCCACACATATGCACACAACCAGAACAGCAATAAAATAGCCTGACATATCAATGGATGGGTGATATGACCATCAAAGGACATGCAAATCGAAACAAAATAAGAAAACACATTAGTCTGATTGTGTGTGTCATAGGTCAAGGTGGGGGTGAATGGGCCATGGAAAAGCGACTGCAAACTAAACATCCACCACGCATATTGACAAAGCATATTGGCTGCTTGGTAATCATTAGGCTGTCATCGACTCCCCATCCAAACAATTCCTACTATAGTACCCCTCTGTGTATACATCCAGATCCTTCATTTTTTCAGATTCATTGATGCTTGGCAACCACTCCCATGCAGCAAATCCTGTACATCAAACTACAAGTATGCCTTCCCAAATTATTGCCAAATCGATTTTCTCACATATAGAAACATTATTACCTGTGACAGCTCTGCCTACCAGGTCCCGGCCCCCGGCAGGGTCTGACCTGTCAGGCACATTGGCTGTGTCAGGCAGATTCCTATGTTGCAGGCCCAGAAACATGCCACCTGGTAATGGCACCAGCACAATTACAGCCGGACAAGCCAAATTTGCCATTTGTAGTTGTCATTACATTGACATTGATGACTGCAGACATTAATCCGTAAGATCACCCTGATTCTACTCAAAAATGTCCATAAAAAGCATGGAAATCAATTCCCACTGACAATGTGCATGTTAACATGCTCAACTATGACATATGCTACGTCTTTAGCAATTTGCACGTGAAACATTGCATTAGTTAGTGAACAATATACAGACTGTACCAACATGATACAGGCACCACATAGATTTCTTTCCACTTCTGACGCTCCCGTGCAGGTGATACTGGATACCCCTTGATGCCATGGCTGATGACCCCCATGAGACAACCACAGAACAAGCATGAGCAGGGATAGAACCGTGCTCATATCAGGACTCGTTGTACAATTGAGCAGACATTTGGTCAGTTAAAGGCAAGGTTTTGCTGCCTAAGCAGATTGAAGGGGCTCTGATGTACAGTCCTGTGAATGTGGACAAGATTGTCCTGGCCTGTGCCATGTTGCACAGCATGTGTATCAGGCGCAACATACCACTGCCCCGGGACATGGACATGCACCCACATGAGGTGGACAATGACAATGACAGTGATGAGGAACTGCCATTGGCATATCACAGCAATGCCACGGATGGCAGTGAGGCATGCAATGCACTGATTACTCACTATTTTTGTGAGCATCACATGCAAACATGTCCTAGGACATGTAAAAGACTCAGCACTGTACATGACATAAATCACTCAGTCACACTAAAACTGAATGTCCAGTCATGATTTCAATGCAACACCAAATGTAATGTATATACCAACACAATCCCTCCCCCATCCTCAACTATGCCTCCCCAATCCCCCTCCCCAACTATTACTCCACACTCGCCCACCCCAACTATCCCTCCCACTCTCCCTTCCCAACTGTCTCTCCACAGCTCCTGCCATGTTGCACAAGTAGTCTTTGCAGAAGTCACATACAGGGCACATGTCTTTTATGGGCCTATTTGTGTCCCTTTTTTGTATCTTGGGTGCGACTGTGCAACAAATTCTGTGTGGGCCTGTTCTGTGGGCTGTCTGTCGAGGAATGCCTGAAGGCACATTGCCATTGCCTCAGCAATGGAGCAAATGACACTATTGCCCTTGCGTACCCTCCGGGCCATCTGTACAATGGCAGTAGTGCAATGGCCAAGGGCACATGCATTTCAAAGCACACTGGCCTTGACACTCTCCCCCATCAACTTCACCTCCTAGAGGTGCTGCTGCACTAGGGCAGTCAAGGAATCCTGATGTTGTCTGATGCGCCAGAGGCTGCCATCCATTTCCCAGACACTGGGGAAGGGTGGGCGTTGTGGGCTCTTTGGGTTCCTGCAGCTGGATACCAATGGCTCATAGGTGCTATGGTCTCCCCTGTGTCCACTCCACCATCATCAGCTATGTCCTCTGCACTTGATAGATGTGCATTTGTATGTGGCTGCTCTGCTAGTGGTTGTGGTACTACAGCAGCTGGGGCTTTCGGGATGGGCGCAGCTGGGATGGTAGGTGCTGCTGGGATGTGGGCGGCTGGGATGGTAGGTACTGCTGGGCTGGGTGCAGCTGGGATGGTAGGTGCTTCCTGGATGGCCGCAGCTGGGATGGTAGGTGCTGCCTGGATGGGTGCAGCTGGAATGGTTGGTGCTTCTGGGATGCGCGCAGCTGGGATGGTAGGTGCTTCTGGGATGGGCGCAGCTGGGATGTTAGGTGCTTCAGGGATGGGCGCAGCTGGGATGGTAGGTACAGTTTGGATGTTTGCAGCTGGGATGACAGTGGCAGTTGTGCCAGTAGAGGCTATGGTGTCCTGGATGGTGGTGGTCCGTGGTGTCCTACGGTAGCTGCGACTGGAGCCCCTTGAGGTGCTTGACTGGGCCACTTCATTGTCAGATGATGTGCCTGAGGGAGTCAGAAAGGCAGGTTGTCAGTGAACAGTGTGGATTGACGAGGCAGAGATACATGCTTTATTTTTGTCGTGGCTGTGCTGTGTCGGGGACATGGTGGGGTACATGACATGGTGAACACATGCTTGTGTCATGCGTACTGATCAGGAGGATGTGTGATGTTTGTACATGGTAGAGTAGTGTGCTGGGGATACTGTCATGGTGTACTACCAATTGCTGGGTACAGTGTTAGGGGGGCATTAACACTGTGGGATGTTGGGGTGGGGAGGGGTGTGGTATGGATAGGGTCAGCATGGGCCTGCTGCCTGTACCAGTTACGGTGACAGTTGTGCATTTATGCACAGGGCTCAGGCTGGCTGGGACAAGGGGGTCACATGTTGTCTTTGTGTGTAACAGTGGTCATTTGTGGGTGGAGTTGGGGCTTAGCACTGCTGTGAGTTTGTGCCCGGGGATGCACGGCGGGCACACATGCAGTACGCTGTGGCAGGGTGATATGTGCCTGTGTGGGAGCAGATGCATGTTTAGTTGGCAGTACAGGGTGCCTGTTCTGTGTTCTACGTTTGTAGGTGGGATGGGCCATATTTTGGTGACCAGGGTGTATGTCTATTTATGCAACCAGGTTGTTGGTTTCTTGGGGGTGGGCATGCAGGGAGTTTTTGGTGTTGAGGACAATGCAATTGCCATTCATGTCATATGTTGGTATCATAGTGGTGCACGATGGACAGGGAGGTTGACATTACATTGGAGTTACGTGTACCCACCGGCCTCTTCAGGTGTCCCGGCTCTGGCATCTGCAGCACCGACACCTTCAATGGACCCTAGGTGCAGCACACTACTGAGCATCTGCTCCCAGAGCAGCAGGCGTATTGGAGATGTGCCCACCAACTGTGGCCATGCCCTGTCTCTTCCGGTCCGAGTGGAGGTTGCGTACCCTCAGGCACAGGTCGTCCCACCGCTTGTGACAGTTTTGCCACTGTGCGGGGGGTTGTACCAACTGCCAACACTTTCTGGGCCACCTCCTCCCAGATGCTCTTCTTGCGCAGCTGGGCCTGCCTGCGCTGGTCGTTGCTGAAGATCTCTGCAGCATGCTGGACAATGGTGTCTGCTACCAAGTTCAGCTCGGGCTCAGAGAAACGTTGCTTCTGCTTTCGGGTCTCACAGACTCTAGATATCCTGCTCACAGTGGAGTTTGTCTGGTCAGTAGGGGTGGATGTCACCTGTGCTTTGCGGATTGCAAGGGATTGTCTACTTAATGGCCACCGGATGATTTCCTGTTCCGATGATCAGCTTATTTCCGGTCACAGTAATTGCAGGACCACTGTTTCAGGTGCCGGTGGGTCCCAGACCGTGTTGCCGGATTCGGAGGCACCAGCTCCGAGGACGACAGTGTTGACAGTTTGTGGGTATTTTGATGCTAACTCTGTGATGCCGGTACTGCTGTTTCCGGCATGCCGGCATGCACGTGCATGACAACACATCACCATCTGGTGATTCCGGCATCACAGGTTGCTGGAAATGGTGGCATGGCAGAAACTGGGATTACTTACCGGCATACTTGTAATGAGGCCCATAATCTGTTATCTTTACTTTGTTGTGCTCTGCACAGATAGGTAATCTTATCATCTCCTTTTGAAGAGTCACTCTCTGTATGTTTCTCAGAGCGCCACCCAGTTTTCTCTACCGCTGAATAAATTTCAATAGTACACATTGAAACCTCAAAATAATCATGTATAAAATCTTTTTCTGGGTAGGCATGCACTTTTCTAATATAACATTCCTTCATCAGGTTCATAGTTTAGTGACTTATACGCTAAATGTAGAGTGTTGTATTAATGAGTGGCATTTGCAGAACTGTCAGTGTTACAGACCTGTGTCGTCTGTGCTGCCAGACTCCAAATTAATTCCCAAATGCATAGCAATAGTGCTGGCACTGAAATGGCTACTATCAAGAGCAGTGCTGTGGCTTGTGAGAGCAGCGGCCACCAGGATTTTTACAGTGGAAAGACTGCAACTCAGGCAGTCAGCAACAATGCACCAAGAGGCAGGGTGAGGGAAAACATAATGTAGGTGAGAAGATTGGTAGGAATGTGTTTGTTTTGTGGATGAGAGAAAGTAACAAAACCTTTGAGTGTGACGGAAAATCTGACATATGTTGTGTAGGGTTAGGTGAGGCATGTGAGGATGGAGGGATAGAGAATGGCAGGACCACAGATACTTATTATTTCCTTTATCTATCCTTTCCTCATTCTTCTGCTGTTGGTCCATGGAGACATTTTTGGATGTAGGAAATGTGGCTGGGTGGAAATAACAAGAATGCATTTATAGATGGGTAGCTATCAACAAATAGGTGACTTACAACTCAAGATTCAGAGTGTCATGATAGACAACTAAAGCTTGGTTTTCATTGTCTATTATGCCATATGGCACCCCTCAATATAACTCATATATGTTGTTGGTGGATAACCGTCTACAAGATTATTCCAAATGCATTTGTTTGGCATAAACGTCTGTTTGGAAGAAAATGTTGTATTCAATTTTGGTATAACATAAATAAACTTTTCATTTTCAAAATAAATTATTTGGAGACAGAAGACTTGAACTAATTGCTCCTGTTCTAGTTATTGTTCCCTCTTATGTATTCTTTAGTTCCCTGATGCCACAAAATATGTCTGGATATTTTGATTATGGAATAAAACTTTAAAAAAAACTGATATTTCTTGGTCCTATTTCTACATCCACTAAACTACCTCCTTCTTTCTCCATCTATGTTTTCTGCACTTACATTTACTCCTCTGTATCCCTCATACTGTCATGGTGCGTTCCACCCTCTTTCTTGTAAGTTCAGATGCTCAACCTGACGGGGTCATGGCTCCACTGATTGCTACATCAGATATCTTTTGTGCCTGGCTTCTCAATTACCTGTTCAACAGAGAGAGGGCCTCATTTAAAAAAGTTTAGTGCACCATAAAGTGACTTTGCGCCATAAAAGTACACTTTGCGCAGCACTAAAAACCAATTTCCAGTTCACAGATTAGACTTTGTGCTTGCCCTCCCCAATTAGTGCACGGAGCAAACACTTTATGTGCGAGGCGTGGGAAGAGCCAGCACAAAAAATACAAAGGGAGTGGAACATGCAAAATCCTCAATAAATGAGGAAAAGGGAAAGAACATTGGAGGTGTCTTGTTTGGTGTAGGAGAGGAATGAGGGAAGACCATTGCAGACCTGCCAACGGTGTCAGGTGGGGGAACAAAGGGGGATATGCATGCTGCACACCTGGCCCTGAGACAGGAGTTTGCCCAGTCACAGTGGAGGGGCCAGCATAACCTCCTGACCCAGGGCCATCTGCTGCAGCACTGTCCACCTTCACCAATGCCTCCTCCCAGACAGAACCTGCACTTTCAGTTGAAGTGTCCATTCCAGAAAGCAGTGCTGCTACTGCTCATAAATTGTAGAAGAAGAAAACATCTGCAAGAGCCAACAGCTGGTCAATTAAAGGTGTACAAAGGTCATATGAGATAGAGTGAGCAAGTCTCTGGAGGCCAAGAGGAGCAAGTGGCCCAGCATAATTAAATCAAATAGCAGAAAATAGAAGGTCAAAATGGGGAAGTTTGTGGTCTGCTACAAGTGATTTTCGAAGAAGAACACAAGGGCTATTCATTAAGCCTCAGACAAAGATAGTGTTGTGCTCACACTCCCTTGACTGTTCCAGGCCAGTGAGCAGCCAACAAGGTCAACTACAAAGGGAAGACTTTGGCTTACAGCCTAGCGATGAGAGGTGATGGACTAATTGTGAAAAAGGGGAGCAGTCTGATGAGAATCAAACAGCTTACACTGACATGCTACTGAAGAAGTGAAAGTACAAGGTTGGGATAGAATGTAAACCATTCAGTGGGTTTGAGGGACAACCTAACATACAATGGTGCATAGACCAATCCACTGAGAGTTTGTCCATTATAATCAGCACTGTATGTATTTCGAGGTAGTTCAAGGCGTGCCCTACATATAAGGAGACATTGATTGACTAATCCTTATATGTTTTGTAAGTAGATATGTTCCCTTAACCAATCCCTCCCCTCAATAGGTTTTGTATTTTGCCACATAGCATGATGTCATAGATGACGCACATTGGGGTATAAAACCTTTGCATAATCAAGGCTAGTTGTGAGTGTGCATGCATCAGTCCGATGTTTCTCAGGTCTCCCTGCTATCTGAAATGAGACTAACACAGTGTTTTGCCATATTCGTTGAGGCTGTCCAGTTATTTGGTCTGTGATCATTATTTGTAAAAACATCTAGCACAAGAAATGATTGAAGGTGCTAGAGCACAGTGTCATATTTAAGGGCATCCAAGATTGTCTCTTATTGATAAGTTTAGAGATGTGAGCTGCTTGGAAAGCGGTTGATGTGTCAGTAGCCTCTGCAATATTTGTCCAGAAAACTTGGAAAGATACATTGGTAGCAATGGGCTACTGCACATTAAATTGCCCTTGAAGAACATTTAACAGTGTCCTCAAATAGGTCTGCATCTCAACCTTGAAATGTATGAGATAAAAAGCATATGTGTAATGTACAATGTGCTTTGGGGGGGCATTAGGGAAAGTAATCACGTATTGTTTATATATATGTAAACCATATAATAACTTCCACACCGCAAATACTGAAATATGTGACTTCTATATTGTGATTCATACATTACATATTGACAAATGATGATGCACACTGAAATACATACATTGCATACTGACCATGTACTGTGAATTGGGATGGATACAGGAAAAACTCAGGTAGATACTGTGCAGGTAGAAATATACATGTTGTCTACTGACCTATATAGATATCCTATTAAGATATGCAACATGGTATATAAACATCATATACAATGGATAGTGCATCTATGGGGCTGTAACTGAGGCTTTGGGCTAAACACTAAGTCTGCGCTAAGCAGTTAGCACAAGCAAGAACATTGCACAGACAAAATGTATAGCGCTGGGAGGTGATACATGGAATTAACTGTGCACAGAAACCTGCAGCGCAAAGAAAACTGAGTAGCGCCGGAATGCCCACATCACGCCCACATGGCAAACAGAACATAGTGTTTTCGAACAACATTAGTGTTGGACCCGTGGAATATAGTTAATCAAGGATTACTTACCAGCAATAACCATTACTTCCACATCTCTTCCTCGTCCTTATACCCCCACTGATCAGCGCCCCACTCGCCCTACTTTAGGGCAGAAACCACGAGGCTGTCCTCATCCCATAACCCCCACTCCTCTGTGCCCCAATCCCCTAATTTAAGGCAGCACACATGTCTGCCCTCGTCCCAGTATCCCCACTAATGTGTGCCCCAAGCCTCTAACTTAAGGCAGCAGCCACAAATCTTCCCACATCCCAGTACCCCCACGAATCGGTGCCCCAACCCCCTAATTTAAGGCAGCACCCACAAGCCTGCCCTTGTCCCAGTACCCCCACTGATCTGTGCCCTACCCCCTAATTTAAGGCAGCACCGTAAGTCTGCCCTCATCCCAGTACCCCTACTAATCTTCACCCCAAACCCCTAATTTAAGGTAGCACCCACAAGTCCTCCCTCGTACCAGTACCCCACTATACTGTGCACTCAACCCCCTAATTTAAGGCAGCACTCACAGTGTACCATCGTCACAGTAACCCCACTAATCTGCACTCCAACCCCCTAACTTAAGGCAGCACACAACAGAGACCCATGACCCAGTTCAATGTGCTCATGACAAAGATGTGAAACACGTGATTCTCAAAACATATCAGATTTCCACATCTACAGTAGTCCACATATGTACAATGACCATGAATGCATCATACTAAAGATCAAACACACACGAGGCATGTACACATGTTCCCCAGCAAACAGTGCAGTACCAACATGACCCACAGAGTGTGCCCTAAACCCACATTACAGTCATTCGACATATTTACAAGGAGATCAAGTTCAAGCAAAAGGTGCAGGTGCACAAAGAGATGCCAAATGGTGTGGTTGAATCATGAATGAAAAATGTATTACAGACAAACTATGTGCAAACATTGAAAGAGAATACTTGTCCATAAAAAAAGAGGAATAAATCAAGGAAACCTACAACTAGAGAACTATATACATGAGTCAGCAGGCTAGTCCCTGAAAGTCTCTGACAATGCCTCAGCCAAGGCCAAATTCACCCATCATATCTGCCTCTTGCAGATAGGCCACTGTTGTTTCCTGGAGAGATTGCATGGTTTGCTTCCCCTGACACTCAATCTCCCCCACTGCCCTGCAAGAATCCTCAAGGATGGCAGCCACCACTTGCACCAACCTCTCTGTTATTTTGGCCCTGGCCCTGGCAATTGTCACCTCATGTGCCTGCTGCCTCTCCTCATCCTGCGCCTCAAAATTAGACCTGAAATGACACCAAAGCCTGAAGACACGGTTGTGCCTCCTGCCCCACTTGCAATATTTGTGGTCTTGCTTGCCTCCTCCTGGTTGCAATGCCATACATGATTTGCCTCCTCAACATCAACATTTCCTGATTTCTGGCAATGAGTCTGTGGTGCAGGTACTCTGTCCGAATGGATGACAGTCTGCAGTCAGGGAGTACAGCACCTGCCTGCACTGCCATCAAGTGCCTGCTGCTCCTCCACAGCCTGCCCCCCTGTATGTTCCTGGGATGGCTAAGTGACCATCTCATCTGCCACGGTATGAACTTCCACCTCCACCAGGTGCACAGGCACAGCCAGTCTGGTTATGGTGGGATAGGGACACAGGAAGCCATAGTAGTAGCTGGCATGGAGGCCTCACTTTAGGTTGACTGGGTCAATGATGAGGAGGAAGAGGGCACCATTGCAGCGGCCTGTCCAAAGCGGCCACTCGTCAGCAGTGCTGCTGCTAATTGGGACAATGGCGGCCCATCTGCCCACGATGCTCTACAAGCAGCTCATGAGTTTCTTGCACAGCATCACAAATAGACAACTGCCACCTCAAGCCACACATTCAGAGCTTATCCATGTGTGCTCTGTGCTTATTCCTTAAAATAGCATCCTTCATTCTGCTCCAACCTTCACTCACCGCCGGTTCTGCATACTGAACTATTGTTCTGCATCTCATGATTCTGCAGCCTTAGTCTGTTTCTGCTGTACCTTTGTTGTATCAGACATTAATCAGCGTCCATTTTCCTATCATGGCCGTCCTAGACACATTATATATACATTTGTAGCAAGCTTCTATATGTTTCCTTTCTACCTTGCGTTATTGAATATTTACAGTTATTGATCAGTAAGTAACTTCATCTTAAATATAAATATAAAATACGAATAAATATAAAATATAAATATAACATATAAATATCTTCTTTGTAGTCATGATTACTTTAACATTTAGGTACATGTTAATATATATCATATGATATGATATTTTATTTATATCACGCTCACACACAAGTGTTTTCGAGCACGTCCAAGCACAGGCAGGGGTACAGGGGAGAACAAAAATAACAATCTTACTAGGCCCAGTGACATTAAGAACAGCCAAGTGAATGGAAAAGGGAGAGGGGGAAGTGCGTGGAAGGGAGAGAAGTGGAAAGTGAAGAACGGAGGAGAGAAAAGAATAAATAATAAATTAAATAAATAAATGCAGTGAAAAGGTAGTGCAGCCAGCAAGTGGCAAGTGCGTGATTAGTCAGATAGGGTATATCTGATAAGTGCAGAAGGGGGACTGTATGGGTACAGATACAGATCCCAATGTCAGGGGTGGTCCGGAGGCAGTGCAGGAGGGAGGCAGGGTGAGCAGGTACCGTGGCCCGAGGCACAGAGGGTGGCCAGGTGCATGGTGCCGCGAGAGAGAAGCAGATCAACAGGGGAGAATAGGGGCAAAGGCAGAAGCGAAGACGAAGGTCTTGAGGTGCTTCTGGAACTGGAGATGGTTCTCCTCAAGTTTAAAGGTGGTCCAGAGGCTGTTCCAATGGGAGGCCCCAGCCAAAGACAGAGATCTGCCCCAGCTAATTTCTTTGAAAAACCACCAAACCTGAGGGAGTTAGAAGTAGAGGAGCGAAGGACTCTAGAGGGGAGGTATTTACGAAGGGATAGTTGAAGGTATGTTGGACCAAGGCATCAGAAAGCCTTGTCGATAATGCAGAGGGTTTTAAATGTAATCCTTGCATCCACTGGGAGCCAATGAAGGGATTTCAAAGCTGGAGAGATACGATCCCAGGGCTTGAGGCCAAGGACAATTCTCGCAGTTCTGTTCTGGATTAGTTGTTAAGGGCAGAGAGTGGGGCATGTAGATTTAGAAAGAGTATGTTACAGTAGTCCAACCTAGAGAGAACCAGAGCTTGGGAGACAGTGAGCTTCTGAGGGAAGGAAACGAAAGGCAGAGTACCTCTAAGGAGGTGCAGTAGGAAGTCTGACTTTTTAGAGACGTCAGAGATGTGTGCGGAGAAGTAAAGTGTGGAGTCAAAGATGACCCCGAGATTCTTAGCAACGCAGGTAGGGGTAGGAGGAGGGCCAAGGGAGGCTGGCCAGAGAGTGAGGGGAAAGGATGGTGAAGGTGTACTAATGAGGAGGATCTCAGTGTTGTTGGCATTTAGACAAAGATCGTTGGCGGCACACCAATTTTGAATGGCAATCAGGCAGTCGGAGATGAGGGAAAGGGAGTAGGTGCCTGAGGGAAGACTGAAAATGAGTTGGGTGTTGTCAGCATACCACTGGAAGTTTGATCAGAAAATGGAAATGCAGTAAGCAGTAGCCAAGTATTGGTTGAAAAGCCTGGGCAAGAGGCAAGACCCCTAGGGAACACCACAGGTAGAGAGGGAGATAGAGGATAGGAAGGACCCAAGTGAAACCTAGGAGGGTCGATTAGAAAGAAAAGAGGCCAGCCAGGCCAGAGCCTGATCAGTGATACACAGGTTGTCACGGAGACGATTGAGAAGGATGGTGTGGTTGACCGTGTTGAAAGCAGAGACCGTGTTGAAAGCAGAGGAGAGATCAAGCAGGATGAGGATGGAGGGAATACTAGAGTCAAGGTTAGAGAGCAGGTCTTCACGGATGTTCACAAGAGCAGTTTCTGTGCTTCTAGCAGCTCTGAATCCAGATTGGTGGTCATGGAGAGAGTAAACAGCATCAGAAAGAAGGTTAAGCTGGGAGATGGACAGCTTTTCCAGGAGCTTCCCCAAAAAGGGAGCAATGGAAAATGGGCGGTATTTAACCAGACAGGAGGGATCAGCTGTGGGTTTCTCGAGGAGCAGACGAACAAGGGAGTGCTTCAGGGGGGAAGGGAAAGATCCAGAGGCAAAGGAATGGTTACAGAAATCGTCAAGGGCCGGAGCGTATCGATGTGGTCCTTAATGGTTTGAGAGAAACA
Organism: Ambystoma mexicanum; assembly: GCF_040938575.1. Lineage (NCBI taxonomy): Eukaryota > Metazoa > Chordata > Amphibia > Caudata > Ambystomatidae > Ambystoma > Ambystoma mexicanum. The sequence goes on from NC_090933.1 coordinate 146,795,365, forward strand.
GAGATGGACCTGTTTTGATGAGGCTTTCATAGATCGGACTTGTCTAGCAACTTCATCACGAGAGAATAGAGGAAAGGAGGAGAAAGAGGGAAGTGGGGTGGCTGACAGAGGGTAAACAAGCTGGGACTGAGAGGGGAGAGGAGGGGCAGCGGAGGAGAGGGTGATGTCCTTGGTTTTGGAATTAAAGTCAGAGGCAAGGGCATTGCAAAGAGCCTGGGATGCAAGGGGAGTGGTGGAGACTGCAGCAGGATTGGCCAGTTCCTTTCAGATTTTAAAGAATTCGGCAGAGTTGTTAGATGCCGCAGAGATGCAGGCTTGAATGTGGGCTCTCTCCTTGGAGCAGACAGCAAGACGGTAATGCCTTTGGAGAAGGTGGCAGCCCCGTTTATCAGAAAATGAGCAGGAAGCCCTGCATTTCCTTTCTGCCACCCTACACTTGCATTTAAGTGCAGCTAGGTCTGAATCATACCAGGAATTACACTTGGCTTTGGACTTCAATGGGATCCTCATGACAGGGGCAATAACATCAAGAGGAGCAGAAATAGAGGAGTAGAGCAGAGACAGGACTGTGTCATGGTGTGAGTCAGCCGGAGGTGGGGGATGGGGGAAGAAGGTGGCACCGAACAACCTTGATTGACACACGCTTCATGGGCCGGATATCCGAGAAGGTGGGTGGCAATGTTGGGAGAGGCTTGGCTTGGGGGGAGGAGATGGACAGATGGGAGGAGAGGAGGCAGTGATCACTCCAGGAGAGAGGAGTGGTAAGGGGAGTAGGGAGGGGGAGGCCAGAGAAGATCAAGAGATCAAGTGTGTGACCAGCAGAGTGAGTCTAGCCAATGGGGAGGATAAAGAGGGAGAGGGAAAGAGAGCAGATGAGGAACAGGGAGAATCAAGATGGATGTTGAGATCAGCAAGAAGGAGGAGTTGAGTGGTTGAGGCAAGGAGGGAGTAGGAGAGGTCCGCCCACTTGGAGAGAAAAGTGGTAATTTGACCAGAGTCGCAACAGTGAGAGAGTGTCCAGGAGAGAGAGAGAGAGCCTGCAGACAAGGCATTAGAAAGAAGAGTAAGTCCGAATGGGGATGATAGAGGTAGGAATCAACTTGGGGAAGATGGGGCTCAAACCCCTCCAGGTTTGTTGTGCTTCAGTTACATTGTTACTCTTAAGTATTTTCATATCGTTTTAACACAGATTAATGTATCTGCTTCATGACATCAATCTGCCCTTGTCGGATTTCCCTTAACTCTCCATGATGTCCGTAGGTGCATGCTGACATCCTTCCATGCAGCATCTTTCCACTAGCTCGACGTGAGGGTACATTCTGTATGGCTGTCTGAGTGCATAGTGTCTTTCATACACTCAATGTTGTATGTGAACAAAAACATGGGGGCCCATGTATATCTTCTCTGATCATTCCAGTATGACAGTGGTGAGGGTACGGAAAATAGTGAGAAAGCATCCACCTGCTCCTCTACAACACACATCCCTTTCAAATGAGACATGGAATGTTACATTGTGTTCAGTCTTGTAGAACACAATGTACGATTTTAATATTTTGTTTTGTTTCATATATACATATATATATATATATATATTCAAGGAAAAAACTTAAGTTGAAGTGACGTTAAGGTGAGAACTTAACACAACAAATCCCCTGAAATGCAGATAAAGCCACCATGACTTCACAGCCCCATTGTGCAGCCTATGACCACAGTGATTACATCACAGATGACATCACTGATGACATCACAGTACTTTGCAGTCCGAACGGTCATATATATCCCTAACTAACTATAACATTTCATCCTAATCCGTCACTCAAATCAAAAATTATTAACAATATCATTTGTTGATGTTCCTGTGGGAGTTCGACTCACCTTAACTATAGGGCGGCTATTGCCGCCATATAATATATATGTATTACAGGGCCTGTGGTAGCAACAATGTAGTTATGGTTAAGTTGCTCAACAATCCTTACCAAAACTTTGCAAAATATATAGGCCCCATTAGATTTATTCTGCAAGTTTGGTGAGGTTTCGTGCAGGGGGATCAATGTTTTAGGGGGGTCTCAAAATATGTTTTTTCCCATAGATGCAATGGGAAGAAAATGTTGCTCATGCCTACAGGACAAACCGCCGAATGGATTTTCACCAAATTTGTGACAGGAGCAGTGGCTTGGTGCTGAAAACGTGCTTATGTAAATTTGGTGTAAATCCATCAAGTGTTTTTTTTAAAATGTCCAATAATTGGTGGTTGTGTGGCTTGGTGCCAAAGAAGATGGCCGCGTAGCCTGGTTGCACCATCCCATAAGATAAATCAAATAAGGCATTTTACACATTTCTGCTTATTTTACTAACCTGCTTCTCACAGCGTTGTGTACCGGACCGCATCCTGGGGCTGCTGTGCAAGATTCGGAGTTGTTCTTTGGTTTTCCTCGCGGCGCTGCAAGCTGCGGAATCCTTGCCTCGGCGACCGCTGCTGCCACCATCTGCTGTCCGCATCTCACAAAGTAAGTGCTGGCATCACGCCTGCAGTGACGCGCTGGTCTATGCTTAGTCGGCCCTCCTCCTCCAAGTATATCACCACCTCTGGTGCAGGCTCATTATTGTACAACAACAAAAAAAAAGAAGAGGAAAACATACTTTTGTTTCATTTAACACCACAACATGTACAGACAGAGATTATCTTAATATATCTCCTAATATCATCTCTACAATATCCCTCCCCACAACTTCTGCCTTGAACATTTCCCTTTCACAATTCTCAAGACTATTTTAGGTTAATAAAACATAGGGAGGAACACAGTACCATCCCAAAGAATATTTGCTAAATATTGCTATTAGAGTGGCACAATCCTTTCTATTTTTGTTCTTCTTTTTTCTGGTACGGCTGGTAAATATCTGACCACTGCATATCCTTTACTATACTTGAACTATGAATTCAACACGTTGGAATACACTTGGAACCATATATCACAATAACTCTTTGCTGAACCCTTCTGTTACTGAATACCCATATTAGTTGGATGCATTTGACTGGTATAAGGCTGGCAGCACTTCCAATTTACGCCTAGGTTTACGCCTTATTATTCAATTGTGCTCTATTAGCATCCTCTATTGGCAGCAGCACTACATGTATACTATGGATATGAGAATTGTAAACTTTGGGTTATAGAGCCTCACATACTAGTCACTGAGTGGTTCTATGGATCTATGCCTACTACCATAAGCCCTCTTCAAAACAGTTTCCATCTGAAGAAGAACCTGTTATTGCGTTACCCATTTCAATCTTCAACACCTCTCTGCCTTCCAACATCAATATATCTGGCAAAGCATTACGCAATTCCAAACATATTCTTTCATCTCAACTAATAACATGGCTGCTAACAAAAAAAAAAATACCTCTAATACTAAAAAAGCTAACACCCCCGCTTCCAACATCAAGAGACCCAAAAGTGACTCACTTCCTCCGTTAAACATCTCCGACCCTGCTATTGATGCCATTTTATCGGAAATTAGATCACTCAAACCTTTTATAGAGACTACAAACCTAAAATTACAACAGTTAGATGATAGATGGAAAGGCTTTGAGAACAGAATGGACAAGGTTGAGAAAAGAGGTGGTCTAGTAGAAGATATTACCCCTAAAGTAGCACAACTTGAAAAATAAATATAGAATCTTCCAAAACACAATGAAGATTTGGAAAATCACAGCAGACTCAACAACCTCCAAATTTCAGGTCTGCCAGAGGGCTCCGAAGGAACTGATACCATTGTCTTCTAGCAAAAATTTCTAACAGCTCTGCTTCCCCTACCTTCAGACTTAATATTAACATTCAACAAGCTCATAGAATTGGCCAAGTGTCTACCTCCACCACTCCTCGACCTTCGTCCAGATTTTCTATCTTCTAGAATATTCCCAACTTCAGCTCATCATATCTACTGTAAAGGAACGTAAATCTCTTATATGGAATGCCAGCAAGATCTACATCTCACAAGATGTTGCCAAAAGTACGGCCCAGCGCAGGAAAGTATTTTTATCCTTCCATCCAGCCTTAAAACAGCTAAACATACACCATGGTCTATACCATCCATGTTCTTTTAAATAACACATGAAGGCTGTACCATAATGTTTGAAGAACCAACTGACCTAAGAGCTTTTATACGGTCCATCAAAGCTGATGGCATGGACACCTCCTCTCCTGCTAGTACCTCCACTTCCTTTATTACATGAATGCTTCACCTTCTTATTCTCCTTACTATCTTAATATATAATGCCTTGATTATACTTTATTTATAAAATGTGGGATGGGTAGCCTCGCAACGTCCATCTTCCATCCTGAGTTGCTCTTTTTTTCTCTTTCTTTTTGACGACTCAGCGGGTGTAATCCTTCCCTACAATATTACTCTCCCCTAGCCTTCCCTTTTCCTGTCTAATCTGTGTCCTATTTCTCAGGCTTCAACCCTTTGGAAATTGTCAATGATTAGACTCCACTACCCCTCTCCCCATTACCCTATGTGTCTTCCTTAAGTGTCTTACTCTCATTAATTGCTGCTTAAGATACTGTTCTTGGGCACCTAATATTCACATGTATATGGTCTTATGTTATAGCTATGTTATCATAATTTTTTAATTGTTATTATGTTCTTTAAATGTGTCACATAGAACATCAAAGGTTGCAATAATCCCCTCAAGAAATGTAACGTCATCTCTCATCTTAACAAACTCAACCCTTCCATAGCATGCGTACTAGAAACACACTTATCTATTAGAGAAACATTGAAACTGAAGTCCCGTTGGATTAAGGAAATCATTTTGAGTCCTGCTGTCGCTAAGAAAAATGGGGTAGCTATTTTAATCAGCAAGAAATTACCCTATAAAGTTCTCGATCAGGGTGCTGATACGGATGGTAGATGGGTTTGGGTGAAACTAAAAATAGAATCTACTTATGTTACTATTTTGAACATTTATGGTCCCACTAATCCAGATCCCAAGTTTTGGATCTCCATTAAACAACTGATACTTCAAAAAGACTTTACCAATTTAATTATGTGCAGGGATATGAATCAAGTCTTTGATCCTTTTCTTGATAGAAAATCTAGCTGCTTGTTCAAAAACAACAAATCACATAAATCCTTTTTAGGAAGCTTAGCCGAAACTGGCCTTATGGATACATGAAGAATATCTCACCCTAATCAACTTGTCAACACTTTCCACTCTTCCCCACATAACACTCTCTCCCGTCTTGACTATATGTTCTCTACTAAAAACCTTACTGGTACCATTATTGATTCTAAATCAGAAAACATTATTATTTCCTATCATGCCCCTGTTTGTACCTCTTTTAGTCTTTCTGATGTTCATAAACCGTCATCTCGGTGGAAGCTTAACAATTTTCTCTTACAAGACCCTAAATTCATTCTATCTGTCGAGTCTTTTGTTCAACAATTCTATGCGGATAATCTAGACTGTGACACTTCGGTAGTGAATAATTGGGATGCTTTTAAAGCGGCCTTGAGAGGTCACATTATGGCTTACTCAGGTAAAATGAAAGCTCTACGCAAAAAGCAGTTGGATGACCTTTATTCTCAGCTAACTAAAGCTGAATAGCATTATTATAGAGTCTCCAACCCTACCAATCTCCTTAAAGTACTGACCATATGCTTCCTAATCAATAAGGAGATCACGGATCTTGCTGCAGGGACAAATCTTAAATACAAAACGAAAATCTATCAAACATCCAATAAAGCAGGGAAAGCACTGGCCTCTTACTTAAAAAAAGAGAAATTTTTCATTTCCCACATTAAAGACTTATCCAGCACTGTTAATCACCATCCCAACGACATACTAAATTGCTTCAGAGACTTCTATACCAAACTATATACCCCGAGAATTCCATTTCCCATAACAACATCACATCCTTTTTTGATAATATTAACAGATCATCTTAACCCCAATTGGATTTATCTCATTTAGACAATGTAATTATACTTCCAGAAATTTTCTGAGAAATTAAAGGATTAGGTAAAGGCAAAGCTCCTGGTCCTGATGGCCTTTCCACAGAATTCTTTGATAGCTTATCTCTATCCCTCATTCCCAAGCTTCAAAATCGATTTTCTTACTTTATTTCCCAAAAAGCCTCCTCTGGTTCCTTCTCAGAAGCCTTACTTATTCTCTTCCCCAAACTCGATAAGGATCTGTCTTTACCAGAAAATTATCGGCCTATCTCTCTTATTAACTTTCAAAGTAAAATCTTTGCAAAAATCTTAGGTAACAGGATTGAATCTTCTCTTGCTTCTCTTGTCAAACCTGATCAAGTTGGTATGTTAAAGGATGCAACATCTCTTCCAATGCCAGACTACTCCTGAATGCTATTCACCTTTCTAACAAAAATAAAAAAGATAAGCAGGGCTCAGCGGTCATAGCACTAGATGCAGAAAAAGCCTTTGATCGAATCAATTGGGACATCATGTTTCAGTCCCTCCGCTGGCACGGTTGTAGCGACAAGTTCATCTCTCTAGTCAGGTTACTTTACTCTTCCCCAAAATCTTCAATCTATATTAATGGTCTTACCTCCCCATTTTTTTCGCTCAGCAGAGGCACCTGACAGGGTTGCTCTTTCTCACCTATTGTATACATCCTCTCCTTAGAACCGTTATTAGAACTAATCATATCTAACAAAAATATTTCAGGTATAGCAAGCGGTTCATCCTATGTTAAAACAGCTGCGTATGCGTTTGACATCTTTATTCTCATTAAAAACCCTAAAACACACCTCCCACATTTACTCAACGTACTATCACAAATCAGCTCGGTATCAGGGTACAAACTTAATAAAGATAAATCAGAAATCATGCCCCTCAATCCCTACTGTCTTAAACATGACATTGACCCCTTTGGTTTTAAATGGTGCAGTTCCTCTATTAAATATCTAGGCCTAAGATTTGCTCCTACTATCCAGGACACCACTGAGCTTAATACAAAATCTTTATTAGATAGACTAAAGGAATTAGCATCCAGATGGTCCCCCTTATATATTTCTTGGTGGGGACAACTAGATACAATCAAGATGATGCTATCACAAATAATTTTATACTATCTTCAACTCCTATGTGTTCCGATATCTCCCTCCATTTACAAATCTATTCACTCTATTGTACTAAATTTCCTTTTGGGGAAGGGCAAAAGCAAAAGAATAGCTCTAACTAAATTGAAGGCGCCCTATGATAAAGGAGGAGTTAGGTTTCCTGATTTTAAAGCATACCATACTGCCTTTCTCTTGAAACAAGCTAGATGTTGGTTTGCCTGTCCCATAATGTCAGATATTCCTACATGGTGTACCATAGAGAAGCAGTTAGTGTTTCCTGTAGAAATCACCGACCTTATCTATGTATTTAAGCATTCCTCATTGGCCATATCAGACCCTATTAGATCCACAGTATCAGCTCTCCAATTATTTTTATTCCCACACACAAACTCTCCATAAAAATGCCTTTCACCTTTCTTATGGCATAACAGTAAGATAATGATTAACAATAGAACCCGCAACAGAAAATCCTGGATGAAAAAGGGTATTAGATTTATACAACAAATCATAAATAAGTCCTCTATCCTTTCTTTTCAACAGCTCAAAAATCAATTCTCAATTCCCAATACAGAATACAATTTCTACAGTTAATTAGTTAATTCTTTCTTTGATGCACTCTATAGCTCCGCCAATGATATTCTAACTCCTGATGCCTCTAGACTGCTACACCTTACAATGCCTTCAGACACTAAAGCTTCAAATTCTATGACATTCTTATATCATCCCTAAAGATATGCACGATACGCCACAAATGGGAAGACGAGTTTGGCCACATTTTAAATGATCATACATGGTCTATGCTTTTCTCTAGAATTAAGCATATCTCTGCCTCAGCAACTATCTCCCAGCATTTTTTCTTCTTTATACACATAGCTTTCATTACACCAGCTAAACTATTTTTATCTAATATTAATAACAATGATAATTGTTGGACACGCGGAGTCGCCTCTGCATCATATGAGCATATGTTCTTTTTGTGTCCCTATACTTTCAGGTTTTGGCAACAAGTGTGGAAATACCTTCATTCTATTTTTTCAAAAATATCCCAGTGTCCTTCATGAACATTGTTTTGGGAAGCCTTGCAATAACCACCCATTTACCATCTGGTGCTTCCAAACTCTATGATCTCTTTATATGTTTGGCTATGAAGAGCATAACTGCCAATTGGAAAGACTCTTGTTCCTTGTGCATAAGAAGTTGGTGGAATAACATTTGTCTTACGCAAAGGATGGAACTGTGTATGGCAATTATTCTTAACTCTATACCTAAATTCAATGCTAAATGGTCATTTTTCATTCGCTTTTTGGATCACTTTAATGTAACCACGCATGGAATGTGACTTCTTTTAATATCTCACACTCCTTTGATGCTCACAGGACCTTTATGTATAAATTTCAATCCTGATACCTTATTGAATATTTTTTTATTATATGCTAAAGTGCCTCACATCTATATCTACCTCCCCCTGATTCCCCGCCCCTTATATTTCGTGTTTGTCCTTTGTTAGTCTTGTGTTTGTCCTCCCCCCACTTAATACACTGTAATGCAGAAATCGTTCTACCCTAAGTTGTGCACAACACATGGCTATATTCTTTTCGTTTATTTTTTAAGTATAATGGTAATTTGTTCTACAAATGCGTACACTAAAATTGTATATAGTGCACTCTATTACTCACTCTTCTGAATCACTTTCATCTTACTATTGTTTATCTTTAGTTCATGTAATGGTTTACTGCATTATGTTTTGGATGCAATGACTTTACTATTGTATACTATATACTCTAATAACAATTATTAAAATAAAAAAAGTCCAATAATTAAGTTAAAATAAAATAGTGTTATCTGGGTTCGGTCAGCAGACTCACATCCCTATTCGGTCCACAGATGGGCCTCCTATCGTTCCAGGGGCCATCATGATGTCCGCGGACATCGAACGCTCCCACTTATTGGTTTGTGAAAAACATGAGGTATGTCAGATTATTGGAAAGGACCACCATGTTGGATTCGTGAATAGTCGCCGTTGTCTGCGAACACTGCAGTGAAAACATTAAAAACACAACATTGCACTTGTCAAACTAATGAAACTATCTCTGCGGAGGTGAGCGTTAATGAGGATTGGATCGGATATGGCCTTAAAAAGCACAAAAAATTGGTGTATTTTCAACTCAGACATCCACGAACAGTCCATATGTCCGGGACAGTTCTGTGATGTTCGCGAACATCTGAGATGTTCGGGGACATCTATGACTATTTCAGCATAACAGGATTGGGGAAAAACAATGGCTTATAACTTTGAAGCCACTCAAGGAAACTGCATGACATTTTGGAATTTCACATTAGACCTGACTCTGAATGGTTCTACAATGTGTGGTCCTGTTTTGTCAAGAGGGAACAAAATTAGAGGGGGGGTCCCAAAATATTTTAAAGGCTTAAAAACGGGGTGCCATATGACGAATGTGCACAAAAGTTGGCAAACCGATTTTAGACCTGGATATGAATGATTTTGCAAAGTCTTGTGGCGTTTTGTCAAGAGGGGGTCAAATTAGAGGGGGTCTGAACATTTTTAGATGGCTTATAACTTTGTTGCCGTTTGACAAATGTGGACAAATGTTTTCACAAAGATTATTGACCGAAGCTTTAATCTCTTTACAAAGTCTGAATGGATTTTGTCAATTGAGAGCTAAGTTATATGACTATTTTATGTACATACATTTTGACACTTTAAAATAAATAAAACATGGGTGGATTTGCAGTAAACCCGTGCAAGGAGCATTGGCATGGATCTGAAAGCATGGTTTTGCAAATATGTCTGTTTTTTGTTGTTGAAAAGTGTCATAATGTAGGTACAAAAATAGTGATATAACTTTGGTGACTGAGGTATAGCCCGTGGCCAGATTGTCCGGGACATGGCCAAAGGACATGAACCAGACAATCTGGCTACTTGCCATGACCATGAGGGACCAGCAATGGGGTTAAAGTGGGCATGGTCACCAGGTACCGGCTGTGTCGCAAAGCTTTTCAAAATTGGGGTAGTTGTCAATGAGAAAAGAAAATCTGCTTGTGGGTACAGTTTGAAGTGCTGGATGGGATTGCAGCAAATATTCACAAGGAGGGTCAGCAAGAACTTCAAAGCATGGTTTTGCAAATATGTTGTGTCTTTTATTTTTTTTAAAGTGTGAAAATGTAAGCACACAACACAGTGCTATAGCATTGGTGTCTGGGAAATTGGGCTGGCCATCAGCAAGGAGAGATGTGTACTGTTATTTTCTTAATGGGGCATGCAGCATAGCCAAAGTGGTAGGTTTTAATGGGAAAACATGTTCCGCTTGCGGTTACAGCCTGAAGTAGTGGACTAGATTACAACAAACATGCGTGACGAGCTTTAGCAAGGAGCTGAAAGCATGTTTTTGGAAATATGACTTGTGTTTTTTTTTTTCAAAGTGTAAGAATGTAAGTAGAACAACTAGTGATATACATTTGGTGTGTGGGTAGTGGGCCTGGCCCTCGGCAAAAGCAAATGTGTACTCTGGTTTGCTTTTTGGGAATGCAGCATGGCCGAAGCCCATGCCCCATGGATTTGGAGACTGGTCATGGTTGCAACCAATGAGCAGTGGCCATTGGTTACATTATTAGAGTATAGTGGAAACTGAGCTAGGGTATAGGGTAGGAGCAGTGAATAGTAGGGGTGGTTTGGTTTGGCTGGGGTGATGGTTGAGCCTTATGCCTTAGTCAATTGAACAATGATGTGCATCACCAGCATGTACTGCTGGTAATGACAGACATAAGTATGTTGCAAAGAATGTTTTCTTAATGGAATTTTATAGCTTTTTCATATGAAAGAGGAAAGAGGAATTATCAATAACTTATATACAGTGATGTAACACCATGAAACATGTTCACTTATTTAAAAAAAACAATTAAATTGAGAGAAAAAACGTTGTTAAAGGGATTTTATGGTTAGGATGCATCCCACCCTTGCAACTCCTCTGCTCCAGTAGTTAGCCAGTGGCGTCCCACATTGGCATCCCTTGGCATTTCTGTCCTGGGTTCTCATGAGCACTTACTCATCCATACCGCCCTTCTGTTTATGCACGTTTCTCAATCCACAATGAATATGTGCATTTATAGGAGCACTGTGTATAAGTAAGGGAAATGCAGATGTAAATGATTTGTAGAAGATTGGTAAGTGACAGTTGGCGTGTGGAAGCTTAATATGGTCATTGGGTTATTTGTACAGTTTTTGGAAGTGATTGGTGGATGGTTGTGTGACTGTTTGAAAGCAGGCACTGAGGTAGTGTTACAAATATAAAATTAAAAAGGGTAAAAAGGCTGTCTTGTGCGATGGTGTGCACGTGTCATCCCGGTCCTTTAATGATCCATGGCTTGGAAAGGGGACTGTGGAGACTGCAGATAGTTATAAAGGTCCATCTATTATAGTCCTTGTTGGATGCTAGAGAAAGGTATTTGGGACAGAAAATTGTTTCTATCCTTTTATATTTTTCTCTAGTGTACAATTGTCCATTATTCCCGTTAGCATAACACCAAATGCTAATGAAAATGTTGGAGAATCATATTGAGTCTAAATACTTCACTGAGAAATGTAAAGTAGATGGTGTCTATAAGATAATTTTTTTTAGTTCTATTTTTTTAACTGTGAAAGATGGTTCCTAAAGAAACTTTTTTCTGGTGTTTTTATTTGCAGGAGAGGTCAGAAAGTATAGTGTGGAGGGAAATGGGGGAAGAAGCACCAACCACAAATATGGGGGGACAGGTGGACAGGGGAAGATGTTGCACGTGTTTTACATCTAAGGTAGGGGTCAGTGTTTCTCATGCTCCTTAATTACAGCTTCAAAAGCACTTCGAAATTGCTCCCCCCTGCACAGTGATGTGTTGCAGTGTATACAAAGTACTGCTGTCTTTGAAAGATAAGCATCAACAGCCTCTGTTATCACTTGCAAGGTATCTGGTGGGATTTTGTGTCCCACATAAGCAGGCTGCGTAGTTACAGTATTGTGGAAAGAAGGAGCTGGGTCTTGGAAGTCAGCACTCTGCCCTAATAAGTATCTGAAGAATGTATTGTAACAAATATAATCAATTAAGTACAATTGTCCAAAAATACTAGTAATGAAAGATGTTTTAATAGTCCCATTTCCAATGTTATTCAGCCGGCACGTGTTTCGACCCCCACTGGGTCGTCCTCAAGGCTGATATTGGGCAAACATTATAACAAAAAACGAATAAATCAACATGGCCTGTGTTGGCGCCATAAGTATAATGAAACATAATCAAAATGTACATAGTAATTCACATCAAACTGTAAGGTTAGATATGTGATTCATTGAGAAGAAATAATACAAATCAAAATACATACCCATTTGTAAATGTCAGTAGAAGGGTATCGCAGAAGCGGGCATGAACATAACAAAAACATTGGTATTGGTATTAGCTGTTCAAAAATGCATCTGTAACATTAGTCGGTGAGTCACACATGATAACAAAAGTTTTAAGAAAAGTGTAAAGAAAAGTAAAGTGCAAACCCAGCCTAGTATTTCTGAGTAGTGGATATCAAAAGGTGGGTTAGTCCTGAAGCACCATAAGAAATGTTTTTGATGAATATTAATGAAGATAGAGAAGTAATTAAAAGTCCATTAACCGTGAACACTGAATCCGGACAATTAAAACGTCCCGAAAAGGCTCACCAGTTCAAACTGTATTAGGTATTCAAGTCCTAAAAGCAAGTATTTAAGAGGCAATAAGTAAAGGCCTGATGAACAAAGCATGAATATTATGACTAGAGAAACCAGATAACGTACCCTTTTCATATTCCGCATGTGGAAATGCGTTGTGTAGATAATTTAAGGTCCTATTTTATATATAGATATACGATGTGTGGAAAAGTATCAGGTCCTATTTCATTTATGAAACGGACAACAGCCATTGAAATCGGCTGGAACATACCGTGGGAACAAAGAGTGTTCACAAATTGCAATACCACTAATGTTGTATATATGATTAAGTGCCCATGTGAAAAGATCTACATTGGTATGACTACTAGAGCAGTGAAACCAAGAATTGGGGAGCACAGATCTAATATCAGACTGAACCGCATTACTGCACCTCATGTAGAACACTTTTTACAATTGAGGCACTCTGAAAATGACATCAGTTGGACTATCCTGGAGAAGGTAATGGTCCCCAAAAGAGGGGGAAATATGGGGGCTATTCTTCTGAAAAGTGAACAACTCTGGATTTTTAGACTGAACAGCCATTTGAAAGGACTAAATGAAGGGATATGCTGGCAAACCTTGGCAGTACTGTAGACACAATGTTATTTGCCCCCCCTAATACTTGAAAAGGGCTGCACAGTAGCCAACCACAAAATAATGAATGTACCAACCTTGGGACAGACCTTATAAACCAGACACAGCGCCAGACCCTTTTGTTACAGGGAATTGGCTAGCTACAAACTATAGGGTGTACTGGTTTTAGATATACCTTATAACCCGTACACAGCGCCAAGACCCCCCTGTCACAAGAAATAGGGAATCATTGGCCAGGTGTTTTAATCTTGATACAGACAGCATACATCTCATGTGATGAAATTATGACTAACAATAAACACAAACGAGAGTATTTACTTTCATTTTGGTTTCAATATATATGTAACACATGATTTACAGGAATAAGTACCTGTACATGAATTATGAAAGATTGTGCTATTCACATTTTGGCTTGGCACCAATGATGGGACACAGAGCGAATAACAACACAGAAGCATTAGCAATAGAAAGGGGACGATTGAAGGAATGGCCAGATATAAAAACAGCCACATCCAAGATGGCAGCCATTACACAGTCAAGATGGCGTGAGGATGAGAATAAATACACACCGCCGAACTCAGAGGTAAGAACCAGAATAGGCCGGAGTATTGAACAACTCGGGCTGAGGTGGGATTCTAGCTCACTGTTAGCTCACTGTAATCCCAAGTAGTATAAAATATTTTGGGTGATTATATAACCCTGAGCCACAAAATTATTACGAACTAGAAAACGGATTGTTATGACGTTGTGTGGGAAAACAAATGGGACAGCAGAGGATGTGATACAACTGTGATCTTTAGATACTGGCGATATTTATTACATTCTATTTTATAAATATCGCTGATAGACAGACAAAACAACTGCAATGTTAGTGCTGCAAATGGAGAGCATAGGATGCCTTGTAGACTTCCAGCATATATGAACAAGCTGGATTTAGGAATGTGGAGTAGAAACCATAGTGTGTTGCTAATATATGGTACTGAGGACATATATCCAGCTTCTGCTAAAGAGAGGAGGTATCCCAGTTATTGAGTAACCCCTCATTCTCTTGATATATCCAGCGTTTGGACCTAGTGACCTTCAGAAGGAGGACCAGCATCATTCCACATAAGAATAATGGGACAAGAGGTAAGTGAGACAGCATGACCCCAATATGTCTACTATGTATCCAGCAGATAAAGAATACTAACCCCATATCACACATATGTCTTTAGGAGTTGGTACCCACAGGATTATACAACTGCACAACCAAGATATCAGAACGTTTTGAACCCTGGTGGGAGTTCCCACACAGGTAAGATCGATGGTACTATGATATAAACACTGGGAATATAATAGATATAGAGATGGGCCACTGACATGTGGTTTTCTCTCTCTCTTTACCCCCACTATAGGGTTTGGACATTGTCTAGTCCCGAAGAAAGCAGCAAAAGAATTTGAAACCGGTTGATAGAGTAAGAGCCAGGGTGATGTCCTGACTCACGGGATTCACAGAATAGTAAGTGAGCATGGTTGATACTTCAACATTTTATAACACAAGCAGGAAGGGTGTTGAGACAGTGTTTGATGCACCCCCACTGCTTTATAAACCTTTGTTCAGATGATAAGTCGCAACAGTTGGAAGCATCAGGAATAAAGTAATAATGTTGACTCCCAAACTGTATGCTCCTATCTTTTAGCAATTTAGGAAAGTAGTTAGAGAGATTAGGGTAAGGTATCTCTGCTATACCCTCACCTAGGTAGGTGACACGCCAGCGCCCCTCTAGGGACAGTATTCATTATAAGGGCTACCGAGAATTCCTTTATAGGGACACTTACATATATGTAGGGAACAGATATTGAGGAATAACTTTTTAAATAAATTGATTCTGTCTGTGATGTGTGAAAAATATATGGGATGAGATAGGATTGAGATACCCTGTAACTTCAGTTGTACTGACCTATTTCAGATAGACCAATCACAAAGCCCAAAAACTGGATTATATCCAAGTCTGATTGAAAAAACATATAGTAGTGGTTAAAGAATACACTATTGGAAAGCTAGTGTAAAAGCAAAGAGAGTCTTACCAATTGCTATGTATCTCTTGACTTCAAGAAAGGTGTTGAGCGGAAAGTTTGTGAAAAATTCAATTTCGGGTTAAATCCCTGGAAAGATACCAGATTGACGTTGATGTAAATAGAGTAAACAAGTTGCACAATTGTATCTAAACCCAATAATTAGAGTGAATAAAAATAGAAGTTCAATGGCCATATTTAAAAAAAAGAAGTTAAATGGGCTTTATTATGAACACAGCTGACATCAGCTGTTAATGCCCCTATCGACGCGGCAGAACGTGCCCCACAGTGTTCCAGCCACTACATTTCTTATAAGTGAACTGTTGCCTAGATTCAAAGTGCAACTGAGTCCCTCTGTTTGCGATTATCGGAAACTCCTCCAATGCTCACCACGAGGGCTCGCAATGGCTAAAATGGCCGCCCCAACTCAACTAAACTGCCTTTGCTGCCTGATCAACCCAGGTCCTGCAGCCTGCCACTGATTAACCTGCGACTTTTCTATAAATCCAGGGCCGCCGACAGACGTTAGCCGGCACACCTAGCAAGGGTCCCTGTCGTGAGCCTGTCGGAGCCGGGAGGGCTGGGGGGCTGACCCACGACTCCCACACTACCCCCTCTCACCAGCGACACTAGATCCGACTCGAACCCTGATCCATCCGTGTGACCTACATATGTGGTAAGACTTTGCTTATCGCGACCAACCCATTGTACTACGCTGCTAACTAACATTTTCACTGATGTACTACGACCACCAGTTTGGCTGCTTACCGCCACTCGCCTCCATTTCATTATTTATTATTTTTATTTGTTTATTTATATTGCGCCGACTGCCCGCAGGCATCAGGGCGCATACATGGAGACAAGGACAGACGAATAGTTGCACAGCGTGAAACAGAACAATTCACAGTACAGGTGAAGTTTGGACATTTTCAAGTCCCAGGATCTTACAGTGTGGTTTACTTGAAAAGCACAGTTTTAAGCTATTTTACAAAAGGTGGAGTGATTTGTCTCCAACCTGAGACAGTTTGGCAGTTTGTTCCAGTTAACTGCTGCTCGGATGGGGAAAGCTCTACCCATACCAAGTTCTTTTTTCTGTTTCAGGGTTGTTATAAAGCCTTTGGCTTCTGATCATAGAGCCCTGGATGGGTTGTAGAAAGTGAGTTTAGACTTCAGATAGGCTGGTGCTTTGCCGTATAGACACTTGTGTGTTAGTCATAAAGATTTAAATTGCACGCGCTCCTCCATTTTCAGCTAATGGAGGTCCCGTCTGGCTTCACTGATGTGCTCACTTCTTGCTTTTTGTTTAATCATTCTGATCGCATTGTTTTGGACCAGTTGCAATTTGTGCATGATTGCTTACTTGCTCCTTCAAGAAGTGTGTTTCCATAGTCCAGACGCAACAAGATGGTAGCTCTGGCTATCGTAGCACAATTTTTTTCACTAAGTAGGAGTCTGATTGCTTTAAGAAGTCTGATGTAATAATTACAATTTTTGCTAACATGCATGGCTTGAGCATCTGCATTAAAGGAGGCTTCCAGGGTCATGCTGAGAGTTTTAATCTTGCCCACCAATACGATACGGGATTCTTTGATTTGAAATGCCTGATAGTCAGAGGCGAGTTTGGCTCGTGCCTGGGTGGATACAAAGACCATTAGCTCTGTCTTATTGCTGTTTAGGCACATCCACTTATTGTCCATCACTCTTTAATATTCTTATAAAGTGTGTTCAATGTCGTACTGTCCTTCGCGTAGTCCCTACTCAGTTCCAGGATCAGCTGAGTGTCGTCAGCATAGTTACTAAAAAACACCTGTAGGTAACATTGCCCGCTAATGTTATGTTATGTTATGTTACTTTGCATTTATATAGCGCCTTATGTACCATTGATATGATCTCAAGGCGCTGGTAGGTTGAACGCCCTCGGGAACCGTAGTTCAAGTCAGTAGAGAGAGAGAGAGAGTCTTAAGGTGCGTTTGTGCACCGGATATGTGTGCAGCAGGTGTGGCACTCATATGATAGCTGCTTCTTAGCGGTAGGTGCAGTAGTTGGGAGATCAGGAGTATGTGTTCATTCTGGCAGGGTGATACCAGACTGATTCCGGCTGCGTTAGGCCTGAGGAGGACACTCTTCATCCGCTCCACACTCTTCATCCGATCCACACTCTTCATCTGCTCCACACTCTTCGTCTGCTCCACACTCTTCATCTGCTCCACACTCTTCATCCGCTCCACACTCTTCATCCGTTCCACCTACTTCACCCGTTCCACCTACTGCATCAGTTCTACCCACATCATCCGTTCTACCAATGTCATCCGTCGCACGCACTCCATCCGTCCCATGCACTCCATCCGCTCCATGCACTCCATCCGCCCCATGCCCTCCATCTGTCCTATGTACTCCATCCATCCCATGCACTCCATCCGTCCCATGCACTCCATCTGTCCCATGCACTCCATCTGTCCCATGTCCTCCATCCATCCCATGCACTCCATCCGTCCCATGCACTCCATCCGTCCCATTCACTCCATCCATGTCATGCACTTATTTTCCATTTGTTCCGTTCATTCCATGCACTCTGTCATTCCATGCTATCTATCCCTTCCATGCACTCTATCTATTCCGTGCACACCATCCGAATCATGTACTCATCCTTTCCATCCTCTCGTCCACTTTATTCCTCTCGTCCACTTCGTTCCTCACTTCCATTTCATTGATTTCATCCATTTCCTTAATTTCGTCCACTTCACTGCTTTCATCCAGTTTATTCCTTTCATCCACTTTACTAATTTCATCTGCTTCATTTGTTCTATTCAGTTTATCCGTTATAATTTACATTGGCGGTTATTAGTTTTCGATTTCTCACTCGGATCGTGATGCTGGATTGTTATTTATGATAAAGCAGCTTTGGGCTAAGGACATTGATTGCTGTTATTCAGTTTGAGTTAAGAGTCGATTTTAGGGGAATAGCCATGTTTTCAGTAATTTGCAGAAAGACATGAGGTCCTCGGTGAGTCGGATATGGGGTGGAAGTGCGTTCCACAGAGTGGGGGCCAGGGCTGAGAATGATGATCCACCTAACCTGACTGAGTTGGTTTTTGGTATGACTAGGAGGCTGGCAGAGCTTGATCTTAGAGTGCGTGGAGGATGGTAGGGTTTTAGTTTGTCTTGAAGATGTTGAGGTCCGGTTTTATGCATTGCTCGGTGAGAGATGCATAAGGTTTTGAAGGTCACCCTTTGTGCAACCGGAAGCCAGTGCACAGTTTTGAGGGCTGCAGAGATGTGATCTCTTGGGCCAATTGCTCGTAGCAGTTTGGCTGCAACGTTTTGTGCTCTTTGTAGTTTAGTCAGTTGGTACGCATGGTCTCCGAGGTAGAGGGGGTTAGCATAGTCCAGTCTTGACATAACAATTGATTGGACCGCGGACAGTCTGTTGGGAAAGGCGAGGTATGGAAAAATGCAACTGGGATTTTTAAGGTGGTTGTGGCAGGACTTGGAGACGTTGTTGACTTGGATAGAGAGGGTTAGGTCTGAGTCTAGGGTGCATCGAAGGTTTTTTACTGAATTTGAGGCTGTTGGGGAGTTGCCCATGGCAGATGGCCAGGGCAGCGGGTGCGGAAGAAGTTCGATGTTGCCATATACCATGATTTTAGTTTTGGAGGGGTTTAGCAAGAGGTGGTTTGTGGTCATCCAGTGATCTATGTCGAGGAGGCAGGAAGCAAGGTCGGGTTGGCAGTTGGGTTTTGAATTCAGGAGTTTTAGGATTAGTTGTGTGTCATCTGCATAGTTATAGCACAAGATATTGTGTGAGCGGATTATTCGTGGGAGGGTGGACATATAGAGGTGAAAGGCATGCTCCTTGTGGAACTCCAGTGTTGACTGTTCGGGCGTTGAAAGCATAGGTGGAGAGTAGGGTTATTTGGTTCCTATTGTTGAGAACGGATGCTATCCATTTGAGAGCGTTTCCACGGATTCTCAGGGAGTAGAGGCGGTCAATGAAGATTGAGTGGTTGATTGTGTCGAAGGCGGCGGATAGGTAAAGAAGGATTAGTGCAGCGCATCCCGCAGAATCAGCAGTGTTTCTAAGGTCATCCCAGATTGAGGTTAGGGTGGTTTTGGTTCCCTGTCAGGCTCTGAAACCTGATTGAGCGGGGTCTAGGAGATTGTTGGCTTCGACAAAGGCATTTAGTTGGGAGAAGGCAGTTCGGTCAATGAGTTTGGCAAGGTACCTGGTGTTTGAGATGGGGCGCTAGTTTTTTGGGCTCGAGAGGGTTGAGGGAAGGTTTTTTTAGAAGAGGGTTGACATGAGCAGTTTGGAACGCGTTGGGAAAAATTCCAGGAGAGGGAGTCGTTTATGATGGTTGATGAGGGTTCTTGCGTGTTCTCCTGTGCATTTTCTGTGGGTTGTGGCTGGGCAGGGGTCGAGCGGGGAGCCGGATGGTTTGCGGACAGAGAGAAGTTTGAGAGAAGTTTGAGAAATTGGTCAGTTGATATTGGAGTGAAGGAATCGAAAGACAGTTGTGTAGCGGTCGCAGGCGGTGAGATGGCAGGAAGGGTGGATTGCATGGTGGGTGTAAGAGAGCTAGTTTGTTGGTTAGAGAGTTTGTTCTTTCGAGAGCTGTGGTGTAAAAGTGTAGAGAGAGTGAGTCGCACAGTGATTGTGATGGGGTGGGAAGGGTGGTGGTACGTGATGGTTTGGTGAATTCGGCGATGATTTTGTGAAGTTCTTTGCTGGGGTTTTTACAGTTTAGGATTCGGGAGTTGTAATGGGCTTTTTTAGCTTTCTGGATTTCGGCCTTATAGAGGCGATGGTGCCGGGCCAAAGAGGATCTGCTCAGGGCTGTTTTGTCTTTCCGCCATTTGCATTCTAGGGATTTATATAGCTGTTAGGTGGTCTTCGGTTCTGGTGAGAACCATCTAGGAAAAAGCCCATGGCTAGCTGATGGTTTGCAAGAGGGGGTGAGGGGTATTAATGAGGTGTTGAGCCATGTGTCAAAGGCGTCGGAGGTTAGGGGTTCGTTGGGTAGGCGGGTAGGGGGAGGAGACTGAAGGAGTGCAACAGCTATGTCGGGAAGGATTTTTAGTTTCTTCCAGCATTTACATAGATTCTGAGGTTCTGGTTCGGGTAATGGGAGCGGGTTGGCTGAGTGAATGGTGAAAGAAACAATGTGATCGGACCAGATGATAGTGGTGGGGGGGTTTAGATGTATCGGGTTGTGGGAGTTGAAGATGGCATCAAGTGCGTGTCCTTTATAGTGAGTCGGCCTGTTTATGTGGGTATGGAGGTTAATCGCGTCTAGGCCGTCAACCAGAGAGTGGGTCATAGGGTTGGTGGGGATGTTAAGCCATATGTTGAAGTCTCCTAGAAAGGTGAGGGTGGGATGGTTTAGTTGGAGGGTGGCAATAGAGTCGCAGAGGTTGTTTGAGAATTGTCTATCGTAGCCAGGGGGTCTGTAGATGATTAGGAAGCTATGGGAGAACGAAGGGGGGAGGGATAGATTTATGAGGAGTGATTCGCAGGAAGGAATGGATGGCTGGTTGTCGATGATTGAGGCGTAGAAGTGAGACGTGAAGGCGATTGCTATTCCTCCTCCTCTAGAGGGACGGTTCAGTGGGATGAGGGAGTAGTCTGGGGGAAAGGCTTCATTGACGATAGGGTGAAGTCACCAGAGAACCAGGTTTCTGTGATAAAGACCAGGTCTGGTTTGTCAGAGGTCAAAGATGCTGTGTCTGTTTTTTGCTTCAGATCAGGCATTAAAAAGGATGCAATTTACTTTGGTACAGGAGGATGATGAGGGAGTTGCGGAGGTGGGGGTTGGAAGAGGAGAGGCTGGAAAAAGGGAAGCTAGAGGGGGGGTGCTTGGTGGTCGATGGGAAGAGTAGGCGGGCAGTTGAGTTGGTGAGTTGGGGGGAGGGGTTGGACTGGTGTGACAGGTTGATTGGAGTTGGGTCGGAGGATTTGAAGGTGGAGTGTGGGGGGTTAGGAGTTTCAATTGTGGTCGGTGAGAATTGGAAGGAGAGGGGTTTCAGGTATGGTGAGGCAGGGGGTGGGTGGTGATGATCGGGATTGGGAGGATGAGGAGGTGGGTTGAAACAGGAGTGGCGATGAGTACTGATAGATTGATGGAGACCAAGTATGTTTTCTTTTCAGTGTTTTTGTTGTGGTTGGTGTGTGAGAGAAGGTAGTGGGGTCGGAGGGGGCAAGGGAAGCGGCTATTGTTCTTGCCAGGGGTGAGGCGTGCAATTTTTAGGGAGGGGAAGGAGTGGGGTTGGGGGGGAGATGGTGGAAGTTGATGAGGGGAGTGGGTGGAGGATGGTAGCGGGGATGGGTGTGCTTGGGAGGTTAGGCTGGCCGTTAGTTGGGGGAAAGAGGGTAGTGGGGATGATGATAGTAGGTGGGTGGGTGGAGGGGATAGGAGTCACAGTGGTTTTAGGATGGTTGGCTCGCCATTGTGCACCTCTGGCTTGGTGTTTTGATAGGGGATGGGTAGGGGATATGGTGGAGGGCAGGATGGTTTGTAGAAGGGGGGATGGGAGGTAGGGTGGGTGGGAACGGAGGCAGGCGCAAGGGGGTTGTTTCTGGCGGACCTTGGTGGGTTGGGTGGGCTCATGGTTTAGGTTAGTTTAAACTGTGTTATAGTTGGCGTTGGATGATTTTGTTCACAACTTCCCACTTCAACTATACCACCGGATGTTAATTGTACACACTTTCTATGATTAACTGTATTACAGCTGTACCACAGCGATTATTCACACTTTCTAAGTTCAACTTTACCACAGGGTGAGATTAATCACAGTTTTAAAATTCAATTATACCATATGGTGAGATTATTTACAGTTTCTAAATTCAACTATACCACATGGTCAGATTATTCACAGTTTCTATAATCAACTTTACCACAGGCTGAGATTAATCACAGTTTTAAAATTCAACTATACCAAAGGGTGAGATTATTTACAGTTTCTAAATACAACTATACCACAGGGTCAGATTATTCACAGTTTCTAAGATCAACTATATCACAGTTTCTATTTATATGTTCAGAATGCAACTAGACCACTGATATGCTAATAGGCCAACTTTCTAAATGCAACTAAACCACGGATATGGTAATAGGCAGACTTTCTAAATGCAGATTTTCTGAGTGCATCTAAACCACAGATGTGCTATTAGCAGACTTTCTAAATGCAACTAGACCACAGATATGGTATTGGGCACACTTTCTGAATCCAATTACACTACAGAATATGCTATTCGGCACACTTTCTAAGTGCAACTACAGCACAGATATGCTATTAGATGGACTTTCTAAAAGCAAACTGCACCACAGGTATGCTATTAGGCACACTTTCTAAATGCAACTACACCACAGATATGCTATTTGCCACACTTTCTAAATGTGACTACAGCACAGATATGCTATTCGGCACACTTTCTAAATGCAACTACATCACAGCTCTGCTATCAGGTGGCCTTATAAATGCAACACAGATGTGCTATTATGCAGACTTTCTAAATGCAGATTTTCTGAGTGGAACTAAACCACAGATTTTCTATTAGCAGAGTTTCTAAAATGTAACTAGATCACATATATGCTATTATGCAGACTTTCAAAATGCAACTAGACCATAGATATAGTATTCGGCACACTTTCTACATGCAACTACAGCACAGATATGCTATTAGGTGGACTTTCTAAAAGCAAACTACACCACAGATATGCTATTCGGCACACTTTCTAAATGCAACTACATACTACTATTACATTCTAAATACTACTTTCTAATATGCTATTCAGCACACTTTCTAAAAGCAACTACAGCACAGATGTGCTATTAGGTGGACTTTCAAATGCAAACTACACCACGGATATGCTATTCGGCACACTTTCTAAACGCAATGATACCACAGATATGCAATTAGGTGTACTTTCTAAGTGCAAACTAGACCACGGATATGCTTTTAGGCACACTTTCTACATGCAACTACACCACAGATCTGCTATTAGGTGGACTTTCTAAATGCACCTCCACCACAGATATGCTATTAGGTGGGTTTTCTAAATGCAAACTACACCACAGATATGCTATTAGGTGGACATTCTAAATGCAACTACACCACAGATATGCTATTAGGTGGACTTTCAAAATGCAACTACACCACAGATATTCTATTAGGTGGGCTTTCTAAATGCAAACTACACCACAGATATGCTATTAGGTGGACTTTCTAAATGCAACTACACCACAGATATGCTATTAGGCACACTTTCTAAACGCAGTTATACTTTGAGGAATAGGGACTGGCATCGACAGGGAGTGGCAAAGTTTGCCTATTGAACTGGAGGCTGACTGAAACTACAACTCCCAGCACACCTTGGGGCTGAGTGTAGTTCAATAGACGCACGCGTGACAAGCTGCATTGGATTAGGGCAGCTTTAAAGATGGTAACGGCGCGCAATGCTTATTTTTGTTCTTGGGTGCGGTTGGAAGCAGGATGGCGTATTGCTCCCAGGAGAATGAACCTTTGACTTCCATTGCGGTGCCTAAGCGAGGCACAAAGGTGGTAGCGGCAGATGACATTTTCTCACGGCTTTCTTGCCGTGCACGGAGCAGGAGCAGCCAGACTGGTGGTCTGCGCACGGTGTGTTCGCCGGGCACGGAGAAGGAGCGGCCCGGCTGACGGTCTGATCAAGGCATGCTTCATTTCCTCCGAGAAGTCTTGCGGGGCTTCTCGGAGCTCAGATAAATATCCGTGCTATTGCAGGGTGGGGTGTGTTTCATTCTATTCATCCAGTATGCTCTTTTGCCGGAAACAGTGAGAAGGCTATTACCAAAATACTATGCGCTAGGATTTGACTCTTTACACTTATGTGTGTGACCGTGAACATAATATTTCATGAATCTATGACTCAATAGCGAGTGCTGCTAACTCGTTATAACATGTTATGAAACCACTACCAGCACAGTCTTTTCAGGGGGTGAAGTGCTGGGTTTATGTGTTGCTTAAGGTTGCCCAATTGGGTTTATATGTTGCTTAAAGCTTGCCCAATGGGCCATGTGTGTTTGTTCTTCATATATGGGCACAAAGTCCATGGTTTGTGCCATACCACTTGCTATCACAATTGTTTGTCCATGCTTTATGTTCACACATATTAAGGTGTGTTTAAGTATGTACCAGTATTAAGGTGTAGGTGTGTCTGTGTCAGGAGGTTGGTCAGAGATTGAGTGGCATCAGGTTTTGTAAGTTCAGGCAGGTCTTATATAGGGAGGGTTTTTTCCCAGTGCTTCCCTTGACTTATCCAAACTAGGTGATTCCCTAATCCTCTATCCAGTGTTCCTAACTCCCCTACCCCATCCACAACCTCTCCCTAACTCCTCTTCCCCCCATTGGCTGCACGTGGTGTCCTATGTAACTAATATGAGGCGCCTGTGCCACCCACGATGAGAGGGTCCAATTCATTCGGCCTCTGTGGTTCGGGGGAGAGTGTTGATTCTCTCCTCCATTATTGTGTACCTTTGACATATACCATCGATATGCTATTAGGCACAGTTTCTAAATGCAAACTACACCACAGATATACTATTAGGCACACTTTCTAAATGCAATTATACCACAGATCTGCTATTAGGTGGACTTTCTAAATGCAACTACACCACAGATATGCTATTAGGCACACTTTCTAAATGCAGTTATACCACCAATATGCTATTAGGCACACTTTCTAAATGCAAACTACACCATGATATGCTATTGGGCACACTTTCTATACGCAATTATACCACAGATATGTTATTAGGTGGACTTTCTAAATGCAAACTACACCACATATATGCTATTAGGCACTCTTTCTAGATGCAAATTACACCACAGATATGCTATTGGGCACACTTTCTAAATGCAATTATACCACATATATGCTATTAGGTGGACTTTCTAAATGCAAATTACACCACAGATATGCTATTGGGCACACTTTCTAAATGCAATTATACCACAGATATGCTATTAGGCACACTTTCTAAATGCAAACTTCACCACACATATGCTATTAGTTTGACTTTCTAAATGCAATTACACCACAGATATGCGTTTAGGCACACTTTCTAAAAGCAAACTGCACCAAAGATATGCTATTCAGCACACTTTCTAAATGCAACTACACGACAGATATGCTATTCTGCACACTTTCTAAATGCAACTACAGCACAGATATGCTATTAGGTGGACTTTCAAATGCAAACTACACCACGGATATGCTATTCGACACACTTTCTAAATGCAGTTATAGCACAGATATGCTATTAGGTGTACTTTCTAAGTGCAAACTAGACAACGGATATGCTTTTAGGCACACTTTCTAAATGCAACTACACCACATATCTGCTATTAGGTGGACTTTCTAAATGCAACTACACCACAGATATGCTATTAGGTGGACTTTCTAAATGCAACTACACCTCAGATATGCTATTAGGTGGGCTTTCTAAATGCAAACTACACTACCGATATGCTATTAGGTAGACTTTCCAAATGCAACTACACCACAGATATGCTATTAGGTGGACTTTCTAAATGCAGTTATACCACCAATATGCTATTAGGCACACTTTCTAAATGCAAACTATACCAGAGATATGCTATTAGGTACACTTTCTAAACACAGTTATACCACAGATATGCTACTAGGTGGACTTTCTAAATGCAAACTACACCACAGATCTGCTATTAGGTGGACTTTCTAAATGCAACTACACTGCATATATGCTATTAGGTGGTCTTTCTAAATGCAAACTACACCACAGATATGCTATTAGGCACACTTGCTAAATGAAGCTATACCACTGACATGCTATTAGGCACACTTTTGTCATGATGCCTACCCCCATGCATCCGGACCAAGCCCATCAGCCCCGGGAGCAGGCATCTCGACATTTAGTAAAACCTCAGTAGCCCCGGCTAGGGGCTATCTGGGTTCAGTCCTGGAACCTTAGGCGCCAGGGTCATAGTAGAAATCAGTCCTGGCACCTAAGGCGTCAGGCTCATAGTCATTACTTACCTCAGGCATACCATGCTGCAAATGACTCCAATCCAACATGAAGCCTGAAAGGGACTATTTTTCTACTGGGACTATTTTTTACTCGGGTGTGGTTTTAGGGACTTCTTACCTGGGACTACTTTTGAGGCTATTTAAACCACGCCCGACCAGCAACATACGCTTCGCGTTATTCTGCATCCAGCAGCGTAACGCTCACCGTGCCTGCAGCCTGCATCCAGTCTTCTGCCACGCCCGCCTCGAATCCGGAGCTCCTAAAACAAAGAGGAAAGAAAGGGACAAGGTTAGAAAACAAACTTATTTCTATTCCACACCTGATTCTGGATCCATCTCCTCTCCAGACCTGTAAAGAACATCATTTCTGCACGCGCCGCACCTCCAGCTGCAGCGCCGCGCCATACTCACCAGTCTTCACAGCATCCTTCGGGTCGGTGCTGCCTCCATCATTTCTTTTCCGAACTTCGGCACCTAGGAGACAAAAGAAAAACACAAGGTGAACCGATGGAACCAACAAATATAATTCTTAACACCATAGACTTACCTGATTTACCACCGGAGGCATCCTTTTGTGACTCTCCATATTTTCACGTGCCGCATCTGTAAAGAGAGACAAAACAACACGTTTTCCACGTGCAACATTTACCGGACAGCGCCGGGTAATACAGACTCTTACCTGAGCGCCACCAGCTGCCACAAGAGCATCTTTTCACGAGCCAGCTGCAAGACAAGAAAGGAAGGGGGGAACAAAAGTGAACTTCGGACATATTGAACTCTATGAACTTAATACTTACTGGTCCTCCCCAGGAACCTCAGAGTCAATACTCTCCGGAACTCTCCCGAGCCTTCACACCAGTGAAGTAACTGTAATCGACGCGCCCCTGGAAATCCACGCAGGATGGAGAGCTCATCTTTCAAGAATATAAGGTGAGATTGCTGTGAGGGCATTTCGGAGGTGATTAGTTGGGGAGGACTGTGGGGGTGCCATCACTTGAATCCACAAGTGGCTAAATCCATCTCTCCACTTGCAGGACAATATTTCTATGGGTTAAGCAGACAAGATTAGGAGGGCAGATCCAGTCAGTCATCGCTGCACTACGCATCACGTGGGTGGAGACCGCAGCTGTCCGGGTCTGACCGACGCCCCTGTGGGAGCCAGGTGAGCGTAACAACTTTCTAAATGCAAACTACACCACAGATATGCTATTAGGCACACTTTCTAAATGCAAATATACCACAGATATGCTATTAGGTGGACTTTCTAACTGCAAACTACACCACAGATATGCTATTGGGCACACTTTCTAAATGCAATTATACCACAGATATGCTATTAGATGGACTTTCTAAATGTAATCTACACCACAGATATGCTATTAGGCACACTTTCTAAATGCAAACTACATCACAGATATGCTATTGGGCACTCTTTCTAAATGCAATTATACCACAGATATGCTATTAGGCACACTTTTTAAATGCAAACTACACCACATATATGCTATCAGGTTGACTTTCTAAATGCAATTACACATCAGATATGCTATTAGGAACACTTTCTAAATGCAAACTACAACACAGATATGCTATTAGGTGGACTTTCTAAATGCAGCTACACCACAGATATGCTATTAGGCACACTTTCTAAACACAGTTATACCACAGATATGCTATCAGGCACACTTTCTAAATGCAACTACAGCACAGATATGCTATTAGGTGGACTTTCAAATGCAAAATACACCACAGATATGCTATTCGGCACACTTTCTAAACACAATTATACAATAGATATGCTATTAGGTGTACTTTCTAAGTGCAAACTAGACCACAAATATGCTTTTAGGCACACTTTCTAAATGCAACTACACCACAGAGCTGCTATTAGGTGGACTTTGTAAATGCAACTATTCCACAGATATGCTATTAGGTGGGCTTTCTAACTGCAAACTACACCACAGTTATGCTATTAGATGGACTTTCTAAATGCAACTACACCACAGATATGCTATTAGGTGGGCTTTCTAAATGCAAACTACACCACAGATATGCTATTAGGTGGGCTTTCTAAATGCAACTACACCACAGATATGCTATAAGGTGTGCTTTCCAAATGCAAAATACCACAGATATGCTATTAGGTGGACTTTCTAAATGCAAACTACACCACCGATATGCTATTAGGCACACTTTCTAAATGCAAACTACACCACAGATATGCTATTGGGCACACTTTCAAAATGCAATTATACCACAGATATGCTATTAGGTGGATTTTCTAAATGCAAACTACACCACAGATATGCTATTAGGCACACTTTCTAAATGCAAACTGCACCACAGATATGCTATTGGGCACACTTTCTAAATGGAATTATACCACAGATATGCTATTAGGCACACTTTCTAAATGCAAACTTCACCACACATATGCTATTAGGTTGACTTTCTGAATGCAATTGCACCACCGATATGCGTTTAGGCACACTTTCTAAAAGCAAACTGTGCCACAGAAATGCTATTCGGCACACTTTTTAAATGCAACTACACCACAGATATGCGTTTAGGCACACTTTCTAAAAGCAAACTGCACCACAGAAATGCTATTCGGCACATTTTCTAAATGCAACTACACCACAGATATGGTATTCATCACACTTTCTAAATGCAACTACAGCACAGATATGCTATTAGGTGGACTTTCAAATGCAAACTACAACACGGATATGCTATTCGCTACACTTTCTAAACGCAATTATACCACAGATATGCTATTAGGTGTACTTTCTAAGTGCAAACTAGACCACGGATATGCTTTTAGGCACACTTTCTAAATGCAACTACACCACAGATATGCTATTAGGTGGCTTTCTAAATGCAAACTACACCACCGATATGCTATTAGGTGGACTTTCCAAATGCAACTACACCACAGATATGCTATTAAGCACACTTTCTAAACACAGTTATACCACCAATATGTTATTAGGCACACTTTCTAAATGCAAACTATACCACAGATATACTATTAGGCACACTATCTAAACACAATTATACCACAGATATGCTATTAGGTGGACTTTCTAAATGTAAACTACTCCACAGATCTGCTATTAGGTGGATTTTCTAAATGCAACTACACCACAGATATGCTATTAGGTGGGCTTTCTAAATGCAAAATACACCAGAGATATGCTATTAGGTGGACTTTCTAAACACAGTTATACCACTGATATGCTATTAGGCACACTTTCTAAATGCGAACTACACCACAGATATGCTATTAGGCACACTTTCTAAATGCAATTATGCCACAGATATGCTATTAGGTGACTTTCTAAATGCAAACTACACCACAGATATGCTATTAGGCACACTTTCTAAATCCAAACTAGACCACAGATATGCTATTGGGCACACTTTCTGAATGCAATTATACCACAGATATGCTATTAGGTGGACTTTCTAAATGCAAACTACACCACAGATATTCTATTAGGCACACTTTCTAAATGCAAACTACACCACAGATATGCTATTGGGCACACTTTCTAAATACAATTATACCACAGATATGCTATTAGGCACACTTTCTAAATGCAAACTACACCACATATATGCTATTAGGTTGACTTTCTAAATGCAGTTACACCACAGATATGCTATTAGGAACACTTTCTAAATGCAAACTACACCACAGATATGCTATTAGGTGGACTTTCTAAATACAAACTACACCACATATGTGCTATTAGGCATACTTTCTAAATGCAAACTACACCACAGATATCCTATTAGGCACACTTTCTAAATGCAAACTACACCACAGATATGCTATTGGGCACACTTTCTAAATTCAATTATACCAAAGATGTGCTATTAGGCACACTTTCTAAATGCAAACTACATCGCAGATATGCTATTAGGTTGACTTTCTAAATGCAATTACACCACAGATATGCTATTAGGAACACTTTCTAAATGCAAACTACACCACAAATATGCTATTAGGTGGACTTTCTAAATGCAACTACACACAGATATGCTATTAGGTGGGCTTTCCAACTGCAAACTACACCAGAGATATGCAATCAGGTGGAATTTCTCAATGCAACTACACCACAGATATGCTATTATGTGAGCTTTCTAAATGCAAACTACACCACAGATATGCTATTAGGTGGGCTTTCTAAATGCAACTACACCACAGATATGCTATTAGGCATACTTTCTAAATGCAGTTATACCACAGATATGCTATTAGGCACACTTTCTAAATGCGAACTACACCACACATATGCTATTAGGTACACTTTCTAAACGCAATTATACCACATATATGCTATTAGGTGGACTTTCTAAATGCAAACTTCACGACAGATATGCTATTAGGTGGACTTTCTAAATGCAATTATAACACAGATATGCTCTTAGGTGGACTTTCTAAATGCAAACTACACGACAGATATGCTATTAGGTGGACCTTCTAAATGCAAACTGCACCACAGATATGCTCTTGGGCACACTTTCTAAATGCAAACTACACCACAGATATACTATTAGGCACACTTTCTAAATGCAAACTACACCACAGATATGCTATTAGGCACACTTTCTAAATGCAATTATAACACAGAAATGCTATTAGACAAGCTTTCTAAATGCAAACTACACCACAGAAATGCTATTAGGCACACTTTCTAAATGCAAACTAGTCCACAGAGGGAAGAGTTTACAACAGTTTAGCTTCCAGGGTTGAGTGGTAGGGTAATATGGCGTGAGGTAATTGCTTCTGTCCTCGCCCTTGCCACACTTACTTATTGTTGGCGTCTTGCTTCTCCTGCGGATACCTGCAGATACGACCTGGAGCTGTCTCTGTAGGAGCCGCCCTTTGCCTCGGTCATTAGCCGATGGGCTGCCGGGCAGAGGACCAATCAGAGCGGCCATGGGCGGATGGGAGGTGGGATCGAGGGAGGGAAGGCCCGGTCCCAATCAGGAAGTGGGGCTCACGGAGCAATGAGGAGCACAGAATTCACCGGGATACGGTGGCTCCCTGCACAAAAACAAAACAACCTTGCCCAGAAAATATAAATATGTACAGCTGCGCCACTCACCTCGCTCGCGTTGTGAAGAGCCGAGGTCGAGCGGTGCAGCTTACTAGGTTGGGAGGCCACGAGCCAAGCAACCAATCAGAGCAGGGTTGGGCAGGATGGGAGGTGGGATGGAGGGAGGGAAGGCCCGGTCCCAATCAGGAAGTGGGGCTCACAGAGCAATGAGGAGCACAGAATTCACTGGGACACGGGGGCTCCCTTCACAAAAACAAAACAACCTTGCCCAGAAAATATAAATTTTAATTTGAATGCTCAACCTACTCTGTTTATACGCATAAACCAGTACAGTTTCACCCTTGAGCTAGCCGCCCAATCTGCAGTGCTGATCCGTGGCCCAAACTTTGTGTTTCACTATCCTTAATACGCGCGCAAACGCTACCATGTGCATTTCATACATGTTACTCAAGTGTCACTGCTGATGAATTCTTTTCAAATACCGATTTGTTAGTAAATTGCCAACTCTCTAATGTATGGCTTAGACCAATTGTATCATGTGCTTCGATAAGTAAAAATCGCGTGACAGTAAAACGAAAAATTCCTCACGTGTGTTGCTTCCAGTTATAGGCTGTTTAATGTTACGCATACTTCACGACTTTAGGATACTTTAGGATAGTTCTCGAAGTACGTGTGAACCTCTGCCATTGTATACAAGCCCTGTCATCCTCTCGCTTTGGCCCCTTACTAACATCACGTATCTTGGATTCTGTTTCACGCCCATGCTTAACACAGTTTGCACCTGAAACTATATCAATCTGTATCACGCACAACATTTTGTCTCCCCTCTACACTATATTGTTCTGTTTGGAAAAATACTGCCTGGCACAATGGCACATAATATTGTTTTACATTGTTTTGAACTGCGTTGTTGATCTAGTAGCCCCTCTAATGCCACTGGCTGACTCACACCACCTGCCCTGGCCCATCTGCATTTGGCTGCTGTGACTTTGTACACTGGCCTCCCGATCTGGCTCTGAATTCACTAGTAGTGTAACCGCTTCTGTTTACAAATTAACTCTCCCCACTAACTCTCTGCTATTCCCGTCTGTAACATGAGCTACTAAATGAGATAATTTTGTCTACACTGCACTATGCCCACATGCCTGACTGTGCCTATTCTGCTCGTGTTGAACGTGTGCCCCACGTACTTCTCCAATGTACTATTCGCTTAGGTTACACAGCCTACTTGAAATGCCATTTCGTTCTCCTCAAATATTTGCCTGTACACAACGTATGCAACATCACTGTGCATTTGTACATTTTCTCACTGTACGCCAATTGAACGTATACTGCCTGTATAAGTGTGCCTGTGTAGTTGTGCTCCGCGTAGTGGTGCTATGAGCTCCGCTCCCTGGTATCCTGAATGTGCCTACGGCATCTATAATGGTCTACGCCTTCTCGTTTGCCTATGCCCATCCCAAGTGCTCTGTATAACCCGCTCTCCTGCCCTTTGAACATGCCATATGCCCGTATGGTCTAGCCTAACTGCCTTCACACTTGACATCTGCATGTGTATATTGCTTCTGAATATGTTACTACAGAGTATTGTCCAAGTACACTATGTATTTGTGTGTGCTCACATGGACGGAGTGGGTGACTATGTGTGCCCTGAGTGCTGATTGCACACACGGTACTCCATGTATGTGCGCCTAGCATACTGTCCTGTGTGGAAATGCATATATGTGCCTAGATTGCGCCTACCTGCCTCTTTTGTGCGTAGAAACATATGTTCTGTACAATGCTCCCTCCTGACCCACTAAATTTGCCTCTGTGTCTCATCTGACAACCAACCCTGCATAGATTGTCCACGAAACTTAGACTCTGATACTGTCTACGGTACGCATCTGCCACCCTCCCCAGTACTCGCAATTATCCTATACCACTATCCACTAAACATTCAATCCATACTATCACCTATTACATAATGGCCACTAATTTACTCCTCTTCACCAGATTTTTAGCTTAATGTAACGGGACCATACCATATGAGGCTGAACTAGTCTCACTTAGCCCAACAAATATGGCAGCATATAACTGTACAATGGTTCACCCTAAATACCTCCATACCTCTGGTCAAGCTACCTATGCTACTCTGCCTGCACTACTATTGACAGAAACCTCAAACTCTGCGCCAGAATAACTAAACTGCATGAACCTCTCTCAAGATAACTGCCACCTTCAAACAACAAGACTAACTTGAAGTTTAATACTTCCAAACACCCAACCTCCAAATATGTGTCTTGTACCAATGCTACTCAGACAATGATACACAATCCTAAACCAACTATCCCCATTCCGACTATTCCACTCCAGGTCACAGCCAAAATGGAGGCACACTCCCTTAAAGGAGCACTCCTAAATGCGAGATCTCTTGTCACCTATGCCTTGGACATTGCTGACCTAATAACTGAAGGCAACCTGGACTTCCTTGCTATAACAGTATCCTGGCTACATAACGTTGCAGGACCTTCGCTTATGTGAGCCATCCCAGATGGATACACAATATCTAGGCAAGACAGAGATGGAACACGAGGTGGAGGAATCGCCATAATTTCCAGAGCGAGCCTATCACTGAGACTAGCCCCCTTCAATCCATGCAATCATGTGAAGTCCTCACTGCCAAACTTAAATAACTCTAAATAACTCCCAGTCACTTACTATCCCCTTAATCTACAGACCACCCGGTCCTCTTGGGACATTTGAAGAGGATATGCACAGCATACTAGCCAACAACCTCAAACCAACCACCCAACTACTACCAATAGGTGACTTTAACCTAGGTTTCAATGATCCAATGGACAAGCACACCAGCAAAATAGTCAACATTATTACCAAACTAGGACTGTCACAAAAAGTTAACAAACCTACCCATACTAAAGGGAGAACTCTAGACTAGGTAGCCGATTACAATTGCTCGGCCACCATTACCTCCATCACACCATAACTTTGGACAGACCATTCACTTGTGTCTTTCACACTTTCAACCGCTAAACCTTTAACTATGGCCTCACAAACAGCGCCTCCCTGTCTAACCAGAAATAAAAAAAATATCACAGTGGATAAGGTGATCCCAGCTATTCTCCCTACCCTAAATTCATTGCTTGATAACGCTGACCCTAGTACATTGGTCCACCAATTTAACAATATCATGCTCATCACCTTAGATACAATTGCCCCACTCAAACTGAGAGCTAGTAAACCTAAAGCCCGCCTAAAAAATTGGTTCACCCCACAATTGAAGGATTTACGCCTCCTAAAAAGGAAGTGTGAAACTGCCTGGAGACTTGGCCCTTCCGCTGAGAATAAGGCCAAACTAACTACTATCGCCACGTATTACAAAAATGAAGTATGCCTGGCAAAACGAAACACATACAATAAACATATTGCTAAATCAAACTCAAGTATGAAGGAACTATTCACCATACTAAAATAATTAGAGTCCCCCATTCCAACACCTGACATATGCATCAAAATTAAGACTTGGTGCTCAGACATTCAACAAGCGCTAGCCAACAAAATAAATATGCTCCAAAATAAAACAAAAAAAGACTCCCTGAATTTACAGGATCCTCCCAAAACCCCTTCTAATGCTCCATCCAGTGACACACCAACTGGCAAGATCTCAAGATTCCGCTTCACCAAAACCTCAATACTAGAGATAGAGAAAACCATCCTATCTCTTAAACCATCCAATTGCAAAGGTGACATTTGTCCTGCCCAGATTATAAAAGATGCTGCTAGAGATCTTTCACTCTTTATCTCTAAATTGATCAATTTCTTCTCCGGCTCCATTCCTGCCAACTTAAAACAATCTTGGGTACTCCCACTCCTTAAGAAGCAAACCCTTGATCCGCTTATCCCCACTAACTACCGTCCCATTACGACCGTACCATTCCTACTTAAAATACTGGATAAGGTTGCTTACACCCAGATTCAAAAATATCTTGAACTGCACAACCTTCTAGGAGCTAGACAATCCAGCTTCCGCCCACTACATGGGACGGAAACTTCTTTGATAGATCTAAAGAAACAGGTTGATGAGCTGAGAGATAAAGGAAAGACTGCCCTTCTTCTATTACTTAATCTCTCCGCCGCATTTGGCCTAGTGGATCATAAGGTCCTATGCAGCCACTTCGACTCAGCAACTCCCTTCTCTTCTGAGGCTATCAGATGGAAAGAATCCTTCCTGAGTGAGAGAACCATGAGGGTGTTCTCCCCATCGGCGGACCCCACTCCTATTCTGTGTGGTGTACCACAGGGCTCTTGTGTCTCCCCCACACTATATAACATATTCACCAAGCCGTTGTTCGACGATCTGGATCATCTGGGTATCATCTACACTAACTATGCAGATGATAAACAGATTCTCCTCCCTCTTTCTGGGGATCACAGTAAGGACCTGGCCTTGGTGAATAGGGTATATCTCATCATTCAGGCATGGATGGCCACTCACCGTCTATGCCTGAATGATGATAAGACAGAGCTGATTATTTTGGGTACCTACACTAACCTCAACAAATTAGGCAACAAATACTCCTCATTCACTATCGATGTAAACATCATAAGGGTAACTAAGGATTTAAAAACACTTGCTCCCTGATTCATGGAATAATTTGCACGTAAAACGCACATTTGCGCACCATTCTGCCTGAAAATCCCTGTTTGAGGCGTTCGGGAAGAATGGTGCGCAAATGTGCATTTTACGCGCAAATAATTCCATGAATCAGGGTGTTGGTTTCTACCTTGATTCAACTACGTTCTTTGATAAACAAGTGACCTCCTTGGCCTCTACCACTGCCTACACTTGCAAGCTCAATAGAGATGGCAAGCCATTCCTCTCGAATGACAGCTGCATGATATTGGCGAGAGCACTAATACTCTCGAGGCTGGATTACTGTAATGCTCTTTACAGTGGTCCCAACAAAGACATCATTCAGAGGCTACAAACCCTTCAAAATAA
Source organism: Ambystoma mexicanum (assembly GCF_040938575.1). Lineage (NCBI taxonomy): Eukaryota > Metazoa > Chordata > Amphibia > Caudata > Ambystomatidae > Ambystoma > Ambystoma mexicanum. The sequence continues at coordinate 146,831,941 of NC_090933.1, forward strand.
TGCCTTAAGAGCGGCAAATGGCATAAACAAAAGAGAACATATCTCTTCGATCAGACACCAACACAAATGGCTCTCCACCGATAATAAAATACTGCTAAAAATGATCTCTCTTACCCACAAAGCATTAAACAACTCTGCCCCAGCTACCTTTTAGACAGACTAAACAAAAGAACGTCTATCAGACCTACTAGAGCTAACAATGCCAACTGCCTTGTGATACCGAGATAAAGACTCACCAAGGTTGGCAGCAATAGTTGGAATTCTTGCCACATAAGTTAAGAGTGGTCCAACCATATCTTCAACTAAGAAACTAAGAAAGAATTATATCAATCTACTCAACTCTACTGATCACTAGTCTAACCTCTGTAATTCCCTCATCTAGGCTGCCTTAGTCCATCTTCGCAATCTAGTGAATTGGGGGCCTTATCATGTTCATAACCTGTACATTTGTATGTTATACTGTGAGACACTGCTATTTTATCACTTGCAAATATTTTTGCTGTACTGCAAACTATTTTGTGTAACTTGTAATATTTTTTTGTACTGTGAACTATTCTTTGTAACTTGTATGCTTTGCACCTTCTTATTTCTGCGCCCTGTTACCTTTGGGTGTGGAGCGCGTTAGAAATAAATAAACAAACAAACAAACATAAGATGTACCTTATATTATGCCAAGCAACAAATATCCTGGATTCCTAGTGAAAAAAAGGGAACAGCGTTTCATGTGTGTGTTTGTGTGCAAACGCCATTATTATGGTCACATCAAATCATCGCCATGAGCGTGTGACATCACGCGTCCAACGTGGAGGTGCGCGTGGCATTACAAGTGTATAGTATGTGACGTCATTTGTTTACATCCCAATCGCACGTGCGCGTTACCGAACCAAGAACTAAACTAATGTAAAGACGTCATGATAGATGGTGCAACTACGCAATGATAGAATTATATCCACATCTAATTAGGTGCAGATGTCAAACGCATATTAACAAGCCAAATTTAACAAAACATATGATATCAATGTCACATTGGACACAATGCTTTGAGGCAAACAGGTTTAACCATGAATATGAAAATGATTTGAAAGGAACCAGGACAAAGAGTGAAACTTAGATTAGGCCAATATAATGTGAAAAAGCACTGTCAAAAATGCTCAAGAAAAGAATAGGCTCTATACAGAGATAATGTTAGGAAAAAGAATAAAAGGTAGTAGTAGTATATTCATTGAGCATGTGAGCTCAATAATACAAGCAAATAAAAGGTTGAGCTTTGCAGAAATGGGAGGAAACTCCCTCCCCCCCACCAAATACTGGTAGCTACAATAGCTAAACATTGAATAGAATCCTTGATCTTAGGATCACATCAGAAACGGCTGTAAATATATGGAGTTTAGCATAAAAATACACTCATTTCATGGTCTGTGTTCAGACCTCGTTGAATACAGTGTAGATAACATATACATTTGCACTCCAATTGTCTCAGTTTTAGTTGTTGGTCACCGCCCCTCTTTCCTCGTATGGCTTTCATTGGCCCAACAAATTTAATTTCTGATTTATTGGAACATTGGTGACATTTTTGCCAATGTACGGCAATCGGTGCCAGTTGGTCCCGACTGCTAAGACTAGAAAGGTGTCCTCTAACCCTAATCTGGAACTGTCGAATAGTGCTACCAACGTAAATCTTGCCACATACACAAATTAATGTATATACTACGCGTGTAGTCCTGCAATTGATGAAATCCTTCATTGCAATTGTGGTCCTATACAAGTCAGAAAAAAGAGAACAATCCAGGTGTGCATGTTTGCACATCATACATGTGCCACATTTGTGAAACCCAGCCTTGGGTCTAAGCCAATTGCTACTTTCTAGTCTTGTGTGTCTTGTAGTACACAAATGTGAAGGACTGAGATGATTCTTAATGGTACTTGCTCTAGTGTATACACATTTAGGACGGTCCTAGAGAAAGGGGCACACATCTTTGTCCAAACGCAGGATATGCCAATGCTTGGAAACTAATTTGTAGAGCAACTGTGTGTCTGTTGAGTATTTGGTGATAATGCTCAGTTTCTAGGCCGGTTGTGTTTTTCTTGTGCGTGTAATTAGCAAATTGGTTCTATCCTTATTCTTGTATTTCTCATAGGCTTTATCAATGATCCTTGGTTTATAGCCACGATGCAAAAACCTTTGATTTAGTAGAACACATTCTTGATAAAAGTCATTTGAAATGCTGCAATTACGCCTAACTCTATAAAATTCACCACAAGGAATGTTATTAATTGTGGACCGTAAATGACAGCTATTGGCATGTAAAATGGAATTAACCTCAGTAGGCTTCCGGAAGATATTTGTTTAAATTTTAACATTTTGAATTGTTATATGCAGGTCAAGGAAATTAATACTGTGTGGGTCATAATGTCCCGTAAATTGAATTGGAGTGATGGTGCTGGCATGGGGTGAGGAAGACGTATGAGAAAGGAGGTGGGCGGAGATGATAGGGGAATAGCATGAAGGGATGGAAACGCGGATTGAGTGCTGCTTGAGAGAAGCCAGATATAAGAGAGGGAGGCAGATTTAGCTGGAGCACATGGAAGAAAGCCTGCAATGAGTGTGGTGGAACACTGGCAGCAGGTGCATTGCCCTGAGATGAGAAGTGGCCACTGAGAATACTCATTGTGCCAACAGGAGCAACAGTGCTGCATCAGTCTGCAGGAAGAACAAACATGGGCCATCAGCCATGTTAAAGAAGAACTCCGGGTCAGAGAATAGTGCCCAGATGTCCTGGTTTCTGATTGGCTGAGCCACTTTAAAAGTTCCAAAAAGGCTACTAATACCCATTTGGCTACTCCTGTTATAGACTTGGTTGTGGCATGCACCAAAAGCCTTCTCTTTTTCTCCCCGTGTAGAACTCCAAACATATCTACTTTAGTCATGTAAATATTTGATTACATGTTGTATTGTTCTTCCTCCCGACACTCCTAAATATATTGCTTGCAATTCATATTATATTATATTGATTTGAGAATGTAAATTTCTTGAAAAAATCAATCAAAAATTCCTGAAAAAGGAAACTGAAAACGTGTCAATCAATATCTGCTTTATTTCTGCTTTTCGAACATACATCACAGGATAATGTATATCATAAAAACATACTTAAAAACATAAAACCACACCATATATTTAAAGCCTTCTTGCATAAAATGTTTTCTTTACAACATAAAAATTCAAGGGCCTTCATTACAAGTCTGGCGGTAAATGTGCCGGTTAAACCGGCAGGTTGCTGCCAGACTTGTAAACAGTTACTGACAACTAGCTTCCCGATAACACTGGGACATTACAAGTCCCGGCGGACCGGGAGCTAGGTGCTGGCAATATGTTCTTCCCCATTCCCATAGAATCCCATAGGACTCAATGGAAATGGGGACCACAGAAACACTGGCACTGGTAATAACGATGCCGGTGCTTCCGTAAAAGTCTGTGGGCGGGTAGCGGGTACCCGCCCACCAGACTTGTACTTAGACAGTCCAGAAACAATGATGCCGGTAAGCTTACCGGCACCGTTGTTTCAGGCCCGGCAACTTTGTATTGAGGGCCATTTTTTTTTTGCTAAAGGAATGTTAAAGGTTTAACTTTGTTTAACCAATAAAACAAACAAAATAAAATAAATAATAATGAGGGCCATTATCTTTCTGTTCCCACTACTAACTTAAGGGAATATTCCAAATAGAGGTGACGTCAAATCGAAACCCGCTTAACACATCAATCCTTTCATAAATTCAGTCATACAGAAAATAGGATGGCGCAATAAAAGTGCAAGTGCATACAATCTATCTAGCAGGGCAATAGGAACTACTTCAAGCCCTTGCAAGCTAAGTAGAATCAATACATATGATCTACAACCAAATTGATCTCCTGCCCTTTCAAGAATGTAACTGTTGCTTCTTTAGGCTGCTTTGTGACTGGATACGGCATACAATAATACATAAGCAATGTCCAAATGCATGTCCATACTGTATATCTGAGAGGACAATAGGGCCAGCCCAAGCCGTTTGGAGATTTCCTTGAGCAAGTAAATAAAGTGAGACAATACTCAAATGTTTTTGACCAATTGTAATTTCCTCTACCCATATAGTCTCAATGATATGCCCATGTTGCTTGCTGAGTGATTTGGGAACAAGTTCCTTATTATTCCAGTTCACAGGCATGCTGTGTTTAATAATTGTCACCATCCTTCTATGTCAGGATGGTTTTAAATCGAGAACAATATTAAGCATTGGCAACGCAAGTTTGAAGCCAGACAATTGCACTTATGCTCTAACCTGACAAGGTTTCCATTCAACCTACACACTCATTTTAAAACAACGCAAGTGTGCTTTATTGAGCAAATATATACAATTAAATTGGTAAGTGAAGCAGAAGCTGATCATATGAATATAAATCATTTTATGATAAAAAACAAGATTGACTCTTAGCATTTTTTTTTTCTTTCACTTCACAGAAAAAGCCAAATACAAAGGTTATTTTTAACCACCTGATCTTTTAAACAGGATGAGAGAGCAGAGCGTTGAGATCACCAGTTCTCTTGCTATTCTCCTTCTCTCATGCATGCTGTCGAGAATTCGCTGGCTATAACAGAAGATACAGAGACGCTTAAACTCGCTTTATCCAAGGTTTCACAACACCTGATCACACCTTTTTTCAAGCAAATGTTCCATAAAACGCAACGTTTGAAGGGCAAACAGTCATGGAAGTCGGTAGAGAGAAGTGGAAAGATGGACACACAATGCAGTATGCAAAACAACAAGCGGGTAAAGGAAGAAAGGTTCAAATAATACATTTGTTAATTTGGTAAACACAAATTTACTTGATACTAAATTTGTATTTGTGTCTTTCAAAAACTAGACAAAACGTTGTTCTTCTTTTTTTACAACAAATCTCCTAGGCTAAAAATCTCCTCACCTTAAAATGTGCAAATGTACATTGGGAGTGAAAATTGAACACGCAGTTTTAAAATTCTGTTAAATAACAATATTTATTGTATTACGTTCCCAAAATGTGCACAATTGTCCACATGCACACTCTTCTATACAACTTGACTTTAATGGCTATATCATTCTGTGAGATTGCATATTCGACTAAATTAACAATGTTAAGTAAGTAGTCAGACCAATACGGTACGTGTTAATATCAGATTCTGTGATTATTTATCATCTTTGTTGCCTGAATATTTGACTCGTTCTATAAGCGTATCAGAAGCATGTATTACCTTATCCAGTGGCAACTACAGAGTATATGTTATGTATCATCACCAATTAAAGGATTAGAGATTCACCCGCAATCAGTCCAAGCTGGACCAGTCAATCAACTATAGAAGATTGCCTGTGGAACCTCCTCAATCAAAATAGTATTATCTCTTCACGAATTGGGTATGTGGCAGGTTCATAAAATATGCTTTTTAACCCAAACCCTGTTTGTACTGGAAAAAGCGTGTGAGGCTGAAAAGTCTTTCTATTTGGCCCCTAGCCCATAGGTAGACAATGTGTCCAAACATTTACTATTACAAACAATTACTATCCACGTTTCTGTTTTCACCTGTTTTTAGGAGTCTGACTGAACAGTATCAAGATGGTGCTTAAAGTTCCCACTGCTTGTCTGCGCGCTCCAGCATCTCAGACAAAATGGCCTTATTTTGAGTTTGGTTGTCATTTCATTGAAATTCCCCACAAAAAAACCTGCTTACCATTCCCACCACTCAGTCTGGCAGAGTTATTGCAGGATTAAAAGTGGTGGTAAATCATGGTTCATCCCCGTTTTTGAACTCTACAGGAATTCATCTGTATTTGTTCACATTTTGAGTGAGCAGTTTTTCTGCCATGGTATATATACCCATTTATATTTGGCCAGAAAGTGGATTATTTACCTCCAGAAGCTTGCTGGAGGTGATTCCTCCACTTCAAGGCCAAAACTATAATTTGTGGTAAATGTGGCAGATATTTCATTACCATCAAAAAAGTGTCCATAAAAGAATGACTGCTACATTTGTAGTAGACAACCAGATTTGTAATGAGCTCCTCTCTGGCATGGCCAGTACATGCAGAGCATTTACATATGTTCCCTGTGTTCTGAAGTTAGAACTGCCATGTGTCTAACGTCTTGCTGTGTTGCATCAAAAGCTTTGCCGGTGAAACAGGCAACGCATGACGAAACATGATGGTTCAAATTTAAAGACTAGTGTTATATCAGTATACCCCACTCACAGTTTCTATACAGTGTAATTCATGCAACTTTGACTACAAATGTCTCCTTTAATGGCAGGAAAGAATATCCATCGTAGAATCCATTACCCACTTAAAGGCCTAACATAATACTTTTGGAGTACTACATATGTGACTTTTATGATCTGAGTTGGATTGCAATAAAGTTGTAACACACAATAAGTAACAAGGAAGTAAGTACACATGTTAAAATAAGCCCTACCACATTAACGTAAGAAAGATATTATGTCTGTACAAAGCATAAGGTTTTAACATTGGATAAATATCATTGTGTCACACTTGGAGTGAAATAGGAAGATTATGCATGCATCACACTTAGACAGAATTATGAAGTTTAGCCATGTGTCAGACTTACATAGAATTGTGAAGATTAACCATGCATCACAACCAGATAGAATCATGAAGTACATCCATGTATCACTTCTAGATAGAGCTGTGAAGATTAACCATGCATCACACTTAGAGAGAATTATGAAGTTTAGCCATGTTCCAGACTTATATAGAATTGTGGAGAGTAGCCACACATCCCATTCAGATAGAGTTAAGAAGATTAGCCATGCATCGCACAGTCATTTGTCACAGCAGATAGGACTGGGCAGATTAGCCACATAGAAGAATTTAGAGAGTAGTGAAATCACAAACCACCCCGCTTCTACTTCCTCAAACACACCATGCAAACACTATACACGCCCACTGGTCTAGCCAACATATATCATAACATACCCAACACATGCAATACACAATTAAAACAAACACACCCAAGTACTGAATCTTACACGTATGGCCACAACAAGCCAGTGTGCACAACTTTGAACACCTGCCAATCTACACATAAAACACACAGACACACACCAACATAACAAACAGTCACATAGAAACATCCCAGGCATTGCACAGTCCCGTACGCATACAAGCCAGTGCGCAGAACCCTAAATACCAGCAATCTACACATAAAACACACAGACACACCCCAACACATCAAACAGCCACAGAGAAATATTCAAGGCATTGATCCTTAACCACATTTATAGAACAAGCTAGAGCACACAACCTACCATCTGCAAACCAACACACACAGAGGCCAGTTTCTCCTGGTTATGGACCTATCCTATCATTCTTTCCTTCCTAACCACCCTGTCCTTCTTCTTGCAGAGCCATGTGAGCGACTGCAGACTCGCCTTGCATGGTACCGGTGCATGGTAGGAATCAACATTACATAACATAACATTGCATATGGACTTGTTAAAATGAGCTACCCCATGCTCCTTCTACCAAAAAAGATGTGCCTTAAACAACTCATTGGGCCTCATTACGACCCAGGCGGTAAGTTACCTCCTGGGTCGTACCCTTACCACCATGGTGTAAACTACGTTTACACCATGGTGGATGGCGGATTTACCGCCCCATTCCAAGGTGAGTGGGGGGGTAAATCCCCATTTCCCATTTTACCCTTCCCCATTCCCATTTTTGCCCCATAGGACATAATGGGAGTGGAGAAGGCGCTAATTACGCCACCATAAATTACGGTGGCGTAATTAGCACCATGGTTCCTTAGCGCCATGGATTTTAACGCCTGCAAAAAGCAGGCGTTAAAATCACCACGGCGCTAAGGGACCTTGTAATCAGGCGTTAAGGGTCGGCGCCGTTTACGGCGCCGTTAACCCCTTAACGCCTGACTCGTAATGAGGCCAATTGTCCAACAGTATAGTGTTAGCATGAACACGTGATGGTTCCCCTAAACATTCTACCATACGTTAATTTTATAAATGGGCATTTCAGCTATTCTCCCAATTTTTTTAATGAGACTGGCTGCACATCATTTAAACTGCTCCATTTCTCTTCTCTCAGGCTACATAAGCCAAATCCTACACCCTGTTGTCTGCGAGTGATGTATATTTATTTCATTTTTTCAAAAGTCGACTTGTTAACAATGTGATGGTTGTCATGTGCAATGGCTCTTTTGACTTAATGAGGTGGCATTGTTTTCTACGTGCAGTGTTCATTTGTATTGTCTTTATTTTAAATACACGTTTCCTTCAATTTGTGTATTATTTACTGTGGGTTATTTGTTTACCTGCTGGGTGACTAATGTGTGCACATTTCTAATGTATTTGTAATTTGCAGTGCGGCTCGTTGGGTTACTTTGATCTTCTTTGTGCTTTATTTTGCAGTGGTCACTAGCATGGTGACCAAGCATGTGATGATCTCCCTCCTATTCAGTTTTCTAAGGGGTAGCCAGATGCCCACGAGCCCACGAGCACTATCAGTAAATATTAACTTTTTTTGCACCATTCACCTCTCTCTGAAGGTCATAAGGGTTGATGATGGCCCAGTGCTTGGATTTAACCTTGTTGATGGTAGACTACAGACAGACTGTGGGGTTTTACGAGAGTGAAGAATGGGGAAGCACATTGAAGTAGGTTGTCTGCTAAGAGATTTGGGCAACGGTGCTGCTCTGCAAGATTATCCTTTTTTTCCCTTCACAGGACGTCTGCATCACTAGTGTCTGCTCTCGTGATTGCACACATTGAAAGGGGTAATTCAGTCGTCTTCTGGCTCCATATGGTAGACCTGGCTCCCCTCAAAGCAGTTTTGTATTATAAATAGGCTAAAAACTCCAGAGTATTTCTCTTAGCAAGGGAAACACATGTTATCTACTGTCTGGGAAACGAAAATATACATATATATGAGAAAGAGAAAAGAAACATTACAAGTGTTGGTGACCAAATCTTCTACAATGCTAAATCCTGAAAAAAATGATCTAATAGCATATTCATAAAATGAACATTTAATTTTATTACAAAATAATTTTTGATATAAAATATATTTCACGAAATGTATAAAAACAAACAATTACATAATATAAAACATACACTTGCATACAATACCAATTGAAATCATAAACAGTTGGACAACAATCTGCAATGGCCCAGTTTATTTACATACAAAATCTGCACAACATGTTTTTGTCCCTATCCAACAATTATCAAGACATACAAAATTAAAATTATTTAAATGATACCATAATTCTTGTGAATTTTCTGTGCACGTTTTAAGATGCGTTGGGAATTTGTGTGATGTTCTGGGGCAAAACCCCGCTATTTATGGATACTACAGACTCTGTGTTTAAGCTAGAGACATGGGAATCTACTGGAGTATGTAAGGACAGGCCGTGTATATGTGTATAATTTTTAATGAAGAACCAAGGTTGCATAACCCACTAAAATCGAAAATGTTGCCGCTTCTGAATGCAAGCCCTCAGGAAGAGCAGATTTGGGACAGAGACTACCTCATGTGATAGGTAATATGTACATGCAATGACAAACCACTATGTATTTGAGAAATGTGTATTTTGACCAAATATAGATTTGTGGGCAAACTGACCAGGGGAGGATCCTCTGACCCATAAAACCTACAGCATCACTCTGACTCACAGTTCCTTCCCCACTCATGGGAGAGGGGAGAATTGGGCCAATGACAAGTTGAAAGAGGGGCTGGCTAGTGATGCTGCACACACACCCACTTTCAAAAGACATAAAAAGAGCCACTGGAAGCTAGAGAGGACATTCAATGCCATTTGCAGCGGAGCATGCTGACCGACAACTTCACATCCAGAGATCCAGACTTCAAATCCATCAATCTCCAGAACCTGTAGCAGTACCCAGAAAGCAGAGCAGTATCCAGAATCCAGAGAGGCTAGACCAGCAGAGCAGAGCTGACCCAGACCGCTGTTAGCAGAACCAGAGAGCCGACCCAGATCACTGTGAAGTGCCGAGACCAGAACCGGAGTCCAGTCCAAAACCTTACCAAATCCGTGGCGAGGCCTAATTCAAAAATATATTGTGAGTACCTAGCAGAACTGTGCAGAACCAATCTCTTAGTTAAAATAATATAATTCAATCTATTTTAATCTAACCAGAACTGCCTCCTGTCACCTGTCATTTGCAAAGCTGTCACCTGTCATTTTCTAGCTGCAAGCTGTAACCTGTCGCTTTGAACTTTTAAAATTTCAAATCCGAAAACTACCTTTATTTAATCTTCCGTATCTCTGGAACCGTTTGGGCTAGGAACTTGGTTTAATGTTCCTCTGAAAGCTTAGAATCTCAGCTTTTCAACAAGCTTAGAAGCGACTTTACTCCTTATGCTTTTGCCGTAATCACGATTCTCGCACTCGCGAATTTTACCGCGATTTGCGATTTGGTTAAAAATCCAGCCACGTGTAACCATCAGCAGTCATCTCTTTCCTTGCTAAAAATTTGTTTGCCTCTTAGGAGCCATCCCTGAATCATTGCTAGAGGGAGCCTGGACTAATATTAACTAGATACCACTCACCCTGAACCTCCTGAAGGGAATTAAAAGCCTTTTCAGCACATTTCTCACTGCATTGTCACCATATTCAAAGCACTTGGGTCTGTGTTTTAAAACTCCTATCTGTTGTATAAGATGCTGGGGGGGAATTGAACTGAACTGTATTTGATTGCATTCCTAAGAACTGAGTCCCATTCTATTCATCTCCTTACATTGCATTAAGGGGGGGGGGTGAATTGTCCAAGAAAGGGATTACATTGTCTTTTGCTGAAATCCTATCAAGTTATTTTCTGTACTGCATTTCATTCCCCATTATATCCATTTGAAAGAATAAAAGTATTGTTGCTATCGTATCCATCTTATAACCACTCATCATTGATTATAAAAAAGTGTGCTAGTGCCGGACTATCCATTATTGATTACTGCTCAGATTAAGTGTGATATTCAATTATTAATTTATTATAAAGTGTGATATATATATATATATATATATATATATATATATATATATAGTTTAAATTATCAAATAAACCGTTTCAACTTGCAAAACAGAACTACTTCTTGGCCCAGTGGGGTCAGGGGGATTCCAAGAGAGGGGTGTTATATAGGGGTAGTCATCCAGAACTCATGAACTGGACGTAAAGGTATATAAATAAGGGTTTCCATTCAGTATCCCAGACTAGGCATTGACTTAGCTATAGTGTTGAATTGAATCCTCTTACAAATTGGGGGCTCGTCCGGGATGTTTGGGTTAGATCTATCACTTGTGCAGATTAATACAGTGTGCCAGCTGACCAGATACACATATCCGGTCGGATCACCACGCTGTGTTACGCTGTAAAGCATTCCTCAAAGGTACGCTCTAAGGAAAAGGTCTGTTTTGCAAAAATAAAATATAAACTTCTGTAAGTCAGGAAGGAACTCAAATTCCAGAATGACGACCTTGATAGATATGAAAATAGCCAGAGAGCACTTCTTACATAAGCTATTTGTGAGAGGTGAGTGGACTCATCAGGACCAGGCGGTCTGGTTGCAGGCAATCGCACCCCAGATCACTGAAACAGGGTCAGATATATGGGGAGATCAGGGTCCCCTACATGTGGCCCTGAGTGAACTATATATGGCCCCTAAGGCCAAGGATGAGCACCACAAGATTGCCAGGGTAGCGGCATATTTATATTTACATATGGGAGCCATGCAGGACAAATGTGCTGAAGGCCAAGATCTGGCGAGTAGGCAACTGCTGGCATTACAGAAGGCCCAATCTGATCTGGACTCTTCTGAGCAGAGGCTGCACAGAAGCCAGGAGTCCGAAAATGAGAGTAGATAGCACATCATTAAAATAAAGAAGGATATGGATATCCTGCAACAGGAAAAGGCTGACCAGGATACCAGAATTCTGGCTTTGCAGAAGGAACGCCAATACAGTTTGGACTCCCTACTGCAGAGCCAGAAAAAGCTGGAGCAACAGATCAATTTCAACAGGGCATGCACAGAGCAGGTAGCCACCCTGCAAATCCAACTAGACAGAGAGAAAGAGGAGAGCAATAAACTGATCCTGAAAGACCTGGATACCCAGGCAGAGTTTGATCAGGAGCGCCAGAAAGCTGGTGCCTTCCAAAGGCAAAGGGACGACCTGGCGTCACAAATTCAAGCTCTTGGTCAGGAAAGGGACATCTTAGGCCAGGAAGTCTGCCACTTAAAAAGAAAAATGGAAGAAAATCACCTGGCCCACCAGGGACTGGGTGACCTTCAAAAAGAACACCAGGACTTGCTAGAGCACACCAGGAGGGTGGAGGAGGCTCTGGCAAGACAGGAGCAGGCCAGTAGGGATGGGACTCAGGAGGTAACCCTCCTGCAGCAAAGACTGTCCCAGTGCTCCAGGACCAATCAGGAAACGCAGAGAGAGAATGAGGATCTCTGCCAGCACAACGATAGGCTCCAAAAACAGGTAGCGATGCAGGAGAGACTGATAGAGTCTAGTAAGGCCTTAACTGAGGAACTGAAGGCGCAGGCTCTTGCATTGCAACAGGGAGCAGGGGCGGATAGAGACCAGGTTCGCTGGGAAAGGGAAACTCCTGAGCATAACCTCAGGAGCCCTAGTACCAGAGGCCTTTATCTCTCTCAGTCCCTGGACTCTGCCACCCCCATGTCCCCTGGCGCACATGAGCACCGGGCCACAGGGATGGCAGATTACTATCCAGCCAGAAGCATGGGGCTCATAGGTCAGTACCTCCCAGGAATGGATGGGCGGGCATCCGGGTATGGGCACTCAAGCACAGTGCAATTTAGTGGGGAACCCCAGGAGAGTAGGCCCATTAAGGGCAACCTGAAAACCTCTGCCCAGTTAGGTCAGTGGGGGGAGGGGTACCCATCAAATCCTGGCAGCAAGGAGGAATCTGAAGACTCCTTTGAACGGTGCAGGACACAGGAGACCAGGTCCCCACATTCTGCCAGCCATTCCCAGGCTCGCAGAATCCGTGAAAAGATGATCAGACAGGAACCTCTGGGAGCAGTGCCTCTTGGTCAGAGGATGAATGGACCAGGGTTACCCGAACCAAAAAGGCCAATAAGGCAAAAAGGGCCTTGCTTAAGGACCCATTGAAACAGATTAAGGCAATCAGGAGTGTCATCACGCCTTATCATGAGAACGCCAAGTACTCTGTTTGGGAACACTTGGAGCTCTATGAGCAAATGATGGAGACTTTTCATTTGAAGGACAGCCAAAGCTGTATTCAATATGTAAAGTGGACCTTCTCACCAGAATACTCCAGTTTCTTTGCTGGGCTGGAGGACCAAAATCATTTAAGATGGTCCATCTATAAGGCGGCCATCTTGAAACATTTTTCTGTTCACAGAAATCCCCAAGAGGCTCGCAAGGCAGCCTACAATTTGCAATGTGGGGAGGATCAGGCCCCACAAGAATTCGTGCAAGAACTGAAACGTGCCTTTGCGCAGACCACCAGAAGGGTGCGAACAGACAGCAGAGAATTTGTCAATACATTTTTCCATGCCTTGCCTAAATATATAATGACCCAGCTCGTGAGAGATTTTCATGAGAAAAGATCTTTAGACTGGGTCATTGAACAGGCTACCCGGATCTATGAGGTACAGAAGCCTATCGAAAATAAAAATAACGCGCCGAAAAACCCCAAAACCAACAGCACCCCTGCTGCTGCCAAGGTGGCAGAGGTAAAGGTTGCCCCCGTTTTAGACTTGGAGATGGGGGGGCCTAAAAACCAACCTGCACCTAATAATCCTAAGCCCAGAAATCCCTCGGGCCAGTCACAGACAGGGAGTCGAGGAGGTAGTCCCACAAATGGGGTCCCCCGCTCCCCTGACTATGTAAATCCCTGCTACAAGGGAAACCGACCAATCCTGGGTTATATGTGGACTCCTCCAGCCCAAGGGGGGGGGATCCAGCCAAGCACCTGACCCGGGGAACTTCCCTCCTAACTTCCCCCAGGAGGGCAGAAATTCTCCAAATCCTGGGCAGAACTTTTTCCCCAGTTATCCACCCAATTTCAAGCCCCAAAATCATCCATCCTTCTTTCCCCAATTCCCTGAGCTCAGACAACCTAATCCGGGAGAGGGGAGGCCAAGGGTGGAGGGGTACCAAAATCTTCCCAACCAGGGTACTACCAGAGAATGGATAGCTACTCTTCCCGGGATCAGCCCAGGGGAGAAAATAGTGCCCCGTATCAGCCTGAGCGGGTTTCCCAGTTAGAGCGCCAGGTCCAAAATATGGCACAGGATCTGGGTCACATAATGAGGGCTCAACAGAACCCTCAGATGAGCGTGCCACCGCAGAATGCCCCAAACTCTGGACCTGGTACTCCAGAACATTGACAGCGGCAGCACCCCGATAACACACCGGTTCCCAGGGAGGAGGCACAAGGGGAAGGGGGGTGTAAAGCCTTGGAGGAAGCTTCCTTCCCAACTTGTAAACAGCCCCTGAAAAACCAGGAACCGGAAACAAAATCTCCTGCCCCTGAAAGCCCGCCTCCCAAGGAGCAGAGGGGGGGTAGGAGAAACAAAGGACCCAAACAGACCCACTTTTTGGAGGAGGTACAGGTCTTCTAATTTGAGGGAGATGGATCCTTAGAGGATCCTGGGGAAAGGACCTTCTCCTTCAGAGATGGGGGAACTCCTCCCAAGGAAAAATGGGTCCCAAGGGATGCCAATTCAGACTGGGGAGATATGGAGACTGAGCTACCGCCGCCCATCATCTCATCCCAGAACCCACAATACCAAAATCCCCTGGTTCAAACCCATCCGGATGACTGCCTCCAAAAAGGGCGGGGCGGCCCAGACCCGGAACCAGGGGAACCCACAATGGCTCTGATCTCCAGTTGCCAACTTTTTCTTTCAGATTCCCAAGGCTCTCCACAGAATTCTGCCCAAATCTCTTCGCTAGCAATGTCCAAAACCAGAAAGTTAGCCCACCAGTTGTCCAAAAATGTGCATTATCTGTGCCCCCTTGAGGAGAAGGAGGGAAGATACTATGCCCAGGTACAAGTACAGGGGCAGGGTACAATTTTGGCACTGGTGGACACTGGATCCCAAGCTACCCTTCTGTCCTTCTGGCCTTTGAGGAACTAAACGCAGGAAAGGGGGAGAACTACCGAATTCCTCTCACCTCTCTTCCTGGACAACTGCAGAACTTTGACGGGAAGGAAATTCCCGTTGAGGGGACTGCAGACTTGGACATTAAAATTGGGCAACACAAGGTGGGACACCCAGTCATAGTAGTGACTCCAGAGGGCAACCCTTGTTTACTAGGGAATGACCTCCTGAGAAGGTTGTCACCCCTAGTAGATTGTGTAAACAAGGTCCTCTGGACCCAGACTAGTCGACCGATAAAATTAAAACAGAGTGTCAACCATGTTAGTTTAAACGGCACCTGCCACATGGTTGAACAAACATCTGACCAAGTACAATTTCACTTCCAGAACAACCAAATTCCAGACGTGACAGTAATAGCAGTAGGACAACAGACTGGTGATGGGGGGTCCTCTCTATTTCTGAAAATCAACCTTCCTTCCAGTTTAAAGTGGTATTCCACACTGGAAGGAAACACCCTGAAATTCGTTACTAATCCACAATCAGAAACTCCCACTCCTATAGTCCAGAAAGATGTGAAATCAGCTCAGAGCCTGGCTGATATTCAGCAAATTGGAGAGCAGTTGTTCATCCCTGTTCAGTTAAATGATGGGAAGGACTCTGTTCTCGCTCGAGTGTGCGTGAACAACGGTAAGAGCTTCATGAGCGAAGCCATGTTCCTCCAACTCCCAAAAGATCCAGCCATTCCCACATTCAAACTGATAGACAAATGTTGCTATCGTATCCATCCTATAACCACTCATCATTGATTATAAAGAAGTGTGCTAGTGCCGGACTATCCATTATTGATTACTGCTCAGATTAAGTGTGATATTCAATTATTAATTTATTATAAAGTGTGATATATACATATATATATTGTTTAAATTATCAAATAAACCGTTTAAACTTGCAAAACAGAACTACTTCTTGGCTCAGTGGGGTCAGGGGGATTCCAAGAGAGGGGTGTTATATAGGGGTAGTCATCCAGAACTCATGAACTGGACGTAAAGGTATATCAATAAGGGTTTCCATTCAGTATCCCAGACTAGGCATTGACTTAGCTGTAGTGTTGAATTGAATCCTCTTACATGACATATGTTATACCAGAGTGCGGAACCCTTTGTAAACAGCCCTCCTCTTCATTGAACTCTTGTGTAGTGCCCTGTGACTTTCTAACAAACACAGATATGTAGAGGGTCTAGTGGAGGGCGAGGCACTGTATCCAAGAACGTCAGGTGCTGAAGGTCCATATTTGAATATCACAGTGTAAGGGGTCATGCAGTTCTATTCAAGTAGACATGACGTGCAATGGACACCAGGGAAGAGACAGAGAAGGAGATAAGAAGGGCAGCCTGGAGCCTAAGAGGGCAGAGAGATCCTAAACAAAGGACCAAATGCAGGTAAATGAGACAGCCTATGGAGGGTGGCCTAGGAGGTTCTGCTTCTGTCTGTGGAGACTAGAGCGGCCTGGTGGACACATTAAGTGTGTGCATGGAGTGAGGTAGCCTGGAAGGGGGGACATGGACATTAGTTTAGAGTGGCCTTGTTAGCATGGAGGAGTGGTGTAAGGACAATTGAAGAAGACAGGAGTTGAGCCCGAGACGTAACAGCAATGAGGAATGTTTCCCAGACGGTGAGGGGGCTCTTTTTGCATTGAGTGTTTGAAGGACAGAAGTGAGTGGTGTCTTGATATGTTGGGGTCAGCGTATGGTGACTTGGAGGGGGTTTGGATGTGACTTGGGTGAGTAACAATACCCAATATGTTCCCTAGACCCAGAAGGTGTGGTTAGTCATCCCACTTCATCAGATAGTAGAATTTTGCAGCTTCATTCCTGGACTTTCGCTATTGCCTCTGAATGAAATGTTTGGCTGGAGTGGGTGGGATGGGGAGGTTGCTGGTTGAGGTAGCCTGCCCTGAAAACAGATATAAGAGTGCTGGAGTAGCACACTGCAACTTGAGATACACTGCTACTAATAGACACTGAACTGATGGTGGCAGTTTGCAGTTACACAAAGGGAACGTTTTATGCATTTGAGGAGTTTGTGCTTATTGATTGCTCATGATTATTTATATGACCAGTGTGCAGTGACTACTGGCCGAGTTATTCATTTCAGTCTTGCATCAAAATGTGCCGCATTTGGCCCATTTATTTATTTTTCTGTTATTTGTTAATTATAAGACGCGTACACAGCAAGAAAGTGTTTTGAAGCGGACAGGATCTGTCATGAGGGAGGGAACGTTGCGCTGTGCAGCAGGGTGTGCAACGTTGTGCTGTGCAGCAGGGTGTGCCTATTACTGCACACATGGTGCTACAGTGTAAACTACAACAAGACTTGGCATCTGGAGTTGTTCATTCCTGACTCCAATGGGCATTCACCAGCAGCCAAAGGAGAGTTCCTGACATTGTGAAGCCAGCTGGACCAAACCAGTATTGTTTTCAGAGCCTTACAATACGACCTTATTAAGGGAAGATGATCCACAGAACAACTGGTTAGTCTGACCTTTACATTCTGATTCTTATTTTTTGTAAAGGTACTGTTGAACTTTTCCTATATTTTGGCTGCCTTTGTCTCCAGCCCTCTCTAAAGCTCGCCAACATTTTCTTTTCATCTCCTTCTCAACAGTATGCTTTGGTGCCTCCTCCAAGGGATGATACACACTCACTGTACGTTGACCTCACCTGTCTATTCCTCCCTCCACACACCTGTCCAATCAATCACAGGGAGCCTCAGCATTTTGGGAGTCCAATAAGTCACAGTCCCCGACTGCCTCTCATAACCCGGCAAAGATATTTCAAGCCAATTGAAACTTTCCCTGTCAAACACATTAAATACTGAGAAATCTTCTTCTCTCTCCATTTTCCATGGTTCCTCACATAAGCCATTTAAGTCACACATTTACTCGTTACACATTTTCACGCCCTCCCTATTTAATTGGTGTTATTCCTACCTCCATCTTTAGACTCCCTTTTCACTTGCACTCAAACATATTTTTAGTCAGTCTCTAGCTAAGCTCCAGTTCCAAAGTGGTCCCACTGTCTTTCTACTAGCAACCACGGGGGACCGCGTCTACAGAAGCAGGGAATTACGCATAAGGACACGTATCTTTGGGAGATGCTGTGGGATGTTGCACAGTATACTGTCTGGCTTGGGAGGGTGTTGTACTATGTCTTGTATGATTTTTGCTTGGTTTGATATGCAACAATAACGTTCCCTTTACTTTTCTGTACTTTTACTTCCCTGTGTGACATCACGTATTAAGGAAGTTGATGAAAGAAAAGTGTCCCAGTTCAAAGGTCTGCTCCTTGCTCTACAGGGGTTCCAAGTTATGGACTAACTAATCCAATGCGCTCAACAAGCCGTGGATACAAAATGGCAGGAGTGGCTAAAACTCTTGTTCCCAGTTCAATTAGGGTCCATCAATTTGATTGAGCAATGGTTCCTAACTGATTGAGGGTACACCAGTGAAGCGCTTATTCTTAAATTTAAGGGAAACACAGGAACTTGAATATGTATGGGCTTGAAAGTACATTTCAGTCCCACCCTCCTCTCAATGCAAGTGTGTGTGTGTGTGTGTGTGTGTGTGTGTGTGTGTGTGTGTGTGTGTGTGTGTGTGTGTGTGCGCGCGCGCGCGCGCGCGCGCGTGTGTGTGTGTGTGTGTGTGTGTGTGTGTGTGTGTGTGTGTGTGTGTGTGTGTGTGTGTCTTTTTTAGGTAACATTCATTAAAATTCCAAACAATTGTAGGCAGAAGTGAGAATACACCTAACCAGTATTAGGCATACATGAATGTTGTAGTGGTGGGAGGATGCCAAATAAGTCTTAGGTGTCAGAGTACTTGAATGTTATCCTGGGCAGACCCAGGAATTGGGCAGTTGGTGGAGTCCTTCAAGGTAGTGTTAGGCACACACAAATGTCATTAAGCAGAGGAGAACACCAAAGCAGAGGAAGACATACATAGGCTTTGGAGTGGGCCAGAGAAATATTTGGAATGTGTGCATTTAGTAGGTGGGAGAGTATGCCACAGTAGTCATTGACACATGAATTTTGTAGATGTGGAAGTAACACAAAGCAGTGTTAGACACGCATGCATTCTGTAGGTGTGGAAGATCCCCAAGGACATCTTAGGAACATGGAAATTGTGTAGTCCTGGGTGTATGCCGAAGCAGTATGACGCACATGGGATTTTTGTAGGCAACAAGGTATGCCCAAGCAATTGTAGGCAGATGTGCATCTTGGGGTAGTAGGAGTTCAACAAGGCAGCTTTTGCAGACCTAAATTATGTAAGTGTGAGAGTATACCAAGCTAGTGTTAGAAACATGTGCATTTCATATTAGGCAATTATACTAAAGGAGCTTTGGGCACACATGTATTTTGAAGGGATGCCAGCATTACAAAATAGTGTTAGTCACACTTGCATGTTTGTTGTTGTGGGAGCATGCCAAAGTAGTATTAGGCACATGTGAATTTTGTAGGTAGAGGAGAATGCCAAAGCAGTCCTCGGCACACTTGAATTTTGTAGGAAGGGGATTATGTTAAAGCACTGTTAGGTAGATGCACATTTTGCAGGTGTGGTAGTATGCCAAATAAATGTTAGGAAACTGTGCATTTTGTAGGTTGGGAGTATGTTAAAGCGGTTTTAGGCTAACATGAACTTTGTAGGTGCTGGAACATGCAAAGCCGTTCTTAGGCACATGTGAATTTTGTAGACGAGAAGTTGCAAGAGCTTTCTTAGGCATATGTGTATTTTGTATACTAGAGAGTATGAAAACAAAGTCTTAAGCACATGTGAACATGTAAGGATTTGGAGTGCACACGTGCTTTCTTAGGCATAGGTGATTTTTTTAAGCATGAAGAATGAAAGAGCATTCTAAGGTACACATGAATTGTGTAAATGGGGGAGTCCACAAAACAGCTTTGGGTATGTTCAATTTGTTGGTGTGTGGGTATGCCATAGCAGTGTCAGGCACGTGTGAATGTTGTAAATGTGGGAGTAAGCCAAAGCAGTTTTATGCTCAGGTGGATTTTGTAGTCAAGGGAGTATTGTGGAAAGCCTGTAGCCTGTACTTGTCACACCTGTATCCTGTATTGCCAAAAGAAGAGGGGATTGTTGTTCAGTGTGTTGGGGGAGGATGGAGGGATTCAGAACCAGCCCTAGTCCTGAGGGCCAGTTCAGCCGAGGGTGCCCCCATTACTGTCTCTGCCTGTTGTGCTAGCATTCTTCTATACAGACCCATCTCCAGCCTTACCTCATTTATCAAATACTTGCCAGTGCCTTTATATATTTTCTAGAATGCCTGCATCCAAAGCCAAAACAAATTCTTCATCAAAGAAGGCAACACCATGCATGGGAAAAAGCCAGTCAAAGAATGAGAGAGTGACATCTTTGAGATCCTAAATGGAAAGCCACAGATAAACGATGGAAGCACCAGCACTATGAGGCAATGAAAAGAAGAAAGGGTGATCATATATAGCAGTCCAGAAGTAATCATGTCGCTGCTGGGTGGTGGCGGCAAACCTGTGTCTGGACCACTGGGGAACAAACAGGGCACATAAACCACCACCTTAGAGAGACCTACCAGGGATCCCCACCAAACGGGGACCTGGACCACCAGCTGGAACACTGGACAATATTTGCTATCTTCATTGTTACATGGTAAACCAGCGATTAGCAATTGGTGCCTTAGCCCGTTTTTCAAGATTTTGCCTTGCACATAATGTCCCGGTTAGTGAACACAGTGCCAGGCTGGCCAGGGAAAGATGGCCAATCCTCAAACGAGTAGGGGGTTTAAGCAGTGGACAGAGAGCAGGAAGAGTGACATTTTCAGATGAGGTAAGAGCTGGAGGTGGAGGATGATCAAAAGACCATCAGGAGGTAGGAGGGAGCAGTGACCTGTGGAGGAAATTTATGAAGCTGGTGAGATATTGGCTTAGGAGTAAAAGAGGTTCTGCAGTGTGAGCGGGTGAGTTTGTGTCACGAGCGAGCACACTGGTTAGTGTAAGGAGTGAATGTAAACTGGATGATGAAAGGGGTGCATGGGTCATTTGTGGGAGAAGGAGAGTAGCAGTGGAAGGAGTAGAGAAGGAGAAGCTGAGAAGTATATGTGTGGGGTACGGGGTAGGAGTGGCGAAGAGGAGCAGTGAAGTGCAGTGGGGGAGAAGTAACATCAAATGGTGGACGTGAAAACTAGGATGAGTGAAACATCAGAGGGACAGAAGATTGATAGGAGCAGTAAGGTGAAGGGTGAAATAGTAAGAGTAGAAGAGAAGAGGTGGGAATGGATCTGAGTGAATCAACCTGAATGCAACCTCCAAACGAGTAAGTGCAATCGATTCCCATCCCCCATTAGAACCATAACCCTTGGATTGTGTAAGGACAGTTAGGAAGTCCCTGAGGGAGTTTACATACTCACCAGTTAGTGAACAACTTGTAGTAGAAATCAGTGATTAGACAGTAAGGGTCCACATTCGGTAGCAGTAACAAGGAGTTATAGGTGTGTTAGGGAGGAAGGTCATAAAAGGAAAAGGCAGAGAGGGATAACCCTTCGCTGCACAAATAAAATTGAAAACCCTTGAATTGTCTCTAGGACTCAGAGTGGTTTCTGTGCCATCTGTGACAGTATGCAAAAGCAATCTTTCACACACATTCATGTTATAGTTGTAAGAGTATTCCAAAGCAGTGTTAGGCACACAAGAACTTTGAAGGTGGAAAAATATGTAGAAGCAATCCTAAGCATACATGTATTTTGTAGGTCTTGGAGTATGGCAAAGGAGCCATCACATACATGCATTTTGTAGGATTTTTAGGTGAAATATATAGGTGACCTTTCTCTTTTTTCCCCTTCTCCCTCTTAATGTTTCTTCTCTAGCTCATGCTCCATTTAAATGTTTTCCGTGGATGTTCTCTGTGGCTTCTCTAATGTTTCTCCTTCTGTCGTTTTTCAGTTGTGTCTTTTGTAGGTGAATTATTATAATAATATTATAATAATAATAGCAGCGGTTGGTTTCTAAGTGTAGGATCGAGATTCGAACCTGTGTTGCACACGTTGCCTCACTTCAAAGACAAACGCTTTGCCCCTGAGCTGTCACTGTAGCTCAGGGGCACTTGGTTACAAGGAGAGGCCCGATTTGCAGGTGACGTTTTATAGGGATTGTCTGCACTGATTTTTTAACTGTCCCCTATTGCTCTGTTTTCAGTTATGACTTTTGTTGGTGAAATGTCTCTGCAATTTTTGTTTCACATACAGTTTTTTCAGTTTTGACTTGTGTAGTTTATATTTCTCTGCATCATTGCCTGTTTTGTGTCTTGTTCTTTTTTATGTTTTCATTTGTGCGGTTGATTTTTTTTAGTTCTCCTTGTTCAAAAAGACAGGACATACCACTCAAACAAAGCTCACATTAATACATGTTTATTCTTTCTTTGGAAGATACAATACAGTGACCTTGATGATCTTTGTAACCATTCTGTGATACAACATTGTCAGCCTTTGCTTTCTGTTGACAGGTTTATTTGCCATAGGCACAGCTAAATTGAAGCCCATTGCAGGGCAGTGTTGTGCCGACACAAAATTCTTATATTTTTCCTACACTTCTAAAAGGGGGAGCATTGGTCCTTACCCATTCAGAGGTATCTTGCCAATGAACACCTCAGAGACAGAGAATGTGGGGTGGGGAGATTCTAATCTGTTGGATGTTCACACTGCTTCAGCTGATAATTCACATTGGTCATGTTGGTGCACATTTCTTTTACCCCGAACATCCATGCATCCTCATTACAGCATGTACTGCATGTATCCAAATCTATCAATGCGGTCCCATGTCCTCATACTTCACTGGGAATCCTGGACCATGGTCTTACACGCACAGTTCTAGGTCGGGTCAACTGCTCTCTTGGCAGTCACAATGTACAGAAACAATAGAACATTATTATTTTATTAGACACCCGATTGACTGGTTAAACTCCCATCTCTTGTCTTAGACCTTGGGATTATATGGCATGACTCAACCCCCTCTTTTAGAGCCATGGTTGGGCTCCACCATTGGTAAATTCTGTAGGCATCCCACAAGGTAGGTTAAACCCACCCAGAACAACTTGACCTATTGGAGGGCACATGTTAAGGAAGCTTCAGCACTCCTACTTTCTCTCTAAATAACACATTTTCTCTTTTGTTCCATTAGGCCTTAATCCAAGATAAATTGTATTATGTTAGTGCCCCACTAATCTTCCAAATACAGTTACCTTGCTATAACACCTCATTGTGTTTAACATAACCCATCTGACAAGAGCATGTATCTCATAACAGTGCTCATCACTAACCCCATTAATCCATCAATCCTATCTGTCTCATTCTTCAAGATTCTAGAAATTCCTAAATGTGCAGAACAATATGCAAAACATTACACTGTATAAAACGAATATTTTATTAATCTATTGGAGGAAGTTTCATCTGTTCTAAAACATCACACTATATGCTGTGAATGGAGGATAGCACAGGGGCAACGTGCTGGTCTTGGACGCAAGACCACTCAGAGTAACAGAATTTCGAAGCCCGGGCAGAGTAACAGAAGTCTGAATATCGGATCCACGCTTAGAAACTGAACTCAGGTATTAAACGCGTTATAAAAAACGTACAATTAAAATGTTTCATTTCTGGGAGAAATCACCATTTGCCAGTATGACAAAATAAATGTGACTGGCATATTTGAAAACGTAAGAATCAAATGCCAATTTCCAAGTAACTTCATTATGTTTCATACCTTTTGGTAGACATGGATTGACAATTCCCTAAAATACTGCAATCACAGATAGCTTCCCATCGATCCTAAACCTAAATACCACCTAAGAGGTGAGTATAAAAATGTATATGTTATTGGTCCCTCAGCATATTCTTCGACTGATTCAAATATCTCTTGCTGTTCAGTGCGCTCGACATCCAAATAAGAGATTAACAATGTACTCTCAGATCAGCTGTCAGACTCGACAATCACCTGCTTTGTGTGCTTACCTTTTCAGTGTCCTATCACATTGTTCAAACGAGTCATATTCCCAGTTCAGAATATCACCAATGCAGATAAGCTTTCAAAGCCCAACTCAATGATAATGATAGCAAATGGTTTATTTGCGGAAAGATTCACAAGGCGATGCGAGCATTGACCTAACATCCTGTCCAACAAGGCCTTTCACATGCATATGCACAATAAAGTGCAGCAAAAAAAAAGATCCCACAATGGCCTTGTATCATGAGAAATGGCTTTTATAAAACTGCTTGTATCAGCTTTATTCCTGTGATTCCAATTATTTGATTTGATATAATGTCTGTCATGTCTTTCAGAAACATGTATTTTGATCTTTGTTAGCAGGTAAACTTTAAAAATGATTCAGCCTTATGATCACTTTGTCCTGTCAATTATGATAAAATTGTTGACTACCGCGCATCATCTTGCCTTGCTTCATAACTATCATCCACCATTAGCTCTATCTGACTCAAACTCCAGTTGCTATTATGAGATGTGTTTAATGCAAAGGCAAGGCTAGATTTTACACTCTCCACATCACTCACATCACTGACGTGTAGCATCATCTCATTACTGGCTTCATGTTTACTAATTACCTTCTTTGTTTTTGTGTGAAATTTTCCCATTTGGACTTTGATATCCTCCTTTTTTGTGTCTTCTCACCAGTTGATTATTTCATCTTGGGGAAACGAGGGAGCTAAAGGTGAAAGTGTAAGTTCAATGCTTGGATTTCATAAATAAAATCTTGGGTCTCTTGAATGTGAATATCTCAAGTACAAAGACCATTCATATCTTGAATATCACTTTCTACCCAAATTAATTTGAACAATTAAAGATAAACATAACTTCAACAAGATGTATTATTAACTTGGAAGATCAAACTACTGTTTAGAGTGCTTCTGACTCTTACAATATTTCTTGGTAGGTGTGCATGATTAATGCCCATGAAAGACAACTCTCTTTAGGATTATCTTTTTTTGTTGATTGATCACTTCTAGATTTCACTCTTTATTAAAGCTTGCGTATTGTGGGATGTATTGACCCACTTTTGCTCTACCATGCGGCATCCCTGTGCTCTGATGGGGCCAGAAATATCAAAATGGCCGCAAAATCCTTGTGCGCGCCAAAACCTATGAAAATCGCGCTTTGCAACATGAAAAGATGGCTGCCAAATTTACCATGCATGTTGTTAGTGGTGGAACATAGATCTCACTCCTGAAACATGTCACTGGGATGCCCAACAAGTAAAAAGGGATCACAAAGGGAAAAGCAGTGCTTTTCTGAAAGAAATCCGAAATCTTGCTTTTAAGTCCTTTTTCGTGGTTGCTGAAACTGCAGAATGCCCCTATAAAACATCCTCAAACAGCCAATATTCTGGCTGAGTGCTAAAATTCATTTAGTCCAAGAAATCATGGTGATATTACAATGTCCTGAAAAGCTGAATTTGTCATCAAAACATCCACAGCAAATGTTGCCTGCCTGTGGAATCTGTCAAAATGTGGGCGCAGTACCCTCGGCCACCTGAATGACAGCTGTCAGAAGCCTGCATGATAGAATTTAAACTGGTACAACTGAAATGAAATGGTTGCAAACTAAGTGACGTGTTATTGAGAGTAACCTAGGTTGTAACTGTTTAATCCCATGGTTTAGAATCTGGAATTAGTATTCTAGCTGCTTGTTTTGAAATTACAAGTTGTTGGAAGCAAAGGAAAAATTCAACAGAAATATCTTTTGAATTTAAGTCTGACTCAAAGCAACCAAACCTGTATAACAGCTTCCCCCACAGAGGCAAGGCATCTCTCTCCACCAGGAAATCACACCTATGTGATGATTATAGGGTGGGGGAAGAATTTGGTCTGTCAGGGCAAGAAGAAAATGGACTTCCTCCAGTCAAAGGAAGGCTAAGTGTGAAGGGTCGTAAAATGTCCTGGGCCCAGGAGGAACTGGGAGGAGACTGCTTTTGAGCTGCAGGGAGAAGAAGGAGGCGGAGACAAACAGCCATCTGTGGCTGGACATTCACAAAGAACATTTTGTTTAAATTCTTATAACTTACTATGGGCCTCATCACGAGTTGGGCGGTAACCCTTAAAATCGGCGGTAACGCTATCACCGCCGATTTTAAGGGTCCGTCGGATCACAAGTCCAAATACCGCTGGCACCATTACAGCTGGCGCAAGTACAGCCGGCTGTACAAGCATCGGCTGTAAAAGCACCAGTAACCATTCGCGCTAAAACATTAGTAATCACGAGTCCGGCGTAGGCGCAATTAGCGCCAGAAAAGCAGCAGATAATCCACCGAAAATACCCCCATCAAAAAGCTGGAATGTAACAGAACACAGGCCACAGCAATAAGGGCTCAGGTGAAAACAATGCAATTCAGAGGCCTACAAAGGACCCACCCATGCACAACACACCCTCCCCAACACCATTACACCAGTAGGAGCAGGGAGGAGACAGCAATAAGGGCTCAGGTGAAACCAATGCAATTCAGAGGCCTACAAAGGACCCAACCATGCACAACACACCCTCCCCAACACCATTACACCAGTAGGAGCATTGAGGAGACAGCAATAAGGGCTCAGGTGAAACCAATGCAATTTAGAGGCCTACAAAGGACCCACCCATGCACAACACACCCTCCCCAACACCGTGCTGCCATTTGGAGCCGGGAGCCTTGATGTTGACTTCTACCTGCTGCGCCTGGAGCTACAGAGGCCAGCCAACCAGGCCAGGGCCCTGGGGAGCGCAGGGGGTGGTGGGGATGAGGAGAAGGAGGAGGAGAGCAGCACCAGCAAGGCGGCCAGCCATCCCCAGGGTCAGGCCAACACCCTGGGCCCTGATTGATGGGCAGTTGGTGACAGAATATCAGCTGGACAGGGCAACCATCGCCCAGTTGCTGGACTCAATCCAGGGCAACTTCGGCAGCCGCATAGCCACCTGCACAGCAGTACCTCCACTAGTGAAGCTCGTGTCTGTGCTTCAATTCCTTGGGACTGGCAGCTATCATACAAAATTCTGTAAAAAGCAGACACAAGAACTTACAGCGACATGTAATCTATGTATGTTATTGTTATAGAGGTTGCACACAAGGAAATATGTATTGTACCAAAAGTAGATCTTGTATTCTAGAGGCGAGGGGTGGACTCTAGGCCTCGTAAACCCACATCATCATGGTGACACCCTGTTCTTCTCCTACTATTAAGGGAGAGAGGAGACCCTGACCAATCCCTAGCAAGGGGGCATGCTTAGGATAATCAAGCACACACAACCCTTTCTCATAAGCATAAATAATGACAGCTCAGCACTCACAAGAACACAAAGATTCACCCACTAATCGAATGCTGGCAGACCACCCTGAAGCAGATCTATCCATCTCCCTTGCTCCAGACTCCAGAAACTTTGAAAGCAGAAAGGCCCATCAGATAGCTGAACCACTTTCATCTAGGCCTTAAAATTCCAGAACCCCAGAAACCTAAGGGGAAATAGACAGCCGGGCTGTGCTGTATTGCTTGCCTGCTAAAATAATTATTACCAGAACCAAGAGATCCAATCCAGTTGTGCCGTGCTGTGACCAGAACCATTGCAGACCAGATCCAGTCCATGCTGTGCTGTGAACAGACCCAGTCCAAACCAGTGTGCCCAGCAGTCTGTGCCAGAATCCCTGACCAGAATCCCTGACTGTTCCGTTTGAAACCCATATAGTGAGTATCTATAAATAGAACTGTGTCAACAGCATATGTACCTTGCTTAGTCCAATCCCAATCTTAAATCCATCCTCTCTTGCATTCAGAACCGGTAGTGTTAGGAATATTTTTGAATTGTCAGAACTTTTCTTGCGCTAAGTTTCTCTCATTTGCTTTCTAAAATCATAAATCATTAGTGTTGTGAATAAATAAACTGAATCCCAGAAAGAAAGTGAGTATCCACCATGTGAAGGGTCCCTGGCCAGGACTGTGGAGATTCATGTGTGGCATTCTCTTTTTCTATAGTCATAATCTAGTATAAGCAATCCCATTTGTCTTTTAAAAGCGCATTCCTGTTTTCCCTTTCTTGCGCCTGTCTCAGAAAAACGACCTGCACTAAAATGTCCATAACTCATTAAATTTGTGTGCTAGAATCAAATTTCAACGTCTGATTGTATATCTTTTGATTGCACTCGACCTCAATTTTAAGATTTCACATTGTTTCTTAATATTAAATCATTGCTAGTGTTTGTCTGTAACTATCCAAAGCAGCTCCCATAAGAATTTAAACAATTTCAGCAATTTAAAACATATTTAGTGTCTTTACCCATTCCATTCTCAGATAACTTTAAAAACCTTTTTGACTGCTTGCCAATCCATTCTGTTTTTCTCTTGTGTTGCTGGGGGGAAATTGGGATTGATATTGTGTTTGAATTTTGCCATTCCTGAAACCTGTTCTCACCTCCTTTAGATTGTCTATTGGGGGGTTGAGGAGTGTGCAGGGGGAAATAGTAACCACACTGCTATCCGTTCTGAACACACACACAAAAGTATTATTTCTGTGCTGAATTGTTTTGCTCCTTCTTACTCCTTGTGATTAAAGAGATTGCTTAGTGTCACATCACCCGATTGGTGATCAGTGTATACCCATTAAACTTATTTTTAATTTGCAAACCAGCCTGATTCCTGGTTCAGTGTGACTGGGGGGAGGAGGGGGGTGTTCCAAGAGAGGGGCGTGATATGAGTGTTACATCGTTCAGAATAAAAGAACTTTTAGACACAAATAAATAAGGATTTCAGTTGTGCATTACACGCTAGGCGTTGACTTAGGTGAAGTGCCAGATTGAAATTACTTACAGTGTGGCTATTTTTAACCTTTCCCAAAATATAATGTTTTGAGTGGGGATTTAGACCCTTATTACATGTTGTACCACAACATAAACAGTGGTTGTAAATATTGAAAGGTTCTCGTCAGTTGTTCCTTCTTTTGGATTGCTGTACCATTATCAATTTTAAAAAAACATTGTTTAATAATGTTTTTTTTCTTAAAGATGACGGATATATTGTAAACGTATCCTGTGAATTGTGAGCAGGTTGTAGGACGGGGGGGCTGGTACCCTTGTGTTTTCATTTTTTAAATATTCCGCTAAAATTATGCACATTGCAGCACCATTTTGGGAAATAAATAGGTAAAAAGCAATGCATTTACAGTTGGTTCTATAGGGTAAAACATTTAAACCGTCAAGTAAATGCCATATCATCAACAGTACACTATAACGGAGCACTTTATACTGTTTTCATTAAGCTGCAGCCACAACCTGTCTAGGCCTGTAATGGTCAGTGTAAATCGCATGCAAGAAGCTGCTGCCGTACAGGCATGAAGCGATTCAGCCTTCGTGCATATAATTTAAAGTGACAATACTTGCATGGATAGGTTGTGGAAGCAACTTCTGTGCATGTGATTTAAAGTGAGAATTACTGGCATAGATAGGACAACCTATCTATACCAGCAATGGTAATTTTAAATCCAGTGGAAGCTGGTGATTTTTTTAATTTGAGTGGTGTAAATATTTCCCCAAAATATGCCAAAATCACTGAGCATAGCGAGGGAACCCAAAACAACTTAGGGGATTGGGAGAGTTTCTGTTCCCACAGAGAATTTTTGCTAAATATTGAGTTCAAATGATGCATTATAAAGCACACTTTTTGTGTATAACTGGGTAAAAAGTCAAACAGTTGCCAAGTCACCAAGCATTTCCCAATGCATTTTCATGATGTCTTTGCCCACAAAGTATGGCAGTATAAAAACATTTTCAACATGTTCACACTGGCTTTGTCCATACCTGTCCATGCTGGCTGCACTAATATGTGGCAGAATTCCCATATAAGAACATACTTATGTTTGCATTGCACATACTACCCGAAAGTGCCTCTTTGCCTGTGACTCTGCTCCCTTTCCTGTTTTTCTGCTGTGGTCCCTGAGAATCACTAAAGGAATAAGCACAAGCCTTTTTGAAGCTCATTTCGAGGTCTGCAGTCAAGCCACGCCCACTTGGGAGGCAAGGCGAAAAATGCAGACTTCCACACGCACCAGCACGCATGCACCGTGGGAAGTACCCAGAAGTGCCTCTTTGCCTGTGACTCTGCTCCCTTTGCTGGTTTTCTGCTGTGGACCCAGAGAATCACTCAAGGAATAAGCACGGTACTATGGATTTGACCCCAGCACTTGATTAAGTTGCTCCACCAGTGGATGTTCGATATTGATTGTATTTACTTTATCTCATTTAGAGCCTTTTAGAAGCTCATTTCGAGGTCTGCGGTCAAGCCACGCCCACCTGGGAGGCAAGGCTACAAATACAGACTTCTGCGCGCACCAGCGTGCGCGCACCGGTGGAAGTACCCGAAAGTGCTTCTTTGCCTCTTCACCTCATCGGCAAGGCGTCAAGGTCTTCGAGGTCTTCCAGGTAACTTCATTTCAGCTAAGCAGTAGATTTTCAGCCCAAAATGATTGTCCAGATCCTCACAATGGGTATGCCCTCCAGACTCACTCCCTTGTTACTGAGTGAGAGCCCTGCTCGCCTTTCACAAGCCTCTACTAATGAATATTCCAAACCGGTTGGAAGGAAAGGAAACAAGCATGGGGTTTCGAATGCGGACATCCCCATGTTTTACAAGGTCTCTCTATCAGCTCATAGAGTTAAAAAAGCAGTGGTGGAGGCCTCGGCACACAGCATAATAGTGGTTGAGAGCAGCAAGCATACCACCCCCAATCCTACACATGTTCCTTCACAATGTTTGTTACCAGTGTCCATAATAACAGACAGCCCTGTCCTGATGCGGTCTGCGGAATCACACCCAAATAACTTGTCTATAACAGACACAGCCATTCTAGACAGCTTGGCAACCGTAGCAAAAACGTCAGGGCATGTCCCATGTTCTGCTCAGCCTATAAGCGATCTTGCCAACATAGACTTGGATCCTAACGACTCTGGGTTTTCAGACAAGTGTTTATCTGATAATCTGTCATGTTCGCCTGTTATGTTCTCCGAGGTTTTGCATGATATTACTAAGTCTGCTACTGTCTCATTGCATTCACAGTCATGCAACCCTCGTACCCATACACACAGTAGTACCAACACGTCCTTACATGCTCGCAATATTGATATACATGTTGATGTTACATTACAGGCGATGAACTCGGCTCTTCAAGCTCTGGGCAATTTATATCATGTACTTGACCGCAGATTGCTGGCACAGGAGGAAACATTAAATAAAATCCTGTCTTTGCAAATAGAGGGGGTCAATGAGGATAGGCAATGCCCCATGCCGATTGTGCAACCCATCCTCCCCAAAGCCATTGTGACCTCGTAGCACGTCAAACAAACATGGGTCGCGCTCTGCGGCCACCTCTTTGTCCCCCTCGTGCAATTGAAAATGGTGTAAAGGTGGAAGCCCTCCCTTGCATTGATTCAATTATTTATGATTGTTCAGCTGAGGTTTCTCCATCATCATCGGATCAGATTCCGAGCCCCCAGTGTGCTTTGCCGGACACTTTGTCAAATCGGGCGAAAGGAATTTATACAATCTTTGCCCCATCCAAGAAGACTGCACAATTCTACTGTGAGGCTGTTTACTTCTAAAAATCAACAAACCAGCAAGATAGGTGGAAATAATAATGAACCAAAACTCCCAAAAAATCAGCCAGCACCCAAGCATGTGGGGAAGGGGGTGGCAAAACTGTTTTTCAAAGCTATTTCCTTGCCTAATAAAAATAATGCCATAGCTTCCCTAGCCATCAGGAAAAAATGCATGCTTTTAAACCAAGCGAAGTTAAAAAACGGTCGCACAGAGTTTCACCCAGCACAGGCTTTAACATATCCACTCTTAGACAACCTAGTGAGAGAAATCTCACATCCGGTGCTAGTGGAATCTGTCTCTTTGAATGGCATTCAGGTATGTCATAAAAAAGGGGACTGCTCCAGACAAGGGTCTAGGTTGGGAGCCCTCGAATGACGAGATGAGGCACAGAGCTGAAATCCGGAAGGCGGTTGATGCATACATGGCTGGACATGTACTGCTCCATTTAGAAATATGTGCAAATCCGACTGCTCTGTCTTTGGATGGAAGCATAGCCTGTAAGTCATATGACAGAAGTCTCCATTTAGACAAGGAGTCAGATACTTGCACTTGTGCTCCAGAATCAACATCTGCAAAAAAACGGACCCTTGGTGTTCGGGCTAATCATGCGAGTAGCAAAGAGGGTTCCGTTGCTGCTCCTTTGCTTCCCCCTGTTGTGCAATCTGCCTCGTGTTCGAAGCTAGAGCCCCTTAATTCTACCATTGATCCAACACAGCTCTCTGGAGACCTTTTTCCACCCAATTTGACCTGAACTGAAGGGCGGTGATGGCAATATTCTCTGACATTCAGATGCTAGAGGATATTGTTGCCTCTGATTTAACATTGGTAGAATTCATTAGTAAATGAAATTTAAATGCTGTAAGATTATGGATGCAATCGAGGATGGTCCAAAATTTGATCTGGCAAGCAAAGGGTTCATTACATAATTTGGTCTTCATATTAAGCACTGAAGATAGGGGAATTGTTGCTCAGCCTGGTGAGATGGTTCAAGTTCAAATACCAAATATCCAACCCCAAGACACTAGAGAAGTGAAGAAGTCTCGACCATTAATGAAACCATGCTCTTGTGAGTGTACATCAAAGCAGAATGAACTCGTTTCTCTTACTTCCGAGCGCTTAATTTCCCTCATGAGTTGAAACTCAAGAGGATTAAAACACCTCTTAAACAATGATCAAAGCAACTTGAGTTCATTCGATATAGTCCTTCTGCAAGAGACTAAGTTAACACTTCCCCCTTTCTAGGATGGCCATGAGGTCCATTTAAATCCTGCTTCGAAAGCTGCAATGGGAAGACCCACTTCGGGCCTTCTGATTGCCGTAAAACTTGGGTCGGGGTTGTCTTCCAGTTTTTGTCCAGCTCTGAACAAGTTTATGTTGTTAGTCAAAGTAAGACTCTTGAGGGTTACATATGCAATTCTTAACATGTATTGGAATCCTGCTGGTATCAATGATGAGTGTATTTTCAGGGATTTGAATAGTTTACTAGACATGGTGTTTGAAGATCAAAGCATTACGTATTTCATCTTGGCCGGCGACTTGAACCTAAACTCTTTTGAGAAAAGGTGTAAGCAATCCAGTGAGAGGTTCATGCGCTGGAAGCGTTTAGTGAAGCATAGAAATCTATATGTTTTGAATGGTGCCTCTTTCGTCAGATAAACCACCAGCCCCGATCTGGAACAAAGGCAACACTTCTTCAATAATTGATTATATGTATGTAAATATGGCGTTGTGTTCAGTAATGCAAACATTCATGTCATCCTCAACGATGTGAGTGATCACAACATACTATGTGCCGAATAGCGAGTTCAAGGGGAAAACAATCCCACACAGAGTTCACCTGTGCAGGGCTGCTTGGTGGTAAATTCAGGTGGAAACCGGCTTTGATGGACAGAGGACACCTTTATTCACTTTAATCAGCTAAGGACTCAATCGCAGGGGACAGATGACCAACAAGGTGACAACTTGGGATTGACCTATAGTGATGCGATTCAGGGATTTAGTCAGCACAAGACATCTGCTGGTAATTACAAGAGTCATCTGCATACATTTGATAAAATAGTACACACAAAAAAA
Source organism: Ambystoma mexicanum (assembly GCF_040938575.1). NCBI lineage: Eukaryota > Metazoa > Chordata > Amphibia > Caudata > Ambystomatidae > Ambystoma > Ambystoma mexicanum. The sequence continues at coordinate 146,865,810 of NC_090933.1, forward strand.
ATGTTATATCGTGCAGAACTAAGAAAGCTTTCAAGGCTTCCTCCTCCCTTCAGAGTGGTTCTCACTCCAAAAATGTGAATGCCCCATAAAAATTGGATGAAAGCACACAGGTCAATGTTCTATCAGAGAGATGGAGCCAAAATGCTGAGGATATTAATGGAAAAAAACATTTCTAAAATGTGGACTGTACTAAATCAAGCACTTACTGTGCATCAAATAGACTTACACATTTCTACAGTTGATACACATCAGTGGGTCTCATATTTTGAACATCTGTATTCACCTCCCTTGGGTTGTAGGATTTTAGATCCGCCATTGTCACAGGTTGAGTTCTGCCTTAACTTGGATCGAAATGCAATCATGCAATTAATTAAATCAGCTAGCAATTTGCGAGCAGTAGGCCCGGATGGCATCTCGAATCATGTTATGAAAGAACATCCTGAGATTTGGGCGTCTATATTGTTTAACATATTCTCTGCCATAGACCGAGGTCATAAATTGCCAAAAACATGGACTCAAACAATTACAGTCCCAATTTACACAAAGGGTGACCATCAATCACCTGCAAGTTATTGGCCAATTTCTTTATTAGATGCCCCGGGCAAAATTTTCTGCAGAATAATTCTGAGTCAACTCAACGCATGGGCTGATGAAAAACACCTCAGAGATCCTCTCCAATCAGGCTCTGTAAAATGTCTGGGCACAATACCAAACATACTTGCTCTCACCATGATACAATCGCAGCAAGAAGCTTGTGGTCAATCTTTATTTCTGGACTTTATTGATTTCAAAGCTGCTTTTGATTCAATAGATAGGACGCTATTATTTGCAAAATTACAAAAACATCAATGTCCCTCTTCACTATTATCTCTGATAATGTTACTCCACACAGACACATCAATGCGTGTGAGAATCAACTTTAATGGTAAATTGTCTCCATCAATTGCGACTCAAAGAGGCTTGAAGCAAGGCTGTGCCTTAGCCTCCTTTTTGTGTAATTTTGTTATATTGGACATAGGAAAGTCGATCAGAAATTGTTTTGGTGACCCCCCGCAAATAGGTGTCCAAAATATTCCATATTTACTATATGCAGATGATTTGATTTTATTAGCTCAAACTCCCAGGGGACTTCAAAACATGCTTGATCAATTAGGCACTTATGCATTGGACAACAATTTAGTCATCAACACCCAAAAAACGCAAATTGTGGTCTGCAATAACAGTAATATGTCGAGAAAATACAAACATAAATGGCAATTACAACAGTGTGAACTTTCATGTGTGTATCGATATAAGTACTTAGGTATAACAATCCAGCACAAGAAAACAGTGAGGCAGTTTACTTGTGAGATTAAAAACAAATTACTATCCCTGACATCTCAATCAAAGATACTCCAAGCAAAGTTTGGAAAGTTCTCTTTAAAACACATTGTGACCTTTTACAAAATGAAAGTAACACCAATTATCTTTTATGGAGTGGAAGCCATACTCACTCAAGATCTCAAGTTCTGGGACATTATAGAATATAAATATTGGAAAACAGTCCTGCAATTGCCTTATAGCACTCCTATAGCGCTTCTGCGATATGAATTAGGTTTATTGTCCCTGTATTCACAAGTGGCATGGAAGCAATGTGCTCTCCTTCGCAAAATGATGGATGGGTTAGAAAAACCGACCATCTTGAAAATCATAGCGCATTAATTAATTACATCTAAGAAAACCTTTCCGAATAGGTGGCGAAATCATGTCTTGAATGCTGCAGCAGATGCTTCTGTGACACTTGACCTTCTCATAGCTAACCCAGATCGAGCAAAGGTGAAAATCTTTCAACATGACTGGGCAGGTAATTTGGTGAAGTGTTCTAAACTTAAGGACCTTAATATACTTTTGTTTGGTATTAAAAATTATGGAGTAATGGTTGACTATCTCACTAAATGGCCGTCACAGGTTTTCCGGGAAAAAAATGTGAGGTTCAGATTAAATCTGTGGAGCACTAAGGACATACTGTGTAGTAGGAAGCAGATCACTTTGAATCAGAACTATTGTTGCTATTGCTTGAATATCAATCAAAATGAAACATTGCATAATCTTATAATTGAGTGTACGGCTCTAAATAATGTAAGAAGAAAATGCTTTGGGAGGAAATTGATTGTGCAGGATCATTTGGATAAAGAGCAAATATGGCATCTCCTATTGTCAAATCCGAGAGTAGTGATACAAATAGCAATAGTACAATATCTTGATATGGTGTTACCAGCTTTAAAAACTCAGAAAGATAAGGAAATGGTCAATTCATGTTGAAAGGGAAATATATGATTTAAGAGCAGCAAGATTGGAATGGAATGTAAATAACACAATGGCAACAATTAATTTATTTTATGGTTTGTGATGTGGAATGTTATCCCTTCTATGGACTAATGGAAAATCAATTTTACTTTTATGTTAAAAATTGCACATTCTTCCCATAATTATACTATAAGAAAAGATATCCACACTGGCTGTGCCAATATATGGCAGTATCCCTACGTAAGAACATACTCCTTTCAGCTTTGCTTTTAAACATGGCATTCCACAAAAGGGACCCATGCCCAGACTGGCTTCACAATGTAGCTCATTCTAGACTCGTAAACAAACTTATATTTGTTTTATCCTGATGTCGGTAAAAAATGCCATGCCATAAGAAATAATAGCTACACTGGCTGCACCAAAATGCCAATCTAGGCATGAAATAACACTTCTTATTTTTACTTTATCATAGATATCCATAATAAAATGCCATGCCACAGTAAGAAATAGACTCTCTGTACCAAAATGCCAGTTTTGCAAAGTAATAACACATAATATGCTTGGTATATCAAATATGCCCAGTAAAAAACTGTCATGCCACAGTAAGAGTGTACCAGACTGATTGTCCACAAAATTCCAGTCTAGCCACAGAATAACACATATCATAGTTGGTTTATCATAGATGCCTAGTAAAAGAATATCATGCCACAGTAACAGCTGGCTAAACCAGCTGCCCACAAAATGCCAATCTAGCCAGGTAGTAATACTAAACGTGCTTGCTTTATCATAGATATCCATTAAACAAATGCCATGCCACAGTAGAAAAATGGCTAGACTGACTGCCCCAAAAGGCCAGTCTAGCCATGTAATAACACATGATCATTTATTTTATCATCAGTAGATAAAAGAAAGGATGATTGTTTACTGGGCATAGATGCCCAGTAAAACATGTTTTGTTTCTGCACCACCACCCACTCCCGATCCAGCACAAACACACATGCATGCACACATTCATTTGCTCATTCCATTCACACACAGCATTCACTCATTCACACGTGCACCCATAAATCATACACGTAATGATTCACATACAAATAATACATTAAAAAAAAGGAAAATCTTAGCTGCACACAACCTGGGCTGATCCTCACGCAGCTCCACTATTGCCTCCAGAAAGCCCTCCTGCGTTTCCGCTTGACACTTCAAGCCAGCCCAGGAGTGTTCACTCAGCTGCAACAGGCAGCTGCAGGAGGGCTCCTGGGCTGGCACAGCTCATCCGTGATGGGTGGGGGCTCAGGGGGGTTGACACCCCTCATCCATTATGGACAAGGTGCCCATGTTCAAATCACACAAATATGATTTCAATGACCGTTACTAGCATAGATAGGCACAACCGATCTGTGCCAGTAATTACCACTTTAAATAACATGCATGATGGGTGAAGTGCTTCACGCATATGATTTAAAATGACCTTTATTGGCATAGATAGGTTGTGACAGCAGCTTCATGCATGCAATTTAAAATGACAATTACTGGCATAGATAGGAAGCCTATCTATGTAAGTAATGGTCACTCCAGCACTCAATTGTATGGTTAGTCATGTAAACCCCTTGCCGAGATGCTATACATGCACACACGCATGCCAACACACACTCTTATACTAATATAGGCATGCATGCATACATTCATAGATGCACAGCTACTCACTCAACTAGTCCTGCACACACAACGCATACACATTCATAGATAGATTCATTACAATACATGCATGCATTCATCCCAATAGCTTTCAATTCAATACATGACACATACATAGATAACAATAGAACATATCATGCAAACATACGCTTACAAAGGTTGCAGTTCTCCAGTCCATGCTATGGCAGGGGCACGACGAGGCAGCAGCATGCTGGGTGCGCAGCAACAGCACAACCCGGAAGGACTTGAATGATCCAGATACTTCTGGGGGGCGCTGCCGCTGTGCGGGTGACAACAACATGGTTGCCTGTGAATGGCATGCTGACCATGCAGGACGGCGCACCAGTCACAGACTTTCTTTTATATATATCAGCGCTAGTTGGTGCTCACTAGCCAGCCAGTGCTGATGTTAAACACATTTTTAAAAAACTGTGAGTGGTGCGCCCCTCATAGTGTTATGTTTTAATGTTTTTAATTCAGTGCTGGCACTCTGAGTGCCAGCCCAGCGGGAGGCTGCTGGAGGTACATCAGGCACCAGGTGGGAGCAAGGAGGGGCTGCCGTCCCCTCTGCACTCTCTTGACTCCACCACTGATCATCACTCGTGTTGAAGTAGTCAATTCAATTAATGGTAGTGCTACTCAAATGGCAGTACGTGTTTACCACGGAAGAGGGTTCTCTCTTTGTCTCACTTGGTGGGTGTTTCCAAGTTCCCAATATCGGATGGTAAAGGCTGTCCCAGTTTCACAACCTGACTTGCTAGGCCACTTCCGTTACCCCTTACACAGTCACCTTCAAGTGCAGCCAATCATGAAATAGTGATTCCTGCACACCATGCAGGTGTGGAAGAGAATGAATGTCCTGGAGTCCACACAAATGTCAGAGTTTTCAGTACACTCTTGGGATGCTCAAATGCTCACGAGTCACTTTTGCACCATTCTAGCTGTGGTCTGTCTTTATTTCTGATAATGGTCATTTCAGGCTCTCAACATTCTTTTGTGGCAAGGGCTGGCACACGCACTGAATCAAACTCGCCAGCTCACTCCCATTGTGCTGGGGCGCAAAGACACTTCGTGTCAGTCACCCTAAGAGCTGCAAACAATATGTCAAAAACTGGTATGGGAGGAACTCCAAGTCTCCTGGCCCGAAAACAGATCGTATAATTAATTAATGTTCACGAGTTTGCCTGCCTTTCTTTCTTTCTTTCTTTCTTTCTTTCTTTCTTTCTTTCTTTCTTTCTTTCTTTCTTTCTTTCTTTCTTTCTTTCTTTCTTTCTTTCTTTCTTTCTTTCTTTCTTTCTTTCCTTCCTTCCCCCACCCCTCCTTCCTTCCCTCCCTCCTACCCTCCCTCCTTTCTTTCTTTCTTTCTTTCTTTCTTTCTTTCTTTCTTTCTTTCTTTCTTTCTTTCTTTCTTTCTTTCTTTCTTTCTTTCTTTCTCTCCATTTAGTGTATACATTTCCATCCACTCACATTGTCCAGTCCGTCTGTCCATGTTCCGCCCCTGCGACTACCTATCTACACAGCTTAAATGTCAGCCCATCTACTCGGTGTACATGACAATTTTACTCTAGAGCCTTCCAATCTATCAGTCTTCCTTCCTATCATGTCGATATATCAAGGATCGGCCTACCTGCATGTCCATCTGTCTACTTGTAGAGTATTTCTATCTACCTCCATGCCCGTGCGAACACCAATGGACCTACTAATTCAAAAGTGTCTATTTCATGTTTGTATCTGTTCTGTATCTGTTCACTGGGTCATGTAGGCCTAAGAACTTTCTTTTTGACTTACTGCACAAAAACCCAGACTCGTTTAGGGGGGAAAAGGTTGCTTTAATGTGACAGGTCAAAGCTTACAAATAACCGCTTACCTGGCTCCCTGGCCTTACAGACTAACAAACTCTTTTAAACAACCAATTAATAATTAACACGTTCATTTCCCCAACAATTAAATAATTAAATAAATACATAAATCCACTTCCTCCCTAACCATCCCTGGGTCCCTACCGTCTCCTTACCAATTCTCAAGGCGTCCTGTTTTCTCCCCAGGGCCATGCCCCTTCAGGTTCAATACCTATTCCCCCGGTGTAGCCCGTTTGTGCAAACAGCACCACCCCCATCCTTCCCCGCGCCATTCCCCCATTGTGCTTCCCTCCCCCCACATCTAAAGGGGCCATGCCCCCGGCACCAGAAAAACCCTCCCCTGAGGTGTTTTTTCTGCCCCCCCCAACCATTCCTTTCTACTTCCCACTCTTTACCCTATCTCTCCCAACCAGGTCACTTCTGACAAATAATGAGTACTTCCAAAAATCTGACAAATGGACACCATCCTCTCTGAATATCATGAAGCCTTCATAAACTATTTCTTTGTGGCCCCAACCTGTACCGCCGCCGAGGCACAAAACTTTAACAACTCTCTGTTTATCCCCTTCCTTGCCCGATCTAACGCTCCCTCACTTCTTGTTCCTCTCCTAACTCACCGTGGCAACCCCTTAGACCAAACTACACATGTTTGAGGCCCCATTTCTCGGACCCCTAGCAAATCCCTTTTCATTTTTCTAAGGAGAGCCCCACCTATATCTCTTTACCAAGACATTCCCCCCCGCAAGAATGAACGTCTCCCTCTGGAGACCCCTAGTGATCCCTCAACCCCTCCAACATAGGCAGCAGCTGATCCCAGCGGAACCCCCCCAAACCAAACCATCTTACCAATGCCACTTTGTAGCTGCAACCCAATTGCCTGCCAAAAAACCCTTTTCTCTTCCTCCTTCCCTGCCCACTTAACAAAAGTGTGGCCCTCAAACCAAAGCTGCGGCATCTCCCCCGAACTCTGTGCAGCATCTAAAACAGAAATTACAATGTCACTTTCCATTCACGACCATCCCACCACATTCCACCCTCGCCCCGACCCCTGACCGTATTTCAAACAGCCCCCTTTTACCCAAGACCTAATATACCCTGTACTTCCCAGACCTACACCGACCTAAAGTCTTCACCTTATGAACCGATAAGCCCCCACCAACTATTTACAGGACCCTTAGTCATCCTAACTCAATGAATTCCACACTCCTTACCTTTCCCACACCATTAGTAACACCTTCCTCAGGAATCCCATCCTCACCTGGCCATCTCCTTGTCCCTCTACGAAAATACCCCTGGACCTCTCCTACCTGTCCCCCTATATTTCGCACCTTTCACACCTATCCTTTAATCAATGCCCTAATCCTACGTAGACCCCCTTTCTCCTCTATCCTATTACCCTCCTGCTCACCCTTGCCCCCCACCATCCCTCACCTCCCTACTGTGGCCCTTTATTGTCCACCCTGCACCGGGGGCCCACGTGCACCCCTGTCCCTGCATGCCCTTTTCTTTATTACTCCTCTCTGCCACTGCACCGGGGCCCAAACCTACACCCCTGTCCATGCAGTCCATTACATATAACTTAATTTTCCAGATCCTTGCATCCATTACCCCATGTTTCCACCTGCACCAGGGGCCCTAGTGCACCCCCGTCCATGCAGGCTCCTTTTCTTCCTTACTCCACTCCACCGCTGCACCAGGGGCCAAACCTGCACCCCGTTTATGCAGTCCAATCCATATAAATTACTCTTCGAGCACCTTGCTTCGTTACCCCCTTTTCTTTCCCCAGCAGCACCAGGGGCCCTCGTGCACCCCCATCCATGCAGACCCATTACATCACTTCCCCTGGCTCCCGCACCCCCGTCCATGCAGCCTAAAGCTTACTCACCTTGTCGTGCGGCAAGCGTGAGGGCTTCGCCGCCGTCGTCCATGCCCTCCAAACGGCAGCCACCACCCCTTAACATTTTCCACAGTTACATCGCCCCTGCAGCCCTCCCCTGCCCTACCTAAACGTCTTCCTCCTCACCCCTCTCCTACCCCCTTTGGATCGCCCCCAAAACCTCTCATCAAACCTTGTGCCCCCACCCCTCCTTTTCCGATAAACTAAGTCCGACATACCAGAACACCCCAATTTAACTGGCATGCGGTCCTTCTCCCCCACCTCCTTGCCCCGCTCCTCGCCCTGTCCCACTGTCCTCTGCCTGCAAACAATATGTAACCGGATGCCGACCTGCACACTTGCTGCACTCGTGTTTAAATTTGCACACCAACCTCATGCAGCCTTCTTTATTGAAAGCCCAACCTGCTGCTGAGGGCTGACCCCAGCCTCCTACCCCCACCCCTTCTGGAGCGGGGCGACCAAGAAAGGGCCGGTAAGGCACAGTTAAGCCACTTGCCGTGTGTACCGTTGGAGCTGGCTTGTCGGCGCCATCCATTGCAACCAGAGATCCATATCTATCTCCTCCCAAACTGCCTGACTGTCCTCCACCAACCTTGCTCTAAACTCCTCATCATACTGCACCCAAGCGAAGCCCCCAAAACTTGTAAATGCCTTCCTAATAACATCCATGTATTTTAGTAGGGAAATGCATCGCTCAGGAAATTTCTCGCAACAGACACTGGCGTAAATAATAAATGCTGACGTCCAATTTTCTATTGTCACTGGGACCCTTGGGCGCGAGGCCAGTTCTCTCCCTTCTTCCCTAGAACCCGCCTTTGCTCTCACTTCCCTATGGAGCAGCTTAAAAACATCCACCAGTTCCTCTGCCTTAATCTTATCCTTAGTCGCTGTCATCAAGTGCGCCCCCAAAGGTTTTGTGATGCCCACGTAAGGTAGCGTTTTCTCTTTGCCCTTCACTTCAGCTACTTTTTCTTTTGAGACCTGTACCTTGAGCGGCAATGGCTCCACTACGTTGTCCGTTTGAACTTCTACCGAGCAATTGCCCTTTTCATCCACCAAGGCTCCAATAGCCTGTACGCCAACCTCTCTCCTTACCCCTTGCAAACCAGATCCTTCATTCCCTGCCCCCGTTCTCGTATCCCCCCTCTGCCATGCAGTTGACCATTCCCTTTCCTGCTCACCTCTTTCCACATTACCCGTCTGCAGTCTGGCCTCCACTCCGATGCTCCTCATCTCTTTTCTTAACTGGCTCCTACTGCGGGGACAAAACATGTCAGCAGTCTCACCCAACCAATTGTTCGCCCAACCTCTTAACGCCCGACCGCCCTGCTGCTGTCTTTCCCAATCCCCCCTCAAACTCCTTCTCTCCTCCTCCCTCCTCTTTACAGCCCTATAACCTTCTTCCTCCCACTGCCCCACATAATCCTCCATCCCAGCTCCATCACCCCTTAAATACCAATGTTGATGCAAGCTCATGCTCGGGTTGAGTCGATCCTCTTCTTGCGAGCCCGGGGCGTCCGCCCCGCCACTCCTTTGACGTCTTCTTGGAGGGGCCGCAGAAACCCCTTCCTGGTCCTCTTCTCTTGGGCGAGGTGTGCACTCCTCCACCCTGTGATCCTCATCGCTAGGGGCCGTGCTGCACCCTCTAGACTCTCCTTGCGCCTACCGAGGAGGGGCCGATCCTAAACCCTCTCCATCCTCTTGAACAGCGGGGGCTGCGAAGTGCCCTCCACCCCACTCCTCCTAACCGGGGGGGGGCGTTCCTCGCCCCTCCCTAACCTCACCAATTGATGGGGACCTCTCTCTCCTTCTCCCACCTGCACTCTTCCGCAGGTGTTTACCTCCTTTTCCCCTCTGTCCTGATGCCCCACTCTGCACCCTATCACCCCCACCATCCTGCCACCCCTGCCCTAACACTTTTATTGGAAACGCCTGACATCCCCCACCTCTTCCAGGTCATTATGCATCCCATCCCTATCCACCACCCCACCCAAATACACTTCTCCTCTGGATGCTCTCCTGTCAATCTCTCTACTCAACCTCCTGCCTCTGTATTCCCAAACCTCCCTTCTACCAGCCGCCATGGTGCAAGCCACCACTGCCGCGAAATCTCCATCCGCCGCTGCTCTGCGCTGCAGCCTATCCCCACCAACCTCTCCCTCTCCTGTGACCTCAACCACCGCCCCTTCCAGTTGGGCCTTAGATGCCCTACTGATGAACTCAAGGGCCTCCATCAGAGCCCTGGCATCCACCAAAGCCTTCTTACTGGCTCCCTGACCCACCATGGTGCACTCAATAATATGCCAGCGCACTAAAATATATGTCCCTTAGGTAACCACCTAGCAGCCCTAGGACTCCCGAGCCAAAACCTACCCCTGGACACTACCAATAAAGAAAATTCCCTGAAAAAAAGGGGGGGGCACCCCCACAATATTGCCCTAGTTGATAAAATACTATTACCAACCAATACGCTTATTCAAACTTAAGTTATTTAAAAATGTTATTTTTTTTATGTTACCCTACCTGGTAACTCCTACACAGGAGTCAAACTAGCCCCAAAAATGTCCAATAGCCACCATCAAACTGCCCTGACAAAAAGGGGGGGGGGAGAATAGTCCTGTAAAACAATGCCACACGCAGCGCGGCGAAAACCCACGCAGCTGTGACAAAAAGAAATAACAGTGCTGTCGCTTTAAGGGATCTGCACTGCCATCTCTGTCCAACGCCCGCTACCGCGCCGCAGCCCGAACCAGAAGCTAACTCCTTCACAGTAGAAGGGCGAGCTGGAACAGGGGCGTCATATAGCACGCTCACCGCCCCTTCCCCCTAGCGAGTGGACCCGCGGCCGCCTCCCAACCCAGGAATGCACCATAGAGGGCTGCGACTGACAGCATGGCTCCTCTGACGCCCCACAACAAAAGCAAGGCTGCAGCAACACAGCACGGGCACCGAGAAAGGAATAAAATCCCCCACCCACCGGCACACAGAGGACCCGTGATGGGGAGGGGCGGGCGCCAGCTGACCACCTAACGCGGGCCGCTCCTTGAAAAGCCCACGTTCCAACACCGCACTACCTTTACAGGCAGACACCACCTAATAAGCCTGACAAGAAAAAGCCTCTCCCCCCAGACACGTACAACCAAAAGGAAAGTGACAGACACGGTAAGAGGGGGTACGTTATCTACGGTATCCCCGACTATGAGGAATATTAATCAATATACCCAAAAGATATGCTAATGTTCTAACTATGCCTAACCTCCCCCAATACAAAAGCTCTAACCCACCTCACCTATGCTGCCTCCAGAACTGAGGGCCCAGATAACAGGGAAGGCTTGGGAGCAGGCGACAGGGCTGATCAATCTCAAGTCCCCAACCATCACCTGCTTCCCGAACCTTCCCTGACCCTTAAATACCCCCTGGGAGTGGCGCTCCACGCGCAGGCCACCTCGCTGGCCTGTGCAGCGTCAAAATAACCCCGGGGGAAACGCTTTGCGTTCCCCCCGGGGCCTCCCTTGGGCCTATCTGTCCACCATTCTTGTATGCACAGCCTCTACACACCTACCTTCTTAAAAAAAATGCCCATTCCTCTACTCTGTCTATCAGAGATTCTAGGGTCTCTTAGTTTGCCTACCTACCCATCTGCCGGGCCTGTATGCACAGCATCAACATAGCTAGATACCTACCTTCCTAAACAAATGTCCCTTCCTCTACTCTAGCCGTCAAACAGAGAAGCTAAGGTCGATTAGTTGGCCACACTACCTACCTATCCACAATGCCTGTATGCACAACATTCTACCTACTTAGCTACCCTGTCTGCCTGGCCGGTGCACTTGCAGTCCTTGATTTTTTAGCTGTCAACAATGCACACATCCCGGACCAGATTTTGAAAATAATCAGCGCTGTACATCTTTCTGGAAAATGACAGAATAAAGTACAGATGCAGAAGTGTGTGGCCAATTGAATCACACAATACAAGAGTGCACGCTGTTGCCCCTGTTGCCAACCATCACACTGCATTTCTGTCATTTTTATTTGAAAAGGTGTGGGTATAATACAAGCCCATCCAGTGGAAAAATGAAACCCTTCTATTTTATGAAGCAAAGGGGGCTATCAGGTGGCAGTAACAAAGAACAGCTCTTCAGAAGTGCCATGCGTCGTTGTGGCAAGCACTGCCATGGACTCAAAGGCAGCACAATCATTCCCCCGCCATTCATTAGACGTTTGTCACCATGTATACACTGCACACTTTTGTTTGAATGGAAAAAGCAATTATGCTTTTAATACACTTATATTCGACTCATCTCTTCATCGCCCTGGGATAATGACTCATTAGAAACAAGGATATGATATTCAGCCGCACAGCTTATTGTTCTGGGGGAATTATCATTGCATCAGTTAAGGATAAGTACCTGACAGTTTCGAAAGGCCGCTTGTCAGCAGTTTCCATTGGAGCTTGTTCTGTTTCTCCTCCCAGCTGGCCAATGTGAGCAGCGTTCATCGTCCCCAGTCATTTCTCTGCGTGGACTGAGGCCTAAAGTTCATGACCCCGCTGTTGGCTCTGGGCACAATGGACACGATTGATGACATCAAAGTGCTCTGGGTGATGAAATGTCTGTCGTGGGTAACTCTATAGAAGGGGTCACCCTCGCGAATAGCACACCTAAACATATTGGATGTGTGGATTGTGTAATAGGGGACCGAAGGGCAGGTTTTCATGGGCTGGATTAAACAATCTGCTCTGGGAGGTGTGCATGCTGACTGTTATGTTAAATAACATATGTGTGTTATTTACATCCCCTGATTCCAAATTGGGCAGGGAGCATTCTACCTGCTGGAGGCAAAATGTCTCTGACATGTTGTACTTGCCTTGTGTGTTTTGAGCATGCCTGACTACACATTAAAGAAAAAGAAACTCATGTGGAAAGAAGAACATGGCACTTTACAACATCTATCAATATTATCATGTGCAATAACCCCCGAGGCCTTCAGCACCAATGAATGCAGCAAATTAGCACAGAACGGGGTTTCAAGGCAGTCGTCCTAACTTGCACAGCTGACCCAGGTTAAGACGTTCACTGAGTGCGAAGCCTCGCATTGCCGATGGAGAGGGCCAGGCCACCCGGGACAAGGCTGTGTTTGGAAGCGCTTTCTGGGGGTGTGCCCGCCAGGCAATTGAGTGGGGGAGCCAGGCTCGCAATTGCAGGGTGCAGTTTTGCCTTTGCAGCATACAGCAGAGGTCACCTGTGATACACAGTGGGCCGGATTTACCAGCGCGTGTTCCAATGGTAAAATCCCACGAAAACCCGCTTTATAAATCAGGCCCAGTGATTTTTCGAGCAATGCTGCCTCAAGAGGCATGCCAAGGTAATCTGCTTACTTTCACAACTTGGGAGGCCGTCCAGCACTCGGACTCATAAGAAAGCTTTATTAAATGAACACATATCATCTGGGCTCTGCCAGGCGTGTGTTTCCATTCATGTCTCGCTTTCCCGAGTTGCCCAGTGTAATTGATATTGTTTAGAACACGGCCCCCCCTGCTATCATGTGGCCTGAGCCTCAAGAATCTTGACAACTTCCTCACAATGATGAGCGTTAAATAGGGCGCTGGGTAGAGTAGTTTGTTGAGCAGCTTTGAAAACGATCTATGACAGTCACATTCCAGTGACACTGAGATTATTTTTTTTCCGGAATGCAACATTACTCTTGGCTTTTCATTTGAATCGGAGGCACAAAGGGCCACGTTGCCAAAGAGCTGGGCATCTCAGATAAGCACACATTTGTGACTTCCTGAAGTGCCCATTTCAGAGAATGCACAGGCCCCCCCCTAATTCACTAAGGTAAACGGCACATTTCAGAAAAGACGAGGCAGCAGATAAAATGCTGAGCTGCTCGACCCCTTTAATGCATTGGTGTTGAGCACACTCAAGCGACACTAATGTATTCATTGGCTCCCAAACAGTCACGTGGGGTCCTGGGAGGAGAATTCAGCATGGGAGGCAGTGTAGGGCCTGTCATGCTACGTTGAAAACCGGCAACAAAATGTATGTGCATTTTTACCAAAGGAAGGTGTGTGAGAATGAAGTGCTTCTGCAGCAAACACTGATGAGCACTTCACTTTATCCTGCTCCTGATCTGTACGGACAAAGGAGAACGCAAGAGCATTGCCTTGCAATTTTGTGTGCACATCTTTTGTGAATACATATGTAAGCAGCCGCCAAGTCGCCTCAAACTGAATTTGAGAAATTGTGGATGGGGGCTGAAAGGGACATCTGGTTGGGAGCATCTGTGATGCACTCCGCCAGATTTCCCTTTATCAATCGCATTCATGACAGTGATGCGTAAAGGGTGTACTTCCTTCGGGGAATCAGTCCACGGGAGTGCAGTGAGAACTCACACAGCTATAGCTTCTGCCTCAGCTTTGAATCCTGAGTGAAGTGGGGTCTTGATAGAGGGCATAAGCGGATTTTGTTGAAGGCATATTTCCATGGACATTGGGCCAGATCACGATTTGGGTGGCATGCAGAAATAGCGTTACGGCCGGGAGCCCTGGCGCAAATAGCGCTGCATCATAAATATGCGGGCACACGCACACGGCCCCAGGGTAACGCTATTTGCACACAGCGGAACATTGTCGGAAAGCGGACTACCATCCAACTCGTGATGAAGCTGATTGTATATTTCCGGTTGTTCGCTATACTATACATAAATAGAAAATGATTGTGGGAGCCCCTCTGCTGAGAATGAACGTGGGTCGAATACCATGTTCGGTGGAATGTCTTCCACTCAGGAGGCTGTACACCCACGTTTTAGGGTTGTGAGCTAAAACGTGGTTGTAAACCCTCCTGAGTGGAAGAAATTCCATAGAACAGGGTATTTGACCTATGTTCATTCTCAGTAGATAGGCTCCCACACTCCCTTTAAAATGCACACAATTTGGAGTTTCACCCTAAGTAACCCAGGGTAATCCAAATGTGGACCCCTTGATCACTATGCCTTCAAGAGGTTCAGCTCCATATCACTGAGACCAAAACAGGTCTCTGGGGTTGCTGATGTCACTCTTGTTCAGAGGAGAATCGCCTAGCATTGTGGTGATGGGCTGTCCTCTTGGGTGGGACAAAGACTGATATGCAAATTAATATTTCTCCTCTGTGAAGGAGGCACTGAGCTAAAACGTGGTTGTAAACCCTCCTGAGTGGGAGAAATTCCATCCAACAGGGTATTTGACCAATGCTCATTCTCAGTAGAGGGGCTCCCACACTCCTTTGTAACTTTGTAAAACCTGGGGTTCCACCCTATATAACCCAGGATAATCCAGACGTGGACCCCTTGCTCATTGTGTATTAGAGAAGCTCAGCTTCACCTCACTGATGATGCCCGACTAGGTCGAAACTTGTGTCTGGGGTTGCTGGTGGTACTCATGTTCAGAGGAATTGCCTAGCATTTCACTGCTGGACTCACCTTCTGGGTGGGACAAAGACTGGTATTTTTTAATAATTTTTATTTGTTATACAGCTGACAAGTAAAAAATCAAACAAAGATACAACCTACAACCTAAGCCTTAACAAATATTTCACAGGACAAAATACTACACATTTTTATACATTTTGGTAAAACAATCCTAATAAAAACAGTTAATTATCATAAAAATGTATACAAAATTCTAAAAAGATTCCTTTAAAATTGACAAAACCCCCCTTTAACTCAGATCTAAAGCTCTCAAAAACCGACAAATGATACTATATCAGACATAACCAGGACCCCCAAACATCGATTCCAAACACCCTCTTCATCGAGAAGGGCCCTGAGAGCATAATATTGCCCACGATACCTTAGACAAATGGATTGCAAGGAAGAGCATTCCACAATAAAGTGTCTTAGGGATTCAACCTTTGCATCCTTACAGAACCTGCATTTTGTGTCCCCAGATTTGATCAAATTGTATCTGAGGAGAATCTCCTTGAAGTCATGATCTGCCAAAAAAATCTAAGAAATTGCTGATCTACTTGGATAGATGGTCAAAAAGGGCACCACCACTCCTTGCTTCTTAGGATGGAAGCTCAAGCATGCAAGAGATGGGAAGGAATGTAACAACTATACAGTTTGGGTCCAATCCCAGAGCTTCAAACGATGTTTAGTGTGCTGAGGCCTGTTTCTTCATGAGACAAGTCTATCTCAGATAGAAGTTCTTCACACTCTTTCCAGAACACGAAAGGACCAATATTAGGGGAATGGAACAGCGATCCTCGAATATCTCCATTAATTGTCGAATCATCTGCAGTCAAGATCTTAAAGTCCAGAGAAAAAAAACATCACATTCCTTTTGATTAAAGTGATTGAATTCCCAGATCATATCACAATATGACCCCTGGAAGGGAATTTGGAGTACAGAAAAGTCTCCTCCACAAGAGGACCTCGAGTTTGGGGAGAAGATCCAGCACACATATGTCCTGGATTTCTATGCCATAAAGTATTTTTGAAATTACTTCAACCTGGTAAAATTGCAACACTGGAAGGATTGAAAACATTCTATACTACAAATCCATCTTTTTCAATTGTGAGCAGAAACCCTTAGTTTTATTTATTAGGTTCTCTTTTAGGAGTCGCTTTGTGGGTTTGGACTCTATTCGGAACCCAAGATAGATTAAAGAGTCCACCACTTCCAGTTTTTGAACTTCCACCACCATTGTTTGGTGAGTTTCTTTTTTTTTCTTTGAAATCCACATGACCTTTGCATTAGAACAATTAATCTTCAAATCATTTGGTTTAGTGTAACTTACAAATGTATCAATACATTTTCGCAAAGCTCGTGGGGTGAGGTCAATCAAAAGGAAGTCATCCACAATGCAAACCCATGTCAAGCACTGTTTATTCAAAATAGGGAGGCAAATGCAGATTTATCAAAGGTTTCACCAACATCAGACATATACAAATTTAAAAGACATGGTGCCAACATGCAGCCCTGTCTGACTCCAAATAAAGTGCTGATGGGCACTGATGTTTCACCCCTTCTGTTTAATCTTGCCCTTATTTTGGAATGTTCATGAAGGGCAGTTATTAGTCTCCGAAAACCCATGGGTATATTCCAGCTATCCAACTTCTTCCATAAGAGGGCCCTGTTCACATTGTCAAAAGCTGAACTTAGATCAAATCTTACAACGTATGATGTGTATACAGTGCCCTTCGTGGCCAGACCTTTAAGATATTTTATCATCATGCCATTGAGGTTCGTACTATACTTTTTCAAGACCCCACCTTCCACTTTTTAATGCAACCTGATTCTACTGCCCATGTATCTAAGTGCTTAAAAAGTAATGACACAAAAACTTTACTGTCTGCATCCAAGACAGAGATGGGTCGGTAATTACACGGGTTGTTTCAGTCCCCCCACTTATAAATGGGGATTAAAAATGCTGTTTGCCAAACTATTGGCAGAATTTGGTCTTATAAGATCTGTCGAAAGTAAATAGTCAAAATGGTAGACCTGGATGCTGGATCATTTCTGAATAGCATATTCAAATGTTCATTGGGCCCAGTTGCTCTGGAGGTGCTAATGCCTCTAATGATCTAATGATTTCAGCTATTTCATCAAAATCAATTGTCGAAGCTTGGCTCCAGGAGAATGAGGGGAGGAGATTCAAGAACCCAGGACATCCTGTCCACCCTCTCTGCCCCTCCCCCTCCGATTCCCTCTCAGTCTGTGCTTGCTGCCCCCCCTTTAACTACCCCTCCACCCTACTTCTCTTCTTTTCCTCTCTTCTCCCCTGATGAAGTCGCTAGACAAGTCTGGTCTATGAAAACCTCATCAAAACAGGTTCATCCCTGTTCCTCTAAAACCATCAAGGACCACATTGACACCCTCATTCCGGCCCTTTCCGATTTCTGCAACCGCTCCTTTGCCTCAGGATCTTTCCCCTCCCATCCGAAGCACTCTCTTGTGCATCCTCGCCTCTAGAAACCCACAACGGATCCCTCCTGTCTGGCTAACTATCGCCGTATTTCCATTGCTCCCTTCCTGGGCAAACTCCTGGAAAAGCTGGCCATCTCTCAGCTTAACCTTCATTACAATTCTGTTGACTGTCTCCATGACCACCAGTCTGGCTTCAGAGCAGCCAGAAGCACGGAAACTGCTCTCCTGAGCATCTGTGAAGATCTGCTCTCAAACTTTGACTCTAACATTCCCTCTGTCCTCATCCTGCTCGATCTCTCCTCTGCCTTCGACACGGTCAACCATACCATCATGCTCAACCGTCTCCATGATAACCTGGGTATCACTGATCAGGCTCTGGCCTGGCTGACCTCTTTCCTCTCTGATCGACCCTCCCAGGTCCAACTTGGGTCCTTCCCATCATCTATCTTCCTATCTACCTGTGGCATTCCCCAGGGGTCTAACCTCTCACCCTGGCTTTTCAACCAATACCTGCCAACCCTCGCCCACTGCATTGCCATTTTCTGCTCCAATTTCCAGAGCTACGCTGATGACACTCAACTCATTTTCAGGCTGCCCTCGGCCACCTCCTCTTCTTCTCTCATCTCTGAGTGTTTAACTGCCATTCAAGTTTGGTGTGCCGCAAATGACCTCTGTCTAAATGCCAGCAAGATGGACATCCTCCTCATCAGCAAACCTCCACCATCCTTTCCCCTCACTCTCTGGCCGGCCTTGCTTGGCCCTCCTCCTACCCCCAACTGTGAGGCTAAGAGCCTTGGGGTCATCTTTGACTCCACACTGTCCTTCTCCTCCCACATCTATGAGGTCTCTAAAAAGTCAAACATCCTACTGCACCTCCTCAGAGGTACTCTGCCTTTCCTCTCCTTCCCCCAGAATCTCCCTGTCTCCCAAGCTCTGGTTCTCTCCAGGTTGGACTATTGTAAAAGCCTCTTCCTAAATCTACCTGCCTCTACTCTCCACCCTCTGCAACTAATCCAGAACAAGACTGCAAGCCTTGTCCTTGGCCTCAAGTCCTGGGATCTTATCTCTCCAGCTTTGAAATCTCTCTATTGGCTCCCACTGGATGCAAGGATTAAATACAAAACCTTCTGCATTGTCCACAAGGCTTTCTGGGGCCTCGAACCAAAATACCTTCAGCTATCCCTCTGTAAATACCTCCCCTCTCGAGCTCTTCGTTCCTCTACCTCTAACTCCCTCAGGGTCAGTCGTTTTTCAAAGAAACAAGCAGGGGGTAGATCTCTGTCTTCGGCTGGGGCCTACCTCTGGAATAGCCTCCCTGCCACTCTAAAACATGAGGAGAGCCATTTCTGGTTCCGGAAGCACCTTAAGACCTTCCTCTTTGCTTCGGCCTTCACTCCCCCTCTCCCCTGCTGATCTGCTCTCTCTTGGCACTGTGCCCCTGGCCACCCCCTGTCCCCTGGGCCCAGGTACCTGCTCACCCTGCCACCCGCACTGCCACCGGGGCACCCCTTGAAATGGGGACTGTATCTGTGCCAATACAGTCCCCCCCCCCCCATTTTCTTCCTTTCCTGCACTTATTCAGACGTGCCCAGTCTGCTGCCGTAAACACTACACTTGTCACTTGCTGGTTGCACTACCACTGTTTATTGCCTCTAATATCTATTTATTTGTATTTATTATTATTTATCTGTTCTCCTCTGCTCTGCACTCTCCTCTCTCCCCCTTCCATGCGCTTTCTCCCCTTTCCCTTTCCCATTCACATGCGCATTCTCAATGTCACTTGGTGTGTTCTCCCCTGTTCCCCTCCCTTGCATTGACGCGTTCTGAAACACTTGTGTATGAGCGCGATACAAATAAAATATCATATCATATCATAAGAGTGGAATTATGACCCACTTGGGTCTGATAAAAAGAGACCCACTGCTGTTTTCCAACGGCATTTAGCTGTAATTCCACCTGGTTTCTTCCTAAATGGTTTATGAGGCACCAGAATGTCAAGGTTGTTGTTAGGCACAGTGAGTCCATCAGGCATTCTGCGTCATTATGCAATAGCTGGCATTTATGCATTCCACGCCATTGGCGATAGAGTTGTTTCTCTTTTTTGATTGTTTTAGGTGCAGTTGTCGATCGCCAATGTAATCACTGCTAATTATCCTGATTCACTCCCTCATTTCCCTCTTTCGTGCCCACAATATCAGATCAAATTGGCGGGCATGCTTTTCTGGGACGATCTTCCTTCTGTTTCCAATATTAATAAGAAGGTCTGTCAAGAAAGAATCAAAATGATTGACATTAAAAGTAAATATTTTCGAGTCCAGGGTACTGGAAGTTGAAATCCTCTCAGCTCTACCATTCACCAGGGTAGCCCTATAGTGGTTCCAAGAGATTCTATTCAGCCCCTGATTTACAGATAGTGCAATAGAAGGGGCAATAAAACACAGCTGTGATCATCTCGTGGTCACTGAACTCAAAAGGGTGTATCCCAAAGCTTAGACACATGTGGAAAAGGCCTCCTCCACAAAGAGGTCATCCAAAATCACCTGTTTCGAGCCCCTTGCCCATGTACTCAGACATTGTAGATCTCCCTGCAGAGAGCCATTCAGCTGAATTAGACCAACAGATTTCAGAGACTCAAGCCATCTTTCTCCAACCTTAATGGCATGGCTCGGATGTCACCTAATTGTGGTGAACTGGCGATTTATTTCATTGAATTGTCTACCAACAATGTAATTTGATTGACATGTGTTTCTTTCTCCCCCTAACCAATTATCTTTCTTTCTCTGATGTGAGTCATTGTTCTACTTTGTTGGATTGATATTTGCTTGTTTTACATTTTTATGTTAAACTCATGGATGATTGTTGAACTTTCTTTTCATTTTTGGTTTTTCCTAGGTTGGACAGTTTTGCTTTTTCATCCTCTATGCTGCTGATGTGTAGGCTCTGTTTGACGCAATGATGCAATCTGATGCTATGTTTACCATACTTGTTATTTTCTCACCTGTTTATAATTTGTGCATTATTTTACTGCATTTTTTTTTTTCTGGCCTATAAGTTACCTTTATAACAGCCTGGAAGAAGACCGTGAGGTTGAAACACGTGTTGTCTGTTTTCGCAGATTCAATTGAGTTCTTTTGACAAAATTCCCTTTTCAGCGCAGAGTAGTTGTGTACTTGCTGAATCATACGTTTTGCAGGACGCTTGGGACATATTTCTCCTTAGATTCGATCAAGGAGCACAGCTGGTTCAAATTTAATTGCCCCATACTCCTGTTTCCTGTTAGGTATGTTGTTATATGAGAATATAGGTATATATTGGTGCAGCCCGCATGGAGGTGCGTAGCATCAGACACTGTGAACATATTTATATATTGGCATATATTGTGGGGAAAGGCATCACAAGAATCCGTTGGGAAATGTTCCTGTGCACTGTTGGTGACTTTGGCCTATTTGATTTTTTTCATGAGTTACCATAGAAAACAAATTTCACACTGGCTGGCCTTTTACCCAATTCTTCACAGAACGAGTCTTGTATAATGTACCATGTTAACCTATTTTTTTAAAAAGGAAGGGAGAAAAGGAAAGAAAGAAAGAAAGAAAGAAAGAGAGAAAGAGAGAAAGAAAGAAAGAAAGAAAGAAAGAAAGAAAGAAAGAAAGAAAGAAAGAAAGAAAGAAAGAAAGAAAGAAAGAAAGAAAGAAAGAAAGAAAGAAAGAGAGTTAGTTTGGTAAAGGTAGGAATGAGGAAAAGAGATGGACGGCAGGAAGGCATGAGAGAAGGTGCAACGAAGGAAAGGGGAGACTGCATGCATGCTTACCGATCTCAGAGGGTCCCATGTGAAGGACGAGTGTTGCAGTATGTTCTTTACATCATACCAGTTGAAATTGAATTGTTGTTATATGTTATTATGAACTCGGGAATGCAAGTGTCAAAGTGTAATGGGACATGTTCATTGAAAATCGTTTAGTAAATCAGGAAACTAGAGAAATGTTTTTTTAGTGGTTCATATTTTAGTGGATGTATTTCCCTCTGCTATTTCCTTGTGAATGACATCTTGACAACAAACAGCGAATAATAAAACGCATCTCAAACAGTTGCCTGGAGAAATACAATCAATAACTAAGCATTGGAAATGGGATACAACAACATCAGCTGCTTCAGTGATTAAATCATGCACGCGATAATAAATTAGCATTGCATGCTACAATTTCAGCCTTAAACGTGAATGTATGTAATTGGACTGACTTCAGTGTGACACTTGAGCTACCGGTGCGTTACAGTAGTGAGCAGGAAATCACGGATGGAGTGTTGGGCGGCCATCCTCTTCATTCCAGCCATTTGCTGAGATTAAAGTACTGGGTGAGGATGCCAGATGTTTTTCTTGTTTACATCGCACTCGCCGTTGTATATGAACATATATATAAGAACAGGTCATGGTGTTTTCTTAGCATACCGGCCCGATTCATGGAATTTTTGCACGGTTCAAAGTGACTTTGCACTGCTGAAAAGTGACTTTGCACTGCCAACCCAAACCCTGATTCATGGAACAGTGCAAAGTGTATTTCTGCCGGGCAAATTCAGTTGCAAAGTCATTTTGTACTGCAAAAATGACTGTGCAGCGACTTTGCACTGACTTTGCGCAGCCAAAATACACTTTGCACAGTTCCCTGAATCAGGGTTTGTGTCACTTTGAACCGTGCAAATAATTCCATGAATCGCCCCAGAACAGTTCTCTGTGTCACACGTGTTCTTAATGCCACATTGGCAAGCGTTTCTGGGTTAAACAAATTGAACGTGTCTGAGTGTAGTTAGGCTAAGCCGCTATTCAAAATGCAACGGGACATGCACAGAGCATGCGCGCTGAATCTAAGCATGATTGTATCGACTGTAGGTAGCCAAGAATCCAGAAACGTCTGGGCTACTACCAGATCAGGTGGAGGCATACATCTGGCGGATTGGAGCAGGACCTAATGACTTCCCATTCAAAATATAGCTGGCTCTCCCTAACATGTAACGCTTGCATTCAAACTTGCCTCGTTTAAACAACGGTATCTTGCTTTAAAATTGATTTTGTATTAGACAAAATATTGTCGGACCAGCTGCATATGTCTGATTGTTTCATTGTTAATTTTATATGCACAGGCACGTTTATACGTACATCCGTATCAGGCGGATGGACAACAGATCTTGGAGCCTATACTGCCATCTAGTGTTCACACGGAACTCATCTCCTTCAAGAGAACCACTACTTAAAAATAAAACAGTTTATAAAATCACCTCATGAACATATATTACTTGGCACTGCCGCTTGTTTACTTCTGGAAACCAAGCTATGAACTATACCTAATTATTTCAACTATTATTATTTGAGAGAGTCAAGACTCATATTTTCTAAAGGTTCTTTTTTAAATGTTTTAAGTATTTTCTTTTTAACATCTGTGTCATGGTGTATTGTAAGTGTCTCTGGTAGGTATACTGCAAATATTTGCATTTAAGCTAATTTGTTGTATGCACCAAAAACTTGGTTAATAAGGGTGACTAAACGACTCAAAATGTGTCCCGCAGTGGTCTCAATTTTTTGGAGGGAACCGTTCTAAAATTCCGAGGTTCCTGCTTGCCATTCACAGTGCCTACGACTCACCTCCAATCACCATCATAAAGACTTCGAACCTCAAAGGATTTCAGGAGATTTAAGGTGCTGCAAGGCATGGTAAAATAATTAATAATAAGAACAAATAAACATATTATTGTAATAATTAGAACAATATAAACATGGCGGCCTCTGGTACGAGTGCCTCTTTCCAATACATGATGAAAATGTGAACGAAACTTCAACATACATGCATTCGATCACACAGACACCCAGCCCTGTCAGGCAATTTTGTACATAAACAGTGACTTTGCACTGCCAACAAACACGTTGAACCGGGTCTAATTTACAGAGCGGTGCAAATGTGTATTTTTGCAGAGCAAAGTCACTTCGCACCATGCTTAAAGTTCCAGGAATTAAGTCCTTGATCATCAAGTTTTTTTGTTTTTAGAGCTGCACTAAACTATCAGTTTTATTGTATTTATTTTTATCAGGACATTTCTTACTTTTAACAGATTTGTGGCATGATTTATGGAATATTGCACAAAGATCCCACAAATCTTACATGCCGAGAACGATTTGCATGAGCCTGCGCACAGATTTATTTCTGCGTGCTCTGCGTATTCATGGAATTGTTTGCGCAAAGTAACCATATGTGCAAGTTGTGGCCGGAACACCCTGACACACCCGCATGCAAAGCAAAAACAGCCAGAAACAGCGACCTGTGCATGCTCCCTGGATGCAAATACTTGCAGCCTGAAAACAGTGCGTGGGGTCCCCCGCAAGCAGGCCCGCATCTTGGGAACTCTGCGCACGGTCTCCTGTAACTGTTACCGGCACCCCAACAACATGCGTAACTCTTGTAACTCTGGTAAAACTCAGAATATCTGTGTGCAAACCCCCGTAAACCGTTCCTGCATCCTGCTACACTGCGTACGCGCACCCATAAGTTAGATTGGAACCCTGGCTGCATGCACGCACCCCTAAACCTGACGCCTGATCTTACCTCTGTGTGGTGAATCCTATGCGCAAGTGTCTGTATGCCCACCTTTGGGTGGCGGATAGTATGAGGGCTTTGCAATGCAATTTCCCTGCCGCCAGGTTTCACAGTAAGATCCCTGAATAAGTATAGTGGGCATGCGATGGACGGCCTGCAGGCCGTCCCTAGTAACGCCCATATTTTCCCTTGTTCTTTCTTATTTTTTACGAGTTGTGCCCCTTCTCTGCCCTCTGCGCAAGCCATGTCCACACTCTGAGTGGTGTCTCGTGCAAGGCACTCGGACACTCACAGAGACATGCTGAGCCTGCGCAAAGTCCCCGCAAGTTACGAGAAAGTGCTGTGCAGTCGATTCCATGAATCACCAAATTTGGTTTTGCACGCAGAATGGTGCAAAAATCCCTGAATTTCCACGCAAATAATTCCATGAATTGGGCACTTAACATGGGGAATAGAAATTGTTCTTTCTGATGTCGTAGCATTGCAAACAATCCTTTAGCTAATACAGCAAAGGCTCTCAGATCCTCTTGGACATCATTTCTACGAGTTGGGCTTAATTTACATAACGTGGACTATCATCATACATCCCCAATGAAAAGATAATCCATTGAAGAACTCGAAACACACGAGGGACCTCTGACCGGTTCTCTCAGCAATAGAATCTCATTGATCAATCAAGGGACCTGACCAGAGGATAAACCTCTGGTCAGGTCCTCAATTCCCACCTTAACTTTTATGAAAAATATCCGACCTTTTCTTCGGAAAGTCTCTGGGCCTCATTACGACCCAGGCGGTAAGTTACCGCCTGGGTCGTACCTTTGCCACCATGGCGTAAACTACGTTTACGCCATGGTGGTTGGCGGACTTACCGCCCCATTCCGAGGTCGGCGGGGCGGTAAGTCCCCAATCCCCATTTACCCTTCCCCATTCCCATTTTTGCCCCATAGGGCATAATGGGAGTGGGGAAGGCGTTAATTACGCCACCGTAAATTACGGTGGCGTAATTAACAACATGGTCCCTTAGCGCCATGGATTTTAACACCTGCTAAAAGCAGGTGTTAAATCCGCCATGGGGCTAAGGGACCTCGGAATCAGGCGGTAAGGGTCGGCGCTGTTTACGCCGCCGTAAACCCCTTACCGCCTGAGTCGTAATGACTTCAAACTCAAATTCCCCTCTTTGGCTAGTCTTAAGTATCAGTCTCCAGGTCTCCTGCAACTGGACGGTCTTATTTTTCTTTCTTGTTCTCACTGCTTCCTGTGTTCTATCCCTGACTCTTCTCACTTTTAATACTTCATCCTGCTTTACCAATACAGACCTGCTTTTTCATCCATTTTACCCTCTTCATATGCTCCAAAATTCCACCCCTACTCTTTTTCTTGCTGGCCAAGCAGACCAATCCAATTGGTCAAATCCTGGGACCATTTAGTATATTAAGGTCAACTTGGATGCGCTCCAAATGTGGCTGATCCAAGCAACGGGTACCAGACAGATGGCGTTCTTCTTACTTGCATTGTCCCCCAACACTGTTCTGTGGGTTTCACCTAAATAACGATCTCCAAAATAGAGCTTTAATACATCAATAGCCACTTAATTCCTTGATTCAACATGTTGCATGTTCAGGAATGTGCTTGTCAGACTACTGATGAGTTATACTTTATGGCAGCATAATGTAAAGTCCCATATGAGGTTTAGGATCTGATTTAAAACATATTTTCATTTGGAATTTCCCATGTTAAAACATTTATATGTAAATGAGGCACTCCCTCTCAAATATATTCATATTTCCTCGCCAGAACAATAGAATACCTTTGTTGGCATATACATAAATGTCAATATTCTGGTATTTGAACCAGCTAGCACGGTGCTAAAACTGCACCTCAGAAAGCCTAGCCCACTTCATGTGTTCTCCTTAAACTGCTGTACATAATGGTCAGACTACGCTACCTAAACCTATATGTAAAGCCAGACAATCACAAGAAGATGGTCGATATTTAGATAAATGAATTGCCAAAGCATAATGGAACCAATGATCTGCAAACACAAGAACTCCTAAGTGGCTCCATGGCAATGTAACTGATAATCTCTGTATGTGTTCAATTGGTGGCCTGGATGGTATTGGGTATCTCTTTTTTCTATGTTGCTTTCATTGGATTTACATAGAAGGTACATTACACCATAATTGTCCTTCTGGCAATACACTAATCACTTGGCAGTATATAATGAAATGTCCCAGTAGGAGACTACTCAGCTCTTTTTACTCTATCTAACATGATACTGTGTTCTCTGCCTAAGTACTATAGTAGAGAATTTGTTATCATCTGTGACGGTCAGTCTATAAAATCATGCTCATTTTAATTTCATATATGAAGTGCCTATCTTCCGTAAAGTAGATTAGTATGATATGTGAAATGGGTTTACTTACTTTTGTTAAACCTTCATCTACAGCGATGCCATGACACCTGGCTGAATAAGGAAGGGGACAAACACCTGGGTCCATAAATACAACAACAAGCTATCTTTGGCCGATGGATATTGCTTTGATTCCAGCCCCATCACTTCAAACCCCACAGGTGTGTGGCTCTATTCTCATATTTACATGTATTTGTTTTGTAATCTTGACCTTTATATTTAAGACCCGTAAATTCATGAGCTGCACTTTAGTCATTGTAGGTAATACATTCAGTTGGTAACATCTTGTCCTTAGGAAAACCAGACAGTGGTGACACACGACGCACATCCTGGCACAACACTTAGAAGATGTCACCAATATTATGGTGAGTGACTCCCTCGCCCTCTTTTTTGACTGTGATAAGCAAGTATAAAGAAAGGAACTAAACTCCCACTTATGAGACAGTGAAATTACGTCCTCTCTCTCTTTCCTGTCTCATTGCAGGTTTACAACAGGGGTGAGGATTTAGCACTTATGTCTTGTGAAGCTTTGTAGTGAAATGTTACAAGAAGTCACACCTGTGTTTGGGTCCAGAAGAAAGTGGGACAGAAGCGATTGGTATCCCACTGAAAGTGGGCGACCATTTTTCCTGCAGAATGTCTAAACACCAACAAGACGCCTTTGATGAATTAACCTGTTTCTTTGCTGTTTTAAAGTTGTTCAGGTGAACAGATGAGTAGGAGTTATTAAAAGCAAACTGCACTCCCTCCCGTGCTCCTTGTTCCGGTATTTATGAATTTTAGTGTAGTATGAAATGTGTTTTCTACAAACTATTTGTTGCACTTCTCTGAGATTGCAGTATGAAATAAATCAGAGCCAGCCTTCTCTGTATTTCCCCTAACCCTAAATAGGCGTCACATCAGCTCCCACTAGGGACAGTCATTACACAAGAGCTACCTAGCAATGGTTGTAGGGCCAGCTTTAGATACATCAGAAGGCTTCTAAAAAATATTGAAATAACAAAAAGTCACCTGGACTCTTGATATGATATAGCATTTATAACGCGCCTATACACAAGTGTTCCAAGGCCTACATATCCTTCCTTTGTGCCTTTCGTCCAGGTTGAGTGGCCCACTTTGTCCAGTTTTGGATTTTGTGTTCTTCTTACAGTGGTGCACACTGTGGACCTGTGCATTCATTGTGATTACTCATGACTATCAGTATATACTTTTCTTATTGAATAAATGACATTCCTTTCTTCAACTATGGCTGAAACTAACTATTTGGCTTATGCCAAAGAACTTTCTGAGGGTATTCTCTCTAATGCATCCATTCTAGGAACCAATATATCCCTGGGAAATGGCACATCCAGTGATTAATGGAATTAATCAGAAATCATAAAAAAATAACTCATCCGCACTGAACTGCACGGTGCTATCATGACCGAATATACACTCAATCTCACACTGCCCCTCAAGGAGTTCTAATCGGGATTGAGCCACGCATCTTTATGCATCAACTTCAATTTAAAAAAGATTGGAGTTACATTACAACATTTTTTTACCCATGATTGACTCATCCTGATTATAAGTACAGCCAAGACCATGCCAGAGAAACTTATGAGGGCGATACAACAAAAACATGACCCACTGCAGAACCAACTCCTTCTTGCTAATTGCAAAAAACCTAGATAGTCTAAACCTAGCATTGAATGAATTCAAAGAATTCAAATTGAATACAAAAATTATAAAACTGAAAAACGACATGTCCGTCTTCACCCACGAGACCATATACCCATACACTACAAATCACTTCTATGAAGAAAAAAATTGCTGTGAGAATAGTAATAATGGACCAAATCAAGAAAGAGGCTTATTTAAATCACGTGCAAGAAAAGATAACTGGACAGTATCAGTTTGGATGAAAGCAGACAGGGCCCATCCACATAAGGACCAGCCGCCCAACGCACAGACATTGGGGAACATTTGCAAAAGAGAAATTAAAGTAACGACAATAGACAAATGGCACCATTTTACTGCAGCTTGGCAGAGGCCGAGGCTGGGGGAGAGGGAGGTGGCAGGAAAGGTGGAAATAGAATTCCCCATGGATCACCCACAGTGCGGGGCGCTAACTGACTCCACTGAAGGCACCCAAAAAGATTCCCTAACATAATCTATCCAACACTAATCTAAATAATGATCACATTTAAGTCCTAGAGAAGGGGCACTTCTTTGTCCCTGCAGCTAAGTACAATCCATTTAAAACTTGAATTGAGATAACACAACCCATTCGTAAAGTGCGTCTAAAACAGTACTTTGGGCACATCACTTTTGAAGCCACTGTGAGTGCCACCAATCTATGTAACAAATCAACCTTCTATTCCCCCACAATAGGGATCAGTGCGGAATCCATTACTTTTGAACTTGCCATATTTTGAAAACTGAAAGAACTTGAAACTACTATTCAGCCGACCTTTCACAACTTCACTAATAGGGAACCAGATGCCCTACAATCCCTGATGAACAATAAGTCCATCAACATAAAACCAGCGGCTAAGGGAGGAGCTACAGTCCTTATGAATACCACAAACTATCATATAATGGTAATGACACTCCTGAAAGATCACTCCAGTTAGAGGCGCCTGGCCATAGACCCAACACCTGTCATTAAACGTTTGATTGACCCAATAATCGAAGAAGAACACAAGGAGGGACACATTAGTCCCAAAGAAGTTGAATTCCTGGTCCCCACACATCCAAAATGCCCTGCTTGTTATGCCTTACCTAAGGTACCATCCATCTCCTCGCAGACTCATTGTCTCTGGCATAGGCTTGATTCTAGGAGACACTCTCAGAATGTGTGGATTCTTTTTTGAGAGAAGAAGTGAACAAGATGAAGTCATACACTAAGGACACCACAGCAGTTCTGAAGGTGACACAGTGTATGCCTTTCGAACCTACCACACAATTCCTTGTCACTCTAGACATAGGGCCTCATTACAGGTCAGGCGGTCCGGAAATAATGGTGCCAGGAAACCTGCCGCCACCATTGTTTCCGGACCGCCTGATCCCGACTCCTGCAGGCGGGAGGTGGTGTTCCCACCAGGTTTGACCTGGCGGGTTTAACACCGCCCGCCTGCAGGCGGACGAGGAAACACCGGCAGCATTACGAGATGCTGCCGATGTTTCCATGATTCCCATTCCCATTGAGTCCCATAGGACTCAATGGGAATGGGGATTTACACCATTCCGCCTCCGTGATGCCTGGAAAAACGGGGTTGTAATGCCCCGGTAATTCCGGGAATCACGGAGGCGGAATGGTAATACGAGTCAGGCGGTAACCAGGTGGTTTTACCGCAGTGGTTACCGCCGGACTCGTAAAGAGACCCATAGAGTCCTTGTATACTCGAATACCTCAGGAAGAAATATTGAGAGTGATTGACAGACTGTTGGGAGCCAAGGATCCCTCTTGGACATACCAGTGACTTTTGTGATGCAACTGGCTGAAGAGGTGCTAACAAAAAAATGTCTTCATTCCCAACGAATTTTTCAAACAAATATTAAACTTTTGCCCCCAGCTTGGCCAACCTATATGTATCAGAGTATTAAAAAAGCACAATTTATAACACAAACAATCAGAAGCAAGAAAACATCCACCACTGGGCACGATACATATATGACAAATTGCACATTTATGATGGTACAGAAGATCAGTTAACAGCCTTTTTGAGTTGGCTCAATAGCCAGAACTCTTACCTTAATTTCACGATGGACTCAAGCAAGACACAGATCCAATTTCTTGACTTTACCTTGACAGCTAAGGAGGGTGTTGTAGCAACAACTGTTTATCATAAACCCACAGGTTGGAACTCATTGTTACTATTTCAAAGCTACCACCCTAAGACACTCAAATAGAATTTGCCTTTCGGAAAGTTTCTGCAGTTCCGCAGGATGGATCCAACTTACAAGAATATGATACACAAGTACCTACATTAGCAAACAAATAAAAAAAATAAGGTTACCCCAAAAAATACATCAAACCTGGACGGAAATGTGCCAGACAAAACCCATGTGATATTACACTCACTCAACATCCAACCAGAGAAACAGGGGGTGAAACCATCACTGCAGTACTGAACTATTCACTGCTGGTGAGCCACCTAAAAAGAAAGATCTTGAAACAATAGCCAATCCTGAATATGGGCAAAATTAACATCCCTACCACAAGGTCCACCATAAAATGGAGAAAGAATTTATGAGATCCTTGGTACACACATATCCAGAAAAAGAAATACCAACACAGAGCACGCTCTGGAATACTCCAGGACCCTCAGGACATGAACCATGTGGGCAATGTATGTCCTGTGTGAAAACTAGCCCTATCACCTCAATAGATATAAGGTGGCATTTCCCCTGGACACAGAGGGCTTTCACCAACTTTAACAGTGTGGATGTCGTCTATCTGATTACCTGCCCTTGTGGCATCAGATATGGCGGCGTGACATCACATGCAGTGAAAATAAGAATGGGAGAACACAAGTCATGTATTAGAACGAAATAATTCACAGCCCCCCTCGTAGAGCATTTCACCAGGGTGAGAAACGCACACCATGACTTTACATGGACCATTCTGGAAAAAGTTAAGGTGCCAAAACGTGGGGGATACATCTCTGCCATATTTTTCAAGAGAGAGCAATCCTGGATTTTTCATTTAAAAACAGACACATTGGGACTCAATCAAGTTTCTAGCTGGCAGACCCTAGCCACCTCGTGAATGATGCTCATGTACAAAGCAGCATGAAAGGGAAACACTGCAACAGAGAAAAACAACATAGCATGCCAGACAGCACAGTTAATTCATAAAAAGTGGCCTCGTGAGGTACAATTTCCATAGAGTCGTTTATCTACTTTCTACTACCCTACATAGTGGAGCTGAGTTAGTCCCTTGCATGTTGAAACTCAAGAGATCTTCCTCAAAGTACGCATGGAACCCTTAAGTGAGATATATTAAACAACACAAATAAAAAACAATATCTTACACTCTGACAATTAAAAAATCTCATATTATCAGACCCAGTATTCAATAGAAGCTTCATAGTGGTTGTTGCTCATGAGTGCTGTTTCGTGAAGCTCTTCCAAGCCTCTTTTGCAGCTTCATCCATCCTAATAAGACATTCCAAATGGCGCTCTATATATTTTACATTTTATATGACAACTGATGAATGTCAAGTACTTAGAGAACAACCTAAATAGAGTGACTATGTGAAGTTTTTTCAAATGTGATTGGAATACACATGAAAATATAGAATGAAAACACGTTCTTTCAAGCAAGCTGACTGCTTTATTAAAAAAGAGAAAACATTTTCTTTTTTAAAGTGAACCTCTGTGCCTATTTATATATAGGTTGTTTTTCATTAAGCCACAAAGTAGTAATTTTACAATATTTTGCCATGCAAAGCCCTGTGGATATGACACACAGCTTCACACTCAGGGTGCAACATACTTTCTACTGTCAACTGTACCACTGTACCACTGAGACATGGCGGACTGTGTTTAGGAAATCTGTTTCCACACGCTCAGCATTTACATGAAGGTTTAACTTAACACAGCTGGCTCACTGCAAAGCTTCAAAAGCAATTGGGGTCATTTCTACTCAGAAAAATGTCTTCTAATGATTCAGAAAAGAAGTAAGCTCTTCGTTGTGTGCATTATGAACATGCTGCATTCATATGGAGATTCCATCTCGCCACTCGCACACAAATTTAAGAAACATTTCAAATATATATAGATTTGTTTAATGAAACACTGATAATCAGCCATAAACAACCCAAAACTGCACCGGCAAGTGAAGAGAACAATGAGATCGCTCTACTTAAAGAATTGGAAAAGTTACAGAGAAGAGAAGTCAGTAAATGGTGGGAAAAGCACTCCTTAAAGAATTATATCGAAGTGGGGAGAGTACCACGAGGCTTGAGGATTCTGATCATCCCCTCTTTTGAAGAACAGGACCCGGAGATGCTCCACGAATGGAGTGAAGCGACAAATTGGTGTTCCAAAACTTTTCTAAAGATATTGGTTAAATATGCTGGTGCAGATAGGGCCAAACTGTTGGACAGAATCCAAGAAATGGAGGAGAAACTGAAACTGATACCTGAAAGTGAGGAGGCGAAAAAACTAAAATGTAGCATGGTGAAAAACATGACCAAGTATGAAGAGGAAATAAAACAGAGGAAGCAAAGGAAATTCCTAAGAGATAAGGAAGACTACGAGCAAGGCAGAGTATATACGTTTGCCAGAAGGTTTGAACAACTAAGACAGACATCTACCACAGGGGAAGCTACAACATCAGCGGCAAAGAATGGAGAGAGTGGATCCACTTCATCAGCATCTGAATCAGATGTAACTGGTAGTGAAAGTGAAGAGTCGAACATACGGCTAAATTTTTTAGACGAAATGAGACTGCTTTGCCAAGACGGCAAAAAACAAAAAAAAGCAAGAGGTGGAGCACAAGCAAACAGCAGAGGCAGAGGAGGCCGAAAAAAACGAGGAGGGGGCAGAGTGGAAACAAGTGCCCCGAGCAGTACCCTGGGCAGATCGCTGCGCTCTGGAAATTAGAAAAAACAAGCCAAGACACTGAGACAAGTTTTAAAATCATAAACCTGTCAAACCATACCTTGACAACCAAACAAAACTATTAGGTATGGGCTTGAATTTCTGTCCAACATCGGGTTTCAACTATGTACAAACCCGCATAGACTTTGACCATTTTGTCAGAAAACTACGTCTGAAGAAATGTTTCACTACCACTGACTTCAAAGCACGGAAAACCTTGTTTGTTTGTTTAGAATTTATTGTGCGCACCGGACCCTGGGGTATAAGGGCGCAGAAAGTAAGAATATGTACAGCTTAGAGCATAAGTTACAGGTTACAGTTACAAGTTACAGACATTACCAGTTACAGACATTACCAGTTACAGGTGCAAGTTTACAATACAAGTTTACAATCGTATGGTGCAGATACTGTGTAGCAAACAGGCGTGAGCATTATCATGGGTTCAATTAGCAGTTGCTGTCGTTAGCCAGTTGATTACAATTTGCCTGAATTTGGAAAAGGAGTGTTCTAGCCTCGCAGTAGTGGGTAATTCGTTCCACAATTGAGCAGCTTTGACTGGGAAGCTAGCTCCGCCTATGGTGGTCAGTTTAAAGCGTGGTACTTGTAAGCGATTGGTGTAAGCAAGTCTGGTTTGTCTTGTGGGGTGTGTTCTGGTGAATCTGTCCTTAAGATATTGGGGGGCTTTGTTGTGTAGGGATTTGAATGTGAGAGATGCAGTTTTGAGTCTGATTTTCTCATGGGTGGAGAGCCATTTGTGTTTCCTTCTTATTACTGTAATGTGTTCTCTCCTGGGGATGTTCAATGCCGCACGGAGGGCCTTGTTTTGCTGTATCTGGATTTTGTTTATGATAGATTTAGTGGCTCCTATGTACAGTGCATTACAATAATCTAGTTTAGAGATGAAAAGGGCTCTGGCTAATGTTAGACAACTGTGCTGGGAAAGGAATTGTTTTCCTGCTCTAATGAGCTTACATGTGTAGGCTGTCGAGGAAGCTAGGGAGTTTACCTGTTTGGAGAATGATAGGGTAGAATCAAGGTAGATGCCTAATGTTTTAACTTCTTTGGCAACTTGTATGCAGTTCCCATCTATGATGAAGGAAGAGTAGTTTGAGCTTAGTTTTTTGATGAGGGGTGCGGTGCCTAGGATAAGAAGCTCAGTTTTATCATCGTTCAGGCATAGGCCATGGGTTGCCATCCATGCCTGAACGATGCTGTATATTTTGTTCACCATTGCTAGATCTTTTTCGTAAACCCCTGTGAGTGGGAGGAGGATCTGGGTATCGTCAGCGTAGTTGGTATACCTGATACCCAGATGGTCCAAATCATCAAACAGGGGCTTAGTGAATATGTTATATAGCGTTGGTGAAACGCATGATCCCTGTGGCACACCGCAGGTAATAGGGATGGGGTCTGCAGCTGCTATAGGTGAGAAAACCCTCATGGTGCGGTCACTGAGGAAGGATTGTATCCATGCTATAGCCTCAGTGGAGAAGTGTGCTGCTGAATCTAGGTGGTTACATAGGACTTTATGGTCCACTAAATCAAAAGCGGCCGATAGGTCTAGTAGCAGGAGGAGTGCTGGTTTTCCAGAATCTCTTACTTTGTCTATTTGGGCTTTCAGGTCAATCAATGCAGTTTCTGTACCGTGAAGAGGGCGGAAGCCAGATTGTCGGGAGCCTAGTAGTTGGTTTTGTTCCTGGAAGCTCTGGATTTGTATATATGCCACCTTGTCCAGTATCTTCAGAAGGAACGGTACCGTAGTAATAGGTCTATAGTTAGTGGGTATAGTGGGGTCTAGAGTAGCCTTTTTTAAGAGTGGGAGCACCCAGGACTCTTTTAAGTTACTGGGGATAATGCCTGTGGTAAAGGAGGCATTAATTAACTTGGTGATAAATGGTGCTAGATCTCGTGCGGCATCTTTGATGAGTTGTGCTGGACATAAGTCTCCTTTGCAGTTGGACGGTTTTAGACCGAGTATTACTTTCTCTACTTCTAGTATGGAGACTTTGGAGAAGTGGAATTGCGTAGTGGGTTTGGAGTTAGGAAGTGTCTTGATAGGCGGTAATATATTGGGTGCTAGGGTCTCACGTTTTAGTTCTATTTTCTTTTGGAGGTTTCGGACTTTGTTAGAGAGGGCTTGCTGGATTTCGGAGCACCACAAGGCAGAACTGAGATAACTATTGCTGAAATTGGGGTCCTTTCCGATCTGGTGGAGCTCCAGAAAGGTAGAATAGCCGATGCTGATCAAGAGACGGAATCAATTGATTTTCAAGAGTTGGAGATAAGAACAGATTGGACAGTTAAAAGTAAACTTAAACAAAAATCCAAGTTCAATCCCATGATCAATACTGCCAATAATATTGAGGCGTTTCAAACACTGGTTATAGAAGATCTCAAAAAACTCAGACGTAACAAAGGACATCAAGAAAAAAGTAATCTAACTGTGAAGGATAGAGTGGCTCTTAAAGAACTATGCAACCTGACCAACTGTGTAATTAAGCCCTTTGACAAGGGACGGAATATTGTACTTATGACTCGTGATAATTACATTAAAGAGGCATACAAACAGTTGAATGATAAAAACTGCTACGAAAGATGTGACGGAAATCCTACAAAAGAGCTAGAAGGAAAAATAAAGAAGTTTGTAGCGGGTTGGAAGCAGAAAGGCATTCTTACTGAAGAGAACTGTAAATTCTTACAAACGACAAACTCCACCACACCCACTATACATTTTCTTCTGAAAATACACAAAAATTGTAAAAAACCACCGGGGAGACCGATTGTTTCCTTAGTAGGGTCAGCTCTGGAGAACATGTCTAAATTCATAGATGAAACTTTGTTTCCATTTGTCAACACGTTACCTTCCTACCTCAAAGACACCAAGGACTTTCTGTCACGCATCAACAATATCCCTTGGGAATCAAATTTTATGATGGCAACAATGGATGTCGTGTGCTTGTACACGTCAATTGGGCATGACTATGGGAAAAAAGCTTGTGAGAGATATTTGAACACAAGGTCTCTCAATTATCTGAAACACACGCAAATGATCTTAGAGATGATTGATCTCTGCTTAACCCACAATATTTTTGTCTTTAATGAAGAATACTTTAGGCAAATACAGGGCACAGCCATGGGCACTACATTTGCCCCGTGTTATGCAAATCTAACTATGGGTGCCTGGGAAGCCTCAGAGGTATGGACGTAACAAAACCACGAATCAACTGAAAATGTGGTCATCTGGCTCAGGTACATAGACGATCTGTTTATAATCTGGAAGGGGACCGAATATGGATGGGTCAAAATTGTGAAGCTGTTGAATCAAAATGAGCACAATTTAAGGTTCACTGAAACCCACAGCTTTTCATTTATCACCTTCTTGGATGTGAACTTACGGATAGTGGAGCAATCGTTTACGTGTGAATTACACAGAAAACCAACAGGGTCAAACACGCCACTTCATGCCAAAAGTGGACATCCAAAGAGTCTAATTTGGAGTGTACCCTACGGCGAATTCGTAAGGATAAGAAGAAACAGCTCTACTCTGGACACATATGATGCAGAGAGTAAAATCACAGCTAGAGGATTCTTACAACAATGTTATCCGAAGAAAGTCATCGAAAGAGCGTACCTAAGAGCTAGAAGTCACGACAGACAAATTCTCCTGGCAGATAAAGAAAAGACAACGCTGAAAGAGAATGAAGAGATACGTCTCATCCTAACGTATGATAGCCGAACAGCAGAAGTAAAATGAGTGTTGCAGAGACATTGGAAAGTGCTCACTATAGACAAGGACATCGGAAAGTCGCTAAAAAAACACCCAGATATTAGTTTCAGAAGGAACATTTCGATTAAAGACAGGTTAGTTCACAGTTTTATGGATAAAGAAGTATTTGATGATGCGAGCACCTGGCTGAAGAATCGGAAGAAAGGTTTCCACAAATGCACAATGTGCAATATGTGCAAGTTTGCAAAAAACTGTGCTACTTTCGAGCACCCAGTAACAGGGCCAACTGTGCACATCAATGAAAAAATCACGTGCGACACTGAATACGTGGTATACATTTTGTCATGTAAGTGCAATAAGTGGTACGTGGGAAGCACCAAGTGCAAATTGAAAACAAGGGTGCAACAACATGTCAGGGCTATATACAATAAAGATGCGAACTATCCAATGGCCAAACACTTCACTGAATGCCACGAGAACAAAATGGACAGTTTTGCATTCTTCGGAATCCATGCCATTGAAAATGGCCCGAGAGGAGGAGACCGAGAAAAAAAGCTCCGACAACAAGAAACTCGTTGCATTCTAGATTTCGAAACAAAACAGCCAAGGGGCCACAACATGGACGAAGAACTTTATACCTTTCTAGGGCATTGACATTGAAGACCAATGGCCCTTATGTCTGATATATGACTGATTAGAAGTGATTTCATCAACTGGATTCCAATAAGTGTGAATCCAGATTTGTTGCATATTTTTAACTATATGTTTATCACATGTGTTTTGGTGATGGGTATTGGTGTGCTTTGTTTGAGAGCCACTACTGTGGGTTGTTGTATATTTTTAAACATTTGGATTAGTATGAACTGACATATACTGTAGGCTGGTGACATGTAAGCGATAATAATTGGGGTAATTTCTAAAAATTAATTTGATCCGAGGTTGCAAATAGACCTTTGTTACTGATGAAAATTTGAAGCACTAAGCACTTTATGGACAATGAAAGTCTTTATGCACTGAAGCACTTGGCACCTTAATAAACTGCAGGCACTATGCACTTTATTTGACAAATGTCTAATGCACTACGCACTTTACATTAAGGCATAAGACACTTTAAATTAAGGGAATTAGGTACTTCATGGAAACTACATAGTACCACATTACTCGGATCATGTGGAAACCAAATCATAAATCTGAAATTTGCAGGACTAGTGTAAAGCGTGCCGCGGAAGCGACCACACCAGTAAGAAGCTACTAGTAGTTTATGTGTGATACCACTGGGTATGATGAAAGTCCGTAATGATTATTTAATCACTGACTTCACACGAACCAAAATAAGAAGAAACACACTACAGGAACCAAGCCTGTCTTAAGATGGCCGCCGGCACAGAACCAACTAATCACAAACAAAAAAAAGCCTTGTTTGTTTCCACTTTATGTCGATCCTCATGTCCTGTTTCTATGCCTACAGTCATGCCTCTTTGTATTTAAACACTATGGTGGCAGTATGTTGGTGTTGTGAGCAAGCAGCGAGTAATGCCGCGAAACGCGTCGACTTTTTGTTGGGAAGGCCGAGATGCAAGACGGCTGATACATGTTTATGCCAACTTTTAACTAATAAAGAGGTTAAAAAGATATGCTGGTAGCGATTTAATTTCTGAAGCATCATTTGGAGGCGAGTGCTCCTCGAATGACTGACGACAAGTCAGTATCATGGATAACATATATATATATATATATATATATATATATACACCTGTAATACTACACAGAGCACCTTATGGGCGCCTTATAACTTTGCCCAACTTTGCCCTCCCTGGACGAATCTACACCAAACTTTGCATAAAAAGTATATAGCCCCCTTGAATTGATTCTCTGAAGATTGGTGAGGTTTCGTTCAGGGGGGGCAAAGTGATAGGCGGGGTTACAAAATGTGTGGTTTTCCTTGTAGACACAATGGAGAAAAGAAAGCTGCTCACGCCTACGGTCCAAACCGCTGGACGGATTTTCACCAAATTTGCGGCCGGAGCAACAGCTTGGCCCATTAAGCATTCTTTTGTAAATGGTGTAAATCTGTCCAGTAGTCATTTTTAAAACGAACAAAAAATAAAATGAGTGATATCTGGGTTTGTTCTCTGTACTCACTTCCCTATTTGGTCCGTGGACAGACCCCTGATTGTGAGGAAAACACATTTTGGGTTGTTTGATGCCCGAAAGATGCACTGGAATGTGTGGGGGAGTGGAATAAAGATGATACAGACATGTTTTTCTAGGTGAAAACGTGGGTCAAGGGTGCCACCCACACCGGGGATACCGCGGCAGTCTGCAGACAGCGCTGTGAACAAACAGCTTGGAAATCGCATTTGAGGTTATTTGATTGCTGAAAGAGGGCAGAGAATGGGTAGGGGATGACATGGAGCTGTTTTTATAGGTGAAAAAGGTATCTGCAGGTGCCATTGAGTCTGCAGCCAGTTTCAGTGTCTGCGGACACCAATTAAATGGCTGGGGGTTCAGGGTGAATTTTTGTTATTTGGAGGTGTATTGTACATACGTGTTATATGGTTTAATAATACTGTGGTGGTTGTGGCCATATTTCTGGGGACATGGCCCCAAAAATCTGGCCACTGGCCACAACCATTAAAGTAATATGTGTATAGTAATTATAGGTACTGTAAGGGAGTAGAAAGTATGTGGTATTTATGATTGTAGTACAATTGAGGATATCGCTTATGGAATATGTATGTGTTTACAGTTGGTAGTTACTTAGCTGTATAAAGTTATAAAGCTGGAATCTTTGGATCGTTTTCTGCGAAAAAACAGTATAATTTGTTAAGCAGGATAGTTGAAAAGGATTAATAGCACACAATTTTACATATACATTTACAGGGTAATTCATAGAAATTCGCACAAAAATGGCGCACGTGGCTGGCGCACAGTGTCCCCGTGCGATACACTACGCCAGCCGCGTGCGAAAAAATCCTTTTCATCGCACAGCGTATTCATGGATTTTAGCTTCCGAAACCAGCCGTGGCGCAGAGTGGCGCAGCGACCCTGCAGCAGCGCCAGTTATGCCCCCAAAAACGCCCTCGCGCAAGGAAAAGCCTTCAAAATCCCCAAATCATCGCAAAGGGCTGCGCTAACCCTGGACCAGTTCACAGGGCTGCCAAACAGCAAACGCCAAGCGGAGAACGTGTATTTCAGTGGTTCGCGGGAAGTTCCACACGCGATTGTCCTGGGTATGTGTACATCAGGGGTGGGTGGGAAGTAACACACGCAATTCCATCAGGGCACGTGTATTCCAGGGGTGCGCAGGAAGTATCACACGCAAAAACAGCAGGGTACGTGTATTCCAGGGGTACGCGGGAAGTATCACACGCGATTCCATCAGGGTACATGTATTCCAGGGGTGCGCGGGAAGTATCACACGCAAAAGCAGCAGGGTACGTGTATTCCA
This sequence comes from Ambystoma mexicanum, assembly GCF_040938575.1. NCBI lineage: Eukaryota > Metazoa > Chordata > Amphibia > Caudata > Ambystomatidae > Ambystoma > Ambystoma mexicanum. Next base: position 146,906,217 of record NC_090933.1, read on the forward strand.
GGGGTGCGCGGGAAGTATCACACGCAAAAGCAGCAGGGTACGTGTATTTCAGGGGTGCGCAGGAAGTATCACACGCGATTCCATCAGGATACGTGTATTCAAGGGGTGCGCGGGGAGCACCACACGTGAATTGCACGTGTGGGTCCTCCCAGGTGTTCCCTCTACACCCTCCACGACCCCTGCAGGTGGCCCACACCACAGGGGCCTACCCTGTACATGTCCCACAGGCACCCCATCCACCATGGCCATGTCCCCCAGCCAACCCACATGTCACCTTGCACTACTGCACACCAACGCATGTCCCCCTGTACCCCCAGCCACCAGGGGCAGCCTCCATCAGGCCCCCACTCATGTCGACCATCACCCCCACCCCCCAGCCACCAGGGGCACCCTCCACCAGGCCCCCACTCATGTCTCCCACCACCTCCACCCCCCAGCAGTGCAGGGCCAGCCTCCACCAGGCCCCCACTCATGTCTTCCACCACCCCCACCCCCCAGCCACCAGGGGCACCCTCCACCAGGCCCCACTCATGTCTCCCACCACCCCCACCCCCCAGCAGTGCAGGGGCAGCCTCCACCAGGCCCCCACTCATGTCTACCACCACCCCCACCCCCCAGCAGTGCAGGGGCACCCTCCACCAGGCCCTCACTCATGTCTACCATCACCCCGACCCCCCAGCCACCAGGGGCACCCTCCACCAGGCCCCCACTCATGTCTCCCACCACCCCACCCCCCAGCAGTGCAGGGGCGGCCTCCACCAGGCCCCCACTCATGTCTACCACCACCCCCACCCCCCAGCCACCAGGGGCACCCTCCACCAGGCCCCCACTCATGTCTCCCACCACCCCCACCCTCCAGCAGTGCAGGGGCACCCTCCACCAGGCCCCCGCTCATGTCTACCACCACCCACACCCCCCAGCATCCAGGGGCACCCTCCACCAGGCCCCCACACATGTCTCCCACCACCCACCCCCCAGCAGTGCAGGGGCAGCCTCCACCAGGCCCCCACTCATGTCCCCCAGCCAACATGTCACTGTTAGGCGGAAACCTGTGCAGTTCCCTCTGGGACCACTGCAAAAGATTTAGGACTTCAGGTGTTTGGCGGTGAACCCACTTGGTAGCAGTCTGTACCACACAGATTCACTTGGTAGCTGTGGCTGAGCAGTCAGACTTCCCTCAAGAAGAGTTGAGCAGTATGTGGAGTATACAAAATAGGGCAATTCCTCACAGCAAAACAAGCAAACACGCAACGAGGCTTAGTGTAAAGATATTACGGTATTTATTTAGAATGAAACATCTATGGAAAACACTAAGGCAAATCACGGCAAACAAATCAAACACAATTACTCTAGGAAGTAGAAACGATCAATCCCCCCAGCAATATCGACAACTCTAGGTTCTACCGGTACCACTTATTTTTAGACAGAGGTGTATACCTCAACCCAGATGACACTCGAATATTAGTTAGGACGGGAGAGAAAAAGATAGGCAGGTTATGAAATCAACACAGTTCAATCCTGGTGGATAAAATGCAAGGCAGGAAGGCAAGAATCACAATAGATCGTAAAGTTCAGAGGCCAGGCCCACTCGGAGAGAGGCAAGGCGCGATGTCCCAAAAAGTCTCTAGTGGAGATGCATTCAAGTCTTTATAGCAAATTGTTATCGGCAGATTGAACCAGTTCAGAACAAAGAATGAGAAAAGCTTGGAGGCGACCCAACGGAACGGAGAGGATTAAGACACCTCACTCGAACCGATCGAAAGGGAAGCCAGGCGGACACGGTACCTTGTTTGTGGAGGGCAGCTCCGGCGGGGGCAGTTGTTCCTGGTGGTGGGTGCAAGTCGGGTCTTTTCCAAGAGTAGAGATGATCTCGTCGTCGAAGAAAATGAAGTCCGGTGCACCACCAGGGAAGAGACCAGCCGCGGAGTGCTCCGTCACAAGGCACCACATTTTGGTCGCGGTTCAGGGGTAGTGGCTATCCAGTTGCCGAGGTGCGCTGCACGGGCAATTCGACCACTGCGTCCTGAGGCGAATAAAAAGCAAAGGGGACTGGTTGTTCCCACCAGTCAGGGGAAGAGACTCTCCGGCAGGGAGATCTCCTCTGTCGTCGGGAAGTGATGAGTCGGTTCCGCAGGGCTCCACCGGAGGGTTCTTCGTGCAGGTCGGCTCAGCGTTACCCTCGTTGGATTCTTAGGTCCTGTGGCGACTTCTGAAGATCCAGTCCCAAAAGCCCTGCTTTTATGCAGAAAACCCCCATTCATTCAGCCTAGCTGTCAATCAACACATGCTAAGTGGTGAGCGGGAAGGCTCACCATTTGGGCCAATCACTCCAGAGTGCGACCGGAGTTGGCAAGGCAACTCAGTCCAGGGTGCCTAAACCCCCTCCCACACCCCTGTGGTAACCCAGACAGAATGGCACCACTTTGGAGGGTCTCTGTCCAGAGGCCCGCCAAAAGTGGAACAAAGGGCTCAACCTTTGGTTTAGGAGTCACAGAGACGAACACAGACGCCATTTTACAAACCGAGTTCTGGCAGAAAATACCATCCGATAAACCTATTTAAGATAAGTAGATCGGTGGTACGTTAGAGATTAACGAGAAAAAAAGGGTCAATCTCCAACAATGGGACGAATCCCATAGGGTTATGTTCGGGGTCGAACATAACAAGTAGTTTCCACTGCCACCAGCCAAAACTCGACGAGGGGGGACAGGACAGTGCCCCCTCGAGTAACAGATCCAGGCGTAATCAAATTACCCCTACTAGTACGTCCACAATAAGATGGTTTGTACTAGTTCTGTTGGTAAATTTAGGTCTAGTAAAGCCAATGGTGACTTTACATGCCCGGGGAGACAGTAGTCAGTCCCCGGGTATGGAGTCTATGGTGGGGGATCCGCTAGGACGCCCCCGTGTTACGGCACGTAGGGTGCGGTGTAACACACATAGAAAAACATATGAGACCCTATGGAGTAAAAGACCCCATAGCCCATCGAACACATTGACATTTCAAAGGAATTACACACATACATGTCCAAGAGTGGGAGAAAAGAGTCTCACTCTTGGCAGGATGGAAAAAAACAAACTCCAGAAATCCAGCAAAGCTGCTGGGGGACTCACTAGGTTAGGAAATTCAGCCTAAACAGAGAATTCTCTCTAACACTCGCCCCCCACAGACTAAGGGACAGGAGAATTAAATCCACTCCTGGATGAATCTCATACCTCTAGTCGTTGACATACATCCTAGAGAGACCATCAGCATTTTGGTGGTGACATCCTGACCTGTGCTCAATGGTGAAATCAAACCCTTGCAGGCAGATCAACCATCTCAATAGTTTTGGGTTTTCCCCTTTCATTTGCATTAACCATCTCAAGGGTTGGTGGTCAGTCTGAATGACAAAAGTAGAACCATACAAGTACGGCCTAAACTTCTTCAGCGCCCACACGATAGCAAAGCATTCTCTTTCGATTGTTGCCCACCTTGTTTCAGGATCCTTCAGCTTGCAGCTGATGAAGCAAACGGGGTGCTCCCTACCTTTCCCATCCAGTTGACTGAGTACGGCACCTATTCCTACATTTGAAGCATCTGTCTGCACAATGAAGTGTTGGCGGTAATCAGGAGCTCTGAGTACTGGGGCTTGGCAAAGAGCCTTTTTCAGGTTTTCAAAAGCCTGATTGCACTCCTCGTTCCATCTAACCTTTTTAGGAAATTTGGGCGAGGAGATGACATTCAGTGGAGAAGCTATGGTCCCATATTTCTCTATGAAATTCCTGTAATACCCAGTGAGGCCTAGGAAGGCTCTCACCTGGGTTTGAGTAGTCGGTGTTGTCCAATTTTGCACAGCTTCAATTTTACTGAGCAAAGGCCTTATCTCTCCACCGCCTACCTCATGCCCAAGATAGACTACCTTACTCTGTCCAATTTGCCATTTGCTCGCCTTTCTGGTCAGATTGGCTCGTCCAAGAGCCTGCAAAACATCTCTCAGGTGGGTTACATGTTCTTCCCAGGAATTGCTGAACACTGCGATGTCATCCAAGTATGCCATGCAGAAGTCCTCCATCCCATTCAGAACCTGGTTTACCATCCGTTGAAACGTAGCAGGTGCATTCTTCAGTCCAAAAGGCATTACCTTAAACTGGTATAAGCCAACGGGGGTAGAAAATGCAGTTTTCTCCTTGTCATGGTCTGTCAGGGCTATTTGCCAATAGCCTGACGTCAAGTCAAATGTGCTGAGGAACTTGGCGGCGCCAAGTTTATCCACCAACTCATCTGTTCTTGGCAAAGGGTGGGCATCAGTCTTGGTGACTGCATTAAGAGCTCTATAATCCACGCAGAATCTAAGCTCTTTAGATCCGGCCTTTGGTACTAACACGACTGGGCTAGACCATGGACTAGTAGAGGGCTCTATTACCCCGAGATCGAGCATCTTGCTGATCTCACCTTTGATGTGGGTTTGTACGTTTTCTGACATGCGGTATCCTCTGCTTTTGACTGGCAGACAGTCACCAGTGAGTATGTCGTGCTGGCCCCAAGGGGTCAAGCCTGGTGAAAGCGAGAACAGAGAGGCAAACTGATTCAACATAGATTTGCACTCTTCTTGTTGCCCGGGTGTCAGATTGGAGGAGAGATTCACTCCTTCAATTTTTTCATCTAAAGGTAAGCCTCTGAGGAGATCCGGAAGAGCGTCACTCTCTTCTTCTTCCTCGGATGACGCTAGAAGCAACGCTCCTACATCAGGTCGGGAGACATACGCTTTAAGTCGGTTGGTGTGAAAGACTGTCGGAGCCTCCTTGGGATTGCCCAAGTCCACCAGATAGTTAACCTCCCCGAGTTTACCCACTACTCGGAAGGGTCCCATCCACTTATCTTGCAAGGCCCTCTGCCTTGTTGGGATCATAAGGAGAACGAGCTGGTCTTGAGCGAACTCAACCATGTTAGCCTTTTGATCGTGCCAGTGCTTGACCAATGCTTGTCCAGCTTTCAAGTTATCGCTTGCTTCTGTCATCATGTGCGACATTCTCCTCCGGAGACCTATCACGTAGTCAGTTACTCTGACTGGCTTGGGGGAAGGAGCACTCTCCAACCCCTCCTTAATCAGGGCCAATGGATCTCTGACGGGATGACCATAGAGTAGTTCGAAGGGAGAGTAACCTACTCCCTCCTGAGGGACTTCTCTATAAGCAAAGAGAAGGCATGGCAGTAGAAGGTCCCACTTACGCTTAAGGGGTTCCTCTAAAGCACCTATCATGCTCTTCATGGTTCGGTTGAACCGTTCTACCAACCCATTGGTTGGTGGGTGGTAAGCTGTTGAGAACTTGTAAGTAACTCCACAGGTTTTCCACATGGATTTCATGTAGTGGGACATAAAGTTTGACCCCCTGTCAGAGATTACTTCCTTAGGAAACCCGACCCTAGTAAAAATACCAAGGAGGGCCTTAGCCACAGCCGGAGCTGTAACAGTCCTCATCGGAATTGCCTCAGGATACCTAGTAGCATGGTCTACTACAACAAGTATAAACCTGTTGCCTGAGGAGGTTGGAGGATCAAGGGGACCAACAAATTCAATCCCTACTCTCTCAAATGGGACTCCCACAACTGGGAGAGGCACTAAAGGTGCCACATTCTTGGAGCCAACCTTACCAGAGATCTGGCAGGTGTGGCAGCTCCTGCAGTGTTTTTCTACTTCGGCCCCCATCTTTGGCCAATAGAAGTAGAGCGAGAGCCTTTCCTTAGTCTTCTTGAAACTCAAGTGACCAGCCAAAGGAATCTCGTGGGCTAACTGCAAGAACTGTGGTCTGTTCTCTTGGGGTACTACAAGTCGTTTGTAGTCTCCAGGTGCGGACTCGGTCGGTTCACTGTAGAAGAGGCCATCTTCCCAGTGCAACCTGTATTTCCCAGGCTCTTGCCCTTCAGCCTGAGCTTCTGCCTGGTGGCGAAGACCTTCCAGAGTTGGACATTCTCTCTGTCCCTTACTGAAGTCTGCCCTGCTGGGTCCACCTTCTGCCAGTAAAGACTGCAGCTCAGGATGGTCAACAGGATCCAGATCTCCAATGAGTTCCTGGCCTTCCATTAGCTGTTCCTCAGAGTCTAATTCTACCACACAGGGTTGTACCCCACTCTCAGCCTCGGCTGGAGGTGGAGTTACGCGTGTAACTTTGGACAACCGCGGGGAAGTCCGTGTTGGCTGTACTGGAATGCGGGCTGCTGGTTTCGGGATAGAAGTCTTAGGTTTCCCTTTCGCTTCTGATGTCTTGGAGACAGCGGCCGATAATTCCAGTGGAGCAGGAGTGATATCTTTCTTCATCATCTCCTTGAGAGTACCGCGCAGGGTCCTCTCTCTTGCGGGTCTGGTTAGCTCCTGTAACCGTTTACTAGGAGGTCTGGGAGTATGCGATACAACTCCGAGAGTTTTCAAATCGTTACCCAACAGTACGCGTCCTGGTACCTCACTCTGTATGCTGACAGGTATCTTCACAGTCATGTCGTTACACTGGATGAGAACTGGTAATTGGGGAAGCATCTGCACAGGCACTCCAGCTAACTTGGTGAGGCGTTTGGGTGCCTTAGCAACATCCTCGGCCTGAAAAAACGATTTATCCACCACAGTTATGCTGGCCCCAGTGTCCCTAATGGCAGGAGTATCCTGACCATTCACCTGGACACTGTCCTTAGAATACTCTTTAGTATTATCGGGGATAGAATTATAGACATCTAAATTCTGTTGTTCCCACAACCCCAGAGATACTAAAGAAACGCTGGCTGAGACTCCAATGGGTTCGTCAGCTAGCAGTAGAAAGTTTCCACTTGCCATTTGGACTTCCTCCTCTGGAGCGAAGGCTAAGGAGACAAGCTGGACCCCTGAAGGTTTACCCTTACATCTGGGATCTCCTTTCACGTGGTCAGTCGAGCCACAAACAAAGCATTTACTGAATGCTTTCTGGAATGGTGGCTTGTTCTGACCTCCTTCCGGTTTGGCACCAGAAGACACACTATTCTGCTGTGGTTTTCCCGGTGGCTTACCCTTCTGGTTTTGTTTGGGGCCCTCTTTGGAATGGGAGTTATTAGAATTCTCTTTTGAGTCTTTTTTAGGGTGTTTTCCCTCATCCTTTTTCTGAGTTGCCCCAGAATCCTTATGAGTAGCCCTGTTGGCAACCCACAAGTCAGCAGCCTTAGCTAGCTCCCTGGAATCCAATTCCTTCGAATCAGCCAAGTGCTGTCTGAGCTCAGGAGAACAGGCATCATAAATAAACTCCAACATAAAAAGATTTCTCATACCCTCATAAGTGTTCACTTTGTAACCCTTAATCCATCCCTCTAAGATTTTCAACCCTTCACTCACCCAGGTAGCCCAAGGGGTACCATCATGCTTTTTGAGGGTTCTAAACCTCTTAAAATACTGGGAATGGGTCTTCCCGAATCTAGCTATTAAAGCTAGTTTCACACTTTCGTAATCCGTCTTATCCGCCTCCCCCAACTCCATTACCACATCAGTCGCAACAGGAGGGAGCCTAGAGAACAACCAGGGGAGCAAAGCATTCCCGGTGATGTCCTGGAGCCCATGATTGTATTCAAACAGTTTCAACCAATCCAACACATCCAATCTCGGTTCATACATACCCACTAATTCCTTCGGCATCCGGGGTCTTTTGGGACTGGAGGTCCTAGAGGAACCAGAGGAGAGAGAAGCATTTTCCATAGACAACTTTTTCATCTCTAACTCATGATTAAGTTCTATTTCTCTGAGTCTTAACTCAGCTTGCTTCTGCTCAGCCTGGGCATTCATCCGTCTGAACTCGAGCTCTTGGTTTCGTTCAGATTGAGCCAAGAACCGTTTATATTCTAATTCGAGCTTCATTTTTTCAAGTTCAAAATAAGCAGGGTTACTTGTGGGACCTGGTATGGGCCCCATAGGCACAGCTGGTAAGGCAGGTAGAGGAGCAGGGGAGACAGTTTCGTTAGCCTCTCCGTCCTCGTCAGCCTCTTCATCGCTATCATCAGAATTACGATTCAGATCAACACCATCACTGTTATCTACAGTCGCTGGAGAGATTGGTTCCTCTGAACCAGTACCCAGACTTTGGTTCGCCAGCAATCTCTCGATTAGTTCTAACTTCTTGCCTCTTACAGGAAGATTCTCTTGCCTACAGAGAGCTCGCAGACTCTCAGTATTTTCACTTGACAAAGACTCTTGACTGTAAGTTTCCATCGTAGACATGTTTTTTTTTTTTTTTTTAAAGTTGCTTTTTGTGCAAAGTTTTGAGGTTAGTTATCCTACAGTGTCGAAAAGCACTCTAAACTGTATACTCGATACAAATCCCACCGCTGTACACCAGTGTTAGGCGGAAACCTGTGCAGTTCCCTCTGGGACCACTGCAAAAGATTTAGGACTACAGGCGTTTGGCGGTGAACCCACTTGGTAGCAGTCTGTACCACACAGATTCACTTGGTAGCTGTGGCTGAGCAGTCAGACTTCCCTCAAGAAGAGTTGAGCAGTATGTGGAGTATACAAAATAGGGCAATTCTTCACAGCAAAACAAGCAAACACGCAACGAGGCTTAGTGTAAAGATATTACGGTATTTATTTATAATGAAACATCTATGGAAAACACTAAGGCAAATCACGGCAAACAAATCAAACACAATTAATCTACGAAGTAGAAACGATCAATCCCCCTAGCAATATCGACAACTCTAGGTTCTACCGGTACCACTTATTTTCAGACAGAGGTGTATACCTTAACCCAGATGACACTCGAATATTAGTTAGGACGGGAGAGAAAAAGATAGGCAGGTTATGAAATCAACACAGTTCAATCCTGGCGGATAAAATGCAAGGCAGGGAGGCAAGAATCACAATAGATCGTAAAGTTCAGAGGCCAGGCCCACTCGGAGAGAGGCAAGGCGCGATGTCCCAAAAAGTCTCTAGTGGAGATGCATTCAAGTCTTTATAGCAAATTGTTATCGGCAGATTGAACCAGTTCAGAACAAAGAATGAGAAAAGCTTGGAGGCGACCCAACGGAACGGAGAGGATTAAGACACCTCACTCGAACCGATCGAAAGGGAAGCCAGGTGGACACGGTACCTTGTTTGTGGAGGGCAGCTCCGGCGGGGGCAGTTGTTCCTGGTGGTGGGTGCACATCGGGTCTTTGCCAAGAGTAGTGATGATCTCGTCATCGAAGAAAATGAAGTCCGGTGCACCACCAGGGAAGAGACCAGCCGCGGAGTGCTCCGTCACAAGGCACCACCTTTTGGTCGCGGTTCAGGGGTAGTGGCTATCCGGTTGCTGAGGTGCGCTGCACGGGCAATTCGACCACTGCGACCTGAGGCGAATAAAAAGCAAAGGGGACTGGTTGTTCCCACCAGTCAGGGGAAGAGACTCTCCGGCAGGGAGATCGCCTCTGTCGTCGGGAAGTGATGAGTCGGTTCCGCAGGGCTCCACCGGAGGTGTCGTCATGCAGGTCGGCTCAGCGTTACCCTCGTCGGATTCTTAGGTCCTGTGGCGACTTCTGAAGATCCAGTCCCAAAAGCCCTGCTTTTATGCAGAAAACCCCCATTCATTCAGCCTAGCTGTCAATCAACACATGCTAAGTGGTGAGCGGGAAGGCTCACCACTTGGGCCAATCACTCCAGAGTGCGACCGGAGTTGGCAAGGCAACTCGGTCCAGGGTGCCTAAACCCCCTCCCACACCCCTGTGGTAACCCAGACAGAATGGCACCACTTTGGAGGGTCTCTGTCCAGAGGCCCGCCAAAAGTGGAACAAAGGGCTCAACCTTTGGTTTAGGAGTCACAGAGACGAACACAGACGCCATTTTACAAACCGAGTTCTGGCAGAAAATACCATCCGATAAACCTATTTAAGATAAGTAGATCGGTGGTACGTTAGAGATTAATGAGAAAAAAAGGGTCAATCTCCAACAATGGGACGAATCCCATAGGGTTATGTTTGGGGTCGAACATAACAAGTAGTTTCCACTGCCACCAGCCAAAACTCGACGAGGGGGGACGGGACAGTGCCCCCTCGAGTAACAGATCCAGGCGTAATCGAATTACCCCTACTAGTACGTCCACAATAAGATGGTTTGTACTAGTTCTGTTGGTAAATTTAGGTCTAGTAAAGCCAATGGTGACTTTACATGCCCGGGGAGACAGTAGTCAGTCCCCGGGTATGGAGTCTATGGTGGGGGATCCGCTAGGACGCCCCCGTGTTACGGCACGTAGGGTGCGGTGTAACACACATAGAAAAACATATGAGACCCTATGGAGTAAAAGACCCCATGGCCCATCGAACACATTGACATTTCAAAGGAATTACACACATACATGTCCAAGAGTGGGAGAAAAGAGTCTCACTCTTGGCAGGATGGAAAAAAACAAACTCCAGAAATCCAGCAAAGCTGCTGGGGGACTCACTAGGTTAGGAAATTCAGCCTAAACAGAGAATTCTCCCTAACAGTCACCACAATGTAGATCCCTGGCCCTTATGGTCAGCCTCCAAATGCCAAACACCCACCTGAGTATTGCATCCACCCACTTAGAAATGGCAAAAACATGATAGAACCCCAATTGCAAGTCTGGAAATGAACACATGTCCCTCACATACACCCAATGGGTGTCAGTGAATGTCAAAACCCATATCATGATATGCATGAAACCAATAAGATGATACTACAGATTGAAGTTTGAAGAAAAAATATGTATCAAAAGCAACATAAATTGAATCAAAAATAAACAAACAATAATGGAAATTAAAAAAAAAAAACAGCAGGTCCGTGAAATAATGCAAAACCACAAATCATAATGCAAAGGAAAGGTGGCCAAAGTCACAGTCCATAAAAGTAAATCCAATGGAAAACCATTGCTCCATGGGGAAAGCATTAAAAAAATTGAAAATCCAAAAGTCAACTATATACAGATAATCAATCCAGGGTCCATGATCCCAACCGAAGAAATGAAACCTATCTAATAACACTACCTAAAAAAAAAAACTATATACAAAAATGTGGCCCATTGTCCAAAAGGTCAAAAAATAAATGCAAAACCAAAGGAAACCTAACACTAACCACAGAACTATTTACAAGGTCAGCGGGCTAGTCTGACGGCTCACTTCAGGATGTTCCGGGCCAGGGCATCATCGAACTCCTGCTCAATGTCCCGGAGGCGGTCCTCCTCCATGGCCCCGAGGGTCCGCAGGGCCGTCCACATGTTCACCCCAAACTGCCTGCGGATTGCCTCGAGGCACTCGGCCTGCCTCAGGGCCCTCCGCATGGAGTTCTCCTCCCTGACCATCGTGAGCCGTGCCTCTTCCGCCCGCTGCCGCTCCGCATCTATGGCATGGCCCAACCGCTGCCACACGGAAGACACTTCCCGTCCTGGGTTCTCCTGGCCTCCGGCCGATGCCTGCCCCTCCGATGTTGAAGGCCCCCATCACGTTGCTGCTGCTGCTGCGCCTCTGCCCGTGTACTGCCTCCTGCTGCCTGCACATCCTACGCTGGCTGGGGTGCAGTCGTTGATGTGGCTACCCCTGCTGGACGTCCGACTCCCGACTGTGGCAGGGATGCCTCCTCCACCAGCCTGGCTGCACCGTCAGAGGCAGCTCCACAGGTCACCCAGGTGACTGATGGGTGGGAAGATGGCACAGAGGACGACTGGCGCATAGGGGGTTCAGTTGAGGAGGGGGTTGTAGCAAGCCCCATCAAACGGAGGAATCTGGCCTGGGTGACCTGTCCCAGTAGGCCGACGCGAGATGACGTGCAGCCTCCTCATGAAAAGACTGCAAGTCACCTCGCATGGCCCGTTGACGCAACGCCACACCAGTCAGGACAGGCTCAACCCGGACCCGGATAGCCACGTCCGCAGGCAGAGGAAGGCCAGTTGTCGTGAGCTCATCCCCTGCCTGAAAACGGGTCTGGACGTAGGCATCCCTGCTGGTGCAAGATGATGCAGTGACAGGATCAGGGACAGGATTGCACACAGGCAACTCCGCGGCGACCTGTGCTGCCTCCTGTCCCTGGTCCTGCACTGCACCACTAGCACCAGTGGAATCCCCACTTCCAGACCCCGTCTCTGTTGCTTGCACGGCCTCCTCCTCCACCAAACCCCCCACCAACCTGGATGACTCTGTGCCATCTTCCCCCGTTGGGCCCTGTGGGGTCCCAGCTGCCCCTTCCTCTGCCGAGGAGCCCAACTCCGACCTCCGCCTCTTAGACCTCCCCCCGGCAGCTGCGGCCTGGGACGCGGCACCGGACTCCTCACTCCCCGACGAGATCACAACCTGGGAGGGGAGCCGGGCCTTGCGTCTCCGGCTGGTGGTGCGATCTCCGCCGCTGTGCTCCACAGCACCTTCTCCGCCCTCTTCATCAGTTGACGCTGCAGACAGGGAGAAATAAAACACAGGCATCAGGGCACTGTACATTGGACACATACACACATGACAGTTGCACATGAGTGGCATTGGCAAACCTCAGACATGGCATCCCAATCACCAACACACATGTCATTTCAACTTGCACACATGAGCCATACCACAGCCACATCGCAACTGCCAGCACCATCCATACACATACAACAGCATGAGCGGGCAAAGGTGAGCCAGACATCACATGCAACACAGGGAGTGCACTACACATGCACACACACCACCACACTTGCATGCATGTGTACACCTCAGCCAACTGTCGCAGTTTTCCGATGGGCATCCATGTCAAATCTGGCAATCGGGCTTACACATCCCGTTGTCACATGCATCCATGTTGCATCACCGTTGCACCCTTGTCATATACACACACATGCACATGTACACAGTGCTGATACATGCAGCAGAAAACAACATACATGCGTGACATCACGAACATGCCTACTTACATACACATTCATCCAAACATGAGTGCCCACACAACTGCATTTGGCATGCAAGCCTACACACACAAGCACCATCCATGTCTCACACATGACAGCCCTCGCATGTGTTAGCCTCACGGCCCTGTACACCCCCACCCATACTCGGCCCCATACAAACAGATGTGCAACCGGCACACTACTGGCACATCACCACACACACAGCTTACAATCATGATGCATGTACACTTACCGCTCGACTCCAGACGGGTCTGCCTCTCAAGGACCTGGACATGGAGCGCTGGGGATATGCGTTCCAGGACCCTCATCTGATCTTCCGTAGTTAGTGTTAGGTTTCCTTTGTTTTTGGATTTTTTTTGGACCTTTTGGACAATGGGCCACATTTTTGTATATAGTTTTTTTTTTTAGGTAGTGTTACTAGATAGGTTTCATTTCTTCGGTTGGGATCATGGACCCTGGATTGTTTATCTGTATATAGTTGACTTTTGGATTTTCAATTTTTTTTATGATTTCCCCATGGAGCAATGGTTTTCGATTTTCATTTTCCATTGGATTTACTTTTGTGGACTGTGTCTTTGGACACCTTTCCTTTGCATTATGATTTGTAGTTTTGCATTATTTCACGGACCTGCTGGTTTTTTTTTTTAAATTTCCATTATTGTTTGTTTATTTTTGATTCAATTTATGTTGCTTTTAATACATATTTTTTCTTCAAACTTCAATGTGTAGTATCATCTCATTGGTTTCATGCATATCATGATATGGGTTTTGACATTCACTGACACCCATTGGGTGTATGTGAGGGACATGTGTGCATTTCCAAACTTGCAATTGGGGTTCTATCATGTTTTTGCCATTTCTAAGTGGGTGGATGCAATACTCAGGTGGGTGTTTGGCATTTGGAGGCTGACCATAAGGGCAGGGATCTACATTGTGGTGACATGTTGGCTGGGGGACATGAGTGGGGGCCTGGTGGAGGCTGCCCCTGCACTGCTGGGGGGTGGGGGTGGTGGGAGACATGAGTGGGGGCCTGGTGGAGGGTGCCCTGCACTGCTGGGGGGTGGGGGTGGTAGTAGACATGAGTGGGGGTCTGGTGGAGGCTGCCCCTGCACTGCTGGGGGGTCGGGGGGTGGCGTGGTAGACATGAGTGGGGGCCTGGTGGAGGGTGCCCCTGGATGCTGGGGGGTGGGGGTGGTGGGAGACATGAGTGGGGGCCTGGTGGAGGGTGCGCCTGGTGACTAGGGGGTGGGGGTGGTGGTAGACATGAGTGGGGGCCTGGTGGAGGGTGCCCCTGAACTGCTGGGGGGTGGGGGTGGTGGGAGACATGAGTGGGGGCCTGGTGGAGGGTGCCCCTGGATGCTGGGGGGTGGGAGTGATGGGGGACATGAGTTGGAAATGAGTGGGGGCCTGGTGGGGGTGCTGGGAGACATGAGTGGGGGCCTGGTGGAGGGTGCCCCTGCACTGCTGGGGGGTGGGGGTGGTGGGAGACATGAGTGGGGGCATGGTGGAAGGTGCCCCTGCACTGCTGGGGGGTGGGGGCGATGGGAGACATGTGTGGGGGCCTGGTGGAGGCTGCCCCTGCACTGCTGGGGGGTGGGGGTGGTGGTAGACATGAGTGAGGGCCTTGTGGAGGGTGCCCCTGCACTGGTGGGGGGTGGGGGTGATGGGAGACATGAGTGGGGGCCTGGTGGAGGCTGCCCCTGGATGCTGGGGGGTGGGGGTGCAGGGAGACATAAGTGGGGGCCTGATGGAGGCTGCCCCTGGATGCTGGGGGTGGGGGTGCAGGGAGACATGAGTAGGGGCCTGGTGGAGGCTGCCCCTGCACTGCTGGGGGGTGGGAGTGGTGGTAGACATGAGTGTGGGCCTGGTGGAGGGTGCCACTGCACTCCTGGGGGGTGGGGGTGCTGGGAGACATGAGTGGGGGCCTGGTGGAGGGTGCCCCTGGATGCTGGGGGGTGGGGGTGATGGGGGACATGAGTTGGACATGAGTGGGTGAGTGGGGGCCTGGTGGAGGGAGCCCCTGCACTGCTCGGGGGTGGGGGTCCTGGGAGACATGAGTGGGGGCCTGGTGGAGGGTGCCCCTGCACTACTGGGGGGTGGGGGTGGTGGGAGACATGAGTGGGGGCCTGGTGGAGGGTGCCCTTGCACTGCTGGGGGGTGGGGGTGATGGGAGACATGTGTGGGGGCCTGGTGGAGGGTGCCCTGCACTGCTGGGGGGTGGGGGTGGTGGGAGACATGAGTGGGGGCCTGGTGGAGGGTGCCCCTGGATGCTGGGGGGTGGGGGTGGTGGGAGACATGAGTGGGGGCCTGGTGGAGGCTGCCCCTGCACTGCTGGGGGTGAGGGTGGTGGTAGACATGAGTGGGGCCTGGTGGAGGGTGCCCCTGGATGCTGGGGGGTGGGGTTGCAGGGAGACATGAGTGGGGGCCTGGTTGAGGCTGCCCCTGGATGCAGGGGGCGGGGGTACAGGGAGACATGAGTGGGGCCTGGTGGAGGCTGCCCCTGCACTGCTGGGGGGTGGGGGTGGTGGTAGACATGAGTGGGGGCCTGGTGGAGGGTGCCCCTGCCCTGCTGGGGGTTGGGGGTGATGGAAGACATGAGTGGGGGCCTGGTGGAGGCTGCCCCTGGATGCTGGGGGGTGGGGGTGCAGGGAGACATCAGTGGGGGCCTGGTGGAGGCTGCCCCTGGATGCTGCGGGGTGGGGATGCAGGGAGACATGAGTTGGACATGAGTGGGGGCCTGGTGAAGGATGCCCTGCACTGCTAGGGGGGTGGGGGTGGTGGGAGACATGAGTGGGGGCCTGGTTGAGGGTGGGGGTGGTGGGAGACATGAGTGGGGGGCTGGTGGAGGCTGCCCCTGCACTGCTGGGGGGTGGGGGTGGTGGTAGACATGAGTGGGGCCTGGTGGAGGGTGCCCCTGCACTGCTGGGGGGTGGGGGCGATGGGAGACATGAGTGGGGGCCTGGTGGAGGCTGCCCCTGGATGCTGGGGAGTGGGGGTGCAGGGAGACATGAGTGGGGGCCTGGTGGAGGCTGCCCCTGGGTGCTGGGGGGTGGGGATGCAGGGAGACATGAGTGGGGGCCTGGTGGAGGCTGCCCCTGCACTGCTGGGGGGTGGGGGTGGTGGTAGACATGAGTGGGGGCCTGGTGGAGGGTGCCCCTGCACTGCTGGGGGGTGGGGGTGATGGGAGACATGAGTGGGGGCCTGGTGGAGGCTGCCCCTGGATGCTGGGGGGTGGGGGTGCAGGGAGACATGAGTGGGGGCCTGGTGGAGGCTGCCCCTGGATGCTGGGGGGTGGGGGTGCAGGGAGACATGAGTTGGACATGAGTGGGGGCCTGGTGGAGGGTGCCCTGCACTGCTGGGGGGTGGGGGTGGTGGGAGACATGAATGGGGGCCTGGTGGAGGGTGGGGGTGGTGGGAGACATGAGTGGGGGCCTGGTGGAGGCTGCCCCTGCACTGCTGGGGGTGAGGGTGGTGGTAGACATGAGTGGGGCCTGGTGGAGGGTGCCCCTGGATGCTGGGGGGTGGGGTTGCAGGGAGACATGAGTGGGGGCCTGGTTGAGGCTGCCCCTGGATGCAGGGGGTGGGGGTACAGGGAGACATGAGTGGGGCCTGGTGGAGGCTGCCCCTGCACTGCTGGGGGGTGGGGGTGGTGGTAGACATGAATGGGGGCCTGGTGGAGGGTGCCCCTGCCCTGCTGGGGTTTGGGGGTGATGGAAGACATGAGTGGGGGCCTGGTGGAGGCTGCCCCTGGATGCTGGGGGGTGGGGGTGCAGGGAGACATCAGTGGGGGCCTGGTGGAGGCTGCCCCTGGATGCTGCGGGGTGGGGATGCAGGGAGACATGAGTTGGACATGAGTGGGGGCCTGGTGAAGGATGCCCCTGCACTGCTGGGGGGTGGGGGTGCTGGGAGATGGCCATGGTGGATGGGTTGCCTGTGGGACATGAGCAGGGGTTCAGGGTACTCCCCTGTGGTGTGGGCTTCCTGCAGGGGCCGTGAAGAGTGTAGAGGGAACACCTGGGAGGACA
Source organism: Ambystoma mexicanum (assembly GCF_040938575.1). NCBI lineage: Eukaryota > Metazoa > Chordata > Amphibia > Caudata > Ambystomatidae > Ambystoma > Ambystoma mexicanum. The sequence goes on from NC_090933.1 coordinate 146,923,094, forward strand.
CACACGGCCAAATCACATGTAGCACTCCCCGGCACCACCGAAATACTGCTGAAATCGCGTGTGAAACTTCCCGTGCACCTCGGAATACACGTACCCTGCTGAAATCGCGTGTGGAACCTCCCGCACATCCCGAAACACACGTACCCAGGCCAATCACGTGTGGAACTTCCCACGCACCCCAAAGTACACGTACCCAGGCCAATCTCGTGTGGAACTTCCCACCGCATCCCGAAACACACGTACCCAGGCCAATCGCGTGTGGAACCTCCCGCGCATCCCGAAACACACGTACCCAGGCCAATCGCGTGTGGAACTACCCGCGCACCCCAAAGTACACGTACCAAGGCCAATCGCGTGTGGAACTTCCCGCGCATCCCGAAACACACGTACCCAGGCCAATCGCGTGTGGTACTTCCTGCGCACCCAGAAGTACACGTACCCAGGCCAATCGTGTGTGGAACTTCCCGCGCATCCTGAAACACACGTACCCAGGCCAATCGCGTGTGGAACTTCCCGCGCACCCCGAAGTACACGTACCCAGGCCAATCGCGTGTGGAACTTCCCGCGCATCCCGAAACACGCGTACCCAGGCCAATCGCGTGTGGAACTTCCCGCGCACCCCGAAGTACACGTACCCAGGCCAATCGCGTGTGGAACTTCCCGCGCATCCCGAAACACACGCACACGCTATTTTTCACACAGCGGGTGTCCGTGTTTGTCGGTACCCCTTTGCACCTCATTTGTCCCAGAGGGCCACTGTATGGACCATTCATCATGGCTGTACATGGGTGCTTTTTGTTGGCGCACAGTTTGGCGCACATTTATTTCAGGCGCAGGGACGCTACCGCCTGCTTTCTTGTGGCATACTTGTTTGGCCCTGTGCGCGTCTTTGACCGTGCGCTGGTTTGCCCCATTCAATTCCATGAATACGGGTTGTACGCGAGCGTGTGGGCGTTCTGCGCACTTGCCTCCTGTACTTCCCACGTGACGCCCATATTTTCACGCATTGTTCCCCATTCCGAGTGTTACGCCCCGTGTTCCGCCTACTTTTGTGATGTGCGCCGTGCTATGTGCGATTTCGCAGTGGCCGTGGCGCACGCTGTTGGATGACCTGTGCGCCGGCGTGCGCGACGCACTTTTTCAGCGCACATCCAATGTTTTTCTCGTGCACGGACTTCCATGAATCGATGTGCGCTGGTTTCCCTGCGATTTTCGCACTTGCACTGCGAATCGCACGTTTTGGCACCCCTGCGCGGGAATTTTCGGCGCACATTAATTCCATGAATCGACCCCTTACTTTTTCTGACCCTCATAAACAGTTCATTCTATGTACCGTGCTTGGTACAACATTAGTGTGTGGTAAACTGTTGTTGCATTGACTTCAGTAATCATTGGGTCACTGGGAAAAAAAATTCATAGAGGAGTAAAAAAAACACTACAATTATGTCAGTGTAAGTGTGATAGTATGTTTGTCTGAAGTGTGTTGTTATTAAGGGAATCTTTAAAATTGTTAGATACTTGTTGGCGTATTCTAACTACATTAGACTTTAGAAGAAGTTCTGTAGTAACAAAAATTGTGATGGCGCATTTCAAGTCTATTGCAATGAAGGGTATTTTTTCAGTAGTTAGATAGCTGTTAGCGTATTCTAACTATCTTGACTTTTAAAAATACTATTGTAGTATTATGGATGTAGTTAGATACCTGTATGCATATTCTAACTGAGCATTGTGCTACAGTTTCGTGAGTACATTTGTGTTGAAGGAATACTAAGTAGACATTTGTTTGATTTGCTGGTAACCTATGTTTTGGAGTAATGGAGGTGTTGTTACATTCAAACCAACCACTATCTTTTTGACATATGCAGTATAGTGCCCTGAAGTACTTGTGGCATCAGTGTGGTATATTATACCTACTGTGTGTCTCTAGTAAGCCTACAGTTATTTTGGTACCATCTGCATTGTACTAAAGAAACATTAGTACGACATATTGGCTATGTGAGTTGATTTCCATACTGGAACAATTGCCTGAATTGCAAATATTGCAGTGATTTGCCTTCTGCATAAACTGGTCAAATGGAATGGTTTCACAATTTGGTATGGATACATATACAGATTGTTCATTAGGAATGCACTCCTGTGAAACATGGTTGCAGAGAGTGCATGTATGTTTCCACGTATAATTTATAGTGATGTTTTTGGTTTCCAGTACTTGTAGTTAGTACATTATGAATTCTTGAGGATCTTCTTTAGTGCGTATGGTAAATTGTACCATTCCTGCACAGTAGTCCAATTATTGCCTTATACCTGAGGGACTGTAAGTGCTGTCAGCATTATTTGTGGCATTTCTATGAAGGACGGGCATTTTCAAACACAACTTGTCCTAGCCGTTTAAGTAAATGTTGTTAACAATTGGTGGAATTTGGAAGAGAAGATTGATTGTTACATTTGCATTTCAATTTACTCCAGTTGTGTTACAGAATTTAAATGGACTGGATTTTCTTAGAGAAGAGATATTTGTCTCTTTCTTTTCTGATGGATGTGCAGTTGAGTTTGTAGTAGACAGTTTTGATGTTGTATTATTTGTGGAGAAGAGTTGGTCATTGTTTCTTTAGTGTTATTGTTGGGACATCTGTTGTAGATTCTGTTTGCATAACTTTTCTTTAGAAAGGTTTTATTTTTTGAGGTACACAGTACATATCTAGATACATACATATCTATATGGGGGTGTACAGTGCACATAGCCTGTTGTATTCTAGGATACAAGGAATGTCAGCATTGACTTTGCTTGCATCAAATTAATTAGGAATAGACGATTAAGTGTATGCAGATGTGAAAGTGCTACATAACGCACACCTTCCTTAAAGACTGTGTTGCCAATATCAATCAATGCGTGATCAAGAGTTAGACCTTGCAATTTGTGAATACTGACAGCATATGTAAGAGATAGAGAAAATTGTTCTCTGCATACATACATGTATTTGAAAAGAAGGAAACATGCTATTGTGTGGCCAATTATTTTAACTTCTGCAAGTTTGTCAAAGTGGATGTTAACAAACTGAATGTTGTTGTCATGTGGATATTTTGGAAGCCAACAACTGTACCAATTGCTCCATTAACTAAACCTTGTCCTACATCACGGATACATGTTAGAATTATTCTGCTGTTGAGGCTCAAATTTAATATTTTCTCTAATCCAGCTGTGTTGAAGATATATTTTTCTAAGTTATTTAGTTGTGCAGTTGCTTGTTGACAGATAGGGACTGTCATGCCGTGCACTTCTAGTTTGTCTGTGGAGCTGATATGAAGTATGGGTTGCATTTCATTTTTTAACATTGTATCATTAATTTGACTACAGCTTGCAAGGGTGGATTTAAGGACATGCTTTTAGATTTTGTTGAGTTAATTTGTTCATGACATTAGGCGAAGATGTGTTACATCTATATAGTTCATGGATTAGCCTAGTAGTTAAGATGGATTTTGTATCTTTTGGAAGCAGACGCGTTCAAATTCTTTTTAAAATGTTAGCATAAGTGTGGTCTGCACAATGATGCATGTTTGTGTCCTAATGTTTAAAAAAAATGTTGACCCTTTACTGGTTTTAACTGTAGGAAGTCTTTGAAAACAATAACATGTGTTCCTCCAAACAGTTCTCTGTAGTAGGTTTTTAGGACTTCTTGCATTCTGAAGTGAATTAAAGCCAACATGAGGTTGGAAAGCATGCTTACCTCATCTGTTAGGAGAACTTTCATTTGTTTCAGAATTCTGTGCACTTCACTAGCCACCTCTGCTGATAATTTGTAGTATTCACATTTATTTTGGTGCTCAACTGAAAGGAGGAGTAGTTGGTGTAAAGTTACACCTCCTATGTGGTAGACAGCTAAAACTTCGGGGTCTGTTACAACAGCTGAAATATTGTTGTTTGTTAAGGTTTGTAGAAATTTGCTGAATATTTTAATTAATAATGTTTTACCAGAACCAGCTTCACCACTTACATATAGGAGCAGAGGTTTATAATTGTTACAGCTATATGTTTTAGTTTCATGTTTAAAACCATGTTCAATTTCTTCAGTGACTTCTAGATAAATGGTGAGCTGTTCATCATTTAGATGTGATTTGAGAACTGGCAAGTCTTCTTCAGATTGTTTACATTGAAACATGCTATTTTCTACCTCAGGCATGGCTATTTCTGCTTTATTTAGAATGAGTAGTTCTCCAAGTGGTTCTTGGCTTCCTGTAAGGCAAGGTTGACTGCCCCCTGGATTGTCTTTATCTAGTTGAGTTTCAATTTGTTCCTCTTGTTGGCATTCGTTGTCCAACATTTCTTTGTATTGTTTGAAATTGGCATTTGCTATACTGCTTGCATTTACTTTGAATGCAGTTTCAAATGAGTCATAGTCACCTAATAATTCTTCGTCTTTTCTCCAAGGTTCAAGAAACTGCAGTAGGGCCATGCAATACAGTTATCTATATTGCATAGATTTAAATGATAACTTTATTGGATTAATTAGGCTGGGTTTGGTAAGTTTTACTAGGCTTCCTTCACAAGTTCAGACTGAATATTTGCCAGTTGTCTCATTTGGTGTGACATTGTTTTTGTAAGAGTAGTTTTGGGCTATGTCATACAAGCACATGCTTTCCAAAGCAGTACTTCTGTTTGGGTAGTATGTGTCAATTACATTATTTTTTTTCAAATGTCCTGGCTGTTGGGATCATTTGTGGCTATTGTTTCTATCTCTTGGTAGGATTTTAGTACTTGATTTCGGGATTAAGCTGGACCAAGGTTTAGCCAGACAATGTGTTCATATTTGCCTATAAGGCTGTACCTGTTAAACGGTGTGCAGCCTTGTAGCACCCACATTCTCTATGGGAGCACATTTTGTATATCAAAGCTGTACAATTTATGTGAAAGTGTTCTGCTAGATGATATGTCATCCCAGAGGTATTTTAGCCCTGTTTTCTTAGCTTTGGTGAGATATCTTGCAACTGCAGTGGAATTTTCTGCAATGTATTGTATGTCTATGTTTGCATTCCACAAGAGGGCAATGATTGCACTGTAACTATTGATGTACTTGGATGCTTCGTCCCTTTTAATGTTGTATGTATTTTTAAGGGATTTGCCTTTTACAGTGGGGTAGCGGACATGTTTAAAAAAATAGAGCCGGTTTTTAATGTGTGTGCACTCCCTCTTGGGGATTAACATCAGTGGCGGCACCTTTGAAGATCCGGGCCGCGTGGGTCCTTCATCATGGCCGCCTGTTGAGGTGACCGCATCAGCTGTGTTGAAGCTGACATCGGCTGCCTTATTGGCAGGCCTCTGTATCTCTACCTTGAGCCCACAGAGCCAACTGTCGATCACTGGCTCCCGTGAAGGGACTCTTCTGAGGGCCAAGACCGCTCCTTTCTGGCCCTTTCCGGCACTGGAGGGCACCCCCCCTTACCATCACACCTGTGATCTGCAGAGCACTGCTCTAAGATCCTGATAGTTGCTACCCACTTTTCATGAGCAAGAGCAAAGTGCTACCATCTGAAATGGTAAGCGTACCAGATCTCCAACCCTGACCATAACTCTTGAATTAGTTGTCCACCGACCTTCTTCCCTGAGCTCACTGCCTCACTGCATACTGTGTCCCTCTCTAACTGGAAATGGCTACCTGGTGGTCATCTCTTTTACATTTCCTTTGGCTCTTACATGAAGATGTGCATGCCAGTGGCTGAATCCATCCATCCTGCAGCACTGGCCGAGGCTCTCCCTTATGTGCCCTGAGGGGCTTTTGCCGGTCGGCCTCCCTCAATCCATCATGAATGCCATCACCATTGTCCTCCAGGCACCAGAGTGCCTTTGTGTTACTCGCACTGCGGCAGTGCTGATTTCCGGGCCTGGCTGGACTGTTTGCCCCCTCCTCCCCCTTCCTCCATCCACGACCGCAGCACATCTTTGGAGACACCTGGTCGTGGGGGGTGTCTCTGACCCCTCGTGCCTGGCACTCCAGACCTCAAGCCACCCTGCACATTTAATGATGAGTATGCACTTCACCTAATTCTATTCACCTTGACATTACATCTGCAGCCACCTTTTGTTTCCATGTGTTTAGCCTGCCCTGCTCAAAATTGAATATAGCTGTTTTTACATCTGCAGCCACTTTTTGATATCATGTGTTTATCCTGCCTGGCTTAAAATCTAATTTAGGCGTTTTTACATCTGCAGTATAGAAGAAAAGGGAGGGGTCCTGCCTATAAAAATACTATTCCATTGCAAATTGTTCAAATGCAAATTTACTTACATATAAGGCAAACTGGCAGCATACTATTTACTGTCATGTAATGCACTGCTGTGTAAAAAATGTAGTTAGGCACTCAATATAGTTAGTGAAAGTCAGTTGTTTACTGATTGCTAACACACTCTTTTTGAAAACATACACATAAGTTAAAAATACTGTGAACAACATAAGAAAAAACACAACTAGCATTCACAGAGCACAATACAAGTTATCTCATGATTAGAGAAACGTACAGATAGCAGTGTAGTCCCAACAGGGTAAATTATTTATACATGCGAGGGAGAGTTTCAAAAGTCAAAAAAATCCCAAAAACAAAGGCATTACTTCATGCCAATGCGAATTATCTCATGATTTGAGAACGGTACAAATACCAATGTAGTCCCAACAGTGTTAATTGTTTGCACATATAAGGAAGAGTTTCCAAAAAACAAAAGCATTACATCATGCAGATTTGTCATTCAGTGTGAACATTGTGAATATGTACAGAGAAAAAAGTCCTACATGACAGAGTCTAAAAGGTGTACAGGATTCACCTTATTTGGAAATGGAAACTCCATATAAAGTTTTTTTTTTGTAGTCTTGTGTCTTCCTTAATGGGAGTATAGTCAATATACTGCATCTAGGAGACTGGACCTTGGAAAGGTCTGTTAGAGCCAGGCTAAAGGGTGACCTTGTGATGAGTCGACGTCTAGAAGTTAAATCAGAGACCCCGGATGGGGTGGAACCAGAGAGCAGCAAAAAAGTTCTGCTAGGGTTCATAGACGTTTCGGCATATGTTGTAAAAAAGCCTTCTTCTGGAGCCAAGGCGCAGAGTCCCCTGCAAGAATCAGAGGGGACTGTAAGTGAAAGGTAGCGATACATATGATGATACTAATAAGTGTGATTAACTACAAGAGTGTCACAACATTAAGTACACAGACTTAAAAAGGTGAGTTAAAAAACTAGTCTCTAGAAAACACAATTCCATTCGTGCACTGACCTTAACAATAGTAGCAACAGGTCTAGTTGTCTTCTGGCTTAGTAATTGAGATGGGCGTGTGGGGAGCACATTGTAGAAAAACTGCTGCGGCAACTTCAACACCCAGCGTTAGAAATGGGGCACTAAAAATGTTATAGAAAAATAGAACAGTGCACAAAAAAATACCGTGAGAAAATTAGGAATTAAATGGTCATAGCCATAGTTAAATGACTGTAGTCAAAGTATAGGCGGTCATTACAACCCTGGTGCTAAGTGCACCAACTTTACCACCATGGTGTAAACTACGTTTACACCATGGTGGATGGCGGATTTACCGCCCCATTCCAAGGTGAGTGGGGCGGTAAATCCCCATTTCCCATTTTCCCTTCCCCATTCCCATTTTTGCCCCATAGGGCATAATGGGAGTGGGGAAGGTGCTAATTACGCCGCCGTAAATTACGGCGGCGTAATTAGCACCATGGCGGGTTAGCGCCATGGATTTTAATGCCTGCTAAAAGCAGGCGTTAAAATCAGAATCAGGCGTTAAGGGTTAACGGTGGCGTTAACCCTTAACGCCTGAGTTGTAATGAGGCCCATAAAGTTTATATACCTTGGTGTCCAAAATAAGGTAAGGACCGAGGATTGGTTGAGACATTCTAATCCCCAAAGATGGAAGTGCAGCGCATGGGTAGATAGGGATGCATGCTGCTGTAAAAACACAATGGGGGGACACAGAAAGAGAAAATTGTAAGGACTGAGGATCAGTTGGTTCTGGTAGCGCTCAAAATGCAGCGTGACCCATAATAGAGGGCCATGTGCATGGGAGCCCAGGACTTACCAGAAGGTAGGTGGGACACATTAAATCAGGTCCGCAGTGCCGCAGCGAGGAACAGCTCCACTGGTGAGGGACTGCTGAAAGTTGTGAGCAGTTGCCGGTAGAGCTGTGTCAAAATAGGAGACTGCGCATGCGCGGGGAGCAAGCTGCTGCTCCCATGCGCATGCACAGTCCCCAAGGCACAAAAATGTAGTGTTTTGCAGAAGGGATCCGGAGTAGAGTTTAATACCCGATGCAGCGGAGGGCGCTGTTTTTACATCTGCAGCCACTTTTCGTTTTCATTTGTTTAGGTTGCTTGTCAGATGTTGTAACAGTTTGTATTCCTCTGGTCATATGTTGTACCACTAAACGCATATCGCTTGCCCATTCTGAATATACCAATGCCTATTAAGAATGTTAATCTTTGTTTAGCTTCTCACCCTCCCTGCGTTGGAGCACTTTGAAACACTTGTTAAGTGTATAGGCAGTATATAAATGACCAATAAATAAATACAAATGAATAATAGAAGACATGAAGCTATTAACTTGTCCTTTTTTGCAAATGGCTCTAGGGAAGCCAAAGCGACATTTGCTATAGTATTTACATTTGTTTTGATATCTATGTCGACAGTATTTGCTACACTTATGTTTTTTGGAAACGTAACATGTGTGTACATATGTCACTATCTGTGGATCCTGAAGGGATGTTGCAGGTTATGTATTTTTCTATACATTTTAAAACAGTGGTCTAAGTGTCATGGCCAAATTTGGAAGCATCTTTTATCTGCAAGAGCATCCGGATGTGTGGTGCTCCTCTGGATTGATAATCTTTTCTGCAAAAGAAGTGCTGCACTTCTTCGAGCGTAGGGGTAGTTTTATTGCAGATGAGGTGCAACATGGCAACGAAGCAATGATGAAAGTACCTTGATACGTTGACAGGGCCAAGAAAACAGAGTTCTCCTGGTGTTTTTATACCAAAATCATCTTTATTTTTGTTTGCAGTGTATAAAAAGTTGTGCAAGTCATCCAATGAGTATGCTGCACAGCTTAAAGTAAAAAACCATGTGGGTGGGCCTAGGTTCCTTAGAATACAATGTACACCAGTGTGACGTCGGAACCAGTATTCCTTTGTACCACGCATGTTTGCCAACAGATTTGTGATATTTGACTTCAAACTTCATATTTGTCTTTTAGCTTTTGAAACAGTTGGATAGCGTACATGCTTAAACAATTATAGTCTGTTTCTAATGTGTGTGCCACTCCATAATCATAGAGTTTCTAGATCACCTTCAAATAGCAGCTGGAAAATGTATTCTACATTTTGCTGTATCTGGGGTATTCAGAATACACACGTGAAGAGAGATATTCTGATGCACTAATTTGTGCTGACCTTTTGTCATATTGTCCTTATTTTCCTTTCGGAGAGAATAGATGAAAAGAATGTGTATCTACACTTTTCTTCCCATATGCACATTGGGGATCCTTTGGCTTGATGCAAATGATATGTTTCTAATGTATCTTCAGTGGTATCTTTGGAGTGTAGTGAGTGAATTGTAAACTGGTCTAAAATGTTGGCTGCAGTAACAGGATCTACACGTTCAAATTATCCAGTTGCTGATGAATCTTGAATTATTTGGGTTGTTTCTTTTAAGTGTTCCTCTATGTTTATATCTTTGTAGTATTGATTGTTTTCTTTTTGATATTGTAGGGCTTGTCTAACTTTGTTCAAGTCAATGAGATGTTGCCAAATTTCTTGTATTGTGTTGGTACACCATTAACTAGAACAATCAATGATTAATCTATTGGTCATTGTACTCCTAGAGTTTCTACATTTGCTTTAAGATTTAATGGCAAATGTACCACCTTGCCAAGGATGCCGTTTAGTAACTCAGATGCAGGGAATTTGGCTGTTTTCGGCTGAAGGCGTATTATAGCTTGAAATGGGTGTAGTGTTTGGATTATAATGCTCTCATACAAGTTAAGTTGTTGGTAAGCCTTTGAAAGTGAGAAAAGGTTTTAGTGATAGCCTATGATGGCATTTGGTTATTGTCAAGTGTTGTGTTGCAATACGTGCAAAGTATTGAGGGGTCACTTATTTTGTATTTGTTTTCTGCTGTTAGATATACAGCTAATTGGAACCATTGTGATTCTTCATTGTCCTTTATTTTGTATGCCATATCTACTGTTTTTGTGCTTTTTTTGTATAATGTTCTCCGACAACAGACACATACTTGGTCTGATATTTCAGCAGATGTGTTTTGAAACTATTTCTTTTTTGTATGTGTTTGTTAGGATGTTGGTGTGTGTGAGGATTTCGGTAATGTTTGCTTAAGTTACTGAATTGTCTAAGTCAACTACAGATCCAAAGTACTTAGTTTGTATGTGCTCTATTTTTGTAAGGAGTTCTTTGGCTGTTCCATGTAGGAGAATGTTATTTGAATTTAGTAATTCTACAGCAGGAGTTCTTGCATACTATAGTCTATGCACAGGATTCTGTGTAGTGGAATGGTGTGTTGCTAACATTTTGATGTAGTGGAAGGTGCTTTGGCAAGCAGTTCCCGAAATTCAGGCTAATGAATGTCCTTGCAGACCAGTGTGACTGAGTACTGTACAGGCATCCATGGTTTGTAAAGTTTTTATTCTACTTTTGTCTTTTAGTGCCATGAGGGGCAGAGTTCGTTGGTCACTATGGCATTGGTGGAGACGGATTGATTGTGTCGTAAGAAACACCCCCAAGAGGTGTCTGCACTCTGCAGTACCGTTGCAGCCTCACAGAGCCTTCATGGATCATTGGCTGCGCCCCCTACTTCACTAAGAGCTTATCTGCCTGCCCGGACCAGAACGCTCTGCGTTGCTACTTTTCCTAGCGAATGCTCGTGAGTTCGATCCTTTGCTTGTCCCTGATTTCCTTTAGGATACTCCTCTCATTTCATGCCACCACTCTTACATGTTTGTCTCTCGTACAGATCTTCCCCAGATCACTCGGCGAAGAGTAACTTTTATCGATCCCTCCAGCCCCGCATATCATCCGGTGTTCTTCCGGGTACAAACGCTATCAGTTTTCCCACAGCAACCACCCGTTCTCTGATTGGAATGTATTCTTATCACGTTACCTTTTTTCTGCATTAGGCAATCTGCTGTAAACCCTATGCCCGCTAGTCTAACTCCAGACGCCCACACGGCTTTCATCGTTCTTCAGGGTACAAACGCAGCTTGTGTCTCCATAGCAAACATTTTGCGTAACGAATGAAAAGTGAACAAAACCTGCTTGTCTTTTTTACAGATGCTCAGCTGTCTTTTGTGAAACCCCAGATCTTAAGATTGACTCTTCATCTCTCTGCCTGCGTACCGAGGTATGAATCTATACGGCAAGAGTTTCTACTGTATTTCAGCAATAATTATTGCTGCATTAACGTTACCCGGCAACAAGAAATGCTTCCCCCTTCCACGTCTCTTTTTACTTCTGGCTTCTCCTAATCTTTTCGCTTTGCTTTACAGGCATATGCTTCTTTCGTTCCTCACTTCTGCCAGACACCAGTTAACCCCTAAAATACCAGTCACATCAGAATGGGTATTTACCATCTCCTAATACATATTTATACGTTACTATACTTCCTGCCTTTAGGTAATCTGTGTTTCTCTGTCATTCTCCTCAGTACTTGACTTCCTTACAACAGTGGGCCCACAACATATCAACCCTTGGGATCCTCCTGCACTTCAGTCTCTCGACAGAAGTACCCCTGCCTGAGAAGACACACAGTTTTTTTTTCCCCCAGAGGGAGAACCCCCCCAAAAAAAGGTTCTTTACAGAGCTCCCCCTGAATCGTTTAGTGAGACAGGAGGGGTAGGGTGACTTGGAGGATTCTCATAACCTCACGCATCTGCCTCGGATCCAGGTCAATGTTAGATTTTGGGGCTAATGATTGCACAGGATATCAAATTTATATAATTGATGACATTTAGTTCAATATAGTGATTGAGGAATTGTCATAAACTGGACTGTTTGTTTGGGTGAAAGGAATATTTGGTTGAAAATTTGTTGGGGATTTTTTTTCTATAAGGATTTCTTTTGTCATAATGGTGTCTCCTAACATTGCATACTCTCTGCAATCAGTGTCTATGGCAATTGTTTTTTGTTGTTCTTGTTTATAAGCCTCTTCATTGAAATATGTTTCTCTGCTGCTTGTGTGAATCCATTCACCTTCACAGAAGTTTGAAAATATATCTATATTGACAGTGTGTATGTTTAGAAGTACTTTCTGTTATGTATTAATTAATTTAGTGAGTGGTTTAATTCTGTTTGAAATCAATATAAACAATGTTCTCTTTAGTAGATATGTGCTGTCAGTTACGTCTTGAAGGATTAGTTGCCTGCGGTAGTTTTTAAGATTAGAACGTGACTTTTCAGCTTTTGAGATAAGGTTGTGAAGAATTCTACTGTGGAATTTTTTTGTAACATTACTTTCTTGGATTGCTTTATAGTGGTTATGTTAAGACTGATGCATATAGTGTTAGGTTCATTAGTAGGTTTGCTTTTCTTTCTAGATATGATTTTACTTTTAGTTTTTGCAAGAGGGGCTTCATCTATTTTTGTTGTGGCTGTTTTTTTTTTCAGTGAGGTTACTCTCATTTTTTAATGTTTTCTATAAATTGCTTTAGAGGTGGATGAGTATATGGCTTGCTTTTATTTTTATCTGCTCTATTTTGTCTTTTTCTTTTCTATGGATTTACCTTTTAGTAGGCATTGCTTTGAGTCTGTTGGAAAAAAAAAGTTTGTGTTTTAAAGTTGTGGAATGTATACTGATGTATTGTGGATGGGTGTGTGGGTGTGATTGTAGAGGTGCATAGCGTGATGTGTGATTGTGTAGTGGGATGCTAGTTGTGCTTGGAAAGGTTGTAAGAGTAAGAGTGTGTACATGTGTGATGGGTTTGTGTTAATGACTAAGAGAGTGGCATTGCAAATGGATAAGTAGGGGCATTGTGATGGTTTGAGGAAAACAGTGGGTGTTATACCAGTGGTGTTGAGATAGGAATTGAAAGAGTGTACATGTTACAATATGATGAGTAAGAGTGACATAACTGTTGTTAATTTGAAAAGAATACTCAAGGCTAATATGTAGTGACACAACATTGTTTCAATAGTAGACAGATGAATACCATATTAATGTGCTTACTTTGTAGGATGTGTAGAGTGTTCTTTTTTCAGTAGCTGTGTTCAGGAAGTGGCTTCTTTCCTGTAATCGTAAAAGAAAGTTAGTAGGTATATATTGTAATGATCAAGTCATTTTAGTAAGAGAGGTTGTTGTTTATATGAAGGTAGTAGGAATTGTTGGGAAAACAGAGTTAATAAAGTTGTGTTATGGATTGTTTACAAAAGTATGTTAAGTATGTTCTTAGAAAAACTGGAGCATGAGTAGTGGTGTTAGGGGTATTAAAAATAACAGGGCAGAAATGGGTGTAAGAAAAAGGTGCATGTGTAAGTTACTTTAGTGCTGCTGATCTTAATGAAAGAAGTGCTGTGTTTCTGGGGCAATTTATTTGTAATGTGTTGCAGTGTTTTTTAAGAATAGGGAAAGTGTGGCCTAGTGGTAATGCAATGGCAGATTGTTGTTGTAGCACTGTTTGTTGTATTATAGCAGAGGTTGGAAAATAAGAGTACTTTATATGTAAGGTGAAGTGTTGTATATAGAAACTTTGGCAGTATACACATTTGTGTGAGCAAGCAGATAATGGTGGCAGTGTAAGGGGTGTAATGAGTGAGGTGGGACAGTGTGACATGTTAATGGAATGAAAAACTGTAGATGCTGAGTGTTTACAAATGTTTCTTTTAGGAGCATTTTCATGAAAGTTAAAAACAATGCATATCATATATGCATTTATAGGCAATCTGTGTGCAACTGTTTTGTAAAATAAAATAAAAGCAGATGGAAAAGATGTGTAGCACTTGGTGTGAGTAAGTTTAATATGTTGGCAGTATATGCATACTTGTCAACGTAATACATTCCATTATGTAGGTGGCTATGTAGTCCTAGTTGTTTTGTTTGCCTTGTGGGACTTGTAGTTCCACTTTTCCCATTATAAAACCCAGACTACAAGTTCCAGATTGCTCAAAAGAAAACAGTACTGGATGAGCACCTGTATATTGGAATGTGCTATGTTAGCAAGTATGCATGTACTGCCAACATAATATACTTCCACATACCAATTGCCATTTAAAAATGTTGTAGAAATGTTTTGCATCTGATATTTCTTTCTTTTAGGAAAATGTTACACACAGAGCTGCTATAAATGCACATATACACGTTCATGAAAATGCTGCTAGAAAGCACAATTTTTAAATGCACAGCATTTTATATTTTGCATGCGAAATAAATGTCACACTTTTGACTATTCCATTCCAGATTGGAATGTATGATGTTGACAGGTATGCATGCACTGCCAACATATTAAACTTGCACACACCTAGAGCGACTTACAAATGTTTTGAATCTGCTTTTTCTTTTTTTTAGAAACAAGTTGCATACAGTACATTCAGTGCTGCTATTAATGGACATGTGCATTTTTTAACCTTTATCAAATTGCTCCTAAAAGAAATATGTTTAAATGACAACGTTGTAAGTATTTGCCCCTTGATGTGAGCAGATGCTGAATGCTGCAATGCATGGATTTTGCTGGAGTGGTTAAAAAAGAAACACTTATTACGAGGTAAGTGGTAGGAGCCCTCTATATATATATATATTTGGAAAAGAGTTGCAGAAAATACTTTGAAAAATCTAAGCATACGTGTACTATTTGTACTTAGATGCAAATGTTGAATCTGAAAATAGAAATGTTGGAGAGTTGTGCAGTAGTTTTTCATGCAGATGGCTGTGATTAACAAGACATTTGTACTGTCGGGGTTAAAGTGTGCATCTGAAATGTTGAAGGGAGATGACAGGGTTAGGTGTAGAGTTTTTGGATGTGATTGGTGGATGGATGTGTGACTCTTTGAAAGGACCCACAGAGGGAGGGCTGAGAACATGAAAGTGGAAAGGCTAGAAGGGCTGCCCCTGTGTACGGGTTCTGCAGACGGCACATGCCACATCCAGCTCTTTCAAGGATGCCTGGCATGGAAAGGGGACTTTGGGGATTAGCGAATGAGGTGTTGTGGTTTACAGGAAGAGTGGGTAGTAGGTGTTCTGATTGTTGTGTGTAGTGAAGCTGGCTATGGCTATGGCTTTGAGGAAGCAGAGTGTGTGGATTATGGGAGATTCTTCAATTCAGTAATTGAAGGTGTATGCTTAAAATCATGGTATCTTCTGAATTATTAGATTGGCAGAAGTGGAAGTTGTGTGGCATGGAGTTTGTGGCTTAAACTTGGCAAGCTTGTTCTCATTTTGTCAGAGTATGGCTCACTTTAAATGTCCAGACATTGTAGTTGTGCATTGTTGAGGGGACAGTTAGGGGTATGTGACTCCAACGCATGTGCAGATTGCCCTGAAGGATTTCTTGAAAAGCCTAATGGAACTATTTCCTGCTGCAAAGATATTTTTTCTGAAATTAATCAGAGACAAACATGGACATGTTCAAGCTTTTTCAGTCCAGATATGGAAGAATCCAGGCAGCTTATCAATGAAGATGTATCTTTTTTTTTTACATGCTGCAGGAATGTCATCTTTTGCGAATCACAATATATTGTCTGATGGTGTGAATTGTTTTCATGTAGATGGAGTTCATTTTAGGAAATGCAATTTTTCTTTACAATGTTAGGAATGCATTGACATTGTTCCTGTAAGAAAATTGTAAGGTAAGAAGTGTATAGTTCTACGGTACATAAAAGCAAAAAAAAAAAAAGTGTCTGTTAACAAACCCCCCAAAAAAAGGTTCTTTACAGAGCCAACACTAAAGAATAAATAGCTGAAATTGAGTTTACAATCCCCCTCACCCTTATGAGTTGCTGCGTTGTCCGCGTACACCACAGTAGTCTACAAACGGAACAGGTATTTCAAGGATGCCTGGAAAGGAAGCAGGACTGTGGGGATTAGACATTGAGGTGTTCTGGTTGTGGTTTACAGGAAGAGAGAGCAGTAGGTGTTTTGATGGTTGTGTGTGGGGAAGATGGATGTGGCTGTTGCTAAGGCAAAGCTTGCTGTATGGGCATTGGGAGATTGTTGGATTTATAATTTGAAAAGGTACACTGGGCCTCATTATGAGATGTGCAGAATGGGTTTAACAGCGCCAGTAATGGTGCTGGAGCCGTTAAACCCACTCAGCACTATTACGAGGTTCCCTCACGGGACCCGCTGTGGACTTCTGGTTTATCCAGACGTCCATAGCGGGTTCCTCGAGGGAACCAGGGAGCTAACAACGGGCCTATTATGAGTGGGCCCATTGTTAGCTAGCTCCCCATTCCAATTGAGCCCTATGGGGGCTCACATTGGAATGGGGAAGGACCGGGCCCGGGTTCCCTGAAGGAGGAATTACCGGGCCCTCCAAACTCGGAATGGCCTGGTAATTCCCCATTCAGGGAACCCGGACACGATTTTGGAGGCAGCCATGGTGCTAATAGTCATAATGAGGCCTACTGAGTTGTGTTGCATCTCTGTTACTATTGGTTTGAACGGAGTGGAGGTTTGGTGGTATACAGTGTCTGTGCTAAACTGGGTGAGTTTATTATCATTTTGTAAGACTATTGCTCACTTTCAATGCCCAGATATTCTCATTGTTCATTGTGAAGTAAGTAGTTTGGGCTACATTACTCCACTATAATTGCACTTGCATTAAAGGATATGTCCCGAGGCTTAATGGAACTATTTACATGTGGAAAGATATTATTTTTCGCAAATACTTTCAGGGAAGTTTTGAGATTCCCAAATGTGTTTTGTGCACAACTAGAAGAAGGTAGGTACCTTGTAAATAAAGGTGTATATGTTTTTTTTAATGGTGTATGCATGGCATCTTTTGAAAATGAAAACATCAAGTTGGATGGTGCAAACAATTTTCCGAGTGATGGAGTGAATTTTTCGGATTTTTGCTATCAGATATTTCTTGTAAATATTCAAAATGCCTTGAGATAGTTTACGTGAAAAAGATGTACAGTGCATATGAAAACATGTGTAAGTAGTTCTAGGAAATAAAAATCAGAAAAGCAAAAAAAAAATCAAAACTGAAAACAAAAAGTCTGTTTTAATACCCACTGTTGTACAATAGATTGTTTAAATTAGGAGTAAACCTCCCCACCCCTTTCAATTGGACGTTCTGTCCGTGGGCGCCACATGCCACATCTGGGTCTTTTGAGGATGCCTAGCATGGAAGGGGGACTGCGGAGATCGTGGCCAGTCGGGGATGTCTGCGGAGATGGGGGGATCAGGTTTCTTGGGTGTGGTGTACAGGAACAGAGGGTAACAGGAATTTTGTTTGTAGGAGTTTTGAGAGCACTGAACATGTCTATGGCTGTCTTTGAGGAGGCAGAACGTATGGGTTTTGGAGGACTCTTGGATCCATTGGCCGAAGGTCTATGTTGAGCACTGTGGATTGGGTGAAAATCTTGGATTCCAAGAATTTGAAGTGTCATGGTACGGAGTGCGAAGGATGAAGTGGGCAGACATGTTCACATTTTGTGAGAATTTGGTTCACTTAAAACATCCGGACATCATTGTTCTTCATTGTGGAGGGAACAGTTGGGGTACGTTACTGGGATTTCATTTCAGTTTGCAATGAAGGAGACATTTAGAAAGTTGATCGAAAGGTTTACAAATTCAAATATTATTTTTTATCGGATTGCTCAGATACAAATGTGGATGCCTTTGAATTTGTTTTGGGCGTAAATGGAAACAGCAAGCTGCAACGTGAATAAAGCTGTGTGTGATTTTTTGAGAGATGTTGGTAAGACATCTTTCCATAATGAGAACTTTACATTTGATAATGTCAACATTATTCGGAGAGATCGAGTGCATTTAAGTGATGTGAGCGACCAGATTTTTTGGGAAAATGTTCTAAGCAGTTTTTCAGAACACATATTAATTATGCTGTGTTGAATCTTTGTTAGTATATAAAACAAAATAATCCAAAAATATTTATAAATCCAAAAGACAAAAAAGGTTCTTTTAAGAGCCATCATTTTTCTCACTTCTATTTTTTTTACTGAGAAAGGTGGCTTCTAAAGGAACAGATTTTTAGTTTTTTTAGTTTTGTATTTTTTGGGTGCTTTTTTGTGTGTTTTTCCAGTACACGCAAGGTAAGGTGGGGGAGGGGTGGGGCACCAACCACAGAGACAAGGGGCAGGTGGAAAGAGGAAGATGTTGTGCATACTTTAATCAAGGTTGGTGGCAGTGTTTCTCGTGCTCCTTTTCCGTGGGATGTGCCTGACATCTTGGATCCGAAGACACCGCGCTACCTACCAGAGGCGAAATGCTGTTTTGGAAACTGTTTTCCTCTCCTACAGTGCATGGGGAGGATCACAGAGTAAGAGATGGGTTAAATACTGTACTTGTTTGGCCGATAGATGTTAATGATGTATTCGCCAGGGGAAATGGCTTTTGGGAAATGATTTTGATTTCCTACAATGCTTGGGGAGGTTTAAAGAGTAAGAGACAGATGAAATACTGTACTTGTTTGGGCGGCAATTGTCTATTACAAATTCTGCATTGGTGCCTTCTTCAGGATGTTTGTACATGCAGAAAATGATGGATCTAATAAGGATACTATTTGAGTCCGTACTGTGTGCAGGCACCTTGAAAATGTTCGCAGGGCACGTGTGGCGTTAGTGACCATTGCTTTTGAGTGTATTTCCCTATCATATTACATTTTCCTATGGGTGTGTTATTGCTTAGTACGCCACCATGATCAAGACATGCTGCGGTGGTTGTGGGCAGGGCCTAGAGTCTTGGATGCAGGCCATACTTCCAAGACTGTAGGCCCTGCCCACAACCACCGCAGCATGTCACGACCATGGCTACACGTGTAGTAGTTATTATCGCTTACGTGGTTGAGGGGAGAGTGTACAGTGTTGGGTGCATGGCGAAGGCCATGCATCAAACAACAAAGTTATAAGCACTGGAGTTATAAGCCAGTGCACATGAACACATTGCAATAATATCTATGGACACACAGCTAGGAATGCAGTCTCTGGCCAGAATAAGTGAAGCATACCACACCTATCAATACACCCGTACTACTGGACATCACTGAGGTGGTTGTGGGCAGGATGTAGACTTTTGCTTCCATGGCTGCAGCCCGTAGCCCGACTGTGTTGCTTTGGTGGAGTGGCTGTTTCCATAGAACAAACTGTTTTTGGCTGCCTTATAACTGTCCTACCCTTGGACGAATTGTCGCCAAACTTTGGAAAGAAAATATATCGGGCACTCTGATTTTGATTGGCAAATTTGGTGATGTTTGGTGCAGGGGGCAAAAGTTATAAGGGGGAGGGGTTATCAAAACCTCTCTTTTCCCCTTACACTGAATGGGGGAAGAAGGTTGTGCTCATGACCATGTGGCTCTTTCTCAGATTGTTTGAAGAACAGCGTGAAGTAAGGCAGCTTTCTTCGGTGGCCCCCCTATCTTTTACTAATGTTTTCGTGTGCGCCTGTCACATCGTGGGGAAGATGGCGAGTCTGGAATCGTTATCGCCGTGGCCCGCCATAGAGCTTTCCGTCACGTTCTTCTCCCCATCGTGCTTGCAGGTCTAGTCTTTCTCCGCTCACGTACGCGACCGGGAGCTTTTAACCCTCAGCTTCCGGGTCGCGTACGCGTTGCAACGCTCCCTTGATTCCGCTTGTTTTGCCACCCTTGGTTGCTTTCTGTGTAAATCTCTCTCTGCTCTTTCTGTTTCTTTCGTGCTTGACTTTTTCTATTCCCTTTTCATCACGTCTCTCTCTCTCTCTCTTTCTTCGGCCCGTCTACCCCCCTTTTTCCTCTCTCCGCCCTCGTTCTGCTTTTCCCTCCTTCTTCTCCCCCTTTTCTGTGAAGCTTTTCTTCTTCCTGGGTGCCGTCCTTGCCTGCTTATTGGACTGCCTCTGCCTCCCGTTTTTGTGAACATTTCATCTTCCTGTGTACCGACCTTGCCTGCTTATTGGACTGCCTCTGCCTCCCGTTTTTGTGAACATTTCATCTTCCTGTGTACCGACCTTGCCTGCTCATTGGACTGCCTTCGCCTTCCGTTTCTGTGGACATAGATCCTTCCTGTGTGCCGACCCAGCCTGCTAATGGATCACAGCCTGAAATCATCTTATAGGGGTTTTTTGTGCCTTGGGCTTTTTCCCCTGATCCGACGGTCACGGAAGATCTTTCACCGCCTACCTATACGGTGTCGCGGTGGCGTCCTTTCGTGGCTGTCCATACCTTCATAAAAAAAAGGAGAAACCAGGAAACAAGGAAGAAAAGAAAACCAGGAGAAAAGACACAGGTGAGGAGGAGGGGGAGGGTTTTGAGACCGAAACTTCATTTGAAGAAGAGGACATAGCTGACCCTTGTGATAGTTTGCAACGCCAAAATATCAAAATGGCAACCCCTCAACAGATTCAAGAACTGGTAGCCGCGGTACAGAACCTGAACTTAGAGGTTCAGAACCCAAAGAGTGCCAACACTGCATTACAACAGCGTTTGACAGAAAGAGAGCGTCCTTCAACAGATCTGCCTCCTCTTCCTTTGGTATCCGGCAAATTCGATGGTGCTCCCAAAAGGGTCAAAGAATTTTTGGACGCTTGTAATCTTCACTTCTCTTTTCATGCGCAGACTTTTGCCTCTGACCATGCCAAAATTGGCTTTATGATTACCCATATGACTGGCAATGCCCTTGCTTGGGCCACCCCTCTTGTGAACCGAACCGACCCAGTGCTGCAAGACTATAACGCCTTCAAAACATTGTTACAACAAACCTTTTTACGGACCGAGAGTACTTATTTGGCGTCTGAAGATTTACTGGATATACGCCAGGGCAATTCAGACTTGCTTACTTACATTACGAACTTCAAACAGGTAGCTGCCGAAGCAGAATGGCAGGAACAAGCTCAGTATGCTATCTTTCGACGTGGGTTGAGGGAGGACCTCAAAGATGAATTGGCCCGGATCGCTCGTCCAACAACTTTTGATGATCTCGTTACGGCTACACTTCGTATCGAACGACGGGCTGAGAAGAGGAAATCCAAACCCTATGTGTCTCTTCCCTTGGACCCCCTACCTCCCATCCCTACATCTTCCTCAAGATCCAATCGAGAAGAACCAATGCAGATAGGGACTACTCGAGCCCCACTTACACCCGAAGAGCGATAGAGGCGCAGAGAAGGAAACCTATGCATGTATTGCGGGGCTTCTAATCATCTACTTAGGGACTGCCCAGATGTCCCTCCTAGACGGTCGGGAAACGGTCGCCCTCGGTGAGTGTCAGGACTAACTTCTGAGGGGCTTCTGCAAGTCCTTATGTCACTCTTTCGGTTTCTTCTCCAGCGATCCCAAAAGATGCTCGCCTCATGATTCTTTCGGTAACCCTATTACTGGGCTACTCAGAGATTCAGGCTCAGGCTCTATTGGATTGTGGCGCCGCCGGCAATTTCATGGATACCTATTGGGCCACTCAGAAGTGTGTGCCTCGCATTGCCAAGAAGGAGGACCAGAAGGTGGAGGGTGTCGACGGCGAACCATTAAGCTCTGGCTTAATAACCCACACCACGGAAGAACTAATTATGTCGGTCCAACAACATACTGAAAAGATCTCCTTCGACCTAATCCTTGCTGCCCACTTCCCTATCATCCTTGGGATTGGCTGGTTACGGAAACACAATCCCAAGATTGATTGGACCAAAAATCTTCTTAGTTTCTACTCTGCGACCTGTAAGGCTGAATGCCTACCGGAACCTAGATTCGAGGTTGTCAAGACAACAAGTTGTTGTGAGTCCAGAACAGTTCATTGTCTACCCGCTTATCTTCAGGAGTACACCGAGGTCGTCACAGAAAAGATACTTCTGGAATTACCTCCACACCGCCCTGAAGACTGTGGTATAGATCTCATGCCAGGGGCTCTTGTCCCCTTTTGTCGTATGTTTCCCCTGTCTCTGGAAGAAAAACGCTATCTCAGGGAGTACCTAGACAAGAATCTAGCCAGCGAACTCATCAGACCTTCGAAGTCTCCGGCAGGGGCCTCTTTATTCTTCATACCCAAGAAGGAGTCACAGGAGCTACGTCCCTGCATAGATTACCGGGGACTTAATAAGGTAACCATCAAAGACCGATATCCCATGCCTCT
The DNA here is from genome assembly GCF_040938575.1 of Ambystoma mexicanum. NCBI lineage: Eukaryota > Metazoa > Chordata > Amphibia > Caudata > Ambystomatidae > Ambystoma > Ambystoma mexicanum. Next base: position 146,945,362 of record NC_090933.1, read on the forward strand.
CATAACAGAGATCATTCAAGCGGTGCATGGTTCCACCATCTTTACCAAACTTGACCTAAGGAACGCCTATCACCTACTTCGAGTCCAAGCAGGAGATGAGTGGAAGACGGCCTTTCGGACTCCATTCGGACTATTTGAATATCAGCTAATGCCCTTTGGCTTAGTCAATGCTCCTTCCATATTTCAACGCTTCATGGATCGCCTCTTCTCGAATCTTCTATGCCATACTACCATCGTCTATCTGGATGACATTTTAGTGTTTTCTCGGTCACCAGAAGATCACAAAGAACATGTCAGAGAAGTTTTTCAACGTCTAAAAGACAATCATCTTTCCGTCAAGCTGAACAAATGTGTTTTTTCTGCATCCTCTATCTCCTATTTGGGGTTTATCCTTTCCAGCAGGGGTATCTTGATGGTCCCACAGAAGGTTTCATCAATTCTGAACTGGCCTTCGCCTAAATCTGTAAAGGAAGTACAGAAGTTTCTAGGTCTTGCAAACTTCTATCGGAAGTTCATTCCAAACTTCTCCCAAAGAGTGTCACATCTTTACTCAAGAAGTCTCCTATGCCATTCACTTGGTCTACAGCAGCCGAGGAGAGTTTTTGTCTTCTCAAAGAAGACTTCTGCTCCGCTCCCGTTTTACGACAACCGGATCAGAGTCTTCCTTTCATTCTGGAGACTGATGCTTCGGCAGCGGCAGTTGGGGCAGTCCTACTTCAAGCACATAACAATCTCGAATATCCTGTCTCTTATTTTTCGAAAACACTCAACACTAGTCAAAAGAATTACTCAGTCATCGAACGAGAACTACTTGCTATGAAGCTGGCGTGTGTCGAGTGGCGACATCTGCTGCAAGGAGGCATATTTCCCTTTACTATCAGGACTGACCACAAGAATCTGCAAGTGTTGAAACAGTTCGAGTGTTACAATACCCGGCAAGCAAGATGGGCACACTTTTTTGCGCAATTCGACTTCAACATCACGTACATTCCTGGAGAACAGAACTTGGTGGCAGACGCACTTTCCCGTCGTAGTGATTACCTAGCAGAGACAGAAGGCACCAGAGAATCGATGTTTCCCAAGACTAAGCAGATCGGAGAGCTTTCTACGTTCCTTAAACAAGTCAGAGATACTTCTAGAGGAAACTTCGAAGGGGATCTCCACCCCATAGATACCACGTACGACATCAAGGATGGGTTCTATCTGGTAAAAGATAGATTGTATCTACCCACGTCAGACCAGAGGAAGACGGCGCTGTTATGGTGTCACGATTCTAAGATTGCAGGACATAGAGGCATCAGAGGAACCCAGGAATACCTCCTAAGGCACTTTTATTGGCCTAACATGAAGGAGGACGCCGAAGGGTATGTACGGTCCTGTCTTATTTGTCTCCGCAACAAAGTGTCCCACCAAAAACCAATAGGATTGTTGGAGTCTGATGATGTTCCTGCAGGTCCTTGGTACACCATTTCCACGGATTTCATCGTCGAGTTACCCATGTCTCAGGGTTGCACTTGTATCATGGTGGTGGTAGACTCCCTCTCCAAACTGGCTCATTTCTCCCCCCTATCTGATATTCCCTCCGCTGCTGAAATGGCTGAGGTGTTTCTGAAGGATGTATTTCGCCTACATGGAATACCCACTAAGATCATTTCTGATCGGGGAAGCCAATACACCTCACGCTTTTGGAAGGCCTTTTGTGAGAAGTTAGGAATTGAGAGAGCCTTATCTTCGGGTTTCCACCCTCAGACCAATGGTCAGACGGAGCGACTTAATGGAACCCTCGAACAATACCTAAGATGTTTCATAAACCTACAACAGGACAATTGGGTTCCCCTTTTACCCTTGGCCGAGTTCTCATATAACAATTCCGTTCATTCTGCACTTGGTATAAGTCCTTTCTTTTGCACCTATGGCTATCATCCACATTCCATTCCACCCATCTCTTTAACCTCCTCTCACATTCCCTCGGTTGATTCTTCCCTTTCTCACATTCAGAAGGTTCATGAAGAGGCTAAGTTGAGTCTCCAGGAGGCGCAAGACCGTTATAAAACCCAGGCTAACAAACATCGCAGACAAGTCCCAGGGTGGGAAGTCGGATCCCGAGTCATGCTGTCTACGAAATATTTACCCCGGTGGGTACATCCCTCTAAATTCTCTCCCAAGTTCTTAGGTCCATACAAGATCACACACAAAATAAATCCTGTTGCATTTCGTCTTCAACTTCCTGTTAGTCTACGAAGGGTTCATCCCGTATTTCACACATCTCAATTAAAACCCTTTGTAGAAGATATCTGGTCCCGGAAATCTAAACCCAATCCTCTGCCTACTGACCCTGCACAAGAAGAGTTTGAAGTTGCTCAGATATGCGATTCGCGGTATCATAGGGGTAGACTGGAATATTTGGTAAGATGGAAGGGGTACCCCTGTTCTGAAAATACTTGGGAGCCCAAATCCCACATTAACGCCCCTCGATTGTTACGTCGGTTCCACCGTTTCCATCCAGGTAAACCGGGGGAAGTGGGCCTTCGGAGGGGGCATACTGTCACATTGTGGGGAAGATGGCGAGTCTGGAATCGTTATCGCCGTGGCCCGCCATAGAGCTTTCCGTCACGTTCTTCTCCCCAACGTGCTTGCAGGTCTAGTCTTTCTCCGCTCGCGTACGCGACCGGGAGCTTTTAACCCTCAGCTTCCGGGTCGCGTACGCGTTGCAACGCTCCCTTGATTCCGCTTGTTTTGCCACGCTTGGTTGCTTTCTGTGTAAATCTCTCTCTGCTCTTTCTGTTTCTTTCGTGCTTGACTTTTTCTCTTCCCTTTTCATCACGTCTCTCTCTCTCTCTTTCTTCGGCCCGTCTACCCCCCTTTTTCCTCTCTCCGCCCTCGTTCTGCTTTTCCCTCCTTCTTCTCCCCCTTTTCTATGAAGCTTTTCTTCCTCCTGGGTGCCGTCCTTGCCTGCTTATTGGACTGCCTCTGCCTCCCGTTTTTGTGAACATTTCATCTTCCTGTGTACCGACCTTGCCTGTTTATTGGACTGCCTCTGCCTCCCGTTTTTGTGAACATTTCATCTTCCTGTGTACCGACCTTGCCTGCTCATTGGACTGCCTTCGCCTTCCGTTTCTGTGGACATAGATCCTTCCTGTGTGCCGACCCAGCCTGCTAACGGATCACAGCCTGAAATCATCTTATAGGGGTTTTTTGTGCCTTGGGCTTTTTCCCCTGATCCGACGGTCACAGAAGATCTTTCACCGCCTACCTATACGGTGTTGCGGTGGCGTCCTTTCGTGGCCGTCCATACCTTCATAAAAAAAAGGAGAAACCAGGAAACAAGGAAGAAAAGAAAACCAGGAGAAAAGACAGAGGTGAGGAGGAGGGGGAGGGTTTTGAGACCGAAACTTCATTTGAAGAAGAGGACATAGCTGACCCTTGTGATAGCGCGGATACTACCAGAAACACTTCCAAAACAAGAGAGCATTAGACTTCTCAAACTCCAGTAATAGTATTTCACATGGTCACCTTTGAGGGGGGCCAAAGAGCTGTGGAAGCACAAAGTGAAAAAGTGCAGTTTTCTTGTCTGCAAAATGATACATTAAAATGCAAGTTCGCGCTCACTGCACCACAACCAATTTCAGCGTGTGGAATAAAATGTGTTTTGGAATAATATTTCCCTCACATTGGCCTCTTCAGTTTTGAAAACTAAGGCCATCATCTGCACTGTTTGCTTCAAACACCACTTCTGGAGCTGTATGGGAGTAGAGGTTCTCATAATTGGATTTCAATATGTTGCTTCAAAGCAAGAATGTATTTGGCTTCTGAGTGAAGGCCACACGCGTTGCTTTTTTGGTTGACTGCTCAATACGCCCGCGCATCCGAGTAAATGTAAAGGGGCAATTGTTTTTTTACCTTGAGCCCAAGAGAAAGTTGCTCGCTATTCACGGAATGAAAGGGTCTAAAAAAACGCAATTGTTAAGGTCATGTTTTGAAATGTTTGTAAGGGACATGCAATATCAGTCAACGAAGATTCTTCGCTGCGAACACATTCGTGACTGATTTGCAAAAAAAGAATGGAGGCTGTAAATATTTTGTAGGTTTACTTTGGCTCACTCTACAGCGAACCATGCTTTATTTTTACATAACTGCACATCTAATTGTGCTAATATAATTGACATATTATTTTTCTGACTTTTAACAATTTTCCTGTAATGTTGCAGAGTACAAAGGTTTCTCATTTGCAGGGTATGACTGCACTCAACCTTTTTTTACCATTAATATTTCTAATTTGAAACGTTTACTTTGTCCACATAGCTTTGTGCATAACTTTGCATTTTGTTTTGGTCTTCTTTGAAATGACCAGACGTAATTTATTTTTATTTGTCCACTCTTTTTTATTTCATACCTAAATTTTCGTCTTTCTCTGTACTTGGCATTTTGTTTTCTCGTACGGTGCATGCAAAATCTCTGTGTTTGTAACCTCCACCTGTAAGTACACTTGGACATTAGTAAGATATTACTAGAATGTCAACTTTGAGCATGTACTTTTGTGTAGCACTTTGCATATTTTCTGTGTGATCTTTTAAAAATATTTGCTACAGTTTGGTTACTGACAAGTATTTTTTTGTAACCTTTCCCACCTAGGTATATATTGCCGTACTGTGCGTGTCATTGTTTTCAAATCCCGAGTGAAGGCTTCTTCGGACGGCAAATACAACTGCTGGTGAGCGGTCGCCTGTCCATAACAATAATGTGGAATGACACTGTAAGCCCGCTTTGTCCGTTCGCTGAACTCGCTATTCGGAGCAACGTGACATCATTTATGGTGCTGTAGCCTCAACGTCATGACGACTTCTGGGAAATAACTTTGGAAACAAAGCGACTGCTTCAACGAAGACCGAAAAATGTTTGTTTCAGCAAAAAAAACGGCCTCCTCATCTTCAACATTTGCAATGCCTCCCTTACCAGCATTGTAATCATTGCATTGATTATGCGATTATTCCGATGGTCTTTGCAAGTTTGTTATTAAATAAATCTATTTTGTAACCTGTAAAATGGTCACGTGTTCTTTGCCATTCCACTGTTTTATTTGCAAATGTAAGTTATTACCTTGTACGTCGCTGAATGTTTATTTACAGGTTCTGCGTCACGCCACGTACTTGTGCTTTTTGCAAACTACAATGGAAAGGGAAGAGGGGCTATGTATGCAATAACCACCTTCCCTTCCTATGGCGGCCATCTTGAAAGAGGATTTTCTTTTGTGATCCTTACTGCCAAAGTCGCCTCGAATTACAAGTAAATGTTCTTTTTAGTAGCACACATTACTACATTAGTAATTTAGAGTATTGCTGGCAAAGATTATTGTGTCTATGCACTTTACATAGAAATAAGGAGTATGTGGAGTGTATGCAATATTTTTTTTCCATTATACTGTGAAAGGTCGTTATGAACGCATTGTTATCTTTGTTTACTTTGTTTGTTGCCTTTGTTTTTTTGCCACGGCAGGCAATAAGGCAATATGCGAATGGCATTGAGCAAAAAGGCATCAAACGGTAATATGAGTGACTGTATGTGTGGCAAAACATTTTTTTGTCTGTTATGTGCAAGGTAGTGACACAGTTTCTTATGTTTTTGCATCACAACACTGCTGCTGTTTCTTAGGGAGGAAGGCAGCTTTTAGCTGATGTCTTTTTCAGATAAGTACACCTTTCCCTACCATTATATCATGTGTAGTGCATTGGCAATAGCTGCATACCAATACGTGTTGCCGTTGTGTAAGGCAAATGTTCATGGTGGACGTCCCTACATGACTATAAAATCTATTTCCACATTGCCCAGCAGGCATACTTCTTTCAGGTAAGTGTCTACTGATTCTGGGACATGTCACGGTGCTGTGCGACAGTATATTTTCATGTGGCATTCTTCGGAAGGTATACACTGTTCACCAAATGACCCTTCCTAAAGTGACCTTTTGGTTATGTTGCACTACTGAAAATCTGTGACATGCAGTACAACATTTTTTTCTTAGCTACACCTTATACTTAAATTGTACTACTAAAAACCCGCCCAATTCACAAAAAAAAACTTTGTTAAGGGGACGTTATGGTTAAGTTGCGCTACTAAAAACCTGTGAAATTCCCTAAAAAATTCCCTAAAAAAAACTTTATAATCATGACATCATGGTTCGCGGTAAAACCTAAAAAACCCTGAAATTCGCCGGTTATGGTAGCCTAAGCAACCATAACTGCCTGCACCACTGTGCACTGCTAACACTAACACCAGCTAAGCAACCATAGCTAACATCCAGGACATCAAAGATAACATCACAAATATCATTCAGTTTCTTCTTTGCAGCATGCTGTCATTGCGTGCTGTTAAAAAGTTCCACACTCTTCCACCAATGACATTCCAATGACATTGAAGATCTCTCCATCTAACAGTATCAGTTCTGTACAACAGTCCTCAACGTACACACTATGCCCAGAAATGTTTTTGCGCAAACCCTGTGGCCCCACAGTCCCATTTCCATGGCCACCATCCTGAAAATCCCCAGATGTGGCTTTCACGCTGCATGCAAGCAGGGCGGAATAACTTGCATCCAGAGTAGGGGGAGTTTGTTGTAATGGGCAGCTCCGAAAAGAGCCTTTTTTTTGCTGCTTCTAGAGAAACACCTTTTTTCACTTTTTATTTTTTTGTGTTTTCTTGTGCGGACATTGTTACAGTAAACTCTTCACTGCATCTTGTAAAGGGGCCAACAAAACAGCATTACCAATAGGCGACAAAGAAATGCCATTTGCTTGGAAAAAATCTGCATTTCCACAATTAATGAGGTAATTGTTGCAGAAATACATCCCGGCGGCAGGCAAAAAAAGTATACATGCTTCTGTTGGTGAGACACCTTCCTGCCTGTGGTTCGGAACAACATCCAGGACAATTTTCCCCTACTATTCGTGGTGTTATGGATGAGAAAAGCCCCTTGGCAATGGGAAAAAGGCTCTTCACTAGGTTTAGCAACCTCTTCAGTCGACGGAACAAACCTAAACAAGACACGTAACCCATATGCATGCAGCCGAAGTGGATGACGATAACATCGGCTTTAGCAAAAGTGGCCAGGTCTTTGCAAAGCGCATGCATGTCAGTGAAAATGCACTCAAAGACACTGTTCCACAATGCGTCCACTCCTTCCAAACCGAAATTGGCATCAAAGTTTCTTTCCAGGGCATATTTGTGCAGATCTATTAGAAAGCCATCACCTATAGGCAACACAATGCATTTCACCATTTCAGCCAGCCTCACTACGCAGAGTATAATGTAAAACAGTTTGACCACCCCTTCCTGTGAACCACACCCACAGTGCCTGATTGGATAATCCCGAAAGTCCCATATCCATTGGCCAGCAAGGTAAGAAGCACAGATAGTGGCACGTGCAGTGCCCAAAGCACGCGAGGGCAGCACCCCAGAAAAGCAGGAGCAGTCCTTCTTCCCTTTCCACTGCCTTTTGTCCACCACGATCTAATTGGTTACGGGTAAATAGGCAAACACAATTCCACCAATGCTTTCCAAGACATTAGCATCTAACACTGTCAGTTCTGCACAACACTTCATAGGTACCGTTACTAATTCAGCCTGCTAGTGTGCTGTCACTGGACAGCACATCCAGTAGAAAGTTCAGTAAAAGATTGCAAGATTTGTGCATCCACATTCATCCACATGTGCTCCCATCACCACAAAATGGAGGTACGGAAACTTGTTCTGCACTATGTGTATGAGTGTGTTATAAGTGCCTCTGGGCACGGTATCTGCCACTGAGCGGCCATTATATTCTTTATAAGCATACTGTATTTTTTCCCATCCCCTACCATGAAGTGGCAGTTCAGTGATATGTGCTTGCAACGTTCTCATTTACCCATATCATTCAGTAACTCTCTGCTTTCCTTCCGAGAATGCTACAAAATGTTTTCCCCACTAACCCACCTCCTACATAAATCGTAATAAAATGCCACCAATAGCAGCATTGAATGTATTGTACCAGCGAAAGCAACTTTCCAAAAGATCACTGTCTGCACAGCTGTACTTCTGTCTAGACTGCACTATTGCAACAGGCTCTTTTTAAATCTGCCCCCTTCTACTCTCCGCCCTCTGGAATGCATCCAGAAGAGGCATGCTCGACTTGGGATGGTATATCTTGTGCACTGAAATGTCGCAAATAGCTCCCAGTGGATGCAAGGAATAAAGTGAGAAGACTCTGCATTATGCAGAAGGCCTTCTGCGCCCTGGGACCTCAATACATTCAACTCTAACTCCCTATATACCTGTGTGCTCCAACTCCCTCAATGTCAGTTGCTTCTGCAAAAAAACAGTTAGTTGTAGATGTGCTTTTTCGCCTGGGGCCTCCCTCTGCAACAGCCTCCCTGACACTTGAGGGGAAGCATCACAGGTTCCGGAAGCACCTCAAAGACCTTCTCTCAGCGTCTGCTGTTTCTGCTCCTCTCCCTGGCTAACTGCCTGACGTAAACTGATTCTGCACTGGTTACCTGGCGACTCTGTAATGTCGGGCCCAGGTCACCTCCCCTCGCTAGGGGAACCCCTGCACTGGCTTTCTAGCAAATCCCACACTTGAGGACTGTTTTCTGTATGCCTAACAGTTCATCCACCACCTGTTGTGTGCACTTATCTGTGCACTTGGCACAATTGGCTTGTATTTTTACTTATTGTCATTTGTTTTCTTCCCATATACTGTGACTTCCACTCCCTCCGCCCATGCGCTTGGGCAATCTAAGTCACACCTGGCCTAGTAGGGTTATTGTCTCTTTCTCCTCTCTGTTTCCCCTCCCTTGCCTCGTTGTGCTCTGCTAGATGTGTGTGTAGGCGCATTACGAATGGCATAGCATACATTTGCACATCATATATCATACACACAATGCATGCACAACAGTAGGATGCCTGCCACTTACCGTGTACACTCCAAAGTTGTTTTTTGTTTTCCACAGTACCCACTTACTGCACACTTTTCAAAAATGATAGCGCAAACGCAGCACTGGTTGCATGTTACTAACAGCAAACAAATACATACAGTTAACCCAGGATACCTTCCCCTTACCTTGCACACTTCCACCATAGCCTTCTGCACTTCTTTCTGTGGAGAAGCCTTCTTGCACAGTGTTTGCATACACAGCAGACCAACCAACCTTATAAAGCAGCGTTTTTCGCTCCACAGTTTGATTTCCATTGCGCCGCTCCAGAAAATGGCTGGATGTGGCACCTGGATGCGTAAAAGCGTAATCTGCTGAGTTTTGATGCTACAGAGGGAGGGGGGTTTAGAAGGGTAAGCGTAAAACAGGGTGGGGGTTTGGGTCTGTAGTACAGTCTCAGAAAACAAAGGTTTTTTTTGTCCTGTTTTTGTTATGTATGTGCTTGCATACAATTTCTTTTTTTATCTCTTTCAATGAGTTTCTGTTTGCTTCTCCTCCTGACATTTGTATGGACTGAAAGTCAACGCTTCTCTTACAGTTCTACAGGATTGTCTGCAATGCTTCCTGCAGAGTGGCAAACAAAACAACATTGCCAATGGAGGTTAAAACAAATGCCATTTCCTTGGAAACACTGCAAATCTTGCTTGTTAATACTGTCATAGTCGGTGCAGAACATCCCACCACTGCACATAAAGTCTGTTTATGAAACACCTCCCGATCTCTGGCTGTGGGCAAATTACACTGGCATGGTCCCATGCACATCTTGGTGGTATGGAGGAGAAAATCACCTTGGCAGTGATGTGCATCACTGCTGTCATCAACTTCTTGATGTGACGGGGCAAATGTGAGCACGACATGTACCCCAAATGTAGTGCTCCATAATGCACGACCACAACATCCACAGTACTGACAGAGACCACACATGTACAAAGGAGAACCATGGCACGGAAACCCCACTCATAGACTGTGCCCCAAAAAGCCTCCCCTCCTTCCAACTGAAAGTTACTGTCATAGCATCTTTCCACAGCATACCTTAGCAGATCTTGCACAAAGGTATCACCCACGATGATCACTCTGTGTCTGTCCATCTCTGTCAACCTCACTGCATCGAAGTTTGTGGAAATATATCACCGCCCCTTCTTGTGAACCACACCCTCGACAACTGATTGGATAATCCCCACAGTTCCATTTGTAAAGGCACCATGCTCAGAAGGGCAGATTGTAGCATGTGCGATTTCCCAGCTACAGCAAGGGCCACACCCCAGTAAAGCAGAGGCTCTCCTTCCGTTTCCACTATTGTATATGCAACACTCCCACATTAGGTATTATTCAATGGTCACACACGCATGTAGTATTCACATCCAAGACCTCCACATCTAACACTATAATTTCTGCACTGCACACATACCTTTACACACTCACAGTACAGGTCTTGTGTCATGTGAAAGCACCTCCAGGTAATAGCTCTCCAAACCGATCCATGCTTTCAGTTTCCACATTCACCCAGAGCAGCACCCAGCACCACAAACTGCAGGTAGCCATAGTTTCTTTTCCTCCCAGCACTCCAGCAACTCCAATGATACAATACTTCAAAGTGCAGTACAGTAGTTATCAATTGCACAATGAACACTACTCAAGCATATACACTATGCAGTTGAACCCTATGAACTGGTACACACACACTTTCTCACCACAGCACTCAATGGACACGCTGCAGAACTGTTCACTCCATAAGCTCCTGCAATGCACTGATAAATGTACCATGTGCGAACAATGAGCACACCCATGGAATCAACAATGCATGCACAACTCACAAATCACACACAAAATAATCTGAGGAGTAGTTGCAAGCAACCCACATAGCTGTTTGTGTTCTAGCCATGTATCCAAGATGCTAGGGCCTCACCACACACAGCACACCCTAGTGCACCCCACGTTTTACTCCTCATGTCATGTGTAATGCATTCCCCATCTGCAATTGCGCCTGCCACCTTTCACCCTGGCCACATCTTTACCTGCATGGCTCCATCACGTTGCATTGGCTGTGCTGAACGGTATGTGAGTGGCTCTGTACATTTTGCATATTGCAACTTTCTGATGCTGATGACGTCCTTTCATGGTGCAATATGTTAAAACACTTCCTCAAGCAAGTATCTTGTAAAGGGCATCCCATAGCAAACGGAAATGCTAACATATGGCTCCCTAATGTGCAACATTTGCATTGACCTACACCATGTGCTCGTGAACGCATAGCACCTCATTATGGTTGTTCCACCAAGTATAAAATGCTCCCATTATTCAAAGGTCACTATCCTCGGAGAGATGCAGAGGCAATTCTGCATGGCTGCATTATGGTGTGCTGGCTGTCGTCAAGGGATAGGCTATTGGGTGCAAGGCCAATGGCCTACGGCCTTTGGCCATGTACCCAATAGTCTAAGCCTTATCCACACCCAGCACAACACAATGGCCTCATGAAGGGGAACATTTGCCACATACCACAATCCACAAATGTAACATAGGATAGGTGGTGCAAAGGGCAACTCATGCCAAACGCAAATAGTGCCATGTGCCTCACTAATGTACAAGGTGGTGGCATAATGTACACCATATTGTACTGGACGCATATCAGGTCACTTGTGCTCTTCTACCACGTCTACACGGTCCTGCAGTACCATTTTTTTAATGTCACCACCATCGGGGACATGCATACTTAAAACTGGATATCTGCGTTATGGTGGTGTGGTATGGTGCAGGCCTAGGCTCTTCAGTGCCTGGCCTACAGCCTATGGCCTTTTGCCATACACTCAACAGTGTAGGCCTTGACCACACCCAGCACAACATAACATGCAGGTGAACAAGTGGCAAGGTACACGCAGGTCACCCCTAGCCACTTCTAAGCATCCACTACTTCACCACAGCACCCACAGGACACACTAGAGGAGTCGTCACTCCATCAGGCCCAGGCATGTATCACACAGTGTAAGAATTGCAACCAATCCCCACAACAATGAAAGCATCATTTTATGCAATGATCACAAACCGCACACTGAAGGTAACAATGTGAAACCTACTTCATCCCAGGGCATACATTTGGCGGTGTAAGGTGGCCACCCATTCATCGAAGGGGCTACGGGATTAACACAGGCAACACACCATACTGCAGTGTACGTTTCATGTTTCATGTGGTCTTCATTGTACTCCCCTTCTGCCATTGCTCTACCATCAATGCCCTCTAAGGGCTCACCACACACATCACACCCTAGTACAACTCATGTGTTACTCCTCATGTCATGTGTAATGCACTCGGCATCCGCAATTTCTCTTGCCAACTTTCACCCTGGCCACGTCTTTACCTGCATGGCTCCATGCCTTTGTGTTGCCTGTGCTGAATGGTATGTGAGTGGCTGTGTACATTGTCCATATTCCAACTTTCTGATGTTGATGAGTTCCTTTCATGGCGTAATGTGTTCAAACACTTTCTCAAGCAACGGTTTTATAAGGGCCTAACCATAGCATACACAAATGGTGACATGTGGCTCCCTATTGTGCAACAGGGGCAACAATGAACACCATATGCTAATGTATGCATAGCAGCTCACTTCTGCTGTTCTACCAAGTGTGCAATGTCCTCCGCAACCATTGTGTGCTACTCACCAACTTCAAATGCATGCAGGGAGACAACTGCATCGCTGCATTATGTTGTGGTGGCTATGATGAAGGTCACACTCACCACAACATAACAGAGCCATGCAGGCGACCATGTAGACATGTGCCAGAAATCACAAAGGCAACATACGCTCCAGCACTTCCACCCAACTGGCGCACCATAAAGCAGGGAGGCAAGGACATGTGTTCCACTTACCGTAATGCTGAAACATATCACTGTGTTTGGCACCGCTACCCACTTGCAATCACAAACCATTATAAGCATGCCAACCAAACAAGACAATCTTCACAACATTGGCCCCGTTCCCAACACTCTACTATGTGCATAGGACCTGCGAAATGCACACTACGCAATCACATTAGAACCAGTTGCACAGTGACCTCTTCCATATGTACACCCAGTGGACACACTGCACGACTGCTCACTGCAGCATCTCCACCTATACACCGACAACTGTAGGGTGTTCTACCAATCACCATACCCATGCAACCAACATTGTGTGCATTGCAGCCAAACCACACACAAAAATCAACAATGTGGCACATACTTTCAACCAGTGAACATACCTTTTCAACCAGTAGACATACTTTGCTGTTCTGTGCTAGTGCTGCAATCATGCATCGAAGGGGCTACGAACTTAACTCACACAGCACACCATAGTACATGCAATTTTTAAATCCTCATGTCTTGTGGAATGCACTTCCCTTCTGCAAATGTGCCTGCCACCACTCATCACAGAAGACATTGTCGCTGCAGCTGGCATGCCATAAAGTAGGCTGCCTGCAATGACCACACAAGATTTTTGCCTGTTGAGGTATCCGCGCATTGGCGGAGCATGCACGGATAGCACTGGCACACCACCGTCTTCTTCTAATGAGATATATCACATGAAGCACTTCTCACTCCCGCACCCGTGACATCCCTTCTTCCTACCACCAGAGACCGTATACTATGTTTTTCAGGCCCGAACAGGGAAAGAGGACGCCGGAGCACAGCCAGATATGAGTAATTTTAGTGTGCACACTGCTACGTACAAGAGGCCCAGCCATGCACACAATGGCCCTCATTACGACCCAGGCGGTAAGTTACCACCTGGGTCGTACCCTTACCACCATGGTGTAAACTACGTTTACACCATGGTGGATGGCGGATTTACCGCCCCATTCCAAGGTGAGTGGGGCGGTAAATCCCCATTTCCCATTTTACCCTTCCCCATTCCCATTTTTGCCCCATAGGGCATAATGGGAATGGGGAAAGGCGCTAATTACGCCACCGTAAATTACGGTGGCGTAATTAGCACCAAGGTCCCTTTGCGGCATGGGTTTTAACACCTGCAAAAAGCAGGCGTTAAAATCGCCATCCCGCAAAAGGACCTTGGAATCAGGCATTAAGGGTCGGCGCCGTTTACAGCGCCGTAATCCCCTTAACGCCTGGGTCCTAATGAGGGCCAATGTCTTAGAGACTTGCCACACAAACCACAACACTATCCTCCGATACAGCAAAAACTTTGATGCACAGCACGCTTTCCTCCAGCCAACCACCGGCCACGTCCAATGTTTGCCAACATCATAGCGTACTGCAGGCAAATGAGACTTCGATAGCGTACTGCAGGCCAATGAGACTTCGGTCCGTGGAGTAAACAGGGAAATGGGTCAGAAGTTATAAGCTGCCGAAAAAGTGCTCCTCCTATGAGTTTAGCAACTTAACCATAACTACACGCCCGCTACCGCGGGACGTGTAATATATTTATTTTTTTAGGGCAAGGGCGCTAAATACAACAATGCCTTTATATATACCTCCGAGCCACTACAGGATGGAGTACCTGGCAATGAAATCACTGCATGGCCTTAGTCAGCATTTCAAGATGGATACTATATGTAGTACCCTTTTACAAGGGCTACTTTGTAGCAGCCCGAGCGAATGGACATTCTGCCATTCATGTCTTTGGAATCTAAAATAAAAAAGTAAGCAAGTACATGATATGATATGATATAATATGGCATTTGTAACGCCCCTATACACAAGTGTTTCAAGGCGCGACGAGGCAGGGGCGGGACAGAGGGGAGACAGACAACGATCGTACTAGGCCATGTGTCATTCAGATCGCGCAAGGGCAAGGGTAGAGGGGTAGGGAAAAGTGCAAGGGGGAAAGGGAGAGGGGAAAGTGCAGTACAGGGTTAGTAGAATACAGGATAAATAATAAGGGCCAGCTGGTGGCAAGTGCAAGGTAAGTGCAGACAAGTGCTGGGAGGAGGGGCTGTAGGGATAGAGAGACAGTCCCGCAGTGCAGGGGTTGCCAGAGAGGCAGTGCAGGGGAGAGTGGCTGGGCCAAGGACCGAGATTGGTGAGTGGCCCAGTTACAGATTCAGTGCAGTTTCAGTAATATTAGCAGGGGAGAGGGGGAGTGAAGGCATAGGCAAAGAGGAAGGTTTTGAGATGCTTCCGGAACTGGAGATGGTTCTCAAGTTTCAGGGAGACAGGAAGTCTGTTCCAGAGGGAGGCCCCTGCTGCGGAGAGAGATCTACCACCAACTCGTTGCTTGGAGAAGCGGCTGACCCTGAGGGAGTTGGAGGCAGATGAGCAAGGAGCTCGAGAAGGGAGATATTTAGGAAGAGAGAGTTGAAGGTATTTTGGCCCAAGGCCCCAGAAGGCCTTCTGGACAATACAGAGGGTTTTGAACTTAATCCTCGCAGCCACTGGGAGCCAGTGTAGTGATTTCAGTCCTGGAGAGATACAGTCCCTGGGCTAGAGGCCAAGGACAAGTCTCGCAGTCCTGTTCTGGATGAGTTGCAGAGGGCGGAGAGTAGAGGCAGGCAGATTTAGATAGAGGCTGTTACCCTAGTCCAGCTTCGAGAGAACCAGGGCTCTAGAGACAGTGAGCTTCTGGGGGAAGGAGAGGAAAGGAAGGATACCTCTGAGGAGGTGTAGCTGGTAGTGTGACTTCTTAGAGACGTCAGATATGTGAGGAGAGAAAGAGAGTGTGGAGTCGAAGATGACCCCGAGGTTTTTTGCCTTGCAGGTAGGAGCAGGAAGAGGGCCAAGAGAGGCCGGCCAGAGGGCTGCAGGGAAGGAGGGAGTGGGTGTGCCGATGAGTAGAATCTCAGTCTTACTGGCATTAAGGCAGAGGTCGTTGGCAGCACACCATTCAGGGATAGCAGAAAGACAGTCAGAGATGAGGGAAGGGGAAGTGGAGGCCGAGGGTAGCCTGAAAATGAGCTGGGTATCATCCGCATAGCACTGAAAGTTGGGGCAGAGAGCAGCGATGCGGTGGACAAGAAGTGCCAGATACTGGTTGAACAGCCAGGGAGAGAGGTTAGATCCCTGGGGGACACCACAGGTAGAGAAAAATGAGTGGATCTTCCCCACCTCTAAATTAGTACAAACTATTATATGTTTCTCTTTAATAATAAACAAACCGCCAATTTATAATCAACTGCTCGAAAGGAAGACTGGCATATCTCCCGCTCCAGCCTGCATGAACAGGACTGTACCACCAGTTTGGTGAGTACACCCATCTTTAATACTTTTATAACCAGTATAACAACAACAGCCAGACTAAGTGTCCCATTATCTGTCCTTAGGAAAACCAGACAGTGGTGACATACAACACACATCCTAGCACAACATTTACAAGACAACACCAATAATATGGTGAGTGATTCCCTCTCCCTCATTTTTGACTGTGATAAGCAAGTATAAAGAAAGGAATTAAACTCCCACATATGAGACAGTGATATTACGTCCCTCTCTCTTCTCCATCTCATTGCAGTTTTACAACAAGGGTGAGGATTTAGCAGTCTGGTCTTGTGCAGGTTTGTAGTGAGTTGCCACTCAAGACGTCACGCCTGTGTTTGGGAAGTGGGACAGAGTTATTGGTATCCCACTGAAAATGGTTGACCATTTGTATTGCAGAATATCTGAACACCAACCAGACATATTTGATGAATTAACCAGCTTTTTGCTGTTTTAAAGTTGTACAAGTGAACAGATGAGTAGGGGGTATTAAAAGCAAACTACACTCCCTCCCGTGCTCCTTGTTCTGGTATTTCCGGATTTTAGTATAGTATGGAATTTGTTTTCTACACACTATTTGCTGCACTTCTCTGAGATTGCAGTCTCAAATATATTTTGGCCAGTTTCTTGGTTGTGGTTGTTTGGCCCATCTCGTCTCTCTCTCGTTGCTTGTCTGTGGTGTTGTTGTTGCTGGTGCCCCTTCGTGGTTGTCATTGTCTGTTGAATAGCCAGCTTTTAAGCCGTTTCCTGAAAGGCGATGTGGTCTTCTGTGGTTCTAATTTCTTTGGGCATGGTGTTCCAGATGTTAGCAATTAAACATGAAAATGCTGTTCCACCAAATTTCCTTTTTTCGTAGAGTGTTTTATGTCTATTTGTAGCTCGTTGGTGGATCTTAGTTCCCTTCCTGGGTGATACCGGTTAATCCTGTCTTGGAGGAATTCAGCTCCTTGTCTCTGCAAGGCTTTGTGGACGATGCAGTGTGCTTTGAATTAGATGCACTTTTTTACTGGTAACCAGTGTAGGCTTTTCAATGCTGAAGTGATGTGGTCTCTTTTGTTCAGTCTTAATAGGATTCTGAATGCTGTATGTTGCACCCTTCAGAGTTTCTTGGTAAGTATTTCCGGCATTCCTAGGTAGAGGCTGTTTACTTAGTCAATTCTTAGAAGTTTCAGGAATGTGATTGTGAGGGTTCTTTGGGGGAAGGAGAGGTAGTGGAAAAATCCTCTGAGCTGTCATAAGAGGAAGAAGCATTTATTTGCAATTGCATTGACTTGCGGTTCCAGGGATAGTTTGTTGTCCATGAGTATTCCAAGGTTATTTACTACATCGGTCATCTCTGGCTGCATTCTCCTGTCGATCGGCCAGTCCAGTTGTGGGTTCCCTCCATCTCCATCGAATCCTGTGGGTGAGAGCATTATTTCTATTTTTGCTGGGTTCAGTTTAAGGTTATTCATTGTCATCTAATTGTAGATGTCTGTGAGGCAGTTTTTTGAGGCCATTATTTTGTTCCTGGGTTCTGTTTGTTTTTACAATCAGTTGTGTGTCGTCTGCGGTGGTAAGTCTGTGGGTTCGAATGATTTTCTTCAGTGGGCACTAGTAGATTTGGAAAAGCAGAGGAGAATGGCTGGATCCCTGTGGGACTCTGCAGGATATATGTTTGGTGTTTGAGGTGAACGGTGGTAGGTAGGTTCTTTGGTTTGCTTTGTTAGGAATGAGGTAAGCCACTTTAGTGCAGATTCCTTTATGCCACATTCCATCCATTTTTTTATTAGTGTTGCGTGGCTGATTGTGTCAACTGCCTCTGATATGTCCAATAATATGAGGGCTGATTGGGCATCATTGTCTGCATTTATTTTCTGATCATCCCACATCGATAGGAGTCCTGATTTGGTTCCTCTTATTGATCTGAATCCAACTTATGACCAGTCGAGTATTCCATTTGTTTCGACGTATTCAAGGAGGATTTTGTACATGTGGTTCTCCGGGATCTCTGCTGGGTAGGGCAGGTTGGATATTGGTCTGTAGTTGCTCAGGTCTTCTGCGCTTTCTGATTCCTTTTTTATCAGTAGTTTAATGTATGCTGATTTGAAGGAGGGCGGTACTCTTCCTCTTTTGAGTTATAGATTCATTAGGTTCTGGAAGTGTGTCACTAGGGTTTTGTGGGTGAGGATTCTTTTGAAGATGTCAGTGGGGCAAGTGTCCCTTGGACATCGTGCAAGGTTAGTGTCCTTGATCAGTGTGGAAAAGGTTTCATCTGTGATTGGTTCTAGGCAGGTGAGTTTTGTTCTAATCTGTGTTTCCCCGGTGTTCTGGTCAGGCAGTCGTGATTGTAATTGCCTGGGCTAGGTTGATGATCTGCTGGATTGTATCTATTTTTGATCTCAGGGGGATGGTGATGTCACAATGTGCTTGTGTCAGGATTATGGAATTCTTGCAGGAAGAAGGTTGTTTATATCTTTGAGGATTTTGAAGAGTTCCTTCTGTGGATTGTTTGCTGATTCTATTCTTGTGGCATAATAGTACTTTTTTACTTTGAGGACTGTTGTTGGTTATAGCTTGAGTTGTCTTTGGTGTGTATTGTCAGATGTATTGTTCTCTTCAATATTTTTCCATTTTGTGGTTGGTTTTTGTTGAGTTCTTTCAGTTCTTCTGTGAACCTTTTTGCTGCCAGTTTTTTTGGCGTTGCCTTGAATGTTTTTGCTGGTGTCAGTTGGCCAAGGGCCTTCGTGATCCAAATGTTGAGTGTGTCTTCTGCTGTGTCTATGGTTTGTTTCATGGGTTCTGTTTTGCTTGGGAGAATTGAGTCTAGAAGGTTTGTTAGGGCCTCTAGGTCTAGTTTCTTCCAGTTTCTTCTCTTGCTGGTATGGAGTATTTCCTTTCCTGCCGGTACACAGGTTTGGGATGTAATTTAGAATGGTTTTAAGTAGGGGTTGCTCCATACCATTGGTGCAGATGCACATAGTCTTGCTCTGCAGAAAACTGTATCCAGGGTGTGTCCGGCATCATGGGTGGATCCATTCACTATTTGCTTGAAATGCAAAGTTTCGAGGAGAGTGCAGAGTGAGTTTGCTGTGAATTTCTTTTCTTTTTCAAACCAGATGTTGAAGTATCCCGGTATGACTAGGTTGTTGTGGTAGCCTGATAAAATGGCAGCCATGTCCGCTAGCTTCATTGCAAAGTTGAGGTTGTAAGAACGTGGTCTGTAGATCAGGAGGAATACTATGTTGGTTTGGTCATTGAGTTCTATCTTGATGAGAAGAGATTCACAGTCTTCTGTGTTGGTTGTGATGAGTTGAGATGCTCAGATGTTTTCTTTGTGTATGATTGGTATTCTGCCTTGTCATGGTTTTTCTCTGTTGCCGTCGATTAATTTATAATGGTCCGGTATCGCTTTGTTCACAATGGCTTTATTGTTGTCTGTTAACCAGGCTTATGTAAGAAAAAGCATGTCTGTGACTCCTTTGCTTAGAAGGTTATGGATTTCTAATGAGTGTTTTGCCATGGATCTAACTTTCAGAAGGCTGCAGTTTAGTTTGTTTGATCTTCCTTTCAGGTTGTTGTTTGTATTGTTTGTTCAGTTCATTGTGTTGTCGGTTGGGTTTCCGTTGCTGGTGGATTTTTCCTTGTTGAATCTGTAGGGTGGTGTGGTTCTTTGGTGATCTGTCTTTTCAAGGAGCAGGCTGATTCGGTTTATGGCGGTGTTGGTTGGTTTTGGTTCGTTCCAGGTGGTGAATTGTGTTGGTATTCATCCGTTGTTCCAGTCTTTGGTGATGTAAGGTGTGTAGAGTGTAATGGATTCCAGTTTGTCCCTGATTCTGGTTGGGGCACTGTCGATGGTGTAGGCTGTGTTGAGATGCTATATTCATTGTCGTGTTGCATTTTGTGTCCCGGAGGGATCTGTATTTGTAACACTTATTACATGTCGGTTTGTTGTCGCTGATCCGTTTTTGCTTACCATTCAGTGATATGTGGAGAGATAGCGAGCAATGTAGTCTGTCTTTGCTTTTATCTTTGTATGTCTCCTCGAGCTGTCTCAGCTGTTTTTTGGCCAGCTTTTCTAGGGGTGGGATCATGCTGGCCGGCCCCTTCCTGAGCGGTTTAGATTTGTTTTTCTTTCTGTTGTTCTTTCTGGCGTCTATGTCTTTCTTGTGGCGAGGCATGGTGTTTAGTTTGGGTGTTGCATTCTTTTGAATGGGTGTTTTCGTTGGATTGGTGTGTTTCCTGGTCTTTGGGGTTTAGTCTTTGCTGTTTGTGCTTATTTGTTGTAGTTGGTGAGGTTGGATAGTTGAGACTTCGGTTGAAAGACATTTGTGGTTTGGTTTGTTTATTGCTCTTTCCTTTCTGGCTCCTATGTGGTTTTGTCATTTATCTTAAGTGTCCTTTGGTTGTGGTTGTTGATCCCGGAGTAATAAAACCCTTGCGGTTCATTCCTTTTAGTGGTCTTTTCTTTCAGGCTCCGATGTTAAAACCCGTGGTGGGTGGAAGTGTCTGGTTGGATACACAGCAATTGCTCAAAGTGCACCTGTACCTTAGCTACCGGGGAGTGTGGGCACCTGAATCTTAGCTACAAGGATTGTGTGGGGCCCAACAGTCAATGCAGTAACACCTAAACTTAGAACACGTGGATAGATGGAGAGGGGCCTAATAGGGGGCACAACAGTCAATGCAGTCATATCTAGAATTGGTACTCCTGGACAGAGGGAGAGGCACCTAAAGAAGGGGCACAGTAGTCAATGTAGTCCCATCTAGAATTGGTACACCTGGATAGAGGGAGAAAGGCCCAAAGACAGGCACAACAGTTGAGGCAACAACACTTTGATCTAGGATGCTTGGATAGAGGGCCACCGCAACAGAGGTTGCAAATGCAGAAACCCCATGCGTGCGACACCCGGATAGGGAGAAAGGCCTAAACAGGGGCACAACAGTCAATGCAATAACATGTCAATTTGGGACACCTAGATAGAGGGCCACAACAGTAAATGCAGAAACCTTAGACCTGGGACACCTTGACAGAGGGATAGAGGCCTAAAAGAGGGGCGCAAAAGTCAATGGAATAACACTTTGATTTGGGACACCTGGATAGAGGGCCACAAAAATAAGTGCAGCAACGTTAGACTTGAGAGGCCTAAAAGAGGGGCGCAACAGTCAACACAATAACACTTTGATCTGGGACACCTGGGTAGAAGGAGTGGGACACCTGGATAGAGGGCCACAACAGTAAATGCGCCAACCTTAGACCTGGGGAACCAGGATAGAGGGAGAAAGGCTTAAGGAGGGGCACACAGTCAATGCAGTAACACATAGTCTTGGGACACCTGGATACAGGGAGATGGGCCTAAAGAGGGCTCACAACAGTCAATGTAGTAACTCTTTGATTTGGGATTCCTGGATAGAGGGCCACAACAGTAAATGCAGCCACCTTGGATCTGGGGCACCTGGATAGAAGGAGAAAGGCCTAAGGAAGGACACAACAGTTAATGCATTAACACTTTTGAAATTATGTGTTGCCAAAACGGTCTTTCTAAAAGGGAGATATGGTTGTATCTTGATTGCCTATGATTAGGTGGGACCACAAGCCTCTTATCTCAACCTCGTTTGAGGCTGTGAAAACAGACCCCTGGTCGTCAGTCATTTTTGTCAAAACTCACCCTAGGCTGTGTCTCAGCTCTAAAAGACAGGCATGTCTAGGTTTGTAAACTCATCAACATGATTAAACACATACAGTCAGGAATTGTAAAGTTCTTAGACTCAAAGAGATACGACTCTGACACATTACTCTGAATTATACACTTGACACAGGAGTTATCATGTTATCTTCTGAGGGTTCTGAAGTTCTGCAACTTTACGCATCACATGCTTCTACAGGCTATATTAGCAGGCTGTCTGTTATAAAGGGACATCTATCACACTTGTTACCAATTGCTTCCATGGTACTCTATGGGCCTTGATTTTGAGAATGTGCAAGATGCTTCTGTTTGAGACTATTACATTCTTTGCTCTTGGATCCTTATCAGATATACCACTTACCTGTGTGAGGTTAAAAGGCTTCTCTCAGATAACACATAATGGTGTGAAGTCAAAAAGGCTACTATCAGATAACACCTAATGATGTGGTGTTAAAAAGCTGCTAGCTGACAGCGTTGTTGTTGGCCGATCTGCTAGAACAGGAAAAGCACCATTTCTTGGTTGTTGTCTGAGTTGCAGGGCATACGAATACGTGTTGCTCAAGTATTGCACACTTTGTATGGATCATTCAATTCTATGTTAAAGGGTGGTGTATGTTTAAAGAACACCTTTCATGACTACAGGCCGTATGAGATTTGAAAAGCTGTTTTAAATTAGTCTGAGTTCATGTCAGTTGGCTAACACAATCTGTCTAAATGCGAGATGTGCCTGGATAACACAATCAGACTAACTGACACAATCGGGCTAAATGCGAGATATGCTAACTTACATAATCAGGCTAAATGTGAGATATGGTTAACTACACAATCAGGCTAAATGCAAGATATTTGATTTAGATTTTTGATTTGGATTTTGATTCATTTGTAAGTGCGCACCTGACCAAAATTAATCGTGTCTGGCCGCTGATCGAACAAGTCGCAGTAAATCTGCTTTCATACTGATGATATCAGATCAGAGGGTGTATAGACAGACAAGTAACTAACCGTCTGTTTTCCCTGATGGAACAGATGAGTCTTCACAGCCTTCCGGAATGCGATGAGCGTTTTCAGGTCTCGGATGGTTCCCGGAAGCCTATTCCAAAGTATTGGTCCATAGACACTGAATGTTCGATCCCCTCTGCTCATGTATTTAGACCAAGGTACATGCAACAAATTCTTGTCGCATGAGCGTAATTGGCAGCTTGGAACATAGCTCCTAATTTTATCTGATAGGTAACTTGGAGCTAATTATAATTATTTACGCATTTGAAAACCAAACAGAGGATTTTAAAATCTATGTACTCTTTCACAGCCAGCCAGTGTATAGATCGTCTTATATTGGAGATGGGGAAAGATTTTGCCACCCTAAACACCAACCTGACTGCAGCATTTTGAGACACTTTTGAGCCACTTGAACACCAACCTGACAGCAGCGCATTGCCATAGTCCGGTCAAAAGTTGATGAGGGTCCCCACGACTATTGATCTGTCCTCGTTCGCAATGAACGGCAAGATTTTTGTCTCAGCATTGACACGGACTGCACCTTTGTGCTAACCTGCGCTCCCCATCCCATGTTGTCTTCCCTCACACAGCCCAGCAGTTAACCCAGGAAACATGGTGACAGCGCCTGCTTGGTATGTAGCATATGGTATTTTGAGGCAAATAGCACAACCTCTGTCTTGCTGGCTTTCAGCAGCAGCTGGTTAGTTAACATCCTAGCCTGAACCTCTTTTAAGCACTGTTCCACTAACTCAAAGGTCTCCTCTGATCTCTCTACTTTCAGGAACACCTGAGTGTCATCCAGATACGAGTGAAATGTAATGCAATGTTTCCTCAAGATGACCGTAAGAGGTTTAACATATAAGTTCAAAAGTACTGGAGAGAGTGAGGATCCCTGTGGCACCCCACACTTTTGTAGAAAGGAGTCTGACAGGAAATGTTCAAGTTTAACCCTGTGTTCCCTTCCAGTCAGAAAAGACTCGAACCACTCAAGGGCTTGTCCTGAGATCTTTCCCACCTCCCTTAACCACTTGATCAGGATCTCATGATCTACTGTGTCAAATGCGGCAGATAGGTCCAACATGATCAATAAAGATATGTCTCCCTGATCTGCCGTTTTCAGGAGATCATCTCACACTGTCAATAATGCAGTCTCTGTTCCAAATCCTGGACGAAGTCCTGATTGTAGAGGATGCAGTAGTTCCACATATTCCTGTAACTGAGATGGGACCATTTTCTCCAGAATGTTTGCCGGCTGTGGTAGACATGCCACTGTTCTGTAGTTCTGAAGATTCTTGGGATCTAGATTCACTTTTTTTAGCAGTGGGGTAACCACTGCCTTCTTCAAGTTTGCTGGCACTGTAACTGTAGTTAAGGATTTATTCACAAACTTTGTGATAAAGGGGGTGATGTCCGTAGCCACACATTTGGCTACTGAAGATGGAATTGCAAATAGAACATCATTCGTGGTCTTCAAGTTAGAGAGTAAGGAACATATCCTCTCCTCCGAAACTTCGGTAAATACAAATGGTTTCTGAACCACTGCATTGTCTGAACTAATAGCCTCAACCACCTCTGATTGTTCCTGAGGATCTGCCGGTGAGGCTTGAGCAATCTTTTCTCTAATCAGTTCTATTTTTTTCTCCATAAATTGGTTGTTGAAAGCATCTACCTGTACTTGTGAGGTTTCTGGCACTGTTGACACACACTTAGGTTCCACAAGATGTGAGAACACCGAGTATAGTTCACAAGGCTTATTAATTGCTTTCTCAATCTTCCCTACTGTAAATTTGGATTGATGTTCACTTTTTCTTACATTTTTTTTTTAAGCGCTCTCAGCTGTCTCCTTTTTTGCCGATCTTGTAAGAACCAAGAATGTCCCACTTTCCTAGGTATACTTTGTTGGAAAGGGGCCAATTCTTTGCACAACCTATCCATAATCTCTGTGCCTTTATTAAAAAAAAAAACTCTTCAGAAGGCAAGGAGATATCAATTTGTGCAAAGGCTTGCTTCTTATATGACTAACTTACATAATCACGCTAAATGCAAGATATGGCTAACTTACACAATCAGGCTAAATGTGAGATATAGCTAACTTACACAATCAGGCTAAATGCGAGATATGGCTAACTTACACAATGAGGCTAAATGCAAGATATGCCTAAATTACACAATCAGGCTAACTACACAAAGAGGCAAACTAATCAATCAGGCTAAATGCTACTAGAGAAAGGATAATATAAGATTGGGTTGGGCAGTATAGTGATGAGCACTAATGGCTGCCCCCCCTGCCAGAACCATACTTACTTTGTCAGTAGCTGCTGTTTGAAGGCTGCAGGCCACACAGGCTAACACGGGCCAACACTGTCTGAAGCTGCTTCTTCTTCAGGGGCTGTCCTGTGTTCATGGTCCTTTAGCGAAGGGGGCTGCAACCAACAGTGGGCTGCCTTGGGGGTGTTATTAATGAGGTGTTCCAGGTCACGGGGGAGGCTGCATACTCCAATCAGCAGTTAAGGGTCGGAAGGGGGTGGGGTGCGAGAAGAAAGCCGCGACGAGGGGTAGCGGGAGGGAATTAGGTGCTGAGTGCAGAGGGAAGCTTTTAGTTGAAAAAAGGAACAACAGACCAATGATGGAGAGAGGAGGAGGAAAAAGGGCACATAAAAATAATTTTATTGAAAGTAAATGAAAACTGGAGCGCTGCAGCTCGCAGATGGTGCTCAACCTAGTTCTGGCACAAAGAGAGTCCTTAGGGGCTCATCTGTAGTGGCGTTGAATAGATGGCAACAGAAGGTACAGAGTGTGTTGGGGAAATGCCATCTCTGGCGCAAATATACTGTACAATTCTGCTGGGTGTATGTTTGTCCCCGGGCCTCTTTAATGTTTACATCAGACACCTCTGTGACCAACTGGGAAACATGGGGATATAGTTTACCAACTGGGCAAATGGCATTCAAGTGCTGATGGAGTTAAGTGGTAACTATATCAAGGATTCAGAAAAGTTTACACACATGTATGTGTCCGTTAAGAACTGGATGACAACAAGGTGGATGTGCTTGAATAGTGACAAAACCAAACTTAGGATCTATGGATCCATGCAGGTCAGGGCAAAACTGGGTTCTAAATACTCAAACTTTGATGTTGAAGGCAGTTGTATCCCTGTGTCGGACAAGGTGACGACCCTCAGTGTCTTCTTAGATGCCACCCTTGGAGCAGATGCTCAAGTGGATGGAGCTGTTAAGAAATCAAATTTTCACTTGAGAATGTTGAGGCAAATAAAACCCTTTGTAACACAAAAGAATTGTGAAACCCTGGTTAGGGATATTATTGGGCCTAGAGTATACTATTGTAACACACTACTAAGTGGTGCAAGTAAAGACTGCATCCAAAAGCTCCAGATGATACAAAATGTGGCAATCAGGATTGCCAGTAACATCCCAAGAAGAGAAGAACATATTTCCAGCATGAGAAAAGAACTTCACTGGCTGCCTATGGCTGCGAGAGTACCTTTAAAGGTGACTACATTAACCTACAAGTGCATCGATGGGAATGCACCTTTGTACCTCAAACAGAGTCTTGTACAATATGAACCATGCAGACCCCTGCGTTCTAGTAACACCCAATGCCTAGTTAACTGCAGAGTCAAATGAACAAGGGGTAATGGTCGGTCCTTCCCAGTGCAAGCAGCTCAGGCCTGGAACATCTTGCCCATGCTACTGATCTTCTGGAAATGCCTAAAAACTCTACTGTTCGTGTAATAGGCTGTGACTGGAATTGACCCTTATGTTATGTCCTGTTCACTGAAATGTCCTTGGCCCTCATTACAACTCAGGCGTTAAGGGTTTAACGGCGCCGTCGGCGCCGTTAACCCTTAACGCCTGATCACAAGTGTCCCTTTGCGGGTTGGTGTTTAACGCCTGCTTTTTGCAGGCGTTAAAAATCCAACCCGCAAAGGGACTTTACGTAATTTACAGTGCCGTAATTAGCGCCTTCCCCATTCCCATTATGCCCTATGGGGACAAATGCATATAGTTAGAGGAGTACAGAGCAATGGTGGTAATCACATTTTCCTGAAGAACAACTACGTATTGATGAATAACATAATTTGATGTGAATGAATGCTAATTTTTAGACTGCTAAGTTGAATTAAACTGCTTTTTAAATAAATAATTCACAAATGCCAATTTGTGATTATTGAAACCTTTATGCGTAGTTACTGAACAAAGAGAGTTGACTGAGTATTTTATTTATCAACCAATATCCTACAAATGAAAATAAGTTCATAACATAAGATCGATAAGTACTGCACTTGCCCATTCATTCATACAGGTTTGTTGGGGGGTGATCACATGATCACATGGTAGAGCATACTTTGAGAAAGGAGTGGGTAGAATAATTGATCACTTACTCAAGTCACTAATTGTTTTACAATTAAGTTAGCATAACTTTGCATTTTACCCTTTGAGAAGACTTCAGAAAATTGCTTAATTCCGGTATACACATATTCCTAGGATACAAGTATTACTCCCTGCAACTTCCATAAGAGAAGTACAAACAGGCTCAGTTTAAGCCGTTAACTACTCTCAAGTTTCACTTTTAAATTCCATAAGATGCAATTTTAGTTATGACTACCCACTTGTTTTGTTTTATGTTGTGGAAACGAAAACCTTCCAAAGAGGGTCACTGTAGGCTACCCAGCACATGCCTTCAATCTATCTGTCTATCTCATTCATACTTCTCCCCACATTCTTGCCATATTATGTTATAGGGTTTGATAATGCCACACATCCAAGAAGCTTCCTTCTAAAAAGCTGCTGAAGAAGGCATGTCCTGTAGCCGAGCCCCACAACCAATCAAAGTTGGTATCTTGACTTCCAATTGTTAACATTTCCATGTTTGCACTTCCCAGCCCTTGATATCCATAACTTCACATTCTTATATCACCTTGCCTCTGCCCATGAAACACCCCACCAGTATTAGTTTCTTTTCTAGAGCACAGTTATTCCCATTTGCCTGGGTTTATCTCATACTCCACCTTCCTTCAGAAGCATATTAAGTACAGGAACTCCCATAATGTGAGCATCATCCTACCTTTCCCAGCTTTGTAGTTTAAACACATGTACCTTTATAATATACATGTTATGTATACCATCTCAAGCATTCAATATAACCTAAATACTAACCATCTCATCCTCCTATTTCTCAAAAACCTTTTTATATTTGAGTACCCTTTGACCCATTCTTCTCTATTGATCTCTTCCCCAAATACTCAATTTGTCTTACAGACTCTCTGATCTTCTAGCAACCATTATTTTCTTTTCAGAACCCAACTCATTCCCCTGTTCTATGTGTTATTCATTTTAAACATATGCACCATTACTGTATCTTATGGGAAGCCCCCAATATCCAATACATCTACCCCTTATTCAGACAGTTGTATATAGGAATATGTTTGAAAACAGTCAACAGAAGATCCAAGTGCATCTCTGTTAATGTCTTGACTTCTCTTGAATTGAACAAGAGAAGTTTCCTTCGCCCAACTTTCATCAATTGGTACATCTTTTGTTGTGGATTTATCTATGACTTTATAACAGAGGCACATCCAGGCAAATGGATTGGTGGCCTTACAACTTCTTAGATGCTGAATCCCTCCTTAGATGGTTTGAGGTTGCGCCATTGCTATGGATCCTAGGTACAATATGAAAGTGAAATGAGGTCTCTAGATGTTAAATTGAGTGAGTTATGCAAGATCTAGTGAGGTGCGTTTTTGGAAAATAAAGGCGCGAAAAAGGAACAGAAATCAATTTTGGCAATGAAAGTTTTACTCTACACTAGGGCATTCGGGCTAGGTGACCAGATTGAGACACAGTAAGCTCCGGGGTTGATCCACGGAATCAACCCTAGCACCTCTGCGCCCACCCTGGCGGACCCAGTCCGATTACCCGAGGGAGGACTAAGGGCTTAGGATTTCACAAGACAAAATTATGAAAGATATTGGTGCTAGCACAAGGAATCAAAGCAGGGTAACAAGAATGATTATGACAATATTAATATTATCAGATTAAAGATAGGATGATTTATAGATTGGGATGGAGCAAAGCAAGGCAAGGTTTAGTATGTTTCTATGGTTCCTATTGATACACACAGTCCACTTTTAGTTTGGGTTTTGGACAATCAGTGGTTTTGGTCACCACACGGGTCTGGTCTAACACAGGGCAGCCGGACAAACTCAGCGGGACAGAGTCAGTTGGGCAGAGACGGGATACCAAAGGATAGTTCTTCTGAACTGGTATTTCTGGTTACTGGATCCTATAGGGCATCAGGATAGCAGGATAGCAGTGAGTGGCAGCAAGCCAGGTAAATTCAGGATGCTTCCCCAAAACACCATAGTGCTTCCCTTGGTTATGGGGATTATTTTAGAATTGAGGGATAGCTGAAGCAGGATCAGTAATTGCTTGGCCTTGTGGTTGGGATCTGGAGTTTAGATGGATAGATGCAAGATGAAGACAGGAACAGAAAGGAACAGGATGCCGGTGTAGGAATCAGGAATTAGTGTATGTCCTGAGTCCTAGTCAGGGGCCCTTATTTACAATGCCAAATTATATCATTACAGTATATGACAGGGGCAGGATAAACTACCCATGCCCCTAACAGTAGCACTGGGCAAGGGCATAGATCCGCCTTGCTCACAACTGGTTGGACATCAGAAAAGTGATGTCATGTTTATGAGGTGATTTTTACTGTATCCAGAAACTCCCACATTTCCTTTACCGAAAATCCGATTTTGCCAAAAACAGATATTTATACAGTTGCCACCTCTTAGTAACTCAGATACACAGGTTACATATTTTGTACAGCACAAATTAGTCCAAACCTCCAGTCTGTGCAGCCTTGTTTCTTCTTTCTGACACATTTTGGTAATTTTACACATTAAAGATTTGGCCCACAATTCCCAAATTCTATACACAGATGCAAATTGTCCCAAGGGATGTATGTACAAAATATGACATTTGCAACATGTATGCTTTTCTGGTAATACAACATATATCAGCATTTCTGTCCAGAGTGTGTCACAACATTCTACCAAGTTTTCAAATACAGCCCACAATTCCACTTTTACGCTGTGAACATTCCACATTTTTACCAATTTTGACAGCAGAGATATACGTCTTTGTAAAGTTCTTTATAAAATAGTCTTAAGACAAATGGGAGCCATTGTCTGTCATTTTTTCCTTCCTAGCTAACACCAACTGGCAGTTTCTTCCAAGCAGGATGGGGGGGCCTCTCTCTTAATTGAAGGTTTTATTGCCCTTCAAACTTGACAGGTGAGTGTCCCAGGACTGCCATTGTCCCAGTCTGGAGCAAAGACGAATGTCTGATGGGCATGTGAACTGTCATTGTCCTATCCCATTCAAAGTTTTTCAAGCTGGTACTTCGCACCTAAGTGTCCTGGATGCAGGGTGTATCTCTCTTCCTAGGAGGAGTTTCATAACTGGCAACTGGAATTACAGGTTTCTGAGAGCTTGCAACTCCAGCCTATGTGTTTTAAACTGTTACATTTCTTACTTTAATTCGGTTTGCAGCTCCTCAGATTGCCACTGTCTTGGCAGCTGTAGTCATTTTCCTTGCAGCAGTACTCTTAGCTAAAGTATAGATACAGTTCACCTTGACCTGGCTCAGAGGGTAAAACGTCTCTTTGAACTGCTGCACCTGGATACATTTTGTCAAGAAATAAATGTGTGTTTCCCGTGCAAGTGAAAATGAAGTTGCTTGTGATTTCTCTGAGAGTTGGTTTTAACTGGGCCTTTTTACTCACATTGGTTTCAGAATGACAGATAAAATTGGCATCAAAGCAGCATTTTGAAAGGGTGAAAACGTTTTAATTTTTAAGGGGATTTTGGCTTTTGCAGCAATGGCAGGCTTTCCTTTTCTCTTGATTCCATATATGTTTCAGAACACACTGGCCTATTTTTCAGTGTGTCCCCTTGTTCCATTTTGCCCGAAGTGTGTGAGGCGAAATGGTGCCGCCATTTTTATGTTGGTGCTGCCAAAAGCAGTTTTGAGGTCCTGGTGCGCACAGGAGACATCACAGCCAGGATACTGTTTCTTGGGCACAGGCAGCTCAGTGATGTGAGTCAATGCCGTTGAGTAATTCAATATATCCCAAACACCCCCCTAACTTCTCCTGGGCTTTCCAAGTCGAGGAGGAGTCGGGCAAGTGGGATTTCTCCATGGGTCACAGCAGGGTCCGACAGGGCTGAGTCCCTCTTCCATCAGAGAACGGTGCATCCTGCTCCTCCTGTTGTCGCTGGACGAAACGTGGAACGACACTCCCTACTTTCCCTGGGATCTTCCTTTCATGGTGTGGTACGACACCCTGGATTTCCTTGGGTTTCTTCTTCCAGGTCACCAAGGAGGTCCTCCTTGGTAAGGACGGTGCAACCAGTAAAAATATATAAAAGAGAACACAAACCGGATACAACAATTTCCCTCTAACTGTCCTACAATCGGGATGACAGCAGTGGGATACAAATGCATTCAGAGACAATTGAAATATTCCTATGCTTCAGATGTATCCCCCACTGGGTTTTCTATGGACTCCTCTATCTTTTGCAAAGAGTGCCTGGGGTGGCAACTCTTTAGCTGATTGATGTGAACCCCCTTCTCTTCTGTCAAGTCACCCTTGGGGATGCAGATTCTGTAGGCGACAGGTGAGATTTTGTCTACAATTTCAAAAGCTCCCCGCCAGCTAGGCAAAAATGTGCGCTCTTTGGTTGGTTCCTTTGGAAATTATACAAGTAGACCCTGTCTCCTACTTGGTATTTTTTTTTGGTGGTTTTTAGATCATACTGAGTCTTCATGCCCTCTGAAGATTTTTCTAGATTCTGCGGAGCATACGCAAAAGCATGTTGAAGGTGTTTTCTTATGTTCTCAACATGCTAATGAGTTGTGGAGACGTTAATCAGTGCCTGCAACCGGTATGCAATGTGAAGTTTCCTTTTTACCCCAAGTATCTCCCACATCTTTGTTATCACCTTGCTGCTGAAGTGACTACCTCGGTCTGACCCAATCCTTTGGGGTAGGTCAAAATGCGATAAGATGTGATTGATCATCAGGACAGCTGCTGTTTCTGCCTTGCAATTTGGGTCCGGGAGACATTCCATCCATTTGGTAAACAAGCATGTTATGGTTAACAGGTAATTGTTCCCCCAAGGGGAGCGAATCACGGGCCCATTGAAATCTACTTGTAATTCTGACCAAGGCAGTGTCATCCCCCTCTTCTGGAGGGGAACTCGGTGTGTATGTGAAGTTGGCTGAAATTGTGCACACACAAGACACCCCTTCAAGTATTGGTCGAGGTCCTGCCCCATTGAAAGGAGCCCCCAGGGGTCCCTTACGTCTATGGAAACAAGGCGAGTCACCACACATGATAGATACGCCAGACACGAGGTTGTATTCCCAAAGCTAGGGTTTATTGCAAAGCAAAAGTCTCAGTTGGCCAACTCGGTCTCACGCCCCGCGATGTGTATCTCTAGACCTCGAGGGACGCAAGAGAGTGAATTACGTACATCAGTTACATTTATACAAAATGCATATCAAACAATCAGCTATGACATGTTTAACACCCCCCTTTATTGGGTTTCTTTGAACTTGGTGTGATGATGGACACTTTCGACAACTATGACACCTTCAAACATCTATTCTAGTAACAATTTGCAATTTGTGAGTGCGGAGGCATCTTTCAGTTGTTGAACAGAACACAGCACTTCTGTTCCTGGAAGCGAGCTACATACGGGGGAAGAGTTGCATTCCAGACCGAGCTATCTATGAGGTGCTATTCATGTCCTGGGAGGCGACATGCTCTAACAGGGCTCAGCAAAAGGGGGGCCGTAAGAAGAGCATAATTCAAGCCTTTAGCTGCTTTATTCTAACATATTCTAGCATATAACGAGACTGGCTGGCAGCTGCGAAATGATTAAATGCTCAACAGCTCTGCTTCAAGGCTACATTCGGGAGGGAGCCGGGCATTCTTCCTGGCGCTGCCTACGTTGTGTTTCAACGAACTCTTGTTATCCTCGCGGTCCTACGGCCTTGTCCTTTCGCGTGCAGACAACAATGTTTTACAGTCGAGCAGTGTAAGCACAAAATGTACTGCGAAGCAATAAGAACAGAAAGCAATGAGCAATGGTTAGAAAACAAATTGGCAATTCTTGTTACATCAAAATGGCCGTTCATTGGCAAACTCGGAAACCTATATTCTGTCATATCGTGCATCAGACAGTTGGTCCACGGCCATCAAAATACGTTTGTGGTCACAAAGTAGAGGTATCCATTTTTCTAGACTGACAAACCCTCCTTTGGCCGTATGCCAAACGTCTCATCTATTTATTGTAAGCTCATCTAATGATGATACGTCTGAAATACTTATGTCTGAATTTTGCATGCTATCGTAAACATCATCTTCATCAATATCTATAGCCATCAACTCTTTTGCTGTTTTCATCTCATTTGTGTCTTGCTCAGCTCGACCATGAGTTTGTTTTTTTCTTGTCATCATATGCATACATCCCTTCGTACATCCCTCAGTTACCTCAGCGCAAACTATTGGTAGGCAGTGTATGCAACAACAGCATGTTATGAATATTCCAAACACCACTACTAATATCGAAATCAACTTCCATCCCCAAGAACGCAGTATTCCCCAAAACCAAGACCCTATTCCCCAGCTTCGTTCTCCAGTAGGGAGTTCGCAACTTTGGACATGCATTTTCTTTAGTGCTTCAAAGATCGCAGGGGAATAGTCATCTACATATACACAACACACTGATCCTACTATTTTGCAAATTCCCCCACGATCAACCTGGATCACATCGAGAGCCATTATATTTTGCAGCGTCATTAACCTGATTCCTCTTTCTTCCAACGTCATGTTAAATAGTATATCTGTTGTATTGTTTATGGTATTTTTTAGTATTCTGGACAGCTGCCTTATATTATAGGAGTTCACTATCTGCCCTAAGAATGGAATGAATGATTTTGCTACGTCAGTCGCTATCAAAACACCCTCGCTAGTCCTTTTGACTCTAGCTCTGGATAGTCTGGCTATGTCTGCTGTTTCTAAGAGGAATACTCCTGGGAACAGTAGACCTAGGCAACATGTACCTCCCCAGTTTCTGGGCAACCAAGGATATGCTTTCTCTCCACATATAAAATAAACTGGATCTCCCACATATACTGGTTCTATTTCCCATTTCAATACCACTGTATTCATGCATCCAGTATATGTTCCGACTGAAAAGGAGCCTTTCTTTTTTAGACAAAAAGGGACAGTTCTTGGGCTATAATTCACCGTGTAAGATGGGGGATTGCATCTTTGTCCCATCTGTTCTTACACGAAACGTCATTACAGATGTTTTTTCTGGTGGGGACAATCTATCTCGTCTATTTTGTCGTGTTATCTTTCACGTACTTTTCCTCGTGGGCTCTGGGGCCATTACTTGTGCTTATGGAATATGGAACAACCCACAGGCTTCATTATTATTTCCTCAAACTCATTCATGTTGGTTCTGTCTAATTGACCCGTACTACTCTCATTCCATTTCCCATAGAACATTGCACTTAAAGATGCACTACATGCAGAACTTAATGGTAATGGCTGTACATACCAACCTATTCCTTTCCCAGCATGCTGTGGTAAATGGGCACATACCCAGCAATTTGTTTTCTTTAGAATTGCATGTGTCATATTCATAATTAATAACAAGGTGTTACTCCCAAAACCTGTCTTTCTTCCATTGGGGCAGGGTATAAGTAATCACCTGAACCGGGCTTTCAGTAGTGGAGATATTAACTATTGGTAAAAACATTTCTAATGGATCTATCGATTCCACATACCATAATATTAGGGCTGTTGTTATCGGTGCTACCACGCTCATAAAGCACATAATTATTGTCAGTGCCAGCATACAATTCTTTTTACCATGTGTTTTTCTTAAGCTTACAGTCTTAATAATTGACTCATTCTCAGCAGTGGTGCAGGAGGAGGCTGGAACCGGTCCCGACATGTTTCTCATCGTCCTTCTTCTTCCATATTACAGTTCGTCGTGGATATCTCTCTTTGTTGCACTTGCTCTGATGTCAATAAGTTCAACGGAATTGTCACAGTTCAGTTCTGCCAGTCCTTTATAGCCTGGATTTGCTTATTTATTTTTAGGCAAGATCACTTGTCCTTTCTCATACTGCTCAGAGGACCTTTCATCAGTTATCTTATTGCCTTAGTACCATGTGCGCCCAGCTTGTCCACTCTGGTTCAGGACACATGTATTTTATATGATCGCAACGAGGAGCCGCGAGTCTTGAATTGTCCGACAATTCTCACGCTTCTCTCCTCTACACCTCTAGTTCTTTCTCCGTCCATGAGCAGAACCAGAGGTTGATATAAACGCCAAAGGACTGTGGATCACTTTGTCTTTCGAGGCCGCAAATTGTATCGCCTCACTCCTGTTATCGTGTGATCCGTGAATAGTGCCGGTGCACTTCCAGATTCAGGCTCAAAGTCAGCCTGTGGCGCTACTGCAGGTGCTGGTGTGTGCCGCGCCAGTGATGCAGATTTGGTCTTTGGCTTGCTGGCAAGTGCTGGTGGGCGCCAAAGGGGTACACGTTTCGTTTCTGCTGGTATTTGCAAGGCAGATTTTGTGTCGGCCAACAGTGATGTCGATTCTGCTGGGCAACGTTGGGGCACTCCCCTTTTTGGCAATCGTCTCAGGCTTTGTTTCGAGTTTCACTTCTCGTTTGGGCAGATTTGGTGGCTGCTTACTGGCAACAGTTTCTTCAGTTTCTGGGATCGCTGTCTCTTTCCGGTCGTCTGGGTCAGGCAAGTCTTTCAGTGACGTTGGAACCTTTTTGGCATGGGTGGCATGGATCCACGACTTCCGTCCATCCACCCGTATTGCCGTCTGCGTTGCCAAGAGTACTTGATAGGGGCCGCGCAACCTGGGTGCTAACAATGACTTTCTTTCAAAATGTTTAAGCAGCACCCAGTCTCTTGGCTCCAGCGAGTGCCCGGACCGGTGTATCTCACTGGTAATGCCTCCTGCACCTGCTGATGAATCAAACGCAATTTCTGCATTAAAAGGCCACAATAAGTACTAAGCACAGGATGTTCTACCTCTCTAAGTCGTTTTGCCTGAGGTGCGCATCAAACATTTGCCGGCCTCCCCATTACGATTTCGTACGGGGAGAGCCCAGTTTTAGCCTGTACAGACGTACGCATGCATAATAGCGCTATTGGTAATGCATCCACCCAACTCAACTTGCTTCCCGCACATATTTTACTGATCTTTGACTTGAGAATCCTGTTGTGCCTCTCCACAAGACCGGCCGAACTCGGATGCCTTGAACTATGGAATCTCTTATCGATCTGAAGACCCGCACATATCTGTAACACCACTGCACCCACAAAATGCGGGCCATTATCTGACCATAAGACACGGGGCAAGCCAAAACGGGAAAAATATTCTTTAAGCATTACTTTTGCCATGCTCATTGCTGTGCAGTCCTTCAAGGGATATGCCTCCACCCACTTACTGAATGCACAGATCACCACTAAGACGTATTTCAAATTTTGGCATCCCTCCATCTCTATGAAATCAAAATGGATCACCTCAAAAGGCATAGAGGGCGGGCCAAAACTGCCTATTGGAGTCACTGTTCCCTTTCCTACATTGTGTTGTAAATACGTGATACAGTTCTGCACCAACCTCTCTGCATTCTTCTTTATGTTTACATTCTGCCATACTGTAGATAGGTGCTGTATTATCTTTTTCGCACAGATGTGGGTAGGGCTGTGGGCCATTGTGACCATTGCAGTCACATAGGAATTTGGCAAAATCCAGTTTCTAGTTCCCTTGTCCACCCAACAACCTTCCAGATCTAACTCAGCAGAGCCCTCTGCCCACCCTTGTATTCAGTCTGAACCGTCATCATGACCAAAGTTATGAACCACCCCAAAAGCATACTGACTATCAGTACATTTATTCACATTCAAATTTTCAGAAATCTCGCAGGCTCTGGTTAATCCTATTATCTCTGCGGCTTGTGCCGAATTGTAGGGGATTATTTTGCTTTCTACAACGCTCTCTAGGGTAGTGATAGCATATGCAGCAGTTGTCGTGCCGTCAGGTAATTTAAAACATGAGCTGTCACAAAATAACTCTCCATCTGGCTCTTTCTGTGGGGTATCACTTACATCAACTCTCCCTTCGGTTTCTTCCTCAGTGACCATTAAGCAATCGTGGGGGGGTGATTCATTCTCCCCAATTTCTTTTATGGGTAGTGGCATTAATTCTGCAGGATTCAAAGTGCTACACCTCATAATTTGGATATGGGGCGCAAACAAGATAATCTCATATCTTGTCAATCTAGCAAAGGTGAGGTGTTGCGTCTGTGTCCTATTTAATAGAACGTCTATGGCATGTGGCACCATCAGAATTAAAGTGTGCCCCAATACCATCCCTTCCGTTTGTTTCACTGACGCAGCAGCCGCCGCAACAGATAGCAAACATCGTGGTAGTGCGCGCGCTACAGGGTCCAGCGCAGAAGAAAAATAGCCGCATGGCCTATTTCTTCTACCTTGTTCCTGTGTCAAAACCGCCAATGCACATCCTTCACTTTCACACACAAACAGTCTAAAAACCTTCTCATAATTCGGCGTGTCCAAAACTGGAGCCGAACATAATGCAGTTTTCAATTGATCAATTGCTTTCTGACATTCCTCATCCCACTGTAAAGGCATAACCGCATCCTTTCTAGTCAAATTCACCATCGTTTCACAATTAACGCAAAATTACCAATCCATTGTCTGCAATATGAAGCCATGCCTATTATGGCTCTGACTCCTTTCTGTGTCTTTGGAATAGGCATACAAGAAATACTTTCTATACGTTCTGGCGTTAGCCTTCTCCCTTCTTTCGAAAGTAGGTAGCCCAAATAGGCCACCTCCTTTCGATTATATTGAAATTTCTTCAAACTAGCTTTATGGCCATGTGCCGCTAGGTGTGACAGTAGTAATACAGTGCTTTCTTTACAAATTTCCTCTGTGTCAGCAGCTAACAATAGATCATCTATGTATTGCAAGAGTACGCAACTCACTGGTAAGTCTAGCATGTCTAACTGCTCTTTTAATGCTCTACTGTAAATACTCTGACTTCCTGTGTAACCTTGCGGAATCCGCATGAATGTAATGATCGTCCTCCTAATGTGAATGCGAACAAATATCTTCTCTCCTTGTCCACTGGAATGCTGAAGAACGCATTTTTTAGATCAACTACACTAAAATATTCTGCTGAAACAGGTATCATTGTCAATATTGTAGTGACATCTGGCACTAAAGGAAATTGTGGATCTATTACCTTGCGTGCAAATCAATTATAAAACGGTATGGTACTTCATTGCCTCCTGTGTGGCCAGTATGAAACCACTCGCAAGATTTCTAAAGTAGTGTGAAAGCCCCGATGACCAGCTGTGGCCGCATCATGGGTGTGACTTAGCATCAGGCTTCGGAATGAGGTAGGGACCACCCACTGGTCACAGCCAGATATGGATCTCCTTACCAACCAAACATCTTGGATTCGGAACATTTTTGTACATTTCATCAACACCCTGAGGTCCCCTTTCCCAATGTAATCGGTATCCGTTAGGGGAAAGTTCTCAGGGTCCTCAATGTGTTAATAAAACTTACCAATAACCGGATCCCCTTTCTGTGCCGTGATTAAATCAGCATCTGGGGTCTCCTTACTCCATTGGGCAGTTGAGAGTTCATTGTGAGCATTTGTCTGGGACCTAGTGATAGCAGTGACCCAACAGGGTCACACAACAGGGACTCGATCTAGAGGAGATCCCCCTGGATGGCTCTGGCTTTGGCAACCTGATCGGCGAGGTCGTTTCCAGTTTTATCTGGCCCCTCTATTCTGGAATGACCCTTAATCTTCTTCCAATAGATGGTCATCCGACTAGAGGTGACCAGATCATCAATATTTTGAATGAGTTTGCCATGTTTGAGTGATTTGTTGTTAGTACATAGCATGCCTCTGGTTTTCCAATTTACCAGGTGTCCCACAAACCCGTTCCAGACATAATCTGAATTAGTGATTATGACCAGTTTGTGGAGTTGCTGTTGGACAGCAGTGAGGATGGCTTGATGAACTGCAATCAACTCTGCCACTTGAATACTATGGGGACCGATTTTGTATCCAGCTGAGGGTTGCGGGGCATCATTTACCCAGGCATTTCCAATGCCGGCCACCAGTTCCTTTTCTCCGTTGTTGTCAAAATGGGTGGAGCACCGGTCCATATAAATGGTGGGCATTCCCTCACACTTGTCTTCTTCATAGACTTTAGCAGGGAATTCAGGTACGCCTGCATGTTGTCATGGGTTTTAAGACTTTCGTCCTCAAGACAGTTTTCTCTGGCACAATCATGCAAGTCAGCCAAACCTTTCGCGAGAGGACTCTTCTTGTTTTGGCCATATCTGACCTCCACAGGAAAGCCTTGCATTAACAGAATCCAGGAAGTAATTCTGGAATTATTTGCATTTCCGGGCCAGATTCTGTCACTTTGGAGATATTGCAAAGGCTGGTGGGGTGTGTCCACTATGATGTGTTCCCCCTGGATAAACGTGTGGTAATTTGTCAATGCCCACACCGTTGCCAAGAGTGCTTTATATGGAGGATAAAGTCTTGCTTGCATAGGAGATGACTTTATTGACCTTGTCATACTTTTGATACAATACTGCTGTCAATCATGTATTCGAGAACCCTGACTCCAATAAGAACTCCTTGTTTTTGACAGGGTAAACTAGACAAGGCGCTTGAGAGAGTTGATTTACTGCCTTGGCTTGTTCTGGATCCCACTCCCACTTGACCCCCCCATCAACAGATGGATCAGGGGTCTTGTGATCTCTGCGTAATCCTCAATGAACTTCCTACTGTAATTAGTCAGTCCAAGGAGGCTCCTTAGCTCACGCAGAGTTGTGGGGTCTTTCAGTTTTAGGAGTGCTTCCACTTTATTTTCCTGGGGACAGAGACCCTCGTGGGGTATCTCATGCCCCAGGAAGTTGACACGGGTTCTGCACCACTGTGCCTTTTGAAAAGAGAGTTTTGCCTCGGCAACCCTTAACTGTGTCAGAACATAACGGATTTCGGCTATGTGTTCCTCCACAGTTGAGCTTTTGATCAGGACATCATCTACATAGGCCACGTACCCCTTTCACCCAAGTCGGGCATGGCCTTATGCAAGAAGATATTAAATTAATTGCCAGTGTTGATGTATCCGAAGGGAGTCCAGGTCCATGTGTACTGCTGCCCCCAAAGGTAAAGGCCAGCTTGTATTGGTCCTCCCTACTGACAGGAACAGTACCCATAATCAGGTCAATGGCAGTACACACCATTGACCCCTGGATCTGGGTCAGCCCCTGGTCAATGTAGGGGAGAGGCCATCAGGACATGTGGACCCATTTGTTCAGCTCCCTCAGGTCAGCACAGAGACTCCACTGGCCGTTTGGTTTTAAAATCCCCAGCACCGGATTATTAAAGGTGCTGTGGACTGGAAGAATTATCCCACGGGACTCAAGGGTTTTGATTATTTCTGTGAGGGACTCCATGGATGCGAGAGGCAAGCGGTATTGCTTCACAAACACTGGAGTCATACCAGGGTCAGTGGGAATTGTAGTTGTGTGGATTTTGGTGTGACCACAGTCATATGAGTCCACCGCAAAGAGATCTTCAAAATCTAAGAAAACTTGTTTCAACTTTTGCTTTTGCTCCGGAGTCTCAAAGGCATCAGCTAGGTTGACTCTCTCTTCAACCATTTGCCTGAAGCCTGGAAAGACGTCCGGTTTTGCAATCTCAGCAGCCTCCACCAGCTGGGTGTAGAGGTCCCTGGTTAAAGTATTGACCTGGATAGAGGGTTTCAGGCAGGGGATGCAGTCCTTGTGGACCTGGAAGATCACCTCATTCCGCCTGTCACAGGTCACTTCTTCCTCCCCCTAAGGGAAGGAAGAGTACACCAGGAAATTCCCCCCTTGCCAGGTGAAGATCCTGTCTGGTGGTATGTCATTGTCACTATCGCTGTTCATTGGAGATTGGTCCTATCAGTTCATTACTGTAAGGAATAAAGGATTGTGGGGTAAAAGAAAGCAGGTACGGCATAGATAAACTACACTTCCCAGTAGGCATGGGGAAAGTGTAGTTCTTGGGCCGTTAGGTCACAGCTGCGAGTGATCTGCAATTAGTGCGGGTCTTCATAACGGCCGCTCGCCCATGCTTCAGTGCTGTTGATTAATGACTGGAGAGCACGGGCGGCGGCGACGGCAGCAGGCAGGAGCAAAGCAGAACACTTAGAAGAGGCGTGAAGGAGTCACGCTAGCTATGCCGTGTGTAATCTTGATTCCTGGGCTGCGGCGGTGAAAACTTTCTTACTGCTTACTTCATTGCAGGTCCGGGTCTGTCACGGATGACTCCCCGGGCCATAAAGTTAAGTGGTGCCTATGTTTATTTACTTGCCGGGCTGCGGCGGTGAAACTTTTCTTATTGCCTCATTCCCTGCAGGTCCGGGTCAGTCACGGATGACTCCCCGGGCCATAAAGTTAAGTGGTGCTTAGGTTTAGTGACTTGCCGGGCTTCGGCGGTGATTTTGGGAAAAAACACTGCCTTTCAATGCATTTATGTTTTCGCTGGGCTGTGACGGTGATTTTTGAAATGCCATGTAACTTTCATTTGAGGTGATTTATTGAAGAAAGTCCGGATACTAAGTTAAGTACACACTAATGGTGCCTCCATCTTTTGGAGCTAATTAGTTTTGGAGGGTTCTGCCAGAGATATTATGTTCTGGACACAAGAGAGATATTTTTGCTAGAAGGCCTTTTAACATGGATACTAGGTGCCTTCCAAGTACATTGTTTCATGATTTATGAAGTATCTGTGTGGGTCAATGCCTTCTTGTTTATTATGCACGCACTGTTGACAAGTCATGATTTCTAATGCAGATGGTTTTGGTATATGCACAAGGTTTTTGTAATGTTACGTGAATACAGGAGTCAGGTCAGGTTGCAGGAGTAATTATTGAAGAGTTCCTTCAATTAATTAGGTGTTCTTTGCTTGTATATGTCTTTGTTTTCCCTTCCTTTCCTTAATTTGTCCATCCCCTTTCCCTAACTCCGTCTTCCCCCCATTGGCTGCCACGTGGCTACCTGTAATTCTATAGTCAGGCGCCCGTGCCAACCACGGTGGGAGGGGTCGATCCATTCGGCTTCTGTGGTTCGGGAGAGAGGATTGAAACCCACTCTCCCTTAAGTTCAGAGATTTTGACAGAATCAACAGCCCCCGAATTCGGGAGTACTGAACCACCCAGGCCAAATGGATAACCCTCCTTCTTTAGCAGAAGTGTTAAAGGTACTACAAGATATTCAGGTGGAATTGATACATGTAAGGCAGGAATCTAGCACTTTGAAGAATCAAGTGCAAGGATTAGTAGCACAAGGGACTCCACTGGAGGAAGCAGGGTCGTCTACGGGTAGAACAGGAACCAGAACGCCCACTGTTGTGGTTCAAGCACCCAGCAGTGTGCCTTTGGCATCGCCTGAAAGGTATTCTGGGGACCCAAAGAAATACATGACGTTTTTGACCCAGTGTAGATTACATTTTCTATGTAAACCATCGGCCTTTGAGACTACTCAAGCAAGAACTGCTTTTGTGATTTCATACCTAACAGGAGATGCAGCTGCTTGGGCGATGCCTTTGGTACAAAAAGATGATCAATTATTGTATAATTGGGATAATTTTCAGGCTGAATTCGGTAGATTATTTGATCGGAGGGAAGTATCATTGGCGCAAGACAAGGAGTTATTGGCACTAAAACAGGGTACCAGAGATCTAGTTTCGTATGTGACCCACTTTAATAGACTGGTAATTGAAACAGATTGGCCAGAGAATAAACAAACAGTTCTATTCT
This sequence comes from Ambystoma mexicanum, assembly GCF_040938575.1. NCBI lineage: Eukaryota > Metazoa > Chordata > Amphibia > Caudata > Ambystomatidae > Ambystoma > Ambystoma mexicanum. The sequence goes on from NC_090933.1 coordinate 146,988,168, forward strand.
ATCAGGGATTGAAGGAAGAATTAAAAGACGCCATGGCACAGGTAGAGCCTCAACCCAACACATGTACAGCTATGATTGATTTAGCATTAAGGTTGGATCATAGAATGAATGAGCGAAAGGGAGATAGGAAAAAATCAGAGGTGGTACCTTTTGTACGATTAGATAGAGGTAGGGTGAACAGAAACAGTGAAGGGGAACCTATGCAGATTGGAGGGGTTAGGGGACCATTATCGGCCACAGAAAAGGAACAGAGAAAGGCTAATAATTTATGTTTGTATTGTGGTCAACCAGGACACTATATCCGTACTTGTCCAAATACTCCTAAGAAGGTAGGGAGTGGAGATAAGAGCAAGGGCGAGTCGGGAAAAGGATTGAGCCGGCCTTAGGGGGAACAAAGGTGTCGGGCTCAGTGGTAGAAAAGTTCCCCACGTGGGTAGCAAATACTTCTCGAAAAGGTAATTCTCATTTGTATATACTGGTAACTTTAATTTTTGCCTGTAATAAACAGATGGTGTCAGCCAAGATAGATTCAGGGGCTACTAGAAATTTTATTGACATTGATTTGGCCAAAAGACTAGGGTTGCCTTTGAGGGAAAAGACCCAAGTGGAAGGGGTACAGTCGGTGGATGGGTCACCTTTAATTTCGGGACCCATTTGTCAGCAAACTCAACCCCTAGAAATGAGGTGTCAGTCTGGTCCTGTGGAGGATATTGTACTAGATCTCATCGCAGCTCCCCAGTTCGGTCTTATTTTAGGAATTCCTTGGTTAACTCAGCATAATCCAAGGATTGATTGGGTAGCTAGAGAGATATTTTTCGAGAATACGGAATGTATGGGTCACATTGAAGAAGAAGTGAGCCCTGCATTGTTTTTGGCAGATCAACCACCAGCAGTACAAGTAGTGGGGGCGGTGGGAGTGCAGGTTCCAGTGCAATATCAAGAGTATGTGAATGTGTTCGATAAAGGAGGAGCGGAACAACTACCCCCCCATAGACCATACGATTGTGTCATAGAGTTGGAACCTGGGGCTAAATTACCATGTAGTAGAATATATGCATTAACGGAAACTGAAAATCAACATTTGAGAGAGTATTTGGATGATATGTTAAAGAAAGGATTTATTAGACATTCCACATCACCCGTCTCATCCCCATTGTTTTTTGTGCCTAAAAAAGAGGGTACGCTGAGAACATGCATTGATTATCGTGCATTGAATAAGGTGACAGTTAAAAACAGATACCCACTCCCTTTAATTTCTGGACTGTTGGACCAAGTAAAGACAGCAGTGGTTTACACCAAGCTTGATTTACATGGAGCTTATCATTTGATTCGGGTAAAAGAAGGGGATGAGTGGAAAACTGCATTTCGAACTAAGTTTGGATTGTTTGAATATTTGGTTATGCCTTTTGGTTTGTGTAATGCTCCTGCAGCATTTCAATTTTTTATGCAGGAAGTTTTGAGTGAGTTTTTGGACATTTTTGTTATTGTATATATTGATGACATTCTAATTTACTCAAATTCACAAGAGCAACATGTGAGTCATGTAAGGGCAGTGTTAAAGAAATTACAAGAACATCAGTTATATGTGAAATTGGAAAAATGTGCCTTTCATGTGAAAAGAGTGGAGTTTTTGGGCTTCATATTGACCCCAGAGGGAATAATTATGGACAAAAACAAGGTACAGGCAGTTTTGGATTGGCCCAAACCCCAGTGTGTTAAGGATATTCAGTCTTTTTTGGGTTTCGCCAATTTCTACAGACGATTCATTACTAATTTCTCTCAGGTTGTAGCCCCTATAACACGACTATTAAGAAAGGCAACCAGCTTTTGTTGGAATGAGGATGCAGAAAAGGCTTTTCAGGAATTAAAGATGGCATTTACATCAGCTCCAGTGTTGCGACACCCAGACACGGATAAGATGTTTCAAGTAGAAACCGATGCGTCCAATGTGGCAATAGGGGCAGTGTTATCGCAGAAAGATTCAGAAGGAAGTTGGCACCCAGTAGCGTATTATTCACGAAAACTCACTCCATGTGAACAAAATTATTCCATTACAGATAAAGAACTATTAGCTATCAGAGCTGCTTTCCTGGAATGGAGACATTATTTACTGGGAGCTAAACATCAGGTGTTGGTTGTGACAGATCATAAAAATCTACAGTACTTCAAGACTGCCCACACATTGAGTCCAAGACAATTACGGTGGTCTCAATTTTTCAATGAGTTTGATTTTGTGGTGACCTTCCGGCCAGGAAAAAGAAATGGTAAGGCAGATGCTTTATCACGTCAACAAAACCTGGACAACCTGGTATCGGAAACAAGGTCAATAATCCCCGCAGAGAGAGTGGTAGGGGCAGTAATTTCTAAATTGATGATGCAAGTGAAACAGGCAATGAGGAATCAAAGGAATCTGAGTTGGGGAATGAGTAACACTTTGGAAACATTTAAAGAGAATCTTCCTTACTATGATGGAAGATTGTATTTGCCCACTTTGGAACTCCAAAAGAAGGCTTTGCATTGGTGCCATAACTCCCCTTTGGCTGGTCATTCAGGGAGTAAAAAGACACAGACTCTAGTGGAAAAATACTTTTGGTGGCCGAATTTGAGACAACAGGTGATCAAGTATGTGCAGGAATGTGAAACATGTGTACAAAGTAAATCTGATCATACTAAAAAGTCAGGGTTACTGAAACCATTGCCCACTCCCACTAAAATCTGGACACACATATCAATGGACTTTATTACAGACTTACCACCAGATGATCAGTACGACACAATATGGGTGATAGTAGATTACTTGTCGAAACAAGCTCACTTTGTGCCCTGTAAAGGAATTCCAGGAGCAGGGAAATTGGCGGAATTGTTTTTGCAGCATGTGGTTCGCCTGCATGGGCTACCACGTACTATTGTTTCTGATAGAGGACCACAATTCACATCCAAGTTTTGGCGCGCTTTCTGTCAGATGTTAGGAATTGATTGTGCCTTGTCCACTAGTTATCATCCTCAGACGGATGGACAAACTGAAAGAGTTAATCAGACGCTTGAGCAATACCTGCGCTGTTATTTACATGATGGTATGGAGTCGTGGGTTCGAGCATTATGGATGGCTGAATTCACATATAACAATGCTGAACATGCCTCCTTGGGAATGTCTCCCAATGAGTGCTTGTATGGGCAGGTACAGGAAATGTTGCCAGAACAGTTACCAGAGGTTGAAAACCTTCCAGTACTTCAAGACAGAAGGCAATTACTTCTAAACATCAGACAGAAGGCGCAGGATAATCTTGAATATGCAAAACATCAATATAAAATGTATGCAGATAAAAAGAGAAGGGAGGCTCCTCAGTACAAGGTGGGAAATAAGGTGTGGCTATCCACACGCAATTTGTCTCTGGTAGGATCTCGAAAATTTGCTCCTAAATACATTGGACCTTATGAAATAGTAAAGATTGTGTCTGAGGTTGCAGTAAAATTAGATTTACCTAAGTCTCTGAAAATTCACCCGGTATTCCATGTGTGTCTCCTTAAACCCGCAGCACCTGGAACACGCATGAAGAGACCTCCTGCCATTAACAAAGAGGATCATGTTGAATATGAAGTAAAGAAGATTTTGGATTCAAAAAGAAGGAGACAAGTGTTATGGTACCTCATCCAGTGGACTGGATATGGATTGGAAGACTGTTCCTGGGAACCTGCTAGTGCAGTACATGCACCTCGTCTGGTAAGAATGTTTCATGCAAAGTATCCGGAGAAGGCAGGTCCTGGGAAGAGCCCTGGAAGGGGAGGTAATGTAAGGAATAAAGGATTGTGGGGTAAAAGAAAGCAGGTACGGCATAGATAAACTACACTTCCCAGTAGGCATGGGGAAAGTGTAGTTCTTGGGCCGTTAGGTCACAGCTGCGAGTGATCTGCAATTAGTGCGGGTCTTCATAACGGCCGCTCGCCCATGCTTCAGTGCTGTTGATTAATGACTGGAGAGCACGAGCGGCGGCGACGGCAGCAGGCAGGAGCAAAGCAGAACACTTAGAAGAGGCGTGAAGGAGTCACGCTAGCTATGCCGTGTGTAATCTTGATTCCTGGGCTGCGGCAGTGAAAACTTTCTTACTGCTTACTTCATTGCAGGTCCGGGTCTGTCACGGATGACTCCCCGGGCCATAAAGTTAAGTGGTGCCTATGTTTATTTACTTGCCGGGCTGCGGCGGTGAAACTTTTCTTATTGCCTCATTCCCTGCAGGTCCGGGTCAGTCACGGATGACTCCCCGGGCCATAAAGTTAAGTGGTGCTTAGGTTTAGTGACTTGCCGGGCTTCGGCGGTGATTTTGGGAAAAAACACTGCCTTTCAATGCATTTATGTTTTCGCTGGGCTGTGACGGTGATTTTTGAAATGCCATGTAACTTTCATTTGAGGTGATTTATTGAAGAAAGTCCGGATACTAAGTTAAGTACACACTAATGGTGCCTCCATCTTTTGGAGCTAATTAGTTTTGGAGGGTTCTGCCAGAGATATTATGTTCTGGACACAAGAGAGATATTTTTGCTAGAAGGCCTTTTAACATGGATACTAGGTGCCTTCCAAGTACATTGTTTCATGATTTATGAAGTATCTGTGTGGGTCAATGCCTTCTTGTTTATTATGCACGCACTGTTGACAAGTCATGATTTCTAATGCAGATGGTTTTGGTATATGCACAAGGTTTTTGTAATGTTACGTGAATACAGGAGTCAGGTCAGGTTGCAGGAGTAATTATTGATGAGTTCCTTCATTAATTAGGTGTTCTTTGCTTGTATATGTCTTTGTTTTCCCTTCCTTTCCTTTATTTGTCCATCCCCTTTCCCTAACTCCGTCTTCCCCCCATTGGCTGCCACGTGGCTACCTGTAATTCTATAGTCAGGCGCCCATGCCAACCACGGTGGGAGGGGTCGATCCATTCGGCTTCTGTGGTTCGGGAGAGAGGATTGAAACCCACTCTCCCTTAAGTTCAGAGATTTTGACAATTACCTAGATCCATGGAAAAATGTTGGTCATCAACCGCCATTCCAATAATGGTGCCTGCGCTCAGAGTGATGGTCCTAAGGTAGCTGTTATCCATCAATATTGGAATGGTGAGTGTTCTACTTTGACTAATGGTGTTGGGTTTAACCCAACCCTGGCTTTTGAAGATGGGCGTTGAGGTGTACATATGCGTCAGGATTTTGCAGTTTCTGTCCTCTATTGATTTTTAATTCAAGTGGGAATAGCTGCGTCCGTCCTGGGATGGTGACCTCCTCTCCAATTTGAACTTTCACGGCATACGGCAGCAATTGGGCTGACTGAAATGCTTTCTCTGTATCATCAAAATCCATGGGATTGGCCCCTAGTCGGGACCAGGCTTTGTAATTGATCAGGTCCAAATTAATGGCAAACTGATTGAGAATGTCACTGCCTAAATAGAATGCAGCAGGGACATCTTGCACGACCCAACAATTACACACTATGCTTTTTTTTCCGATAGAGATTTTGGGCATACACCCGCTAGGCAGGAGATGTTTGGAATTGGGAGTTTCCAGGCCCATTTCTCACTTATTGATCAATTTAAATGTGGGAATGGCTGGATCTTTTGGGTGCTGTTGGAACATGGCTTCGCTGATGAAGCTCTTACGGTTGTTCAAGCACACTCGGGCAAGAACAGATTCCTTCCCCTCATTTAACTGAATAGGGGTGAATAACTGTTCTCTAATTTTCTGAATGTCAGCTAAACTTTGAGCTGGTTTCTCATCACTCTTGACTATAGAATTGGGATTTTCAGATTGTGAATTGGTATAACATGTCAGGTACTTGGTTGTTCTGAAAATGGAACTCAGTATGATCTGGTTTTTGTTCAACCATGTGGCATATGCCATTTAAACTAACATGGTTGATGCTATGTTTTAATTTTATCGGTCTGTTAGTCTGGGTCCAGAGGACCATATTCACACAGTCTATTAGGGGGGACAACCTATGCAGGATGTCATTCCCCAGTAGACAGGGTGTGCCCTCTGGAGTCACAACTATGACCGGGTGTTTCACCTTTTGTCGCCCAATTTCTATTCCAAATCCGCAGTCCCCTCACCAGGAATTTCATTCCCATCAAAGATACTGTCAGACACTCAACCTTGCGCGGAGGTAGCACGTACACCTGCCTCCCCGTTGGGTCTTGGTGCCTGGCTTGGTAAGAAAACTCAGGCTTCCGTAACCCGCCGGGGAAAGAGGGTTAGGGTCCGCTGGATTGGATAGGTAGGGGGAGTTAGGGTAACCGGAAAGAAGGGGTAGGGGAATGGTAGGTAAGGGGGTTATTTGGAAAGGTCCGTCTTGCTGTTCCCTTATGGGGTTCCTGAGATCGATGGTACTCCGCCCTTACACTCACTCTTACACTCAGCAAGAACCCAGAGACCTGTTTGGTCTCACATGCACATAGTACGTTACTCTGGAAGAAGCGTTCCTATCACGCTTCTTGAGCTGTCCACATAAACACCCCTGGAACAAGTATTACTATACACTGTAATAGAATAACTCGAGGGACACTTAGCTTCGTGTGATGCAGCTGAGAAGTATGCGGCTTGCCCCAGTTCTTGCCGTAACACTACGGCGCGATATAAGTTCTTGCTGTACACTACAGCGGAGCGCCGCTACAAGAGAATCAAAAACAGGTGTGAGTATAATGTCAACAACCGTGTTTCCTTCCACGGCACAATCACACATTCATTGGTTCCGAGTATTGTCAGGCCGTGTTACTTCACACGAACTAATTGGCAACGGGCGAATGTTCCGCCAAGGCGGACTTTGGAATCCCTTCCAGTGTTAGGCTTCACCCCACTCCCGACATATGCACTCAACACTGAATAGCAACCAGCGTGTTCCAAACACACGCTGGAAATATCTGTTATTTCTTTGTAAGCGTTCCGTTAGCGGTCGCTTGTTCTCATTAGTCAAGCCCAAAAAGAAATGCACTTATCTGTCATGGTGCGCGGGGCCTGCAGTATTCACAGGCGGGGTTTGGCCCCGCGGGTCGCTGCCTGCAGGAGCCCTCGATCTGCACGTCTTCTCCGGTCAGACTCCTTTAGCATAAGCAGGGATCCTTGCGCGCGTCGCGCGCATGCGCTGGTCCTCGGGCGTTGTCCCGAAGTAGTTCTTTTGCTCGCGAAGGCGCGAGCATGCTGGGTATTGAAGTCTTTCTTGGTCTTGATGCCGAATGATGTATTCTGCTGTCTCCAGGCCTGCACTCTACAAATAGGGCACAATAAAGTCCTAAAATACAGGTGCTTGGACAACTGCCTGTTCTTCCCTAGCCCAGGGTGTTGCTCTTTGTGCGTGGTGTGTACCAAATGCCCCAAACCTGCATTAGGCACAGTTGGAATCCTGACAGATCTGAAGCTGTCCAGGAAGAGGGGTGAGAGGGATCTGGTATCTCTCCCACTTCCTGAATTCAGCTGATCAAAGGCCCTCTTTGACAGAAGAGTGGCTTGGGATCCAGTGTCTACCAGTGCTGAAAATATACATTGCCCTTACACTTGGACCGGGGCATAAAATCTACCCTCCTTCTCCTCCAATGGGCAAAGGTAATGGCCATTCTGGGCAAGTTTGGTGGTCAATTTCCTTATTTTTGACTCTGATACAGGGGTGGTATGGTGATGGTTCGGTGTTGGGGTTTGGAAATCTGAAAGAAGAATTTGACATTGGGATATGTGGGGAGCTTTGGGCTCCCCTTCTTCTGATTCTAGGCCGCCCCTCCCCGTTTTTGGAGGCAGTCCCATACTTGGTTTGGACAGTGTGGTTTCCTTGATTCTCATGCTGGGGTTCAATGATGGGCAATTCTGACTCAGTCCCCACATTCAACCAGTCTTCATTTGGATCTCTTGGGAACCATTTTTCGTTTGGAGGAGTTCCCTGTTCCTGAAGGAGAAGATTTTTTTCCCAGAATCCTCTGAGGATTCCTCTCCTTCAAATTGGAGCACACTAACCTCCTCCACAAAATGGGTCTTTTTGGGTTCTTTATTTCTTCTACCCACCCTCTGTTCCGGGGGTTGCAGGTTTTTAGGGGCGGGAGATTTTGGTTCTGGTTCCTGGGTGTCCAGGGGCTTTTCACGGGTAAAAAAGGAAGTTTCCTCTAGGGCTTTACACCTCCCTTCCCCCCGTGCCTACTCCTCTGGAACCAGTGAGTTGTCCGGGTGTTACCACGTCATTGTTCTGGAGTACCCGACCCTTGGTTCGTGGAGTTCTAAGCCACCATGTTAATCTGAGGGTTCTGTTGAGCCCTCAATATGCGACCCAGCTCCTGGGATAGGTTCTGGACCTGGCGCTCCAGTTGTGACACCCGTTCCGGCTGTTACAGGGGTCTCTAATCAACCCTAGGTGAATCACGGGAGGGGTAACTATCTCTTCTCCCATACTACCGTGGGTATTGAGAATGTTGGTAACCCTCCACCCTTGGCCTCCCCTCTCCTGGATTGGGCTGTCTGAGCTCCTGAAAGCAGGGAGTGAAAGGAGGGTTGTCCTGCAGGTTGGGGTTTTGTGGGTACCGGGGAAAGAAACTTAACCCGGCATTTGGGGGATTACTGCCCTCCTGGGTAAAGTTAGGAGGGAAGTTTCCTGGGGTGGTACTTACCTGGTTGGAACCCCCCCTTAGACTGGGGGAGTCCATACATACCCCAGGATTGGTCTGTTACCCTTGTATCGGGGGCTGATGTAATCAGGGGAGTTAGGGGTCCCATTTGTGGGATTACCGACCTGACTACCGCCTGTCTGGGATTGGCCCGAGGGCCTTCTGGGTCTTTGATTGGATGGATTTGGTACAGGTATATTTTTAGGCCCCCATCTCCAGATCTAGAATGGGGGCAACCTTCACCTCTGCCACCTTAGCAGCAGCAGGGGTGTTGGCTGGTTTGGGGTTCTTGTTTGTGTTTTTGTTATCTGCTGGTTTTTGTACCTCATAAATGCGGGTCGCCTGTTCTATGACCCAGTCCAGTGATCTTTTGTCATGAAAGTCCCTCACCAGCTGGGTCATTATGTATTTTGGGAGTGCATGAAAGAAGGTGGTGATGAACCCCTGACTATCTGTGCACACCCTCCTTGTGGTCTGTGCAAAGCCACGTTTGAGCTCCTGCACAAATTCTTGGGGGGCCTGATCTTCCCCGCACTGCAGATTGTAGGCCACCTTGCGGGCCTCTTGGGGGTTTCTGTGAGCAGAAAAATGTTTCAAGATGGCCGCCCTGTAGGTGGACCATCTGGAGTGGTTCTGGTCCTCCAGTCCCGCAAAGAAACTGGAGTATTCAGGGGAGAAGGTCCATTTTACATATTCTATGCAATTCTGGCTGTCCTTCATATGACAAGTATCCATCATTTGCTCATATAGTTCTACGTTTTCCCAAACGGAATACTTTGCATTTTTATGATATGGAGTTATGACACTCCTAATGACCTTAATCTGCCTAATTGGATCTTTGTTCATAACTCTCTTAAGCTTGTTTGCCTTCTTTGTTTTAGTCACCCGAGTCCACTCGCCCTCATACTCAGAGGTGCTGCTTCTGGAGGTCCCTTCTTGATCCTCTAGGCCCTCCCGGATTCTGTGAGCTAGAGAAGGGCTCACAGAATGTTGGGGCCTAGTTTCTCTACTCCAGTGTTGCTCAGAATAGTCTTCTGACTCTCCCCTGTTCCCAGGGTTGGTACGGTATCCCCCCCAACTTCCCTAACTGGGTAGAGGTCTTTAGGATGCTCTTTTTGAGCCTTATTTCATTTAGTTCCCCATCAAATTTAAACAACTGGTCCCTTGGAAGGCGGTATTTCAGTGGATCTGATTCCCTGACCCTCCCCTCATAGGAGTCTTCCTTGTCAGAGAGATAAGCCCTAACATTGGGGTATCTGTACAGGGACGCCCGTCCGTCAATTTTTGGGGGGCGCTGATCTGTCTGTCCCATTTTACCAAGCCTATTGAATTCTGCCAGCCCCATGACTCCCGGCTCATGTGAGCCAGTAGACATGAAGTTAGCAGTGTTCATGGTATTGAATGGGTTTGAGTCCCCAAGTACAGAGGTGCTGATGTACAGGGATGCCCGTCCATCAATTTATGGGGGGTGCTGATCTGTCTGTCCCATTTTACCAAGCCTATTGAATTATGCCAGCCCCATGACTCCCGGCTCATGTGAGCCAGTAGACATGAAGTTGGCAGTGTTCATGGTATTGAATGGGTTTGAGTCCCCGAGTACAGAGGTGCTGATGCTATTATCAGGGGCTGCCCTGTCCCTCTCTACCTGTTCTGGGTCCCTCCAGTTAGGATTTAGTCTAGCGCCCTCTTTCTCCAACCTTGCAAACTTTTCTTTATAGGCCCTATTTCTTGGTAATAAGCAAAGATCTGAGCCTTTTGTTCATCTATCAAGGCCTTACTGGTCTCAATGATCCACTCTTGCTCTGCCACTTGCTGGTGGAACCCATCATTCTTTTCACAGAGAGCCTCATCGTCTCTCTATACTTCCTGTATGATCTGGGAATACTGGGACAGTTTCGGCTGCAGGAGACTCAGCTCCTGAGTTTTAGCATCTTTGGTTTGGGTGTTCTCTTCCAGAGCACACTCTACCCGTCTGGCGTGCTCCAGTAGCTTCCCATACTCTGTTTTTAGTTCATGGAGCTCCTGGAGGGCTAACTCACTTCCCGCTAACTAGGTTCTTAACATGCTTATTTCATGGTCTAGCACATCTTTCTATTGATTTAGGGTGCCCCTCTGTTCAGCCAGGTCATCCCTTTGTTTTTTGATGGCATTGGATTTCTGGTGCTCCTGATCAAATTCTGTTTGAGAGTGGAGGTCTCTCAAGATTAACTTATTATTTTCCTCTTTCAGTTCATCTATCTGATTTTGCAACATGGTTATTTGTCCTGAGCAGACCCTGTTATAGTTTAACTGTTGAGTCAGCTTCTGGTTACTCTCTCCTGACTCTCTATTTTTGCTGCTTCTACTTGGGCCTCTTAATCTGTATTATTTTGCTGTTGGCGAGCCAACTCCTCTTTTAATTTTGTGACATAATCTCTAGTTTCTGCCTCCAATTCTTGGCTCTTCTGTAATTTTGGTTCTGCTGAATCTAGATCAGTCTGGTTGTTATCTAATAATTTCAATCAGGCGATACACCGTGGTCTCATCCTATTATGCAGCAGACAACTGAAATGCATGTTTTGTTATATATAGGTTCAATATTTGAGAGATACACCACGCATATCACACCCCCTTTTCAAATAACCTGGGTCACAATGGACCAGGAACCAGGCTGGTAGGTAAAGGTAATATTTATTTATTCATTTAGAAATTCAAGAAAATCACACCTTTTTAATATATCGGGCAGCAATCACCAATGGGGTGATAAGAACAATATGAATGTAAGCAATAGACTTAGTTTAACCTTCTATTAACACAACTACAAAACACCAGGGTATAGAGATACTTTGGAATTTTTAGAAAGATAGCACTATAGTTAGAATTTCCCCCTGCAACGTTCCCTCAACCCACAAATAATCAATGTTAAGTGGATAAACAGAATCAGCAGGTAATCAGGAATGACAAATAAGAAACAAAATAGAAATCTAACTTTCCCTCCCCAAACAAGAGAGAAAAACGGATTTAAACGCTGGCAATGCTAAAATGACACTCGGAAATGAATGGATAAACAATTAATGTGTCTAAAACTCTTGAAACAAAAACAATTCTTTACTGGAGCTACACTGGAAAGATACCAGCAATCACAAGCAGGGATTGAGCAAAAGCATACAATTCGAATTTGAATGGAAGATTGAAAACCGTTTATAACCAAAATTACACATTGTAAAATTGCACACGTTTGCAAATCCGCCTGAATTTACTAAAACAGTTTTGAATAAAAAGGGGTGAAATATGTTTGGGTTGGGGGTAGCTATGGGTCCTAGGTACAATATGAAAGTAAAATGAGGTCTCTAGCTGTTAAATTGAGGGAGTTATGCAAGATCTAGTGAGGTGCGTTTTTTGGAAAATAAAGGCACGAAAAAGGAACAGAAATCATTTTTAACAATGAAAGTTTTACTCTACACTAGGGTATTTGGGCTAGGTGACCAGATTGAGACACAGTAAGCTCTGGGGTTGATCCACGGAATCAACCTCAGCACCTCTGTGCCCGCCCTGATGGACCCAGTCCGATTACCCAAGGGAGGACTAAGGGCTTAGGATTTCACAAGACAAAATTATGACAGATATTGGTGCTAGTAGAAGGAATCAAAGCAGGGTAGCTAGAATGTTTATGACAATATTACAATTATCAGAATGAAGATAGGATAACTTAGAGATTGGGATGGAGCAAAGCAAGGCAAGGTTTACTATGTTTCTGTGGTTCCTATTGATACTCACAGTCCACTTTTAGTTTGGCTTTTGTACAGTCAGCGGTTCTGGTCGCCACACGAGTCTGGTCTAACACAGGGCAGCCGGACAAATTCAGCGGGACAGAGTCAGTTGGGCAGGGATGGTATACCAAAGGATAGTTCTTCTGGACTGGCTGTTCTGGTTACTAGATCCTATAGGGCATCAGGATAGCAGTGAGTAGCAGCAAGGCAAGTAAATTCAGGATGCTTCCCCAAAACACCACAGCGCTTCCCCTGGTTATGGGGATTATTTTAGAATTGAGGCCTAGCTGAAGCAGGATCAGCAATTGCTTGGCCTTATGGTTGGGATCTGGAGTTTAGATTGATAGATGCAAGATGAAGACAGGAACAGACTGGAACAGGACGCCGGCGTAGGAATCCGGAATCAGTGTGTGTCCTGAGTGCTGGTCATGGGGCCTTATTTATAATGCCAAATTATATCATTACAGTATACGACAGGGGCAGGATTCACTACCCACGCCCCTAACAATAGGATTGGGCAAGGGTATAGTCTCCGCCTTGCTCACAATTGGTTGGATATCAGAAAAGTGATGTCATGTTTATGAGGTGATTTTTACTGTATCTAGAAACTCCCACATTTCCTTTACTGAAAATTCGATTTTGCCAAAAACAGATATTTATGCAGTTGCCACCTCTTAGTAACTCAGATACACAGTTTAAATATGTTGTGCAGCACAAATTAGTCCAAACCTCCAGTCTGTGCGACCTTGTTTCGTCTTTCTGACACATTTTGGTAATTTTACACATTAAAGATTTTGCCCACAATTCCCCAATTTTATACACAGATGTGAATTGTCCCCAGGGATGTATGTACGAAATTTGACATTTGCAACATGAATGCTTTTCTGGTGATACAACATATATCACAATTTCTGTCCAGACTGTGTCACGACATTCTACCAAGTTTTCAAACACAGCCACAATTCCACTTTTACGCTGTGAAAATTCCACATTTTTACCAATTTTGACAGCTGAGATATAAGTATTTTTAAAGTTTTTTACAAAATAGTATTAAGACAAATGGGAGTCATTCTCTGTCATTTTTATCTTCCCAGCTAATACCAACTGGTAGTTTCTTCCATGCAAGATGGGGGGTCTCTCTCTTAATTGAAGGTTTTATTGCCCTTTACACTTGACAGGTGAGTGTCCCTGTACTGCTATTGTCCCAGCCTGGAGCAAAGACGAATGTCTGATGAGCATGTGAACTGTCATGTGAACTGTCATTGTCCTATCCCATTCAAAGTTTTTCAAGCTGGTACTTTGCACCTAAGTGTCCTGGATTTAGGGTGTATCTCCCTTCCAATGAGGAGTTTCATAGCTGGCAACTGGAATTACAGGTTTCTGAGAGCTTGCAACTCCAGCCTATGTGTTTTAAACTGTTTCATTTCTTACTTTAATTCGGTTTGCGGCTCCTCAGTTTGCCACTGTCTTGGCAGCTGTAGGTATTATCCTTGCAGCAGTACTCTTAACTAAAGTATAGATACAGTACTCATTGACCTGGCTCAGAGGGTAAAAAGTATATTTGAACTTCTTCGCCTGGATACATTTTGTCAAGAAATAAATGTGTGTTTCCAGTGTGAGTGAATATGAAGTTGCTTTTGATTTCTTTGAGAGTTGGTTTTAACTGGGCCTTTTTACTCACAGTGGTTTTTGAATGACAGCTTAAATTGCCATCAAAGCAGCATTTTGAAAGGGTGAAAACGGTTTCATTTTGAAGGGGATTTTGGTTTTTGCAGCAATAGCAGGCTTTCCTTTTCACTTGATTCCATATATGTTTCAGAACACACTGGCCTATTTTTTCAGTGTGTCCCCTTGTTCCATTTTGCCCGAAGTGTGTGAGGCAAAATGGTGCAGCCATTTTTCTGTTGTTGCTGTCAAAAGCAGTTTTGAAGTCCTGGTGCGCACAGGAGCCAGTCAGCCAGGTTACTGTTTCTTGCGCACAGGCAGCTCAGTGATGTGAGGCAATGCCGTTGAGTGGGTCAATATATCCCACATCTAAAAGTGATGAGCATCTTGGAAAGGAGGAGAGTCAAACCAAGACCATTGTACACATATACTGTACACAAGTAACTCAACGTATATAGTAGTAGAATGAAAGTATAGGGTATGCCTAAGGTATATAGTTGCAGATGCTGGGTGCATAAACTCTGTTCTCTCATGCTTCTCATGTTTATGAACACATTAGTAAAGCAATTACATATTAAAAATCATTCCTGTTATTACAAACATACAAGAACATTTTACACTTATCAATTTATCAGTTTACTACCCAGATTTTCACCGCAAAAATATATGGAAAATTAGAGATGGAACATTTTACAAAACAGTATATTAATTGACTTTAATGGAAGCAGAGATTTGAAAGAGAATATATAAAAAAAATAATAGATAGAACAGTTGGAAATTAGATGTGGTCCAGTACTGAGTTTGTCACAGCTATGGTTTTCAAACAACTATGTACAGAAGATGACACTGGTTTTTGATCCTGTTGGAACTTTCTGTAGAATTGTATACAGGTGGTTTACTTCTGGGCAAGCCCAGATACACTTGTGGAATCTGTTTTGATAATCTCAAAGAGCATTGCTTTGAAAGACAAAAGAATATGATATTTTTAAGGACTTTGCATTAAAAGCCCAGAAGCTAAAAAAGAGAGATTCTGGGAGGGATGAGGCCGAGCTGTTTGAGTACATCATGGGTGCTGTTACAGTGAAGAAGAGCTTAGCCGAGGACCCAAGGACACTGGATAACTTTCCCCATTCTGGTTTATGGAGGAAGGAGACACTCATTGCTCCTTTTGTCTGACCTGGATCTTTGCAGCACTAAATTAGATTTTTGATGGCAGAGGCTCCAGGTTCTACTCCTTTTTGCTTTGGAGAGAATGTGCCTTTATATTGAGTATAGGTAAGCACCAAGCCCTTAAGTACAACAACTCAACACCATTGGACTATCATATTCTGATGTGGCTTATGTTTGCATCATGATCCATCCTATGCACTCTCTGTTAGTGCTTTGTCATAGCCATTAAAGGCCATGATGTATTATTATGTATTTTCTCCACTGGATTTTATATTTTGAGTAATTGTTTATGATGTTTGGATTGTACAACTCACGCCTCCCTCCAGATTCAGGGACTGTCAGCTGTTCAAGTTCATCACAGGGTGCTGTTGGAGCAAAGCAGGGCTGAGATGATGATCCCAGAAAACTAGATAACTTTCTCCATTCTGACTTATGGAGGAAGAAGTGGCTCATTGCTCCTTTTTTATGACCTGGGATTTTGCAGGCCTAAATTGGATTTTTGACAGAGAAAGGTGGGGCTCTTTGCCACCATCCCTCCCCCTCAATGAGTAGTAATACAAGCCATGGAGGATGTCTGAGCAATCAAGGAAATAAGAGTGAAGAGACAAAGGAACAAAAATATTGAAGTTGCTGATGTTCATTCAAGATCTGGGTTCTACAATGTTTGCTCGAGAAAATGTGCTGGAGGTTCATTTGCTTGATTTCTTTTTTTACACATTTCATCATAAAAAAGTGGGGAGACCCACCCTGCAACCCTCCAAAGAATCCCCACCTTAATATATACCTAAACCTATCCCCCCATCTACTTTTACGGCAAAATGTGAAAAACAAAATTGAGAAAATGTGCCTGTGAGAAAATGGGCTAATACCATGATCTACATTGGTACCTAAAAATACATTTTAAAAAAAGGTTCTGTGGTGCTGATGGTGGTAATCTGCATATTCAGGTGGTATGTCAGCTTCATTGAAAAAAGTGGGACATGAAAAGTTCTTTATTTTACTTAAGGCCAATTCAACAGCAAAGGTCCAGACTGTACTGGGGATGAAGGATGCTTTCACAGCATTTTACCACCTTAATCTGGTATCTCCCACAGGCACACCAAAGCATGAAGAGATGAACTGCACACTGTAGGAACCATCAGGTTGTAAGAAGGCTTTAATGCTGAATGTTTTCATTCTCATTGCAGTCAATGTAGATTCTGTAGAGTTTAAATGAAGCTCACATGGTCAGACTTTTCAGGTGTGCTGGCACCTTCAAACACACTCCTTCAAAGCATACAGGTGAAAAGTAGAGTCTCTATGTAATACACAAGCATGGGTATAGGGTACCTCATAGACAGATGTTACCCAGCAATCTTTCACTTGATGCAGGGTACACGAAGACTGTAATGTTTCACACTTTAGGGTTGGTCTTGTTGGCACTGGAATGTTCAAAATCCCCATGGATTGTCCATGACGTGAGGTCCTTTTCTGAGACTGATGATCCATATAAAGTCTTTTTGAAGACACTCAGCAGATTATAGATTGACTCTGAGATGGCTTGTCACAGATCCTGTTTGGATAAGTTAATTTCCATCAGTTGCACCGGCCACGCTTTGGTAGTCCAATCTGTAGCTACTGTAGACAGTGTGTCCAAGAAGTCAGTAACTATCAGATGTTCGACAGCAGCTTGTTGATCATCTTGTAGGGTTTCCAGGTCTTCTTGGATTATGTGCACCATGTCAACCGCCACATTTCTAAGATTTTAGATTAGTTGCAATAGAACAATGAAGTTGTTGTCAGTGGCAAGTAAGCTCTTCTCTATTGAATGATCTGCCTGGCTTTCGATTTCTAACACTGGTAACTTACTGATGTATAAGGAATCAGTGCATCTTCTTTCACTTTTTGTCATAACCTTTCCTAAGTGACCGATCTTATATAGGATTGCTAACCATTCATCTGATTTACACTGAGTGTGTTTCTCATTAATAGCCACATTTAAGGATGAAAGTTTAGCAATGCATTGGCATGCGTTGCCTATGGAAATGGCATTTGTTCGGAAATGTTGTACGTATCCCAAGCTAGGACCTACATCTACACCTGTGTGTCTCTTATAGAAATAATTTATCTAAAGTTTCGAGGCCATGGCATGGCTGAAGATTTTGTCATGTGTTCACTTTTGTTTTCTAGCATTGCTTTGTTAAGCTTGTTAGTTGCTCACCAGAATTTACCCTCTTTGGCCTTCCAATTGTGATAAAAGGATATATCATACGAACTACAGGTAGTTTGGAAAAAGTAAAGTTAGGAAAGTACATCAAATGTGGATAAGTACATGCTAAGCCTAGAGTGTCAAATCCATGTACCAGTCAAGATTAACCTGCCCTCCTACCCCATGTTGTGTTAAGAGGGGCACATTCTTGCCAGGATTGTTCTGTCATTGTGGCAAAAAATGTTTTATCATATACCACAAAGTATGTAGACCTCACACATTGACTTTTCTCTGCAGGAGGAGGAATATATACATGTTCTTTACTATGGGTCCTCGCTGCTCTATTCTTACATAAGGAAACTGTGCCTTAAACTCAGGTGGTGTGTCTGGAAAAGGAACAGCACAGTGCTCCCAGTGGGTTTTATTTATACGCTGCTTATGTTTGTAAAATAGGAAGGCATTGAAATACATCACAAAATAAATATGATTTGACATGTCATCAAAATTCTCCAAATCATCTTCGGGATCTAAAAAAGCTCCTTGAGAAAATGCCTCCATCTTAGCCCTCAGCATGTTCCAATAGGTATCAGAGACATACATTTTAGGGGATCTATCCCAAATTCATCTATCACTGATGGTGTATGTACCGGGAGTTGCTTACTATGCCCACTGTAGGTTCTATACTGGCATGTTCAGAACTGACATGACCCAAGTGGGTATACATTACGTTGTGTTGCAACGCCACCCAAATCAGCCTACACCTCCCTCTTGTGTATTGCATGTGCTAAAGCTATGGTTGATATGTTCTTGTTCATCTATTGGCTGTGTAGAGATCTCTAGTGGAGTAAAAATGTTCCTGAGTTCAATAAGACAAGAAAGATGAGAGGATTTATCCACAGCAAAATGTAGAACAACATGACTGTTCCATCAATTTTTTTGGGAACAGCACTCCCATTGCAGTATATGACATTTGCAAACATCCAAGTTGATATATCTGGAGCTGCTGCATCTGCTTCTGGTTTTAAAGACATTTCAAGATCATACATCCGTTGCAGCTCTGGCTGGTAATGAGATCTTGGGCCTCATTACGAGTCAGGCGGAATGGGTTCACGGGGTCCGCTAATGGATGCGGACCAGTTATTCCCATTCCGCCTGATTACGAGGTCCCCTCGCGGGACTCGGCAAGGTTGCCTGGTATAGCCAGGCGTCGTTACTGGGTCCCGCGAGGGGACCACGAAGCTAACAACGGGCCGGTCGTAATCGGCCCGTTGTTAGCTCCCGCTCCCATTCCCATTGAGCCCTATAGGGGCTCAAATGGGAATGGGGAAGGTCTGGGCCCGGGTTCCCTGATGGAGGAATTACCGGGCCCTCCGAAATCGGAATGGGCCGGTAATTCCACATTCAGGGAACCCGGACCCGGTTCTGGTGGCAGCCATGTCGCCAATAGCGGCATGGCTACCGCCAAAGCCGTAATGAGGCCCCTTATGTCTGGTGCTACTTGAGAGGACACCAATTGGACCCACCTTGAGTGTAATGCTTTTGCATTTAAGACTCTAGATCTGCACTAATGTGTGTATGCCAGTAACAGGTTTGCAGCTAGTGTGTGTACCTCATGTAATACAGCTTGTATAACAGCCAGAACCTTCTCATCTGGAGCAAACCTCTGCTGTGAAATTGTTTATACATGTGAATGGTATTATGTGGGTTCAGTCTCACCACCATTACATACTACATACGTAAAAGCATTTAAACCAGGAAACAATGCCACTTTCAATCTTTTTATGTGTTTCTGTTCTGATAAATGCTGGCAAATGTTGTGCAAAATGCATGTCTGCTCCCCCTTTCACTCCAATGGACGGGAATTAGGTTTAAGCAAATCATATAGTGGTTTCACTAATGCTGAATATTGTGCAACACATGAATGCCTAACATTCAAAAGAAAAAGTAAGGTCTGTAACGGTTTAAGTATGTGTGGACTCTGCATGTGTGCTAATTTCTCCTGGAATTGAGGGCAAACACCCTCCCCATATCAGATAATGAGAACCCCAGGAATATGATTTATCTATGGGCTATCTTAGATTTTTTTAAATCGAAATCTAACCTTTAGCTGCTGGCATCCCTATGATTAAATGTACCTTTTTGAGGTGTTCTTGTAAATCATCATCTAAGCATATGTCATCTATATATGTCCAGCAATCCTAAAAACCCTCTAAAGGGGATACAATTCTGCTTAAAAATATCCATGGGCTATTTTTATACACATGTATGAGTCTTGTGAAATAAAACTGTTTGGTCTGAATGTAATAGTGGTGTACTCATAGGCCTCTGGGTCTAAAGGTTAAGCAAAACATCTATTACCCACATTCAACACAGTCTTATACCTATATATGTGTATGTTACTCAAAAGGCATGAACTGTGCATGTTCTGAACAGTCTCTGGCGTGTGTCTGCATTGAGTATTCTGAAGTCAGTCACCAGGCAATATGAACCATGGATACTAGAAGAAGTGTTCTGTTGTGTGGGCTTGCTTGTTGTTCTAGAACACCTTGGTCTAATAAATGATCCACAATTATCTTTAAATGTGGAATAGCCTGTGCTTTGATTGGATACATTTTCCAAAGCATTGTTGTTTTGCAAACACTGCATTCTACATGGTGGCCAGTCAATATCATGACTCAGCTGTCACAGTTGTCTATGGGTGGATTACAACCTGCTGGTATTGTGATGGGTAGAACTATCTGCCTCTAATCTGAGGAGTAACTGGAGGGTAGGCAGCCTAATGCTGGCTCAGTTTAGTGGAATCCCATTTAGAGATCTCCTCATGCTTAGTGGGCTAGGTGCCCAACAAAGGCTTGATGTTCTGGAATGGAAATGTCCGATCTTCCCCTGCTGGCAGAGGTCTAGCTTTCATCTTCACAGCCTGAGTACAAACAACAGCAAAGTGTCTCCCTGGTGTAGGGATCACGTGCCTCCTTTTTTGGGTGGTACCTCTGAATGTGTTCTAAGGATAACCCTTCCATAGAAAAATGACCATGCCTATCCCTGGTAGTGGGATATGTCAAAACCCCTTGAAACCATCTCTAGTGGTCTTCCTGATGTGAAGCTAACTCAGGATACTCATAAGGTACATATTGTATTGTGGCTAGGTACCTCTTACTGTGTAGGAGGTAGAACCTGTCCCCTGGCTTGGCACCAAGTGCCTTCATGTATGTAAAAAGGGACTGTATTGGAAAACCTTAATTCACAGGCACTGCCACAGTGAAATTAGTTTAACCATCTCTAATACCACCTTCCTGTAACCCTCTTTTTCCTTCAGGGCAGTAATATACAGGTATGGGAGCGTCATCATGTGAGTTAGCCATTCTAGCACCTCTTTGCTCAACTGTAAAGCTTATATGCTTAATAAAGATACCCTTCTCTTCACTAGAGTATGCTTCTAAAACATTAAACCTTCTTTGTATCGTCAGGCCTTTATCAACCCTCTTAGCCCATCTTGAGTAATTAAGTAGGGAGAATATGTAAGGGTATAGGATTGTAGTTTAAGCAGTGTGTCCCCCTTGGTGTTCACTAAATTATATTAATTTTGTCAACTTTACACCCAGAGCCTTTCCTGCACCGCAGAGGGAGTGTAGAGACCCCTCAAGAGGGGTTCTGGTAGGACTAGAGCTATAGAAAAGCATATAAATGTCACAGTGGCAATAAACCAATTCAGTCGGCTAGCAATCATCACTCATCCACACGTCACTGATTAAATAATGTCAGGTGATTTATAGAGGGACTACTGTTAAACCTCCTACCAACCTATTCCTTATCAAAACATGCACAACATACTGTAAGACAATATATGTCAACTTACTCAGATGCCCAACATTTAATGAAAATGCACAAATGTTCATGAATTGATTCTTAGTAAAAACCACTCAATTAATGGTACTACACTCTCCTACAATGGGCATTTCTTTTTATTAAAAGAAGGAATTAATAGAAAAGCAATGCAACTATTGTTGTGTTTATACATAACACACTCAATATAAGAACTGTTATTAATGAAAACACTTCTAGCATTGTCTAACCTATATTCCTACGTAAAATGAATCAACCAACCAAAACTCATAATAGCTTCTTAAAGGTAATTTTAATGCTAATTGTCTCTCACTAAACTGCCTCATGAACTGACCTGTCTTTCAATAGCTCTCCCCTTTCTCAGTGTGATATTACAACAGGTAAAACCATCTCTTATACTCACACCAATCATCTGTGGTAGAGGAGAGCTGAAAGCTGACAGCACCTGCAGATAGAGGAAGAATTCAGTTGTTCAATCCAAAAATCACCAAATAAACCATCAAAATGTCAAATCCAATGGAAAACATCCTACAAATCTGTCATGGTCAATAAGGGTGAAAACACAGCCTTATACAAGATTTAGTGTCAATAGGATTGACTAAGATGCAAATAGAAGCCAAATCAGAAAATTATAGTCCAATGAGTTTGAGCTGTTATAGTTAAGGGCTTGGTGCTTCCCTCTAAAGCTCAACAAAAAGGATAATTCTCTCAAAAGCAAAAAGAGGAAGCCGTTGGAGCCTCTGCCATCAAACATCCACTTTAGTACTGCAAAAATCACAGGTCAGGAAAAAGGAGCAATTCTCCCACCCTTCCTCCATAACCCAGAATGGAGAAAGTTATCCAGCCTACTTGGGTCATCATTTCAGCTCTGCTTTTCTCTAACAGCACCCATGATTAACAGGAACAGCTCTACCTCACCCCTCCCAGATGCTCTCTTTATATAGCACTTGGTTTGTTAATACAAATTCCTTGAGAATATCAAAACAATGCACTCTGAGAATATGTTTACATATTCTTCTATCTTTCAAATCAAAACTTGCTGATAATATCAAAACATATTCCACAAGTGTATGCAGCCTTTCCCGGAAGGAAGCCATTGGATGCCACATCATGCTATATCCGGTAGCACGGAATCCATCAGAACA
The DNA here is from genome assembly GCF_040938575.1 of Ambystoma mexicanum. Taxonomy (NCBI): domain Eukaryota; kingdom Metazoa; phylum Chordata; class Amphibia; order Caudata; family Ambystomatidae; genus Ambystoma; species Ambystoma mexicanum. The sequence continues at coordinate 147,010,546 of NC_090933.1, forward strand.
TTGTTTATTATTTACAGGAACATTGGGTACTATTCACATAAACAAAACAGTCACTGGATCCCAGCCCAGAAACTATGTTTACGGTGTTCTTCATTTACAGTAAACAAATGATAACTTGTCTCGAAGCCCGGGCTTTCATAGAAGATGGCAAAGGATGCATTTTTTATTGTTCATTTATGCGTATTGCATTAATACAGTTAAAATTTGAATGCTCTTTGTGCTTCTGCATTTTTACACTAACCATATAACAAGACTGTACAGTTTGTAAAAATGCTCAGGTCTGATGAATGTACATGGCAGGACGTTGTAAGTGGATCCCACGGTTCTATGTTCTTCAATTGCAAGTTTTATTTTCGCTGTTTTTTGCCAAATATTTTTTGCTGAAAAAACTTGTATTAAATAAAATAACAATTGGGGTTCCCCCCATGCCCTCCTGCCCTATTACCTAGACCCTATTCCCCACATATTGCCTACCACTTATATCACTATACCCACCCCTTCCAATATGTTTCGATGTGTTTTTCGGCTGAAATGTTTCAGCAAAATACTCAGCGCAAAAAGTCTGGCAATGTAACAAAGTCATACCGGATCCCATACATGGGTTCCTTGAGAAAAACAAGGAGATTGATGACTGCAATAGGTGTCTTTCAATTGCCCAGATTCTACTTGTCTTTCCCTCAAACACCTTTGTATCCCTTGCCCGGATCTGGTGTCTCCATTCACTTCCTCCTACTCTTCTCACTTATCTTCCTTCTACTGTATCTCCTCTCTATCTCCCGCTTCCTCATCTGTTGCTCTGATGTTCCCGCTATCCCTACTCTCCTCTACTGCTTATTTCTACCCTACACTCTATATGCTACTACTTTCTCTCTGTTGAGTACTCTACACTTCCACTACTCTTCTCTACTCTTTTCCACTACTATCCTCTACTCTACTTTCCTCCCACTACTCCCCACTACTCACTTCCCACTACTCTCCACTACTCATCTTCCACTTCTCTCCCAAAGTCACCTTCCTTTCACTCTCCCACTCACTTTTCCCAACCAATTTCACTCATAATACTCACCCCTAGTTACTCTCATTAAAAATATATGAACACGCACACCTAAGTGCAACATTCTTTGACCAACCAATATCTCACATTGTACACGCTTTTACATTCTTGCACACTACACTGTACCATACGTCCTGAGACAACTCTCTTGGACACCCTTGTCCTCCTCTGACTTCACGTGAACATCCCATCCTTCCATGTTCGTTCATCCCTCTTTTATACTCTCAGTTCAACCTAGATTGGACCTCTATGTCAGCTAGTTCTCCATTCCAATTTCTGTCTTCTTTTCCTCCATGCGCCAGGTTAGAGATATCAGAGCACATAAAACAGGCCATAAACCCTGCACCCTTTCTGTACACGGGTACACTTGTACTTTTGTACTTTATAATTGGAGGCCTTCTCCAAAAAAACTAACTTTAGAATGTGTTTCTATGTTGACTGGATCGTCAGAATTGTAGGTCTGACTTGCATGGCATTCCATGGCTTTCCCGTTCGTCACCACCTCTCTCACCAAAGAGCTCTGCAGTTGGGTCTCTGCTGCAAGGACTTCTGGTTAGCTACAGTCCTATTTCAGAAATTAGAAAAACTGGCCAGCACATTACACAGCATGAATAGAGTGATGGATAGTGGTACTTGATACAGCCATTCAAGCAAATGTTGAAGGAACATACAGAGGGGCTCTCCCAAATCCCTCATCCTACCTATGGGGCAGGACTGGCTCTTGCAAGCCCCCTGGTTGTAATCCTGCCCCATGTTGAGAGCTCTCCGCATCGCCTCTTGACAACATCACATTCCTAACCCTGTCACAACAACTATCGCACATTTTATATTTTAAGTCTACTTGATTGCAGTAAAGTAGGATGTTAAGTTGTGGTGCTTTGCAATACTGTAAGGAAGGTATGGTATCAAAGTAAAACAGACACGAGTGATCACAGTGCAAGGGTGTTTTTTAAACTGTAAAAATGGGTTAGGTAAACACCTAATCTAAACCTAAATCTAAGATGGGAGCATGCTGCGATCATCAAACAATAAAAATAAAAATAATAAAAAAAATAATAATAATAATAATAATAATAATAATAATAATAATAATAATAATAATAATAATAATACTAATAAGATCCAAGTGGAGTCTAGTCAAATAGAAATAATCTATACTAAAAAACCTATTGGCCCTCATTACAAGTCAGGCGTTAAGGGTTTAACGGCGCCGTTGGCGCCGTTAACCCTTAACGCCTGATTCACACTTTAACGCCTGCTTTTTGCAGGCGTTAAAGTCCAAGGCGCTAAGCGACCTTGGTGCTAATTACGGCACCGTAATTTACGGTGCCGTAATTAGCGCCTTCCCCATCCCCATTATGCCCTATGGGGCAAAAATGGGAATGGGGAAGGGCAAATGGTGAATGGGGAATTACCGCCCCACTCACCTTGTAATGGGGCGGTAATTCCGCCATCCACCATGGCAGAATCCGGCATGGACCATGGTGCTAATAGCACCATGGTCCACTGCCTGAGTTGTAATGAGGGCCATTGCCAATTCTTACCACTATGCTACAAAAATAGTGTGGGATAATGTTCACAAGAAAAGAAAGAAGTGTTCACAAAATGATAAATCAGGATTTTATGGCAGGGGTCTCCCTTACCCACATTTTCAGCATGGGACATGGCGGGACTCTTGAGCACAGCACACTCATTGGTTTATCTGGCATGAGGTTACAGTTCCTTTTCTCAATATCAGGACCTTCTCTGTCCAAGTCTCTTACATGGAAATTCTCTTGCTTCAGAGGGCTTGTTATGCCATTAACAACAAAACAAAAGTTCCTTCAGCTAATCTTCACATCGGGTAATTACTCTTCACCCGTGGATCCCCTCACCCAGGCTCCGATCCTTCTCTCAATGTTAGCCTCCTTCAGTTGGGCTGAGACCAATTTCTCTCAATATTAGGCTCCCTCAGTCAGGCTCAGACCAACCACTCATTGTGGACATGCCTCAGTCCTGTTCACACTTGTCATCACAATGTTCACAGGTGTATTACTGCTCACCCTTATTCACAGGCATCCCTCAGTCGGGTTCACAATTGCCAAAATATACAGTTTACTTAGTTTTCTCACAATGTGGGATTCACTTCCCTTGGCTATCCCCTGGAATCACTCGATTAGGTTCCCCTTGACATTTTAACACAGTTCAAAAGAAAGTCATTTTAGACCCGTTAGGTTTAGACCCGTTAGGTTTTTCTATTACACAAGTCCGGGTCTCCGACCCCACTCAGGCTTTCCCTTAAGCCTTCAGTCATGCTTTACACAGCTTTTTTCGACACCATTTTCTCAGATTGGTTACGGTTTACCCTAATTTGGAGGCATCTTTCAACTGTACAAGAGGTTTGGCTTGACCTTTGTATGACCTCTTTGACAGCTCCTGCCGGTCTCACCTCGCCTCTTGGTACTTGTAGTTTCTACAACAACCGAAGACTTTCAACTATGCACAGCATTTCACAAAACCTAATGAAGGACCCCTTCAATTTCTCAGTTCAACCACTCTAACTCTGATACCAATTTGGTTTAAAAAGGACCTTTGTCTGTTAGTCTTCTTTCTTCATATAATGTTGCTCTTCGCATCCTTAAACCCAACAAAGTATGATTTATTATCAGCTCTTTCCGACTCACCAGGTTTGCTGAAATCAGATGGTGTCTCTTGCCTCTGGAGTCAAGAAAGGTACCACAATGACAACCACTTATCCCGCCCTGGCTATCAGTGCAGAAGGGTTCCATGTACCGCTGACATCCTTTGCACCATTCGCCAGCTGCAATTCCCGGTCTTACTTTTCCCTTCTCGGAGGCTCTGTGTGTCTAGGTTAAAAAGGGCAAGTACAATTCCTTCCTCATCATCCTTCCAGGTCTCTCCGCCTTTCTCCTCCGTTTGAACTGCTGTCCTGGAATAGCTGCTTTCTCATGTGTTTGGCATTGCTCAGAGCAGGATTTCATGCTCTGCCTTTTAACCCTATTGGGAAAGGAAAGGGAAGTCAGTTGTTTTATTATCGGCAATTGCCTGACCCTGCCTGACCCTTGTGTTGAGGCATGTCAGGTATACTGCTCTGTTGTTAGTCCATTGTCTTTCATGGTTAATTGGTCTGTGAGAAAGTGTTTTGTGACGAAAGGGGGTTGAGTTTTTAGATATCCTACATGGTAGGATGGGGAAAAGGTGTCATAAGGAAGGGGGTACCGTGTCTCACCCTTTGGTGTCCTACTTCCACTCCCCGAAGACCCCACACCCAGGTGACCTTCCCCCACAGGTCCACCCTACAAACTGGATCCAATAGCGATGGCCATATCCTGGCTCAAGGATGACAGATTCCTGGGGACTAGCGAGTGAGACTCCTTCAGGTTTCTCATAAATACTCACTGCAGTTCGCCACCACACATGGTTAATGGATGGTGAAATGTAGTCTGGCACAAATAATGGACCTGTAGGCATGCTACACTTGTGCACATTTTTCCCAGCTGAAACACAGCACTATACATCTGCACCTCGTTTTATACGCTTTTGCAGTGCATTGATATTTTTCTGTCTATCTGCTGCATTCATAATTCATACTTATTCAACTTTTTTTTAAATGTGTTTCATTAATTGTGTTTATTGGTTAAATCAAAACTTTTACATATTCCATTTTTTAAAAAAAATCAACAATTTAAAATACATTTCACGAAATCACATATAATATCTAAGTGAATACAATAAATAGAGTACATCAAATATAAAATCACTGACCGATTCACCCTCCTAGTTTATTAGTAATTTCTTTCCATAAATAATTCACAGTAAAGATCATAACCAGATTCTCTGCCATACAAATATAAGACCAAAATTGATTCGTGTGAATAAAATGCAGAGTTTGTACCTGAGTACCATAGGCCCTTTCATAAAAAGGGAACACCTGGTAACAATCTATACAAACAATCCCATATGTAATACTATTCCATGCAACCAAATGTGTCTGTGTCAGAAGTTGATTAAACCTTAAATGCATTATAAATTGTCTAGCATCCTGATTTTGTAGATTTTTTAAATATGTACAGAGAATATCCACAGGGAGGGATTGTCTAGATCAGCATTCTAGATTTCTTAGATAAATGACAGCTTTACTTTTTATTTCTTTGAATTTGCTAGCCAAACTATCATTAACATCACACGAACAGCCAATATTTTCCAGGAAATTATCTATTCCATTCCTCCAGTCTTTTAAAGCAGCAAAACTATTAAAGACACCCTGATGATTCAGGACATGAGCATATAAAGATTGTGATATGTCTTGGCTCATTAATATTTTAATATAAAAATTACATGTCAAGATAATTTTCCTTGTTGTTAAGGAAATGTAAGCCAATTCCCCACAAATAGCTTTCACCGGTACAAATTGAGAAAGACCTAATGCTTTCCGCCATATTTCCCCTTCTAGCATACTCAGCCTAGTTGTTTCTTTCAGGGAAAATGTCTCCAGTTTGTAGAGTATAGCCAGGACCACACACGTCTCATAAAATCGTATCAGTCCTTCGATAGAGTGCCCTCAAGCTTTATGGAGGAAAGATTGTATTGCTTTAAACTTAATTGACACTCTATCTGTGATTTGGAGAAAGTATATATTCATATTATTTGTAACAAAAGAGCCCAAGTACACATAGTTCGAAAGTTCCGCAATTTTCTTCCCTTGTGAAGACTAAAAGTATTTTCATATATTTCGTCTATTAGCCTTAATCGTCATGCTCTTAGTCTTTGATAAATTAATGATCAGGCCATTTTCTGAAGAGAATTTTTCTAATGCTTTTAGACGGTTCTGCAGCCCCATTGCAGTTTGATATAAAATAACAATATCGTCTGCATACGAGAGCCAAGTAACGGGGCATTGCACAATACCTGAAGGTTTATCATTACAATTCTGTAGTGAATTTCCTAAGTCCATCAAATAAATATTGGAAACTGTGGGTGTTAGGGTACAACCTTGTTTTAAGAGATGGTAAACCTTTAAGCCCTCACTTAAATCACCTCCCGGATAATCCTAATCTGTAAATTATTATTTAAATATAAACGTTTAATAAAATACAGGATCTGCTTATGTACTTTTCCTAATCTCATTTCTCCCGTAAAATTTGGCAGTTGACTGTGTCAAACACTTTCGCAAAATCAATAAAACAAATATAAAGACATTTATTCCTATGAAACAAGGTGCTCCAAATAAAATATATTAAAATCCATACATTTTTTGTAGTCTTAAAACCTTTTCTAAAACCTGATTGTTTTATACTAAAAATCTTATCTTGCTCAATCTATAAAAGTACATAGCGTAAGAGTAATTTACAGAAAATCTTGGCACTAGAATCAATCATGGCCAAGATTTAGTCATTTCCAGGGGAGTCTCTAGGGCCTTTTTATAGATTGGAATTAGCAGTGATCGTCTCCAAGAAACTGGAATTTGGCCCGAGGCCACAATACTCGGAAAAATTACGTAAAGAATTTGAGCCCAAATATGAGGGTGAGCTTTCAAAAGTGCAATAGGTAATCCATCAGAACCAGGAGCCCTGGTAGGTTTTAAATCTTTTAGAATTTTTTCTATGTCCTCCTTAGTGAATTGAAAGTATTTTCTATCTTCAATGTTAAAATAATGTTAATTTTCTTCAAGTATGCATTGATTAAAGAATAAGGTTTGTATATAGTACTCCCAGACCTCAGTTGAGACTGGGTTAATTTCTCTCACTGCAGTTTGGTTCATGTTATGCTTATGAAAGATGTACCAAAACTTTTTAAAGCCCTTACTCTTAAGGACAGAGACCATGACCTTCCACTGGGCCGAGGCGATGGAGCCCCTGTGCACTTTATGAGTTTATAAAATAGTGTCTTTGTTTTTTTTAAATTTGAGATCTGCTCAGAAATATGCTTAACATTTCTTTGTTGATCCATCTAATGTCCTGTGTTAATTGTTTCTTTTTTTGCATGACATTATGATCATAGGCTTTTTGATGTACCTTATGACCAAAATAGATATTTTTCCGCTGTTTATATGCAAGATCGATCATAAAGGCTTGAGTGAGTTGGTAATAATACTCAACATTTGTAAAATATAAAATATTTTATTTCATCAGCATAGAGAGCATTTTCAAACCCATCCCAGTTACATTTCTTTCTTTCCACCTTATTCTATTACCAGCATTGTTTACTATACATTTCCCGGCCAATTGTTTACAAGGTTGCACTACATCCAGATTGATAGTGATTTCAATGATAACATGGTAGCTTAACTCTTTAGTAAAAAGGTTAAAATTACTAATATGCAAGAAACCATCACTGGTGTTTAGGACAAAATCAATCGATGAATGCTGTGTTCCATTCGACCATGTAAAGTACAACTCGTCCTTCTTAACATTAATAAATTGTAACAATTGATGTGCTTGAAAGAACAGTAGCCAACAGCTAGTGGCATTACTGTATTCCTCCTCAGAGGAAACCAAAGACCATAAATCAAACTGGTTCGAGGTCTAATAATATTCTTGTGAGATTTTAACTTCTTTTAGTTTGTATCGTGGACAGTGAAAGTTAAAATCCCCCATTATATAATATACATCATTCGGCTGGGTGGATCTCCAAGTAGTTGTCAAGAAATCTAGGTGGTCAATAGTCTGTTGCAATTTAATATTCCTAGGAGTTTTCTACACATTTAAAAAAAGAATAGCTATGGTCTCCTGTGTTAAAGTCTGCTTCACCTTAACAGCCAAAACCTGATCAGAGATCTGTGCAGGAAGAAATTCAGAGGTTTTTAGCCAATTTGTTACCACCGTAAGCAGGCCTCCAAAGGAGCGACCTTTCTCATGTTTCTGTGCCCCCCTTTGGAATGCTGTGAAGTCATCTAAGCAAACATCATGGGTTAACCATGTTTCTTGCAAGATACAAATATCTGCTGTGGTTAAATAGTAAACTCCGAAAGGGTTATCTAAGAAAGATCTATGACCCCTAGAGTTCCAAGTTCTGATAACCAGATTCTTAGGGTGCCATAGTCACTCAACTTTGTTAAATTCAGAATAAGCCCAATTATCAGTACCCATTACATTATTTTTCTGAAGCGAGTGGAAAATATTGGTTAGAATATCATTAATTACTTGCTTTGGCACATGTTTATAAATTTTAATATTATTTGGCACATTTTCATGCCTTTGTTTTGAATTTGGCTCCCTAATTAGTTCATTTCCCATCTGCAGAAAACTATGTGACTGGGACATGATTAGCTTGGTGATGATAGGGAAGACGAGATGAATTACCGCCCAGTTTGAATCCCATGATTTCCGTGGAATTTCTACTAACTTAATATCTTGGGAGGAGATGATTTTCATAAATTGACTTGATGCAGCAATTCTATCACATTTGTCCAATTCAAATATGGACTGGCCGAAGAAGCATATAAGTCAAATATGTTTATCTTATTAGAGGGAGCCTTAATTGTTTGGGAAGAAAGGAGCTCCAAATCTAACATATTGCAATGTACTTCCTCTATTAGTTCCAAAGTGTCAATACAATCAACATTATCCTCCTCTTGACAATGCTCAATGCCCAAGACTGGAAACCCTTCAGATGAAGTAGGCTTCTTGTTATTTTTTATTTTATTTATCACAAAGTTAAAGAAATTCTCTTTGATAGACTCAGTAAGCGTCCTTTCTTCTTTTCTAGGTTTAATAGTGTTCTTCATTTGTGGGAATATAACCTTGTTTAGTTGTTGTCCTACCTTTGGAAGTCCTGTTTGTTCTGATAATAAACTTCTTAGCCTTTTCCTGACAGGTAAGGCTGCTTGGAAAGGAAGAGGCAAGACCTTGTCTACTTAGCCCTATTTTTCCAGGTTTACTGCACAGCTCTTTATTTTCGCAAACCTGCATTTACTTGCTGCTGCAGCCGTAAATTAGGATCCGTAGGGTTATTAGAATCCTTTATACCTTCTTTATCCTGCTCCTTCATACCTTCTTTATCCTACAAGGTTAGAATGATAATTAGGGAGGTGTTTGCACGAGGTTCCCTATTTATATATTCATCCTTTCTAGCAGATATGGCATTTATCTGCCTAGTGATCAACAGTTCTGAGATCTCATTCAGGTCTTGTTTGATTATTGGTTGATCTTTGTGCAGTGTGTTGCAAAACCTGAACAGAGCTTTCAAAAGAGTTATGAACTCAGGTTCAATACTGGGGTCACCCAGCGAAGAAACATCACTGGAAGAAAAACATGCATATTGTTTGCGGGAGGAAGCCTAACCATTCATGGTAATTGCTGTCAAGTTAGGGGATTTTGCCAGATCAGTGGATGGAATGGAACAAGGATCCTTGCTTCCAATGATATGATAAGCCATAATGGGTATCAGATTCTTAGTGATCATGCTTGCCTGTACATTTAAGCACAGATTTAGCATGGATTTGTCAATAGGATTGTCCTCCAATGAATTTTGCTCAGTGATGAGGACACTGCTAATTCTTGAGATGGAATCTGGAACCAAATCACAGCTAAAAGGTGCTAGGGGTTTAAGGACAGCAGCAATTTTCCCACATTCAGAGTTTTCAATCTCTTTCAGATCCAAGATTGAGTGAGTCACCAACACCAGTATTGCTTTCTACTGCTTAACTTTGTATTTTTCCCCTTCTTTTTCAATGCACAGCTGGCCATCAAGATACAAGAGCATATAGCTTGTTCTTTAAAATGGAGAAGAGTATCTTTGGCAAATAGCAGGCATCCTATTGCAGGCCCAGCATTTAGCACTGATCCATGGATCCTGTGACGATTTGTAACATTAAGGTTCAAATACTAGAACAGCCTGAAGGCCCCTCCTATGTATAAGGATGTTACACTAAGACAGGCCATTTGTACAGCTTCACATCTCTGATCAGATAATACAATAGAAAGTACCTCCAATGAGCTAAAAATAGGTATGCCCAGACAAGGGAAGAGTGGTTCAAACAGTAGAGGACAATAATCTAGAGGTTCAAACTCCAGCAGCCCACAGTCACCTCTAGAGAAGGAGGTAAATTGTCAAATATTATTGAAAAGTCTTCGGCCTAATTAATTGAAGAAAAGCATTTCCATTTGAGGCCGCCTCCAAGAGAGTGGGCCTCATTATGAGCATGGCGGTAGCTGTGTCTGTATGGCAGGCACAACTACCTCCAAGCTCGCTACAGGCACCGCCTCCCGCTATTGGGCAATAGCCGGCCCATTACGAGATGAGTGGGCTGGTAATTGCCCATTTGCGGGAGGCGGTAATACGGGGCTCCCGATCCCCATGCTGCCCTATGCCCTATAGGGCAGAATGGGGGTGGGGAGCATAGATGCGCCAGCACCGTTAATAACGGTGCCGGTGGCATTACGAGTTATGCTTGCAGGTGCCGCACAGCCTGCCAGGTAAGACCTGGCGGGCTGTCAGGAACACGCAAGCAGAACTCGTAATGTAGCAGCCCGGTAGGAATGGTGTCGGTGCCTTACTGGCACCGTTCATACCGCGGCCGCCAGCCTTATTATGAGGCCCAGTGTGTTTAACTAGGTGGCAAGCCTGTACTAGAACTAGGCGTATAAGCAGTTAGAGTAAGTCAATGGCAGATTAAACATCTACCCCAGTTTTTGGCTCCTCTCAATATGCTACAGAATAGATTGTATCAGTCCACGAGTCTTCAGAGCCACGAAATATTAGAAAACTCACTCCACACTCCTCCATGCCCCACCTGGTGCCAGAGTCCCCAAAGGAAGAAGCACCTTCTTCCCGGCAGAAGCAAACAACAGACCCACAGCTGAGAACAACGGCATCCGCCCCGCAATGCCAGGAACACTCACTCCACACCATGCCATGCCCCGGAGCCCCCAAAGGTAGAGGCACCCCCCTCACGACAGAAACAAACATCAGACCTGCAGCCGAGCACACCGGCAACTGCTACCGCAATGTCAGGAACACTTGCACGACACTCCACCCTACTTTCTAATTTTGGTTTTGAAAAGGGATCAGTTTGCTCATAAGGCATGGCTAAACACTGACAAATGTTCTTGGGGCCATGATCTGAAAAATGTTTTGCCACAACTGATGAGATGGGTAAGTGCATCTCTTCACTTGCACACAAAAAAAGGGCAGACCTATTCACAAAGTGCACCTGAATGAGAACAAGAAACAAATGACATTGTATTGTGCGATTCATGAATTGTCACTATGTGAAGCAACTCTAAAGCCAATTGCTTAATATGTGAGGGTTTTTTGTTGAGTGTACCCTGGGAACTAATTCACTCTGATGGACTAAACATTTTGAAATTGGGGTAGGCAATTGTGTAAAGTTAGGTACTGTAGTTATAAATGAGTTACCCAAGATCACACACTTGAAGTGGGAAGCTGGGATTTTAGTCATGTCTGTAATTTCAGCACTTGGCCACATTGACTACAAGGACTGGTTATTCACCAAGATTCTCCTATTTGTGAATGCTTGATTTTCAAGAACTAAAACAATACCCTGGCATGTCTATCTGATTTGAAAAGTATACAAATCACTTAATGAACCAACATGACAACATCTAAGAGAAATCCTTGTAGTAACCTCTGATGTGAAGAGAGCACGGTTGTAGATTTATTTTCTCTATCATCAATATAAGTCTACAAATCCCATTATAATAATGTCAGTCATATAAACCTCATCTAAGCTTTACTACTGCATTGCATCAATTGAAAATACATTAAAAAAGCAACTGTGGCATAGGGTCACCTGCTTATAGTTATTGTTTCACAGAAACTTGAAGATTACTTTTCAAAAAGTGAAGAAAATAGGAACTTCTGCAATAAATGCAAAACTGAATGAGACGGTTGTGACTTTGGCAAAGAGCACACTTGATTTAAATGGTCTCCATTCTAAAAGTTCAGTCAATGGGGTAAATAATGCCACAATAATGTGAGAAGGTAAATCATTAAAAAAAATACATCACAGTAATATGAAGTGGGACAGGATGATCTTTCCAGGATCACAGTTTTGCCCTGTCACAGATCCAGTATGCGAGCCTCAACATTTTGTTCACACTGTCTCTATTTTTGTTACCTAACCAAATTCTCATACTGCAACCCTTGTTCGGAGGAAATAATCTTTAGAATTGCATTATACTGATGCTATAAAAGTTCATATAAATAGTGGATTTTGGGGCCGATGTGATGTGTAGCACAGTAGATGTTACGATATTCAAAGTTTATATGCTCAAGTTAATCAACCTCAGAGAGAGAACTGGCTTTGTTTGCCTTATTGTGATTTGGTTGTGTGATATGTCCCGTGCATACAGATCGCTGCGACAAAGGCCTTTCACACTTACCTATTTTCTTAACCATTGTTTCACTGAAAACTATGAATAGGCACTTCAATTTCAGTTATTTCACATTATCGATATATATCTATTCCTCAATGATAGGCTAATACGCAAACAAGTTGTGCTATGGTGAACATACAAAGTATATCCTAAAGGGATCACAGAATGCACTTACAAGTTTGATCAAATTGTAACTTATTGATCAACAACAGCCAAGAAGCAGGCTCAGAACCTCAGTAGCACATTAAACAATATCATGACATGTGTTATTCATGTTTTGGCAACAATACAAACTGACTCCTGTTTATCAGTCGGCTAGGTGGTGCACTTTTCCATGCTGGTGGCCCGGACCATGTGTCCCTTTGGCCCACTCTAAGATGTTTGCAGATACAGGTCCAAGTCACCAGTGGCAAGAAGATTTTTGTGTCCATATGTGCACTATACGAATAATTATACATCACATCGCACAACACAGCATAATCCCTATCTTCTCAGAAATGGATAAGTAAGGGCAGGAAATGTCTATGGGGTTCGGCCTAGGAGATATCGATGTGTACTCATTTACTCAGGGCTGAAATAGTGTACATAAATGTTGTCACCTTGTTTGCTAGTCTTTGTATCAGCACACTAGTGCCATGTCCCACCATCTCACATGCCTTCTTGCTAGAAAGCATAACATTTTTTGGCAGGACTCGTTCCAGAGGAGGCCACAGACTAATTATGCCTTCACAGAAATCCCCTCACGCAAACACAGTCTGATGTCTAAGAATTACCTATATAACTTTTGGAGGCTCCAAAGTGAGCCTGAGAACCTCATGTTACACAGATTACAACTTGGTGACTGTATTTACATATATAATTAAGGGTATTGGAATATATTTACTTAAACACACTTTTAAAGCATTCCGCTATACATTTAATCAAAAGAGGTAAAAGCAAATAATTAACATTTGTTTTGTAGAGCATGATAAAAAGGGTACTGTGAGAGACTTCAATTACGAAATATTTCTGAATTTCAGTTTATGCAAATCACAGGTAAGACCCAAGGTTCTATCATGGAGAGTTACCAATACAAAAGTGTTTCATTAGAACTTTTTTTTAAATCACATTATACAAGTAAATGCCTAAAGTACAAGAATTAAGAAATTCTCAGTGAGTAGAGAGTTCAAGTAAGTGCCATATTTGAAATGTGTGAGTTCTGCATCATGTGATTTGAAGGTTTAGTGGAGATTAAACCTGCAAAATGTATTTTTGTGCCAAGTATCAAGGGCAGCAGAAGTTTGAAATTTGTATTTATTATGTTCGGCTCCAAGAGCTTTTCGTGAAAGAAAAACGTACATTAATCTTAAAAAAAATGTACAATGCAATTCAAAATCATCAAAATCAAATGCACAGATTAAAACTGCATGATAAAAAGTATATTAACATAATAGAAGTAAGCAGAAATAACCATTAAATAGGAGTATGAACAAATGTTAATACAAGACAGTTTACTTACAGAAATTGCATAATACAAGCCCAACATCTGTAATTGATCCCCCCTTCTCTTTATTATATTTGATCTCATTTTACAAGCAGAAAGAAAATCTGCCTAAAAACCTTGTCAGCTTTGAATCCCAATCACCGAGGAGGAAAGGGAGAACATTCAAACCATCTGAGTCTACCAACAAACATGCAGTGGCCAAATAACTGTCTTATTGCAATGTTCACTGTTGCCTATATTTTGGGAAGAATATCAAAAAGTGTGAAAGATCTTCCAAGTCTCATTGACAGTTGGCAACACTTTGTATCTGATAACAATTTCCATTTTTTAAATTGCTAGCCAGTGGCAGTTTATCAAATCTGGCTAGCACAAACACATGTCTCGTTTGCGGCTAGGATGACATTCTTAAATAAGGCTGTTGAAAAATGTCAGCACTGTAGATATAAGACCAAGTGTGATAAGCAATCATTTCCAACGCTATCTTCATTCCTCTTACATGGTTCTATCTCGTTGCCTGCCTAAAACGTGACGGGCCTATTGATAATGAGGCTTTAGGCAAATGATTTACTGCTAACAAGTTTTCCAAACCCAAGGTCTGCCATTATGATTTCAGGTTGGTTTTACATTTTGGAGCAACAGACATAGGAAGATTTTCTTCCCAGTCAAAGTTTCTCTTTTCCAGGTGTAGACAGACGGTCTGTGGCATATGACATTTGAGGCTGTAAGTGCACCTACATCAGTCTGTAGTGCAACATTTGGAAAACTCCCGGACAGGTGTAACAGACTTTTCCAAAAAATACTTTCACTGAAGACATTCATGGTACATGCTGCATCCAAGCCCCACTTGTCAGCCCTATACGCCACAATGCCACTGATTTTCACAAGAAAACTGTCTTGATCTGTGGAGAGATTATATGAGCATGCCTACTGTTAGCCATTCTTAGACATAAGTAGTGAAAAGTGGACACCGCCTGCAGGGGCTTATTATGTGCAAATAATTGTTGTTTTATGCTTAGCTTTAGAACTCTTAAACACTATCATTTTGGAACTGGCGATGGTGATCACTAGTTTATTCTCCTCACATCGAATCTTGCCTTTAGTTGGGCTTGTTAGGCCCTGGGTGTCCATGCTCAGAAGAGTAATCTGAATAAAAAAGTTGTGTTATTTGTACACTTTTTAACACAAGGAATATCTTTAGAGACCAAAAGTACTTTTCTGCCATGCCATTCATATATAAGCAGAATTATAGCAGGGTAAAAGACAGCTTTGTTTTGTTCCACATGTAGTTGGGAATTTTGGAGACATTTTCCCAGAAAGATCAAATCTAATTTGGGAGGTTGTGACAAGTACGCATTACGAAGGTTTACACACCAAATGTGGTGCCGACCCAAAGCACTTTAAATTTCCAACAGCCTATGTCTAGCAACAAGGTCAAATGCCAAGAAGCAAAAATCTAAAAATGCTATGCCTGAAGTCAACTTTTTGATAGTTGAATACTTATAAATTTTATGGTACAAAATAAAAATATGATCCATCATTTATAGGCCAGATGTAAATCTACCCTGTGCCGGCCTTAACATGTGTTTCCATTCTAGCTATTGGTTAACATCTTAAATAATGACATGCCAGAAGATGTTGCAGTCAATGAGCCTTGATACGAGGACGACTGTAGCCTGCCTGTGCAGCTGGTGGGTTGCCGCCGTCCTCGTAACACTGATTACGCCACCTGTGCTCCTGGCGCAACCGGAACATTAAAAGTGTCGGATGATTGGGAAGTCAAGCAGCAGATTTGGTAACTCACCATTCCCGTGGAGTCCTGGAGGACACCACGGGAATGGGTTCACGGAGGTGTCAGCACCGGTGTTCATGGTGCCGGTGCAATCAAGACAACTCTGTCTACCAAGACCGGTGAGACTGGCAGGTCAGACCTGCCGTTCGAACAGCCCAAGAAGGAAGAGTTGAGAGTGGCGGTTCGGAAAGTTTGTCGGTACGGTGCGACTGGCCACCCTTATTTCTGGACCTCAACACTTGGAATGAAGCCTAATGTGAATAAAACAATTCGGTCTACATGCTATAGTTAAATTTGGAGAGTAGAGAATGCACTTATCCAACATCCATTTCCATGCAGTCCCAGTCCCTAGTCATCTGTTTTGACATTTGCTCAGTCAATAGCAACATCTAGACAGGGAGTGACATTCCCATAGTGCATAACATTGTCACTCACAAAGTGTTGAGTGACTCTTAAAACATGCACACCAGTTTTCAATGGGGAAAATGTTGAAGGAGCCCCCAAGACTTCAGATGAGTGCCATTTTCTCCCTTATACCAATGATAGTCTAAAACACTTTGACACGTCATCTCACAAACCCTATATATCAGTTTGCCTTTAACTCCCAGCATGCATTATTCTATAAATCCCAAAACCTGGGCCAGAAATGCCATAAAATATACATTTTTCCATAAACCCAGTTACACATTCTGGCCTGTACTTGCTTTCCAA